>NC_134356.1:291863323-292546397 GCF_048569485.1 Anomaloglossus baeobatrachus | reverse complement strand
CATAGTATAGTATATTGAAAACACAGTGATGTCACAGTATAGTATAATGAACACAGTGATGTCACAGTATAGTATAATGAACACAGTGATGTCACAGTATAGTATAATGAACACAGTGATGTCACAGTATAGTATAATGAACACAGTGATGTCACAGTATAGTATAATGAACACAGTGATGTCACAGTATAGTATAATGAACACAGTGATGTCACAATGTAGTATAATGAACACAGTGATGTCACAGTATAGTATAATGAACTCAGTGATGTCACAGTATAGTATAATGAACACAGTGATGTCACAGTATAGTATAATGAACACAGTGATGTCACAGTGTAGTATAATGAACACAGTGATGTCACAGTATAGTATAATGAACACAGTGATGTCACAGTATAGTATAATGAACACAGTGATGTCACAGTATAGGTATAATGAACACAGTGATGTCACAGTGTAGTATAATGAACACAGTGATGTCACAGTATAGTATAATGAACACAGTGATGTCACAGTATAGTATAATGAACACAGTGATGTCACAGTATAGTATAATGAACACAGTGATGTCACAGTACAGTATAATGAACACAGTGATATCACAGTATAGTATAATGAACACAGGGATGTCACAGTATAGTATAATGAACATAGTGATGTCACAGTAGTAGTATAATGAACACAGTGATGTCACAGTATAGTATAATGAACACAGTGATGTCACAGTATAGTATAATGAACACAGTGATGTCACAGTATAGTATAATGAACACAGTGATGTCACAGTACAGTATAATGAACACAGTGATATCACAGTATAGTATAATGAACACAGGGATGTCACAGTATAGTATAATGAACACAGTGATGTCACAGTATAGTATAATAACACAGTGATGTCACAGTATAGTATAATGAACACAGTGATGTCACAGTATAGTATAATGAACACAGGGATGTCACAGTATAGTATAATGAACACAGTGATGTCACAGTACAGTATAATGAACACAGTGATGTCACAGTATAGTATAATGAACACAGTGATGTCACAGTATAGTATAATGAACACAGTGATGTCACAGTACAGTATAATGAACACAGTGATGTCACAGTATAGTATAATGAACACAGGGATGTCACAGTATAGTATAATGAACACAGTGATGTCACAGTATAGTATAATGAACACAGTGATGTCACAGTATAGTATAATGAACACAGTGATGTCACAGTATAGTATAATGAACACAGTGATGTCACAGTATAGTATAATGAACACAGTGATGTCACAGTATAGTATAATGAACACAGTGATGTCACAGTATAGTATAATGAACACAGTGATGTCACAGTATAGTATAATGAACACAGTGATGTCACAGTATAGTATAATGAACACAGTGATGTCACAGTATAGTATAATGAACACAGTGATGTCACAGTATAGTATAATGAACACAGTGATGTCACAGTATAGTATAATGAACACAGTGATGTCACAGTATAGTATAATGAACACAGTGATGTCACAGTATAGTATAATGAACACAGTGATGTCACAGTATAGTATAATGAACACAGTGATGTCACAGTATAGTATAATGAACACAGTGATGTCACAGTATAGTATAATGAATAGTGATGTCACAGTATAGTATAATGAACGCAGTGATATCACAGTATAGTATAATGAACACAGTGATGTCACAGTATAGTATAATGAACACAGGGATGTCACAGTATAGTATAATGAACACAGTGATGTCACAGTATAGTATAATGAACACAGTGATGTCACAGTATAGTATAATGAACACAGTGATGTCACAGTATAGTATAATGAACACAGTGATGTCACAGTATAGTATAATGAACACAGTGATGTCAGCAGTATAGTATAATGAACACAGTGATGTCACAGTAGTAGTATAATGAACACAGTGATGTCACAGTATAGTATAATGAACACAGTGATGTCACAGTATAGTATAATGAACACAGTGATGTCACAGTATAGTATAATGAACACAGTGATGTCACAGTATAGTATAATGAACACAGTGATGTCACAGTATAGTATAATGAATAGTGATGTCACAGTATAGTATAATGAACGCAGTGATATCACAGTATAGTATAATGAACACAGTGATGTCACAGTATAGTATAATGAACACAGGGATGTCACAGTATAGTATAATGAATAGTGATGTCACAGTATAGTATAATGAACACAGTGATGTCACAGTATAGTATAATGAACACAGTGATGTCACAGTATAGTATAATGAACATAGTGATGTCACAGTATAGTATAATGAACACAGTGATGTCACAGTATAGTATAATGAACGCAGTGATATCACAGTATAGTATAATGAACACAGTGATGTCACAGTGTAGTATAATGAACACAGTGATGTCACAGTATAGTATAATGAACACAGTGATGTCACAGTATAGTATAATGAATAGTGATGTCACAGTATAGTATAATGAACACAGTGATGTCACAGTATAGTATAATGAACGCAGTGATATCACAGTATAGTATAATGAACACAGTGATGTCACAGTGTAGTATAATGAACACAGTGATGTCACAGTATAGTATAATGAACACAGTGATGTCACAGTGTAGTATAATGAACACAGTGATGTCACAGTATAGTATAATGAACACAGTGATGTCACAGTATAGTATAATGAATAGTGATGTCACAGTATAGTATAATGAACACAGTGATGTCACAGTATAGTATAATGAACACAGTGATGTCACAGTATAGTATAATGAACACAGTGATGTCACAGTATAGTATAATGAATAGTGATGTCACAGTATAGTATAATGAACGCAGTGATATCACAGTATAGTATAATGAACACAGTGATGTCACAGTATAGTATAATGAACACAGGGATGTCACAGTATAGTATAATGAATAGTGATGTCACAGTATAGTATAATGAACACAGTGATGTCACAGTATAGTATAATGAACACAGTGATGTCACAGTATAGTATAATGAACATAGTGATGTCACAGTATAGTATAATGAACACAGTGATGTCACAGTATAGTATAATGAACGCAGTGATGTCACAGTATAGTATAATGAACACAGTGATGTCACAGTGTAGTATAATGAACACAGTGATGTCACAGTATAGTATAATGAACACAGTGATGTCACAGTATAGTATAATGAATAGTGATGTCACAGTATAGTATAATGAACACAGTGATGTCACAGTATAGTATAATGAACGCAGTGATATCACAGTATAGTATAATGAACACAGTGATGTCACAGTGTAGTATAATGAACACAGTGATGTCACAGTATAGTATAATGAACACAGTGATGTCACAGTGTAGTATAATGAACACAGTGATGTCACAGTATAGTATAATGAACACAGTGATGTCACAGTATAGTATAATGAATAGTGATGTCACAGTATAGTATAATGAACACAGTGATGTCACAGTATAGTATAATGAACACAGTGATGTCACAGTATAGTATAATGAACACAGTGATGTCACAGTGTAGTATAATGAACATAGTGATGTCACAGTATAGTATAATGAACACAGTGATGTCACAGTATAGTATAATGAATAGTGATGTCACAGTATAGTATAATGAACACAGTGATGTCACAGTATAGTATAATGAACACAGTGATGTCACAATATAGTATAATGAACACAGTGATGTCAGAGTGTAGTATAATGAACACAGTGATGTCACAGTATAGTATAATGAACACAGGGATGTCACAGTATAGTATAATGAACACAGTGATGTCACAGTATAGTATAATGAACGCAGTGATATCACAGTATAGTATAATGAACACAGTGATGTCACAGTGTAGTATAATGAACACAGTGATGTCACAGTATAGTATAATGAACACAGTGATGTCACAGTATAGTATAATGAATAGTGATGTCACAGTATAGTATAATGAACACAGTGATGTCACAGTATAGTATAATGAACGCAGTGATATCACAGTATAGTATAATGAACACAGTGAAGTCACAGTGTAGTATAATGAACACAGTGATGTCACAGTATAGTATAATGAACACAGTGATGTCACAGTATAGTATAATGAATAGTGATGTCACAGTATAGTATAATGAACACAGTGATGTCACAGTGTAGTATAATGAACACAGTGATGTCACAGTATAGTATAATGAATAGTGATGTCACAGTATAGTATAATGAACACAGTGATGTCACAGTATAGTATAATGAACACAGTGATGTCACAATATAGTATAATGAACACAGTGATGTCAGAGTGTAGTATAATGAACACAGTGATGTCACAGTATAGTATAATGAACACAGGGATGTCACAGTATAGTATAATGAACACAGTGATGTCACAGTATAGTATAATGAATAGTGATGTCACAGTATAGTATAATGAACACAGTGATGTCACAGTATAGTATAATGAACACAGTGATGTCACAGTATAGTATAATGAACACAGTGATGTCACAGTGTAGTATAATGAACACAGTGATGTCACAGTATAGTTTAATGAATAGTGATGTCACAGTATAGTATAATGAACACAGTGATGTCACAGTATAGTATAATGAACACAGTGATGTCACAATATAGTATAATGAACACAGTGATGTCAGAGTGTAGTATAATGAACACAGTGATGTCACAGTATAGTATAATGAACACAGGGATGTCACAGTATAGTATAATGAACACAGTGATGTCACAGTATAGTATAATGAACACAGTGATGTCACAATATAGTATAATGAACACAGTGATGTCACAGTATAGTATAATGAACACAGTGATGTCACAGTATAGTATAATGAACACAGGGATGTCACAGTATAGTATAATGAACATAGTGATGTCACAGTATAGTATAATGAACATAGTGATGTCACAGTATAGTATAATGAACACAGTGATGTCACAGTATAGTATAATAAACACAGTGATGTCAGAGTATAGTATAATGAACACAGTGATGTCACAGTGTAGTATAATGAACACAGTGATGTCACAGTATAGTATAATGAACACAGTGATGTCACAGTATAGTATAATGAACACAGTGATGTCACAGTGTAGTATAATGAACACAGTGATGTCACAGTATAGTATAATGAACAAAGTGATGTCACAGTATAGTATAATGAACACAGTGATGTCACAGTATAGTATAATGAACACAGTGATGTCACAGTATAGTATAATGAACACAGTGATGTCACAGTATAGTATAATGAACACAGTGATGTCACAATGTAGTATAATGAACACAGTGATGTCACAGTATAGTATAATGAATACAGTGATGTCACAGTGTAGCATAATGAACACAGTGATGTCACAGTATAGTATAATGAACACAGTGATGTCACAGTATAGTATAATGAACACAGTGATGTCACAGTATGGTATAATGAACACAGTGATGTCACAGTGTAGTATAATGAACACAGTGATGTCACAGTATAGTATAATGAACACAGTGATGTCACAGTATAGTATAATGAACACAGTGATGTCACAGTATAGTATAATGAACACAGTGATGTCACAGTACAGTATAATGAACACAGTGATATCACAGTATAGTATAATGAACACAGGGATGTCACAGTATAGTATAATGAACATAGTGATGTCACAGTATAGTATAATGAACACAGTGATGTCACAGTATAGTATAATGAACACAGTGATGTCATAGTATAGTATAATGAACACAGTGATGTCACAGTATAGTATAATGAACACAGTGATGTCACAGTATAGTATAATGAACACAGTGATGTCACAGTATAGTATAATGAACACAGTGATGTCACAGTATAGTATAATGAACACAGTGATGTCACAGTATAGTATAATGAACACAGTGATGTCACAGTATAGTATAATGAACACAGTGATGTCACAATGTAGTATAATGAACACAGTGATGTCACAGTATAGTATAATGAATACAGTGATGTCACAGTGTAGTATAATGAACACAGTGATGTCACAGTGTAGTATAATGAACACAGTGATGTCACAGTATAGTATAATGAACACAGTGATGTCACAGTATGGTATAATGAACACAGTGATGTCACAGTGTAGTATAATGAACACAGTGATGTCACAGTATAGTATAATGAACACAGTGATGTCACAGTATAGTATAATGAACACAGTGATGTCACAGTATAGTATAATGAACACAGTGATGTCACAGTACAGTATAATGAACACAGTGATATCACAGTATAGTATAATGAACACAGGGATGTCACAGTATAGTATAATGAACATAGTGATGTCACAGTATAGTATAATGAACACAGTGATGTCACAGTATAGTATAATAAACACAGTGATGTCACAGTATAGTATAATGAACACAGTGATGTCATAGTATAGTATAATGAACACAGTGATGTCACAGTATAGTATAATGAACACAGTGATGTCACAGTATAGTATAATGAACACAGTGATGTCACAGTATAGTATAATGAACACAGTGATGTCACAGTATAGTATAATGAACACAGTGATGTCAGAGTATAGTATAATGAACACAGTGATGTCACAGTATAGTATAATGAACATAGTGATGTCACAGTATAGTATAATGAACACAGTGATGTCACAGTATAGTATAATGAACACAGTGATGTCAGAGTATAGTATAATGAACACAGTGATGTCACAGTATAGTATAATGAACATAGTGATGTCACAGTATAGTATAATGAACACAGTGATGTCACAGTATAGTATAATGAACACAGTGATGTCAGAGTATAGTATAATGAACACAGGGATGTCACAGTATAGTATAATGAACATAGTGATGTCACAGTATAGTATAATGAACATAGTGATGTCACAGTATAGTATAATGAACACAGTGATGTCACAGTATAGTATAATGAACACAGTGATGTCAGAGTATAGTATAATGAACACAGTGATGTCACAGTGTAGTATAATGAACACAGTGATGTCACAGTATAGTATAATGAACACAGTGATGTCACAGTATAGTATAATGAACACAGTGATGTCACAGTATAGTATAATGAACACAGTGATGTCACAGTATAGTATAATGAACACAGTGATGTCACAGTATGGTATAATGAACACAGTGATGTCACAGTGTAGTATAATGAACACAGTGATGTCACAGTATAGTATAATGAACACAGTGATGTCACAGTATAGTATAATGAACACAGTGATGTCACAGTATAGTATAATGAACACAGTGATGTCACAGTGTAGTATAATGAACACAGTGATGTCACAGTATAGTATAATGAACACAGTGATGTCACAGTATAGTATAATGAACACAGTGATGTCACAGTATAGTATAATGAACACAGTGATGTCACAGTATAGTATAATGAACACAGTGATGTCACAGTATGGTATAATGAACACAGTGATGTCACAGTGTAGTATAATGAACACAGTGATGTCACAGTATAGTATAATGAACACAGTGATGTCACAGTATAGTATAATGAACACAGTGATGTCACAGTATAGTATAATGAACACAGTGATGTCAGAGTATAGTATAATGAACGCAGTGATGTCACAGTATAGTATAATGAACACAGTGATGTCACAGTATAGTATAATGAACACAGTGATGTCACAGTATAGTATAATGAACGCAGTGATATCACAGTATAGTATAATGAACACAGTGATGTCAGAGTGTAGTATAATGAACACAGTGATGTCACAGTATAGTATAATGAACACAGGGATGTCACAGTATAGTATAATGAACACAGTGATGTCACAGTATAGTATAATGAACGCAGTGATATCACAGTATAGTATAATGAACACAGTGAAGTCACAGTGTAGTATAATGAACACAGTGATGTCACAGTATAGTATAATGAACACAGTGATGTCACAGTATAGTATAATGAATAGTGATGTCACAGTATAGTATAATGAACACAGTGATGTCACAGTATAGTATAATGAACACAGTGATGTCACAGTATGGTATAATGAACACAGTGATGTCACAGTGTAGTATAATGAACACAGTGATGTCACAGTATAGTATAATGAACACAGTGATGTCACAGTATAGTATAATGAACACAGTGATGTCACAGTATAGTATAATGAACACAGTGATGTCACAGTATAGTATAATAAACGCAGTGATATCACAGTATAGTATAATGAACACAGTGATGTCACAGTATAGTATAATGAACACAGTGATGTCACAGTATAGTATAATGAACACAGTGATGTCACAGTATAGTATAATGAACGCAGTGATATCACAGTATAGTATAATGAACGCAGTGATGTCACAGTATAGTATAATGAACACAGTGATGTCACAGTATAGTATAATGAACACAGCGATGTCACAGTATAGTATAATGAACACAGTGATGTCACAGTATAGTATAATGAACACAGCGATGTCACAGTATAGTATAATGAACACAGGGATGTCACAGTATAGTATAATGAACACAGTGATATCACAGTATAGTATAATGAACACAGGGATGTCACAGTATAGTATAATGAACACAGTGATGTCACAGTATAGTATAATGAATAGTGATGTCACAGTATAGTATAATGAACACAGTGATGTCACAGTATAGTATAATGAACACAGTGATGTCACAGTATAGTATAATGAACACAGTGATGTCACAGTGTAGTATAATGAACACAGTGATGTCACAGTATAGTATAATGAATAGTGATGTCACAGTATAGTATAATGAACACAGTGATGTCACAGTATAGTATAATGAACACAGTGATGTCACAATATAGTATAATGAACACAGTGATGTCAGAGTGTAGTATAATGAACACAGTGATGTCACAGTATAGTATAATGAACACAGGGATGTCACAGTATAGTATAATGAACACAGTGATGTCACAGTATAGTATAATGAACACAGTGATGTCACAGTATAGTATAATGAACACAGTGATGTCACAGTGTAGTATAATGAACACAGTGATGTCACAGTATAGTTTAATGAATAGTGATGTCACAGTATAGTATAATGAACACAGTGATGTCACAGTATAGTATAATGAACACAGGGATGTCACAGTATAGTATAATGAACACAGGGATGTCACAGTATAGTATAATGAACACAGTGATGTCACAGTATAGTATAATGAACACAGTGATGTCACAATATAGTATAATGAACACAGTGATGTCACAGTATAGTATAATGAACACAGTGATGTCACAGTATAGTATAATGAACACAGTGATGTCACAATATAGTATAATGAACACAGTGATGTCACAGTATAGTATAATGAACACAGTGATGTCACAGTGTAGTATAATGAACACAGTGATGTCACAGTATAGTATAATGAACAAAGTGATGTCACAGTATAGTATAATGAACACAGTGATGTCACAGTATAGTATAATGAACACAGTGATGTCACAGTATAGTATAATGAACACAGTGATGTCACAGTATAGTATAATGAACACAGTGATGTCACAGTATAGTATAATGAACACAGTGATGTCACAATGTAGTATAATGAACACAGTGATGTCACAGTATAGTATAATGAATACAGTGATGTCACAGTGTAGTATAATAAACACAGTGATGTCACAGTATAGTATAATGAACACAGTGATGTCACAGTATAGTATAATGAACACAGTGATGTCACAGTATAGTATAATGAACACAGTGATGTCACAATGTAGTATAATGAACACAGTGATGTCACAGTATAGTATAATGAATACAGTGATGTCACAGTGTAGTATAATGAACACAGTGATGTCACAGTATAGTATAATGAACACAGTGATGTCACAGTATAGTATAATGAACACAGTGATGTCACAGTATGGTATAATGAACACAGTGATGTCACAGTGTAGTATAATGAACACAGTGATGTCACAGTATAGTATAATGAACACAGTGATGTCACAGTATAGTATAATGAACACAGTGATGTCACAGTATAGTATAATGAACACAGTGATGTCACAGTACAGTATAATGAACACAGTGATATCACAGTATAGTATAATGAACACAGGGATGTCACAGTATAGTATAATGAACATAGTGATGTCACAGTATAGTATAATGAACACAGTGATGTCACAGTATAGTATAATGAACACAGTGATGTCACAGTATAGTATAATGAACGCAGTGATGTCACAGTATAGTATAATGAACACAGGGATGTCACAGTATAGTATAATGAACACAGTGATGTCACAGTACAGTATAATGAACACAGTGATATCACAGTATAGTATAATGAACACAGTGATGTCACAGTATAGTATAATGAACACAGGGATGTCACAGTATAGTATAATGAACACAGTGATGTCACAGTATAGTATAATGAACACAGGGATGTCACAGTATAGTATAATGAACACAGTGATGTCACAGTATAGTATAATGAACACAGTGATGTCACAGTATAGTATAATGAACACAGTAATGTCACAGTATAGTATAATGAACACAGTGATGTCACAGTATAGTATAATGAACACAGTGATGTCACAGTATAGTATAATGAACACAGTGATGTCACAGTATAGTATAATGAACACAGTGATGTCACAGTATAGTATAATGAACACAGTGATGTCACAGTATAGTATAATGAACACAGTGATGTCACAGTATAGTATAATGAACACAGTGATGTCACAGTATAGTATAATGAACACAGTGATGTAACAGTATAGTATAATGAATAGTGATGTCACAGTATAGTATAATGAACGCAGTGATATCACAGTATAGTATAATGAACACAGTGATGTCACAGTATAGTATAATGAACACAGGGATGTCACAGTATAGTATAATGAACATAGTGATGTCACAGTATAGTATAATGAACACAGTGATGTCACAGTATAGTATAATGAACACAGTGATGTCACAGTATAGTATAATGAACACAGTGATGTCACAGTATAGTATAATGAACACAGTGATGTCAGAGTATAGTATAATGAACACAGTGATGTCACAGTGTAGTATAATGAACACAGTGATGTCACAGTATAGTATAATGAACACAGTGATGTCACAGTATAGTATAATGAACGCAGTGATGTCACAGTATAGTATAATGAACACAGTGATGTCACAGTATAGTATAATGAACACAGTGATGTCAGAGTGTAGTATAATGAACACAGTGATGTCACAGTATAGTATAATGAAC
The DNA here is from genome assembly GCF_048569485.1 of Anomaloglossus baeobatrachus. Classification (NCBI taxonomy): domain Eukaryota; kingdom Metazoa; phylum Chordata; class Amphibia; order Anura; family Aromobatidae; genus Anomaloglossus; species Anomaloglossus baeobatrachus. The sequence continues at coordinate 292,535,072 of NC_134356.1, read as the reverse complement.
ACAGTGATGTCACAGTATAGTATAATGAACACAGTGATGTCACAGTATAGTATAATGAACACAGTGATGTCACAGTATAGTATAATGAACACAGTGATGTCACAGTATAGTATAATGAATAGTGATGTCACAGTATAGTATAATGAACGCAGTGATATCACAGTATAGTATAATGAACACAGTGATGTCACAGTGTAGTATAATGAACATAGTGATGTCACAGTATAGTATAATGAACACAGGGATGTCACAGTATAGTATAATGAATAGTGATGTCACAGTATAGTATAATGAACACAGTGATGTCACAGTATAGTATAATGAACACAGTGATGTCACAGTATAGTATAATGAACATAGTGATGTCACAGTATAGTATAATGAACACAGCGATGTCACAGTATAGTATAATGAACGCAGTGATATCACAGTATAGTATAATGAACACAGTGATGTCACAGTGTAGTATAATGAACACAGTGATGTCACAGTATAGTATAATGAACACAGTGATGTCACAGTATAGTATAATGAATAGTGATGTCACAGTATAGTATAATGAACACAGTGATGTCACAGTATAGTATAATGAACGCAGTGATATCACAGTATAGTATAATGAACACAGTGATGTCACAGTGTAGTATAATGAACATAGTGATGTCACAGTATAGTATAATGAACACAGTGATGTCACAGTGTAGTATAATGAACACAGTGATGTCACAGTATAGTATAATGAACACAGTGATGTCACAGTATAGTATAATGAATAGTGATGTCACAGTATAGTATAATGAACACAGTGATGTCACAGTATAGTATAATGAACACAGTGATATCACAGTATAGTATAATGAACACAGTGATGTCACAGTATAGTATAATGAATAGTGATGTCACAGTATAGTATAATGAACGCAGTGATATCACAGTATAGTATAATGAACACAGTGATGTCACAGTATAGTATAATGAACACAGGGATGTCACAGTATAGTATAATGAATAGTGATGTCACAGTATAGTATAATGAACACAGTGATGTCACAGTATAGTATAATGAACACAGTGATGTCACAGTATAGTATAATGAACATAGTGATGTCACAGTATAGTATAATGAACACAGTGATGTCACAGTATAGTATAATGAACACAGTGATGTCACAGTGTAGTATAATGAACACAGTGATGTCACAGTATAGTATAATGAACACAGTGATGTCACAGTATAGTATAATGAATAGTGATGTCACAGTATAGTATAATGAACACAGTGATGTCACAGTATAGTATAATGAACACAGTGATGTCACAGTATAGTATAATGAACACAGTGATGTCACAGTGTAGTATAATGAACACAGTGATGTCACAGTATAGTATAATGAATAGTGATGTCACAGTATAGTATAATGAACACAGTGATGTCACAGTATAGTATAATGAACACAGTGATGTCACAGTATAGTATAATGAACACAGTGATGTCACAGTGTAGTATAATGAACACAGTGATGTCACAGTATAGTATAATGAATAGTGATGTCACAGTATAGTATAATGAACACAGTGATGTCACAGTATAGTATAATGAACACAGGGATGTCACAGTATAGTATAATGAACACAGTGATGTCACAGTATAGTATAATGAACGCAGTGATTTCACAGTATAGTATAATGAACACAGTGATGTCACAGTGTAGTATAATAAACACAGTGATGTCACAGTATAGTATAATGAACACAGTGATGTCACAGTATAGTATAATGAATAGTGATGTCACAGTATAGTATAATGAACACAGTGATGTCACAGTATAGTATAATGAACGCAGTGATATCACAGTATAGTATAATGAACACAGTGATGTCACAGTGTAGTATAATGAACACAGTGATGTCACAGTATAGTATAATGAACACAGTGATGTCACAGTATAGTATAATGAATAGTGATGTCACAGTATAGTATAATGAACACAGTGATGTCACAGTATAGTATAATGAACACAGTGATGTCACAGTATAGTATAATGAACACAGTGATGTCACAGTGTAGTATAATGAACACAGTGATGTCACAGTATAGTATAATGAATAGTGATGTCACAGTATAGTATAATGAACACAGTGATGTCACAGTATAGTATAATGAACACAGTGATGTCACAATATAGTATAATGAACACAGTGATGTCAGAGTGTAGTATAATGAACACAGTGATGTCACAGTATAGTATAATGAACACAGGGATGTCACAGTATAGTATAATGAACACAGTGATGTCACAGTATAGTATAATGAACACAGTGATGTCACAGTATAGTATAATGAACACAGTGATGTCACAGTATAGTATAATGAACACAGTGATATCACAGTATAGTATAATGAACACAGGGATGTCACAGTATAGTATAATGAACACAGTGATGTCACAGTGTAGTATAATGAACACAGCGATGTCACCGTATAGTATAATGAACACAGTGATGTCACAGTATAGTATAATGAACACAGTGATGTCACAGTATAGTATAATGAACACAGTGATGTCACAGTGTAGTATAATGAACACAGTGATGTCACAGTATAGTTTAATGAATAGTGATGTCACAGTATAGTATAATGAACACAGTGATGTCACAGTATAGTATAATGAACACAGTGATGTCACAATATAGTATAATGAACACAGTGATGTCACAGTATAGTATAATGAACACAGTGATGTCACAGTATAGTATAATGAACACAGGGATGTCACAGTATAGTATAATGAACATAGTGATGTCACAGTATAGTATAATGAACATAGTGATGTCACAGTATAGTATAATGAACACAGTGATGTCACAGTATAGTATAATGAACACAGTGATGTCAGAGTATAGTATAATGAACACAGTGATGTCACAGTGTAGTATAATGAACACAGTGATGTCACAGTATAGTATAATGAACACAGTGATGTCACAGTATAGTATAATGAACACAGTGATGTCACAGTGTAGTATAATGAACACAGTGATGTCACAGTATAGTATAATGAACAAAGTGATGTCACAGTATAGTATAATGAACACAGTGATGTCACAGTATAGTATAATGAACACAGTGATGTCACAGTATAGTATAATGAACACAGTGATGTCACAGTATAGTATAATGAACACAGTGATGTCACAGTATAGTATAATGAACACAGTGATGTCACAATGTAGTATAATGAACACAGTGATGTCACAGTATAGTATAATGAATACAGTGATGTCACAGTGTAGTATAATGAACACAGTGATGTCACAGTATAGTATAATGAACACAGTGATGTCACAGTATAGTATAATGAACACAGTGATGTCACAGTATGGTATAATGAACACAGTGATGTCACAGTGTAGTATAATGAACACAGTGATGTCACAGTATAGTATAATGAACACAGTGATGTCACAGTATAGTATAATGAACACAGTGATGTCACAGTATAGTATAATGAACACAGTGATGTCACAGTACAGTATAATGAACACAGTGATATCACAGTATAGTATAATGAACACAGGGATGTCACAGTATAGTATAATGAACATAGTGATGTCACAGTATAGTATAATGAACACAGTGATGTCACAGTATAGTATAATGAACACAGTGATGTCATAGTATAGTATAATGAACACAGTGATGTCACAGTATAGTATAATGAACACAGTGATGTCACAGTATAGTATAATGAACACAGTGATGTCACAGTATAGTATAATGAACACAGTGATGTCACAGTATAGTATAATGAACACAGTGATGTCACAGTATAGTATAATGAACACAGTGATGTCACAATGTAGTATAATGAACACAGTGATGTCACAGTATAGTATAATGAATACAGTGATGTCACAGTGTAGTATAATGAACACAGTGATGTCACAGTATAGTATAATGAACACAGTGATGTCACAGTATAGTATAATGAACACAGTGATGTCACAGTATAGTATAATGAACACAGTGATGTCACAGTACAGTATAATGAACACAGTGATATCACAGCATAGTATAATGAACACAGGGATGTCACAGTATAGTATAATGAACACAGTGATGTCACAGTATAGTATAATAAACACAGTGATGTCACAGTATAGTATAATGAACACAGTGATGTCATAGTATAGTATAATGAACACAGTGATGTCACAGTATAGTATAATGAACACAGTGATGTCACAGTATAGTATAATGAACACAGTGATGTCACAGTATAGTATAATGAACACAGTGATGTCAGAGTATAGTATAATGAACATAGTGATGTCACAGTATAGTATAATGAACACAGTGATGTCACAGTATAGTATAATGAACACAGTGATGTGAGAGTATAGTATAATGAACACAGTGATGTCACAGTGTAGTATAATGAACACAGTGATGTCACAGTATAGTATAATGAACACAGTGATGTCACAGTATAGTATAATGAACACAGTGATGTCACAGTATAGTATAATGAACACAGTGATGTCACAGTATAGTATAATGAACACAGTGATGTCACAGTATGGTATAATGAACACAGTGATGTCACAGTGTAGTATAATGAACACAGTGATGTCACAGTATAGTATAATGAACACAGTGATGTCACAGTATAGTATAATGAACACAGTGATGTCACAGTATAGTATAATGAACACAGTGATGTCACAGTATAGTATAATGAACACAGTGATGTGAGAGTATAGTATAATGAACACAGTGATGTCACAGTATAGTATAATGAACATAGTGATGTCACAGTATAGTATAATGAACACAGGGATGTCACAGTATAGTATAATGAACATAGTGATGTCACAGTATAGTATAATGAACATAGTGATGTCACAGTATAGTATAATGAACACAGTGATGTCACAGTATAGTATAATGAACACAGTGATGTCAGAGTATAGTATAATGAACACAGTGATGTCACAGTGTAGTATAATGAACACAGTGATGTCACAGTATAGTATAATGAACACAGTGATGTCACAGTATAGTATAATGAACACAGTGATGTCACAGTATAGTATAATGAACACAGTGATGTCACAGTATAGTATAATGAACACAGTGATGTCACAGTATGGTATAATGAACACAGTGATGTCACAGTGTAGTATAATGAACACAGTGATGTCACAGTATAGTATAATGAACACAGTGATGTCACAGGATAGTATAATGAAAACAGTGATAGCACAGTATAGTATAATTAACACAGTGATGTCATAGTATAGTATAATGGACAAAGTGACATCACAATATAGTATAATGAACACAGTGATGTCACAGTATAGTATAATGAACACAGTGATGTCACAGTATAGTATAATGAACAAAGTGATGTCACAGTATAGTATAATAAACACAGTGATGTCACAGTATAGTATAAAGAACACAGTGATGTCACAGTGTAGTATAATGAACACAGTGATGTCACAGTATAGTATAATGAACACAGTGATGTCACAGTGTAGTATAATGAACAAAGTGATGTCACAGTGTAGTATAATGAACACAGTGATGTCACAGTGTAATATAATGAACACAGTGATGTCACAGTGTAGTATAATGAACACAGTGATGTCACAGGATAGTATAATGAACACAGTGATGTCACAGGATAGTATAATGAAAACAGTGATAGCACAGTATAGTATAATTAACACAGTGATGTCATAGTATAGTATAATGGACAAAGTGACATCACAATATAGTATAATGAACACAGTGATGTCACAGTGTAGTATAATGAACACAGTGATGTCACAGGATAGTATAATGAACACAGTGATAGCACAGTATAGTATAATGAACACAGTGATGTCACAGTATAGTATAATGAACACAGTGACATCACAATATAGTATAATGAACACAGTGATGTTACAGTGTAGTATAATGAACACAGTGATGTCAGAGTGTAGTATAATGAATAGTCATGTCACAGTATAGTATAATGAACACAGTGACATCACAGTATAGTACGATGAACACAGTGATGTCACAGTGTAGTATAATGAACATAGTGATATCACAGTGTAGTATAATGAACACAGTGATGTCACAGTATAGTATAATGAACACAGTGATGCCACATTATAGTATAATGAACACAGTGATGTCACAGTGTAGTATAATGAACACAGTGATGTCACAGTATAGTATAATGAACACAATGATATCACAGTACAGTATAATGAACATAGTGATGTCACAGTATAGTATAATGAACACAGTGATGCCACATTATAGTATAATGAACACAGTGATGTCACAGTGTAGTATAATGAACACAGTGATGTCACAGTATAATATATTGAAAACAGTGATGTCACAGTGTAGTATAATTAATAGTTATGTCACAGTACAGTACAATGAACATAGTGATGTCACAGTATGGTATAATGAATACAGTGATGTCAGTATAGTATAATGAACAGTGATGTCACAGTATAGTATAATGAACACAATGACATCACAGTATAGTATAATGAACACAGTGATGTCACAGTGTATTTCAATGAACACAATGATGTCAGAGTATAGTAAAATGAACAGTGATGTCACAATATAGTATAAGAAACATAGTGATGTCACAATATAGTATAATAAGCATAGTGATGTCAAAGTATAGTATAATGAACACAGTGATGTCACAGCACAGTATAGTGAACATAGTGATGTCACAGTGAAGGGATAATGAACACAGTGATGTCACAGTGAAGGGATACTGAACACAGAGATGTCACAATATAGTATAATGGACACAGTGACATTACAGTATAGTATAATGAATACAGTGATGTCATAGTATAGCATATGAAAATGAACAAAGTGATGTCATTGTTTAGTATAATGAACACAGTGATGTCACAGTAAAGGGATAATGAACACAGTGATGTCATATTATAGTATATGAAAATGAACAAAGTGATGTCACAGTACAGTATAATGAACACAGTGATGTCTCAGCACAGTATAGTGAAAACAGTGATGTCACAGTGAAGGGGTAATGAACACAGTGATGTCACAGTACAGTATATTGAACACAGTGATGTCACAGTATAGTATAATGAGCATTGTGATGTCACAGTACAGTATAATGAACACAGTGATGTCACAGTATAGTATAAGAAACACAGTGATGTCACAGTATAGTATAATGAACATAGTGATGTCACAATATACAGTAGTATAATGAACACAGTGATGTCACAGTATAGCATAAACACAGTGATGTCATAGTATAGTATAATGAATAGTAATATCACAGTACAGTATAATGAACACAGTGATGTCACTGTATAGCATGAACACAGTGATGTCATAGTATAGTATGAACATAGTGATGTCACAGTATAGTATAATAAACACAGTGATGTCATAGTATAGTATGAACATAGTGATGTCACAGTATAGTATAATAAACACAGTGACATCACAATATAGTATAAGGAATATAGTGATGTCATAGTATACTATAATGAACACAGTATTGCCATAGTATAGTATATGAATATGAACAAAGTGATGTCAGAGTATAGTATAATGAACACAGGGATGTCACAGTAAAGGGATACTGAACACAGTGATGTGACAATATAGTGTAATGGACACAATGACATCACAGTATAGTATAATGAATTCAGTGATGTCATAGTATAGTATATGAAAATTAACAAAGTGTTGTCACAGTTTAGTATAATGAACACAGTGATGTCACAGTAAAGGGATAATGAACACAGTGATGTCACAGTATAGTATATGAATATGAACAAAGTGATGTCACAGTTCAGTATAATGAACACAGTGATGTCAGAACACAGTATAGTGAACACAGTGATGTCACAGTGAAGGGATAATAAACACAGTGATGTCACAGTAAAGGGATACTGAACACAGAGATGTCACAATATAGTATAATGGACACAGTGACATCACAGTATAGTATAATGAATTCAGTGATGTCATAGTATAGTATATGAAAATTAACAGGTGTTGTCACAGTTTAGTATAATGAACACAGTGATGTCACAGTAAAGGGATAATGAACACAGTGATGTCACAGTATAGTATATGAATATGAACAAAGTGATGTCACAGTTCAGTATAATGAACACAGTGATGTCAGAACACAGTATAGTGAACACAGTGATGTCACAGTGAAGGGATAATAAACACAGTGATGTCACAGTAAAGGGATACTGAACACAGAGATGTCACAATATAGTATAATGGACACAGTGACATTACAGTATAGTATAATGAATACAGTGATGTCATAGTATAGCATATGAAAATGAACAAAGTGATGTCTTTGTTTCGTATAATGAACACAGTGATGTCACAGTAAAGGGATAATGAACACAGTGATGTCATATTATAGTATATGAAAATGAACAAGTGATGTCACAGTACAGTATAATGAACACAGTGATGTCACAGCACAGTATAGTGAAAACAGTGATGTCACAGTGAAGGGGTAATGAACACAGTGATGTCACAGTATAGTATAATGAACACAGTGATGTCACAGTAATGTATAGTGAACACAGTGATGTCACAGTAATGTATAGTGAACACAGTGATGTCATAGTAAAGTGCTAATGAACACAGGGATGTCACAGTATAGTATAATGAACACAGTGATATCACAGTATAGTATAATGAACACAGTGATGTCACAGTATAGTATAATGAACACAGTGATGTCATAGTATAGTATAATGAACAGTGATGTCACAGTATAGTATAATGAACACAGTGACATCACAGTATAGTACGATGAACACAGTGATGTCACAGTGTAGTATAATGAACACAGTGATATCACAGTGTAGTATAATGAACACAGTGATGTCACAGTGTAGTATAATGAACAAAGTGATATCACAGTATAGTATAATGAACACAATGATATCACAGTATAGTATAATGAACATAGTGATGTCACAGTATAGTATAATGAACACAGTGATGCCACATTATAGTATAATGAACGCAGTGATATCACAGTATAGTATAATGAACACAGTGATGTCACAGTATAATATATTGAAAACAGTGATGTCACAGTGTAGTATAATTAATAGTTATGTCACAGTATGGTATAATGAATACAGTGATGTCAGTATAGTATAATGAACACAGTGATGTCACAGTAAAAGGATAATGAACACAGTGATGTCACAGTAATGTATAGTGATTACAGTGATGTCACAGTAATGTATAGTGAACACAGTGATGTCATAGTAAAGTGCTAATGAAAACAGGGATGTCACAGTATAGTATAATGAACACAGTGATATCACAGTATAGTATAATGAACACAGTGATGTCACAGTATAGTATAATGAACACAGTGATGTCATAGTATAGTATAATGAACAGTGATGTCACAGTATAGTATAATGAACACAGTGATGTCACAGTATAGTATAATGAACACAGTGATGTCACAGAATAGTATAGTGAACAGTGATGTCACAGTAAAGGGATAATGAACACAGTGATGTCACAGTAATGTATAGTGAACACAGTGATGTCATAGTAAAGGGATAATGAACACAGTGATGTCACAGTAATATATAGTGAACACAGTGATGTCACAGTAATGTATAGTGAACACAGTGATGTCATAGTAAAGGGATAATGAACACAGTGATGTCACAGTAATATATAGTGAACACAGTGATGTCCCAGTAAAGGGATAATGAACACAGTGATGTCACAGTAATGTATAGTGATTACAGTGATGTCACAGTAATGTATAGTGAACACAAGTGATGTCACAGTAATGTATAGTGAACACAGTGATGTCACAGTAATGTATAGTGAACACAGTGAAGTCATAGTAAAGGGATAATGAACACAGGGATGTCACAGTATAGTATAATGAACACAGTGATGTCACAGTATAGTATAATGAACACAGTGATGTCACAGTAATGTATAGTGAACACAGTGATGTCATAGTAAAGTGCTAATGAACACAGGGATGTCACAGTATAGTATAATGAACACAGTGATATCACAGTATAGTATAATGAACACAGTGATGTCACAGTACAGTATAATGAACACAGTGATGTCACAGTATAGTATAATGAACACAGTGATGTCACAGTATAGTATAGTGAACAGTGATGTCACAGTAAAGGGATAATGAACACAGTGATGTCACAGTAATGTATAGTGAACACAGTGATGTCATAGTAAAGGGATAATGAACACAGTGATGTCACAGTAATATATAGTGAACACAATGAAGTCATAGTAAAGGGATAATGAACACAGTTATGTCACAGTAATATATAGTGAACACAGTGATGTGACAGTAATGTATAGTGATTACAGTGATGTCACAGTAATGTATAGTGAACACAAGTGATGTCACAGTAATGTATAGTGATTACAGTGATGTCACAGTAATGTATAGTGAACACAAGTGATGTCACAGTAATGTATAGTGAACACAGTGATGTCACAGTAATGTATAGTGAACACAGTGAAGTCATAGTAAAGGGATAATGAAGACAGGGATGTCACAGTATAGTATAATGAACACAGTGATATCACAGTATAGTATAATGAACACAGTGATGTCACAGTATAGTATAATGAACACAGTGATTTCACAGTATAGTATAATGAACACAGTGATGTCACAGTATAGTATAATGAACACAGTGATGCACAGTATAGTATAATGAACACAGTGATGTCACAGTATAGTATAATGAACACAGTGATGTCACAGTATAGTATAATGAACACAGTGATGTCACAGTATAGTATAATGAACACAGTGATGTCACAGTATAGTATAATGAACACAGTGATGCACAGTATAGTATAGTGAACAGTGATGTCACAGTAAAGGGATAATGAACACAGTAATGTCACAGTAATATATAGTGAACACAGTGATGTCACAGTAATGTATAGTGAACACAGTGATGTCACAGTAATATATAGTGAACACAGTGATGTCACAGTAATGTATAGTGAACACAAGTGATGTCAGAGTAATGTATAGTGAACACAGGGATGTCATAGTAAAGGGATAATGAACACAGTGATGTCACAGTAATATATAGTGAACACAGTGATTTCACAGTAAAGGGATAATGAACACAGTGGTGTCACAGTAATGTATAGTGAACACAAGTGATGTCACAGTAATGTATAGTGATTACAGTGATGTCACAGTAATGTATAGTGAACACAAGTGATGTCACAGTAATGTATAGTGAACACAGTGATGTCAAAGTAATGTATAGTGAACACAGTGAAGTCATAGTAAAGGGATAATGAACACAGGGATGTCACTGTATAGTATAATGAACACAGTGATGTCACAGTACAGTATAATGAACACAGTGATATCACAGTATAGTATAGTGAACACAGTGATTTCACAGTATAGTATAATGAACACAGTGATATCACAGTAATGTATAGTGAACACAGTGAAGTCATAGTAAAGGGATAATGAACACAGGGATGTCACAGTATAGTATAATGAACACAGTGATGTCACAGTAATGTATAGTGAACACAGTGAAGTCATAGTAAAGGGATAATGAACACAGGGATGTCACAGTAAAGTATAATGAACACAGTGATTTCACAGTATAGTATAATGAACACAGTGATGTCACAGTACAGTATAATGAACACAGTGATGTCACAGTATAGTATAATGAACACAGTGATGTACAGTATAGTATAGTGAACAGTGATGTCACAGTAAAGGGATAATGAACACAGTGATGTCACAGTAATGTATAGTGAACACAGTGATGTCATAGTAAAGGGATAATGAACACAGTGATGTCACAGTAATATATAGTGAACACAGTAAAGTCATAGTAAAGGGATAATGAACACAGTTATGTCACAGTAATATATAGTGAACACAGTGAAGTCATAGTAAAGGGATATTGAACACAGTGAAGTCACAGTAATGTATAGTGAACACAGTAATGTCATAGTAAAGGGATAATGAACACAGTGATGTCACAGTAATGTATAGTGAACACAGTGATGTCACAGTATAGTAAAGTGAACACAGTATAGTATAGTGAACACAGTGATGTCACAGTATGGTATAGTGAACACAGTGATATCACAGTAAAGGGATAATGAACACAGTGATGCCACAGTACAATAATAATGTACACAAACAAGGTCGGCTTTGTACACTGTGACATCACAGTATAGGAACTAATGCATATAATGATGTCATATGCACACATGATATCAGAACCCAGCAATTAAACATTGATGTTGCACAAATAATTTAATGTAGCAGGCAAGGAATAAAAGAATAATATTCACATCAGTTGGTAACCATGGTGATTAGATTAAAATTTAGAATGCAACAAAATTCAGTTTTCATGCCATCTCCAAATGCCCAAATTCTCCAAATTCAATAGCATCTTATGTGTGGAAATGGGACCCTATCATTTTTGGGCCCTAGAGCAGTCTGCTACATGCTGTAATTGTAGAAATAAAGGCACATCCAAAACTTACACACTGATATATTGCAGCTAATCAAAAATGTACAAAACTAAACGTGAGGTTCTAAGATACTGTTCTGGTCAGACTGTATGTAGCCCACAGCCACATCATGGCAACCTCTTAGTAGGTCCCTAACACTAACTGTGTCGTGTTGAGTGGTGACTATCGGGATGCTGTAACGCACCTGCAAGAGGAGCACCTAGGTTATCCACAGCACCCATGCTGCAAGGCTTAGCACCCACGACTACAGATCACAGCACCACACAGGCACAGCACCACACAGGCACAGCACCACACAGGCGCAACACCACACTTGGAAAGAGAAATAAGAGATGTGTGTTGTACCCACAGGTGTATACTGAATGAGGAAAAAGTAGTAGGTCTATAGGTTCGAAATTGGTTATTAAAACCTATATAAAATATAAAGCACGGTATTAAATGGGTTGTCTGGCCACGTAACCAGGACCTGCTGCTCTTATTTTTTACCCTCTATTACCCATAGTATGCTGTTTGCTTCTTTTTCTTTAAACCCACCACACGATTCTAATGATATGGACCTTTTTATTTGATAGTTATAATCTTTACCAAAGAGGTGGTGCCCGCAGGATTATTTGGGGACATGTCTCTTGGCTGCTCTACATTGTTACACTGTGAGCCACAGATAGATAAAAAAATACTAAAGGTACAAAAGGTCTATATATCTGGAACCATATGGCAATATTAAAAATAAAAAACGGAATACTTAGGGTAGCAGGAGGCATAAATAAAAGCAAAAACTGCCAAATTCTGACCTTATGTCAGGTCCTCTTTGAATGTTTTCGGCTGATACCCCATTGTTCCTATGTCATTTGAGTCCCAGTCCTCCCACACCCCTGACTGTACCTCCTGGTTTTTTGATGGGCTGCAATAGTCACTAGTCCGTCGAGACAATGGCAAAATAGGAGGTGCAGTAAGATAAGTACTACTTCTATTATTATTTTACACCATTCTGAGATATGTTTTATTTTATTTTCATCACTAGACAACCCCGTTAATGCATTTCAGATAGTGGGTGTTCTTTAAAAGGAAACTTTCTCTGTAGTTTGACTCATATCATTTAAAATGTCAGTTTCTATCTAGCAACAGACTGCAAACTGCAACTCTGTCAACATGAACGGCTGCTGACTATTTGTAATCTGTTGCTAGGGATTGGTTGAGCAAATGCAATTTAAAGGGGTTTTCCCACAAACAAAGTTAACTTTAAAGTTTATTTAAATGAATAGATCTTCAAATAATAAGTTTAATCATTGGATGTGTTAAAAAAATGTTCCTGTGCTGAGATAATCTTATATACCGTATGTGCCCTGCTATGTACTGTGTAATGGCCGTGTCTGACCGTACAGGGACAAGGTCTGATCATACCACGTCTCCTAGACAGGGGAGGAAGCAAAAGAGTATAAAGATATTACAGCACAATGCCATAGCTCATTCTTTTTGTGAGGTGAAATATTTCCCTGCACGTTTTTAATTTTTTTTTTTACCTCATAGAATTATTTGCGATCTTTATGTCCTTCCCGGTCAGACACGGCCAATACACAGTACATAGCAGGGACATATATAAGATTATCTTAGCACAGAAACATTATTTATAAACACATCCAATTGTGGAACTTATTATTATTCCAAGATCTGTGGATCGAAATTTACTTTCTTAGTGGGAAAACCCCTTTAAACCCACCTTCACACGTCAATGTTTCCGGTATATGTAGCATCCATACGTGTGACACTTTTTTCATGGATACTACACTTATCCATTATAATCTATGGTGACCTTACCATGTCCATGTTTACACATCCCTGTTTACACACGGACCATGTGTCTGTTAACCACACAGAGACGTGTTCATTTTTTCCTGTCAGCACGGATGACAAGGGCCAATACAAGTCTATGGGTCCGTGTAAACATGTACAGCACATGGATTTTATCCGTGTGCCGTCCATGTTCTGTCTGCGTTTAACATTGCAACATATAAGAGAAGATTTATAGTTTCATTTTTTTCTATATCCTTAATGGAAAAACACAAATGACACACATTTTTAAAAATGGACACACGGATGGGTGATTAAAAATAAATATGGATGTCAAAATGGAAGGTGCCACAGGTACATGTTTTTCTACAGATGTGTGAAGGACATACTGATAGGGAATTTAGATTGTGAGCCCCAATGGGGACATTGTTGCCAATGTATGCAAAGCGCTGTGGAATTCATAGCGCTATATAAATGAATAGATATATATATATATATATATATATATATATAAGGAGACCTAAAGTGTAGGAAATCATTGGCATGAGTGACCAGTCACGTAAATGGTAGGCAAGGAGGAGACTTCCCTTTTGTTTCAGTGGATGGATGACTTCTATAAGTGATATATTTTGGTAAGGGTAGTGCCCATAGTACAACCATTGAATGCGTGTAAATATAGATAAATACACCTTTATTCCATTGATTATTTTGCATTTAGTATAAATATATACAACCAAATAGGATACATGATTGGACCGGATACTATAGAGAAGGGTTTTTGTTATCGGGTGCTATCAGCCAAGCCAATGGTTAATTTGTATGCACCTATGTGTATATTTCCTGCTGCAAGCCTCTGATAGGAGGAGCAGAACATGGCTAGATGAGTGGATGACCTTGAAGCTAATCTGCTTACTGTGATGCATAGTGAATGAAATGACATATGCCTACAATGAAAGAAATGTGAGCACATATAGTATGGATTCAGCCTTTCAGAATGAATTTGGGCTATAGCCCTGCAGAGTCCAGTTCTTGAAGAGCGAGGATAAAGCCATTCTCCTACTCACTGTATATTTGACTGGAACATACAGAAAGGCTCAGGGAAAGCCTGAAAAACATGGAAATCATTATTAGCTGAATGATATGAAAGAATGATCAGCATCATAATATGCAACTACCGGGATTATCCAGCTGGGACTCTTTGTGCTGACTATTTCCGTGGCTGTGTAATAGTTGGTTTCAGTTTTATATTATATATATTATATTTGCACTTCTACCCAACAGCCAAGTGACTCCCCGCTATTCCAAAGCTTGTTAATCACGTAAGGTTAAAATAATACTTACTAGAGCATGACAACATTCACAGCATTGACATGCTCGCTGTATCCCAGAAGCCTCGATGGCCGATAGCCTGGATTTACTGAATGAATATCAGAAAAGGTATGAACAGACACCAGAAGAGATACATTATGGACCAAACCAAGACCAGAACACTGATACTGGACACACTATAGATCAAATAAACTGAAATTCAGTGGAACCTTGGATTACGAGCATAACTGGTTCCGGGACTGTGCTCTTAAACCAAGTTACTCTTATAAACAAAACAAATCTTCTCATAGGAAATAATTGAAACACAGACAATTCGTTCCACAACCCAAAAATATTTACTGTATTTATACAAACTTATTACAGTAATACAAAAAAAGTACTTTATTCATATAAAATTATCACAGTACACTAATACAAAATACTGTACAGTAAAAAACATATAAAGCAAATTAAACTGCACTTTAGCTTACAATAAAATTGTTGGTGTGGGAGAGGTACAGTATAAGCAATCTGCTGTACTGGCTTGCAGAAAGAAAGTACAATACTGTATCCACAAATGCAAATTAATAGACATGCTATAAAGTATATACTGTACTGTAAATGATATACTGTATACAGTACATATGTACAGAAAGCTACCTCCAGAGCGGGTCAGAGCGTGGTGAAAGGACAGAACCGAACGTGTGCACTGTGAGGATTTGCTCTTCTTGCAAAGCATTGCTCTTAAACCAAGTTACACATTTGTAAAAAGCTTTGCTTATCTTGCACAACCCTCAATCCAAGTTACTCTTCATGCAAGGTTCCACTGTATAGAAATATTTACAGTGTGGGTTACATACTTTCTACACTTTTAAAGAGTAGTTTAATACTTTAATACATTTTTTTATATAAATATGTTTTTAATTGAAAGCAGATTAGTGAGGGGCCAGGTTCTGGGATCCTCACCGATTTCTCAGAAAACCCCCTGAGATGTGCACAGCTCAGGATAGCGGAGTGCACAGCTTCTGCCTAAGTGTTCATCGAAAGGAGAGTACGGATAAAATAGAAATCAGGAGCAATCGCACCCGAGCCCTGGAGCCTGAGGGGCCCAAAAAGTCCACTTGGCATATATAAATAGACCAATGCTATTAAAGACTTGCAATGTTTGGAGCTTTTGCATTGGGATGCATGAGCTTTAAGTTACGCCACGAATAGAAATCACAGGTTTTTACTGTATTTGTACTCCACAGTGTGTGTGCGCGCCTAGGCAGAAGCTGTGCGCTCCTGCCTCCTTAGCTGCACTCACCTTGCGGTTTTTGTTTGAATGATTAGTGGGTGTCAGGAACCCGACCTCCACTGATCTACTTAGAATTAAAAGAGCACACATATATAAAAAAGGTATTAATGTTTTACTCACTGTTTAAAGCGTAACTATTGTTTTAATTTTTAGTTCATATTTGAATAGTACACATGAAAATAAGCGACTTTGTAATAAATCTTATCAGACAAATCTGTTTTTTTCTCTGTCAGAATTGATGTCATTATTGGAAATGACCGACGCTACACCGATCATATGATTTCAACACTTTTGCGCTCGTTAATCGTAGTAAAAAGTATTCACATACTCCAATTTCGACAGCGACGCCGGATGTGCGTCACTTTCGATTTGGCCCCACTGATATCGCACCTGCGATGTCGTAGTGTGTAAAGTGCCCCTTACTATTGCACATATACCAACTTATGCTCTGACTCATTTTTTTCTGTATTTTTTGTACTGGGGCTGTGGTCCCTCCTGATCTAGGCATTGCATCTATATGGCTTCCCAGGACATGTGGCGTCAGTTACATAGTTATTTACATAGTTACATAGGTTAAAAAAAGACCTAGGTCCATCTAGTTCAGAGGTCTGAAACACGTGGCCTGCAGGCCGCATACAGCCCCTCAGGCTGCTGCTTGCGACTCACAGGCCCGTGGACCCGGTAACAATGGTGGCCAGAACAGGGGGCCGTAGCTGTCAGCGCTTTGTTTCAGCTGAGCGTTTTGCCGGGGCTGCGCACAGTCAAGTTCTCTCTGCCCAGCTCAATAACAGCCACAGCAATCAGAGGCAAGTAACTGATGTGTAAGACCTCCGCTGCTTGCCTCTGATTGGTGAGCGGTTGTTGTGCAGAGAGAACTTGGCTCTGCGTGTGCCGGCAAAATGTTTAGCTGAATTTCAGATGACACAGTGACAGCGCCTGCAATCATGATCGGGTCCACATGTCTGCCGGCCACTGCCGCTGAAAGGACGGAGGACAGGTGAGAAGAATGTTTTGGTGTGTGCCCTTGTGTGTTGTTCGCTGAGGCTGCACAGGGTGTGTGTGTGAAGGGGTTCTGCATGGGACACATTACTACAAAAAAGTGGTCCTACATGGCGCACATTACTACAAGAAGGGGTCCTACATGGGGCACATTACTACAAGAAGGGGTCCTACATGGGGCACATTACTACAAGAAGGGGTCCTACATGGGGCACATTACTACAAGAAGGGTTCCTGTATGGTGCACAGTGCTACAAGAAGGGGTCCTACATGGGGCACATTACTACAAGAAGGGGTATTGCATGTCGCACTTTGCTACAAGAAGGGGTGCTGCTTGGGGCACATTACTACAAGAAGAGGTCCTACATGGGGCACATTACTACAAGAAGGGGTCCTGCATGGGGCACATTGCTACAAGGGGACAAGGATGGGCACTTTACTACAGAATGGGGAGCAGGATGGTGCATATTGCTACAAGAAGGGGAACAGGATGGGGCACATTACTACTTAAAAAGAACCTGTCATCAGATTTGGTGACTATAAGCTGCCGCCACTATCAGTGGGCTCTTATATACAGCATTATAACATGCTGTATATAAGAACCCAGGCCGCTGTGTAGAATGTAAAAATCACTTTATAATACTCACCTAAATGGACGGTGCGGTGCAGACCAGTCGGATGGGTGTCAGCCATCTTTGCCCTCCTTCTTCTGAAGCCTGAGTGCATGACTTGTCCTACATCATGCACACAAGCTGGCATTGAGGTCCTGTGCTTGTAGTGCTCCTGCGTAGGAACTCAATGCTGGCCTGTGTGACTGACGTAGGACACGTCATGCACCCAGGCCTCAGAAGAAGGAGGAAAAAGATGGCTGAAAGAGGAGGCACCGGACTTGGAGAACGGAGACACCCATGCGACCAGTCTGCACTGTACTGCCCATTAGGTGGGTATTATAAAGTGATTTTTATGTTGTACACAGTGGCCTGGGCTCTTATATACAACATGTTAGAATGCTGTATATAAGAGCCCACTGGTGGTGGCCGCAGCTTATAGTCATCAAATCTGGTGACAAGTTCCCGTTAAGATATTGGCCAAAATTACTATATGGTGCTAATTGTAAAACTGTATCACTTACAAAAAGGGGATAAAATGAAAAAAAACAAAAAAAACAAAATAAAGCATTCATTTTTTTTTACCTGCAAAAATGTATATATACGCAAAAATAGTGCACATTTCTTATAATAAATAAACGAAAAATGTTCAAAAACAGTGATCCAAAAGTGTATAGAAAGAAAAAATGGTACCACTAAAAGTGTTACTTTGTCCTGAAAAGAATGCGGCCCCCGAAAAAAAATTTTTTCTATGTGTGGCCCTAATACCCAGCCGACTTTGAGGCCCCTTGAGCCCTTTTTTAAAAGCTGTTATAGTATCTGCCGTTACTACCTCTTGTGGTAGGATATTCCACAGTCTGACTGCTCTAACTGTAAAGAACCCTTTCCTATTTAGCTGTTGGAATCGCTTTTCTTCCACTCGCAGTGAGTGCCCCCTGGTCCTTAGTACTGTCTTTGGAAGTAATAAGTCATGTGCCAGTCCTTTATCTTGACCACACATGTATTTATACATATAAATGAGATCTCCTCTGAGACATCTTTTTTCTAAGCTAAAAATATCTAACTTTTTCAACCTGTCATCATATTGGAGGCCTTCCATTCCTTGTAGTAGTCTAGCTGCCTGCCTTTGAACTGACTCTAATTTCTGAATGTCCTTTTTAAAATGTGGAGCCCAAAACTGGATCCCATATTCCAGATGTGGTCTTACAAGTGATTTATAGAGGAGTAACAATACGTTGGGATCACGGGATCTAATCTCTCTTTTTATACACCCTAAAATTTTGTTTAGTAGCTGCTGCTTGACATTGAGTGCTGCTGCTCAGCTTATTTGTAATGAGAATACCCAAGTCCTACTGTTCTGTAGTACCGAGTATACTTACATTTAATGTATACGCAGCTATATTATTACTCCGTCCTAGATGCATTACTTTACATTTATCAACATAAAAAAAAATCTCATTTACTAAGTGTTTGCCCATTCCGACATCTTATACAGTATCGTTTTGTACTATCAAAGTCTATTTTTAATATCCTACATAGTTTGGTGTCATCAGCAAAGAGTGACACTCCACTATCCTTTCCATTCAGGCCTTGTCTTTCTCTGCCCATATTCACAATTATGTCATTGATGTATGGTTTTAATATTAGAGTATGACCGTCTCGACTGGGTACACCTTATCACAGTGAGATGGCTTTTACACTTTATTATCAAACAGTATTAACCAAGTACCCTACATTACTTACATGTACTACTACTATTTACTTATTTACTTACTATGGGGTAGGGGTATATGTTCATGTTGTGCTTTTCTCTTGGGTTTCGTCTATGGAATGGCCACAGTGTGAAGGTACTCTTACTATTCTACATTTACTAACTTATGCTCTGAGTAATTTCTTTGGTTGGGCCATTGCATATGAATAGCAGCTTGGAGTCAGCCTAAATTTCAAGTGTGATGCTGTTTGCAGATGTTGCATATAAGGCTTTGTGCACACAGTTTTTTTAAGACAGGCAAAAATAAAAAGTTTTTGAGCTGAAACTGCTTGAGGAATCTGTTCTTCTTTTGGGACTTCTTACTGTTCTCCCGGAGATCAGCCAATGTCAGCTGGTGGCTTTATCATAGAGACATAGGTATGCTCGGCTGAGCTAGTGCTTATATGTATGGGAGAGTCAGCTGAGGTGGCTGTTTTGTGGAAGCATCGTTTGGCTGACTACCATCTAAACTGTATGGGGCCTTTAATGTGCATCTGGAGTGATAGTGTATATTGTAACTCATGAAGCATTAAAAGTGTTGTACCAAGTCTACCTATCCACAGAAGAGGGGATAACTTTCCAATTGCTTGGGGGGCTAACCACTGGGAAACTCATCAATCCTGGGAAGGGGGTTTTGTAGGGCCCTGTCTGAAGGGAGCAATGGTTGAGCAATTGCACCTCCACTCCATTTATTCTTAATGGAAGTGCTAAAGAGGTGACTGTATTGCTCTGTTATTTCCTGCTCTCTCATTGGATATAGATGGAGTGCAGGTGCTCATGCTCAACCTCAGCTCCATTCACACAAGTCTCAAGATATATCGGTTTCTTTGGAGACACAAAGGGGGCAATCTCTTGGTACTACATGTATTTGCATGAGAAATGGTAGAAAGACGTGGGTCCTATTTCTACGGATGTTTGGGAGGAGGAAGTTCAAAATATTCCGCTATTGTTGGTAAGCGAGTCTCATAGGCTATCGCAGTTATTTCTAGTACATAGGGTCTACAGAACTCTGGCATTTTTGTTTAAAATAGGTACTAGCCCTGACTCGTGCTTCAAGAAATGTGGAGTTGCGGATGCAGACCTGATACATCTTTTATACCTGCGAAGGTATTAGACAGGTGTGCTAAATCCTATAGATTCTGTATATGACTGTCAGGTTGACCAAAGTCCTCTGACGTGTATCCTTGGGTATATGGCGGAGTTTCCCATTCAGGAGAGTCATAAGATAGCTATAGCACGTATACTGTATCAAGCACGGAAGATCATAGTGTCTTACTGGAAAAATACTGCAGTCCCGGGTGTCAGAGAATTGATCGATAATGTAAATAATATCCTTAGAGTAGAGAAGTATGTATATCAGAAAAGGAAGGCGTACAAGAAATTTGAGGACCTTTGGGCCCCTTAGCTGGACGCCCCAAATATGGCACCGACAACTTTGACGTCGGCTAGAGCTCTGTTAGCAGACAGTTAGCTTCTATGGAGTATATATTCAGGATGGGAAAAAAAGATCTGATGCGTTCCAGAGTATCTAAGGAATGAGGGTGAGTTGTTGTTGGTACTAAGACTCAAACTAATGATTGGATTTAATGAGGATATAAGCTTTACTGTTGGATTCTGTGGGTGGCCTTGGTGTAAATGTTAATATATATGTAATTGAATATTTGCTCCGATTATTGGAACCTCTCGGCCGGGGGGGGAGGGGGATGTTTTGGCTGCTTATTTTTATGTGTTTTACTTTATATGTAAATGAAACAATGAAACAAAATTGTTCAATAATAATGTATCTGATTCAAAAAAATATATATATGTAAAAAAAAAAATAAATAATAAAATAAAATATATATAAAAAAACAATACAATATATATATACAGTATATATATATATATATATATATATATACGGTATATATATATATATATATATATATATATATATATATATATATATATATATATATACCGTATATATATATATATATATATATATATATATATATATATATAATCTCTAATATATAAAGCTGAGTGTATGTGTGTGTATGTCCGCTAAAGGAATCCGCACCGTCACATTTACAATCACAAAATTTTGCACAGACGCCTCATGTCATTGAGGGAACGTCATAGACTATGCTTTGACCGGAAAATTTAAGCCCGCACTTTACAGTTATTCTTCAAAAATCCTGCCTCCACTAGAGCCAATGGAGCTGGAAGCCACAAGTAATTATTAGCAGCTCTGATTGGTTCCTATAGGAACAAAAGACATTCATAGTATAACAAGCTTATGTGTGAGGTAATATGATATCGGTGGAGAAGGATAGAGACAGACAGAGACAGACAAAGAGACAGAGGCAGACAGACACAAACAGGGAAAGAGACAGGCACAGACAGACAGGGAAAGAGACAGAGAGAGAGACAGACAGAGAAACAGACAGACAGAGATAGAGACAGACGGGGAAAGCGACAGACGGGGAAAGAGACAGACGGGGAAAGAGACAGACGGGGAAAGAGACAGACGGGGAAAGAGACAGACGGGGAAAGAGACAGACAGAGACAGGCAGACAGGGAAAGAAACAGACAGACAGGGAAAGAGACAGACAGGGAAAGAGACAGACCTGGAAAGAGACAGACCTGGAAAGTGACAGACCTGGAAAGAGACAGACAAGCAAGGAGACACAGAGATAGACAGACAGAGATAGGCAGACAGGGAAAGAGACAGGCAGCAAAAGAGAGAGACAGACAAAGACAGATGGGGAAAGAGACAGATGGGGAAAGAGACAGACGTGGAAAAGAGACAGACCTGTAAAAGAGACAGACCTGGGAAAGAGACAGACTTGGAAAGAGACAGACAGGCAAAGAGACAGACAGGCAAAGAGACAGACGGGGAAAGAGACAGACAGGCAGACAAGGAAACAGACAGGTAGCAAAAGAGACAGACAGAGAGACAAACAAAGACAGACGGGGAAAGAGACAGATGGGGAAAGAGACAGACCTGGGAAAGAGACAGACCTGGAAACAGACAGACCTGGAAAACAGACAGACCTGGAAAACAGACAGACCTGGAAACAGACAGATGGGCAAAGAGACAGATGAGCAGACAGGGAAAGAGACAGACAGAGAGATAGGGAAAGAGATGGGGAAACAGACAGACAGGGAAAGAGACAGATGGGGAAAGAGACAGACGAGGAAAGAGACAGACGAGGAAAGAGACAGACGGGGAAAGAGACAGATGGGAAAAGAGACAGATGGGGAAAGAGACAGATGGGAAAAGAGACAGATAGGGAAAGAGAAAGATGGGGAAAGAGATAGAGACAGACACAGAAAGAGACAAACAGAGATAGAGAGAGACAGACATACACACAGACAGACACAGAGATAGAGACAGACAGACAGACTGATATAGAGACAGACAGAGAGATAGACACAGAGACAGGCAGGGAAACAGACAGACAAACAGAGACAGACAGACAGAGACTGGGAGAGAGACAGAGACAGTTACTATCCCAGGCAACGCCCGGGTATTACAGCTAGTATATATATATATATATATATATATATATATATATATATATAATAATTTATGTTTAGTGTCACCATAATCGTCCTTACCTGAGGAATGAAGTTGCTGAGTTCTTCTCACCACACAGTGGACAGATCAGCCCCTATACATATAGACTATTGGACAATCCCGCCAATATCTGCGGGTTCAGCTGACTTTAGTCTAATGTGTACGGATACCCTTTAGTATGAAAACAGACAGTCCCATAGATTGGGTCTTGCAACGTCACGAGGATCTTACTGCGGCAGCACCTCCAGCGCTGGTGACATATCTCAGTAGGAAAGCGGTCACTGCACAGGAGGCAGAGAACAGAGAGCTAGGGCAGGAGTACTGGAAGTGCAAGGTCTCACCCCAAAGCACTCGCAGCTCATTTGAAAACAATTTTAACGCTCAATTTCTCAAACTGTAAAATGGATTTCTACAACCAAGGTAAGGAAAGCCCCTGTACATACATGTCATTAGTTTGAGGTATCAATATCTAGTGACAGGTTCCCTTTAACTGCTTTTAAATACGGCCAATTTACGTTTTTACGTCTCCATTTTTTCCTCACCTTCCAAGAACCATAACATTTTCATTTTTCTGTCCCCATACGTGTACACAGGCCTGTTTTTTGCATGACGAGTTGTACTTTTAAATTATTCCATTCATTTCACTATATGTAGTGTACTGGAAAATTTGAAAAAATTACAAGTGAAAATTGCAAATAATAATCACATTTCTGACATTGTTTTTTGGGAATTGTTTTTACGGTTTACACATAGAGTTTAAAATGACCTGCCACTATGATTACAGTACTATTACGACAATACCCAGCTAGTGCAATTTTTAAAATATTTTTATTGTGAAAAAAAATAAAATAAAAATGTATTTATTTATATTTTTTTAATTGTGTCTTCATTTTGCAAGACCTATAATGTTTTATTTTTTCAGTCAATGGAGCTGATTGAGGTCTTATTTTTTGCGGGGGAAGACAACATTTCTTTTTACACCAGTTTGGGACAGATATGACATTTTTATCACTCTTTACTGTATTTTTTCGCAGCATTGCGACAACCAAAACATTGTTTTCCGTTTATGGTGTTTACTGTTCAGGTTAAATAAAGCCTAAATTCAGTGCTTTTTTATTTCAATGTTGCAATAGGGCTACTAATGTAAGGTCCCTAAACCTAGTCTGATGCTTACCAGTCGCCGCTTTCAGATTTTCTCGGTGCCGCTCAGGTCCCAATCCACCATCTGACTACAACTTTTGACTGACCAGAAATCAGAGGTAACCGGTCACAAGATTTTAACGTAAGTCTATGAGAGCATTGTTCTGGTCATCATAGACTAAGGGGCACTTTGCACGCTGCGACATCGCAGGCCGATGCTGCGATGCCGAGCGCGATAATGCCCGCCCCCGTCGCAACTGCGATATCCTTGTGATAGCTGCCGTAGCGAACATTATCGCTACGGCAGCTTCACATGGACTCACCTGTCCTGCGACCGTCGCTCTGGCCGGCGACCTGCCTCCTTATTAAGGGGGCGGGTCGTGCGGCGTCACTGCGACGTCACACGGCAGGCGGCCAATAGGAGCGGAGGGGCGGAGATGAGCGGGATGTAAACATCCCGCCCACCTCCTTCCTTCCGCATATCCTACGGAAGCCGCAGTGACGCCGGTAGGAGATGTTCCTCGCTCCTGTGGCTTCACACACAGAGATGTGTGCTGCCGCAGGAGCGAGGAACAACATCGGACTGTCACGTCAGCATAATCATGGATTACGCCGACGCTGCACCGATGATACGATTACGACGCTTTTGCGCTCGTTAATCGTATCATCGAGCCTTTACACACTACGATGTCGCATGCGATGCCGGAAGTGCGTCATTTTCAATTTGACCCCACCGACATCGCACCTGCGATGTCGTAGTGTGCAAAGCCCGCCTTACATTGAGTTGTGATTTCCGAATTGCAAGAAAATACTGGAGCGATCTGGAAGTCATAAACTCCTGAAGACCAACCAGAGCGGCGATGTTAAATGATGAAGGTGGTGGCTGGGGAGAAAAATACTAGGGGCAGGGACCTTAGATTAGTAACTCCACTCAGAGCTGTATTAAAAAAAAAACAAAAAACGCTGAAGTGGTGCTTTAAGCCAATATATTGATATATCGGACTTTTATGGACGTGACGATACCACATATTTATTTTTTTGTTTTTTAAACTTTTTTTTACCTTTTCACTACTTTCCCTTAGGGAACGTGAAACTGTGATTGGCTAATCACTTGTGCCATATACTGTAATACCTCAGTAATGCTGTATATGTCTCTGTTGATGCCGAGACATGGCTGAGTTTCAACAGCTCTCTGTCATGTGAGGCATGGAAGTTTTCAACAGACCCCTGGTTGCCATAACAACCCGTTAGAGCCCTGCAAGCACATCACAGTACGGCCGATTGGCGATTAGAATGATGCACACAATGCCGGCACATAGTTAACGTGTTTGTCCACTCTATGGGACTGCAGACATCTGAATCTTCACAGCGCGCATATTGTGCTTTGAGAATTCTCAAGTTTTTGGCAGTCAGATCGGAAGGTCATGTGACCACAAGTATATGATTTCCATACTTACAGCTACATTCAGGCTAGACGTACGTGGCCTCATTCAATACATGTCATGTAATGTGGCCTGAAGTATAAAAATCACATACTAATCCTCATAGCATGTGATGCGCACTTTGAGGATTTAGAAGTCTGCAGTAACAGAGAATGAGTGCAGACTTTTATCAAAAGATGGGGTGACCCCCTAAAAATGCACTAAGCCTTCGCCGCACATAGAGTTAGTTATCTGCCGGGTATCGTGCAGGCTCAGCCTGTGAGCCAACTCTATACACCCATTCTTGATTTGCTTCGTACATGTACGGTAAATTTTGGGAAGGAGTTAGAGTGAACATGACATACAGTACAGACCAAAAGTTTGGACACACCTTCTCATTCAAAGAGTTTTCTTTATTTTCATGACTCTGAAAATTGTAGATTCACATTGAAGGCATCAAAACTATGAATTAACACATGTGGAATGAAATACTTAACAAAAAAGTGTGAAACAACTGAAAATATGTCTTATATTCTAGGTTCTTCAAAATAGCCACCTTGTGCTTTGATTACTACTTTGCACACACTTGGTATTCTCTTGATGAGCTTCAAGAGGTAGTCACGGGAAATGGTTTTCACTTCACAGGTGTGCCCTGTCAGGTTTAATAAGTGGGATTTCTTGCCTTATAAATGGGGTTGGGACCATCAGTTGTGTTGTGCAGAAGTCTGGTGGATACACAGCTGATAATCCTACTGAATAGACTGTTAGAATTTGTATTATGGCAAGAAAAAAGCAGCTAAGTAAAGAAAAATGAGTGGCCATCATTACTTTAAGAAATTAAGGTCAGTCAGTCTGAAAAAATGGGAAAACTTTGAAAGTGTCCCCAAGTGCAGTGGCAAAAACTATCAAACGCCACAAGAAACTGGCTCAAATGAGGACCGCCCCAGGAAAGGAAGCCAAGAGTTACCTCTGCTGCGGAGGATAAGTTTATCCAAGTCACCAGCCTCAGAAATCGCAGGTTAACAGCACCTCAGATTAGAGACCAGGTCAATGCCACACAGAGTTCTAGCAGCAGACACATCTCTAGAACAACTGTTAAGAGGAGACTTTGTGCGGCAGGCCTTCATGGTAAAATAGCTGCTAGGAAACCACTGCTAAGGAAAGGCAACAAGCAGAAGAGACTTGTTTGGGCTAGAGAACACTAGGAATGGACATTAGACAAGTGGAAATGTGTGCTTTGACCTGATGAGTCCAAATTTGAGATCTTTGGATCCATCCACCGTGTCTTTGTGCTACGCAGAAAAGGTGAAAAGAATAAACTCTACATGCCTGGTTCCCACCGTGAAGCATGGAGG
The DNA here is from genome assembly GCF_048569485.1 of Anomaloglossus baeobatrachus. Taxonomy (NCBI): domain Eukaryota; kingdom Metazoa; phylum Chordata; class Amphibia; order Anura; family Aromobatidae; genus Anomaloglossus; species Anomaloglossus baeobatrachus. The sequence goes on along the minus strand of NC_134356.1, from coordinate 292,507,246 downwards.
AGGAGGTCTGATGGTGTGGGGGTGCTTTGCTGGTTACACTGTTGGGGATTTATTCAAAATTGAAGCATACTGAACCAAGATGGCTACCACAGCATCTTGCAGTGACATGCTATTCCATCCGGTTTGCATTTAGTTGTACCATCATTTATTTTTCAACAGGACAATGACCCCAAACACACCTCCAGGCTGTGTAAGGGCTATTTGACTAAGAAGGAGAGTGATGGTGTGCAACGCCAGATGACCTGGCCTCCACAGTCACCAGACCTGAACCCAATCGAGATGGCTTGGGGTGAACTGGACCGCAGAGTGAAGTCAAAAGGGCCAACAAGTGCTAAGCATCTCTGGGAACTCCTTCAAGACTGTTGGAAGACCATTTACGGTGACTACCTCTTGAAGCTCATCAAGAGAACGCCAAGAGTGTGCAAAGCAGTAATCAAAGCAAAAAGTGGCTACTTTGAAGAACCTAGAATATAAGACATATTATCAGATGTTTCACACTTTTTTGTTAAGTATTTCATTTCACATGTGTTAATAGTTTTGATGCCTTCAATGTGAACCTACAATTTTCAGAGTCATGAAAATAAAGAAAACTCTTTGAATGAGAAGGTGTGTCCAAACTTTTGGTCTGTACTGTATGATGACAAACCTGAGTGGGGTCTGGTTTTGTGTGGGATAAGTTAGTGTTTATTGGTAACATTTTGGGGTACATAACATTTTTGATCACTTTCAGTATAAGGCTGGGATCACATTCTTGTTTTCTGCGCTGAGCACTAAGGCCTTGTTCACACTGCGTTTTTACCCGCGTTTTTTTGCGTTTGTGCTGCAGAAATTTCTTGAGAAAATGGTTGTAACCTTTCTGCAGACATTCCCCAGCAAAACCTATGGAAAAAAATAGCTGTGCGCACACTGCATTTTTTTCTCAAGAACATTCTTTCTGCAGAATTTCTTGAGAAAAAGAATGAGCATGTCACTTCTTTTCTGCAGGTACCCTGCATTTTTTGCCATAGATAATGGTAAAAAAATGCAAGGACCAACTTACGGAAAAAAACGCACAAAAACACGGTAAAAACGCATGCAGTTTTCGCTGCGTTATTGGTGCTTTTTTTAACGCAAGTGCGCTCATCTTTCAGACTGAAGAAATTTCTTGAGAAAAATCTTTTTGCTAGTGCGCACAGGGCCTTACATCGGTTTCCATATAAATTCCATAAAAATGCGATTCAGACCAAATCCCAAATGGAACCACTCACTCTAATGAGACAGATGGAGGCACTTTGGACAGAGTCTGTTTCTGTCGTATCAATCTTTTTAGGTGTGCACACCTGTGTTCGTCCACTCTTGTAAGCTAAAAAGACTCCTAAAATGATAGGACACTGCCAGAAGAGAAACCAGATGGAGTCCAAAGTGACTCCATCTGCCTCATTATAGAGAATGGTTGTGTTAGGGTTTTTGTCTGAATCGCAGTTTCTAGAATTTTCACTGAAACCCCAACAAAAACGCTCAGTGGAGAGAGAAGTATAAATGTCAGCTGAGCCTTATTCTGATTTTTGGAAGGTAGAATGAATATTCTGATTTTTGGAAGGTAGAATGAACAAATAGCAGTAAAAGAATATTTTCTATTTTTGCATAGTTCACTGTGCAGTGTAAATAAGTGATAAGATGCCTTTATTCTTTGTGTCTGTGCAATCACAACATTACCAGAATTATATAGGTTTCTTTTATTTTTTGCTTCTGTCACAGAGTTAAGGCACCCTTCACACGTCAGTGAAAACCACACGTTTTTCACTGATGTGTTAAAGATACGTATGTCCTTCTATATGCCGTGATTTTGGCACACGTGTGATCTCCGTGTGCTATCTGAGATAATACATGGAAATCAGGCACTTATACTCACCTGTCCTTGTTCCAGCTGTGTGTGGTGCTGAAGTCTCCCGCGATGCTGTGTCCGGCCGCCGCTGTCTCCTCTCTGCAGCTACTTCTAGGTCGCCTGTGCAGTGCATATGTATGAGCATAAATAGCCAGCCTGGAAGCAGAAGACCGCAGCGGTTGAAAACAGTGTTGATGGTGACGGGTGAGTTTAAAAAGCTTTTTATTTTAAATGCACGTGATTCTTCTGGAATGTGTTTCACGGATCACACCATTGTGTGGTCCGTGAGACATCAGTGATGCCATAAAAAAATGGACATGTCTCCGTGCAGAACACACCAACACGCATGTACACCGCATGGACACACGTCAGTGAAAAATCACTGATGTGTGCGCAGACCCATTGATTTTAATGGGTCTGTGTATGTCCGTTATTCTGGTACGTAAAAAAACAACAACATACTTACCAGAATCACTGACGTGGGAAGGGGACCTAAAATGTTTTTTTTTTTTTTTATAATGAATAGTTTTTTCGGAGCGATATTTCGAGAGCTATAATTTTTTGTCTTTTTTGCCAAACTAAGTTGTATGATCGCTTATTTTTTGCACAAGTTGGAAATTTTTTTGGTACCATCTTAGAGTGTCTAAAATTTATTACACTTTTTATTCAGCTTTTTCGATGTAAAATGAACAAAAAACAGCAATTCAGTTACTGTTTTTATAAAATCTTTTGCAGTAAAAGTGATAAGACCAATTTATTTTTTGGGTCAATATAATTTGAGAGATATCAGATTTCGGCCTCTTTCACACGTCCATGGAAAGCACACACATTTTTCATAACTGTGTTGAAAATACATATGGCCCTCCGTGTGCCGTGATTTTGGCACACGTGTTCTCCATGTGCTATCCGTGACAGAGTGAAAGATTTTAGATTTTGTATGTAGCAGTGCTGGGAGAGCTGTCCCCACCCAATCCAAGCTTTTAGTGTACATTTCCATAGACAGCAGCTGCTAATCACAGAAAGGGCAGAGCCAGACCTGAGCTCATGTGCTGCTGAGACCCATCAATGATAAAGATAAGAGGCTCAAAGTAATATTGCAGTTAAACAAAAAAAGACTGTGAGATAACAGATGCAGGGCTGAATTTTCTGTTTTAACTATAATGTTATCTTCAGATTACATTGCAGAAATCTGTTGACAGAGTCCCTTTAAGCAGTAAAACTTTCAAGCAGCATTATACAATCTGACATTGATAGGAGCTGATGTTCAGGTCAATATTAGTGGCTGCTACATATTGACTGCTGCTGGTATTAATAACAGCTGATCAGTGGTTGTGCCAGGATTTGGCCCCTCACTAATCTAATATTGAGGATGTATCCTATCATTGTTTCACAATTCTATAGGATAAGGGATATATTCCTGTTTTCTTAATAAAAAAAAAAGTTTTAGTTAAAAAAGTTCAAGATGGCAATATCCTAAAAATCTGCATTTTCTTGTTTATGACATCTATTAACTGTACTCTTCTGACACATTACAGCATCATATTTATTATTAGTCATAGATGAGCTGATACCACAGTTCCTTAGGTTAGTAGAACATCCCCTAGAAACACGTTCCTGCTAGATTAGGCTTCTTCTTCAGCAGTACTCTTACATACAAACTGAACTGAAAGTGGAATTCCACTTTTTGCAGTACATTTTGGTTTGCTATGTCCATTTAATATAAATCTACTGTATATCATGCCCTATTCTAAAACTACATAGTTACAATTAAAGTGGTATTCTTATCTCCAGAATCCTATCCCTATTTGTAGTAGGTGTAATAATAATAATAATAATAATAATACCGTGTTTCCCCAAAAGTAAGACAGTGTCTTACATTCTTTTTACCCCCAAAAGTCCCACTATGTCTTACTTTCGGGGTATGTCTTATATTGGAAAAAAATCCCACAGCAATCGCAGCAAGTCTCCATTCAATGTACCGTATGGGGACTTGCCGCGATTGCTGCACATGAGGGCACTGAGGCTGCGTGTTTTTGTATGTTGACCATGGTCCTGATGGACCACGGACAACGTTACTGCAACATTTCTCGGTGGCTGAGCGTTCGTCTGAGCGCCTGACCACCGGCATGTGACAGCTCTCAGCTGAGCGCTCGGCCGCCGGCATGTCAGGGCGCTCAGCTGGGCGCTCGGCCGCCGGAATGTCAGGGCACTCAGCTGAGCGCTCGGCCGCCGGCGTGTCAGGGCGCTCGGCTGGGCGCCCGACCGTGATGGCTCTCAGCTGGGCGCTCGGCCGTCGGCATGTCAGGGCACTCAGCTGAGCGCTCGGCCGCCGGCGTGTCAGGGCGCTCGGCTGGGCGCCCGACCGCCGGCATGTGACGGCTCTCAGCTGGGCGCTCGGCCGCCAGCATGTCAGGGCACTCAGCTGAGTGCTCGGCTGCCGGCGTGTCAGGGCGCTCGGCTGGGCGCTCGGCCGGTACTGTAAAGAAGAACTGGGCGCTCGGCCGCCGGCATGTCAGGGCACTCAGCTGAGTGCTCGGCCGCCGGCATGTCAGGGCGCTCAGCTGAGCGCTCGGCCGCCGGCGTGTCAGGGCGCTCAGATGGGCGCTCGGCCAGTACTGTAAAGAAGAAAAAAAAAATAACGCTTTACGTTTACTATGTCTTACTTTCGGGGTACGTCTTACATTGGCCGACCCCCCCAAAACACCCACTAAGTCTTACTATCGGGGGTGTCTTACTATCGGGGAAACACGGTAGTAGCAAATACCTCCAATTAGAAATGTAGTAAAGTTCTCCTGATTAACTATATCTCTTACCTCATGTGTCGGGCATTACAGTACCTTAAATATCCATGGTTACGACCACGAGCAACTAACTAACTGTCCCTATATGAGTGGTCATGACTATGGATACGTAAGCTACTGTATTGCTCTGCACATGAGGTAAGCAGCCTAGCTAATCAGGAGAACAATACTACATTTCCAATTGAAGGTATTTGCTAATATTATTGTTATTACACCTACTACATATTGGGGTAGAATCTTGGAGATGTGAATACACCTTTTAACATCAATAATGGATGTGCTTGGTCCCTATAAAGATAGATTCACTTGGAGATCTCACCAGGGGGACCTTCACCAATCTTGAGACTTTTCTCTGAAATGCCCTGTTACAATGGAGGTGTGATTACAGTGATCAGCGATCTATAGCTGTCCCATAGACAATCAATTAGTGGTGCAGTACATTCCATTTGAAAGTCCCAGTCTTGGGATCAGTAGTGGTCTCATCAGTGGGAGCCCAACAATCAAAAACCTATTAATATTTCCATTTATCTATTTGTATATCTTTATGTATATTAATTCAGCGGCGAACATATCATTGGTGCAACCTGTGCAGCCGCAGAGGAGCCCAAGAGGTTAGGGGACCATTTCTACTTCCAAAGCAGGTGGAATTTTGACTTATTATGAGCTTTTGGGCTTCAAAGAGCCCATGTACTGTTCTTGCACAGGGGCCCTGTTCTTTCTGCCTGTGTATTAGTTTATCTTGCAGAACAATTTTGGGCTGTTTCACCATGAATGGAATAGCCAGGAAAACAGAAAAAGGTTAGAAGCCAGGTGGTGCCCAGCCTTATTATTATCCCCTGAGCAATGTTGTGTCATGAAAATAAACTGGTAATAAAAGAAACATGTGACAGTTGTTAATTACCTACTATCCACATTATGTGCTTCTACCATCTACCTTTCACAAAAGGGATGAGAGCTGCTTGTGGAAATTGATAATTATACCTGAAGTGTAAGTGTTATTTGGCCGCCAGCAACTCTTTCGTGACTTTCTTTAAACCGCAAGCCATAAAATTTAATGAAACAATTACCTCGTTTGAGCACACAAAGAAATGTTGTTTCATCAACAGAATTTTCTAGGATTGGGTTATAGCTATTTTAGAATAATAAAAAAAAATATAATCCACTAACTATACAGTAAACATAAATACATGGGTCTATCATATAGGAAAGAAGGAATTAACTGAAAATGAATCATAAAATATATGAAAGGGCAAATAAAATGAATAAAATAATCAAGGAGGATAAATATGCACAATTGGCCCAAATACAAAAGAAGAACCCAAATGCAACAAATGGTACACATTTGAAGTCATCAAGAAAAGAAAGTGTAAAGTCCAGCTCACCATGTTGCTAATCCTCATCTCGTATAGCGCTTGGGCAAGAGATTTGCCATAGCCAGTGTAATCCATAAGAAAAAAGGTAGAATTCTGCCTCTGACACACAAAATCTTCTTTATTTAATCCATTTCATATACAATGAAGAAAGTGAATGCATGGATAGCAATTCAATGCGTTTCGGGTGTGCTCAGCACCATCAATCTTGTTGTATAACAATTGATCTTGTAAGTCTTAATAGCTCCTGATCTGGTAGGCACACCTTTATTATAATTAACAAGACTAGTTGCAAGTTTAATCCATGCAAAGTTAAAACATAGTCAAAGTGTATAAAAATGACACAGCAAAACCACTATATATATATATATATATATATATATATACATAAAGTAAAATATATATAATATAAAAATATATATATACACTGTGTGCAGAATTATTAGGCAAATGAGTATTTTGATCACATGATACTTTTTATACAAGTTGTCCTCCTCCAACCTGTATAGGCTTGAGAGCCAACTACTAATTAAGTAAATCAGGTGATGTGCATCTCGGTACTGAGGAGGGGTGTGGTGTAATGACCTCAACACCCTATATAAGGTGGCCTTAATTATTAGGCAACTTCCTTTCCTTTGGCAAAATGGGTCAGAAGAGCGCTCTTAAAAGTCCAAAATTGTGAGACGTCTTGCAGAGGGATGCAGCAGTCTTGAAATTGCCAAACTTTAGAAGCGTGATCACCGAACAATCAAGCGTTTTATGGCAAATAGCCAACAGGGTCACAAGAAGCGTGTTGGGAAAAAAGGCGCAAAATAACTGCCCATGAATTGAGGAAAATCAAGCGTGATGCTGCCAAGATGCCATTTGCCACCAGTTTGGCCATATTTCAGAGCTGTAACATTACTGGAGTATCAAAAAGCACAAGGTGTGCCATAATCAGGGACATGGCCAAAGTAAGGAAGGCTGGAAAACGACCACCTTTGAACAAGAAACATAAGATAAAACGTCAAGACTGGACCAAGAAATATCTTAAGACTGATTTTTCAAAGGTTTTATGGACTGATGAAATGAGAGTTACTCTTGATGGACCAGATGGATGGGCCAAAGGCTGGATCAGTAAAGGGCAGAGAGCTCCACTCCGACTCAGACACCAGAAAGGTGGAGGTGGGGTACTGGTATGGGCTGGTATCATCAAAGATGAACTTGTGGGACCTTTTCGGGTTGAGGATGGAGTGAAGCTCAACTCCCAGACCTACTGCCAGTTTCTGGAAGACAACTTCTTAAAGCAGTGGTGCAAGAAGAAGTCAGTATCCTTCAAGAAAAACATGATTTTCATGCAGGACAATGATTCATCACATGCATCCAACTACTCCACAGCGTCTATGGCCAGTAAAGGTCTAAAAGATGAAAAAATAATAACATGGCCCCCTTGTTCACCTGGGGCCTTGTTCACCTGATCTGAACCCCATATAAAACCTGTGGTCCCTCATTCAATGTAAGATCTACAGAGAGGGAAAACAGTACACCTCTCGGAACAGTGTCTGGGAGGCTGTGGTGGCTGCTGCATGCAATGTTGATAGATCAAGAAACTGACAGAATCTATGGATGGTAGGCTGTTGAGTGTCATCATAAAGAAAGGTGGCTATATTGGTCACTAATTTTTTGGGGTTTTGTTTTTGCATGTCAGAAATATTTATTTCTACATTTTGTGCAGTTATATTGGTTTACCTGGTGAAAACAAACAAGTGAGATAAGAATATATTCGGTTTTTATTAAGTTGCCTAATAATTCTGCACAATAATAGTTACCTGCACAAACAGATATCCTCCTAAGATAGCCAAATCTAAAAAAAACCCACTCCAACTTCCAAAAATATTACGCTTTGATATTCATGAGTCTTTTGGGTTGATTGAGAACATAGTTGTTGATCAATAATAAAAAAATCCTCTAAAATGCTACTTGCCTAATAATTCTGTACACGGTGTATATATACACTAGCTGATACTAATTACTGTATGTAATTGAGCATCATTTTTTGATCCTGTGTAGATCAGATTATGTAAATGTGAAGTTCAACATTCTAGGTAAAAAATTTGGAGAAGAGACAAAACTTTAATGTTTCTTTTAATTTCGGAAAGTTCATGTTTTACAAAATGAGTCATGAAAATGAAATCTGGAAGGTGGCTTGCCGTGCGGCTGTTTGTTTACATTCTGTGTGCGTGTATTCAGCTTAATGCATTGTGAATAGAGATGAAAGCTGCTGCTTTTCCTGAGCACAATATATGTGCACAGGACTATAGATACCGTACAGCTGAAAAAAATACAGACAGGAGGTGAATGAGGCTACATTTTAAGAGAGCCACTTAATCTGACATGTATGTTTGCTGTTATACCTTCTACACAGTGTAAACAGTATAGGACATATGCAGGTCTATTTCCAGGTATCTTTGCCTATTGCCTGTCTGCCACCTGCTGAGCCTTCCATCCCGTTTCTTGTACTGCAGGCTTGCCCAACAGAGAGACATTGGATTGAAAAAAAGTACTTACAACAATACAAATATTTTAATATTTGACAGAAGCCAATATTATACAAAATTTGATAAAGTTCAGAGAACGTTTTGGCTGACACAGAGTCTTGTCTTCTTGAGTGTGTATGTTAACTGCATAGGCCTCTTTCACACGTCAGTGATAAAGGTGCATATGTCCCTCTGTGTGCCGAGATTTTGGCACACGTGTGATCTGTGTGTGCTATCCGTGATAATACATGGAGATCAGGCATTTATACTCACCTGTCCCCAGCGCTGCTGTCTGTGGTGCTCCTGTCTCCGGCGCTGCTGCTTCTGGGTCAGCAGTGCAGTGAATATTCATGAGCATAATGAGCGGATCTTGAAGCAAGTGACAGAAGCGCCGAAGACAGCAGTGATGGAGACAGGTGAGTATCGAAAATCATTTTATGTCAAAGACACGTGTTTTCCCCAGTACGTCTCACACGGATCACACCACTCTGTCATCTGTGTGACATCAGTGCTGCCTGAGAAAAACGGAATTGTCTCCATGCGGAACACATGGACAAGCATGTGCGCCATATGGCACGCAGTCCATGTGAAAACAATGATGTGCACACAGATCCATTGATTTTAATGGGTCTGCGTTTGTCTGTGTCTTCGGTACGTATAAAAACGGCGACGTATGTAGCAAAATCACTAACGTATGAAGAGGGCTTTGGGGACAGGGCTAAAAGGGGCCATCAGATTTCTTCAGTAGGGAACAGTCACCTTAGCACAGAGAAAGTTCCATTTATACTGGATGATTATCGTGAATGAGCGTTCTTAGAAATGTATATTTCTGGATAATCCTGCAGTCTAGATAGGCTGCCAGTTACCCAATGAACGACCACATCACTTGTTTATTGGGTGAAATGATCTTTTGTGCTGCCCAAATGATCATTGTTTATAAACAAGACTCACATTGCCAAGAATACTGGCAGCCTATGAGCCCCAAATAATCTCATACAGATTGTTCAGTGTGCACCTAAAGCCAGCTTGACCTGTGTAAACAGACTACTAAATGATGGCTGACCAGAGATCATGATGATGGTTATTGTCATTTAACACTGCACATCATAGTGTTAAATTCCTAGAATTTGTAGAGAACTTTCCCAGTTGCCTCTTTGGTTGACAATGCTTTCCTTCATTTTTGTCCTATAAAGTTCTTCTCACCTGGATCTAAAGCAGGCTTTACATGCAGCGATATTGCTAGCAATATCGCTAGCGAGCGAACCCGCCCCCATCGGTTGTGCGTCACGGGCAAATCGCTGCCTCTGGCGCACAACATCGCTAACACTCGTCACACTATACTTACCTGTCTAGCGACATCGCTGTGGCCGGCGAACTGCCTCCTTTAAAAGGGGGTGGTTCGTGCGGCATTACAGCGGCGTCACTAAGCGGCCTCCCAATAGAAGCGGAGGGGCGGAGATGAGCGGGACGAACATCCCGCCCACATCCTTCCTTCCTCATTGCGTGCGGCCGCAGGTACGATGTTGTTCCTTGTTCCTGCAGTGTCACACATAGCGATGTGTGCTGCCGCAGGAACGACTAACAACCTGCGTCCTGCAGCAGCAACGATAATCGGGATAGGAACCACTGGACAACGATCAACGATATGGTGAGTATTTTTGATCGTTACCGATCGTTCCTGTAGTGTCACAGGCACCGATGTCGCTAACGAGGCCGGATGTGTGTCACGAATTCCGTGACCCCAACGACATCTCGTTAGCGATGTCGCTGCTTGTAAAGCCCGCTTAAGGCTCAGTATAAGGTCAGTATAAAGCTCTCCACATGCTTTTAGTCCTTCATGGGTTTCATACCGTAGAAATTGCCCTGTATAACGACGTTGTCTACCCTAAATATACTCTTTTTTTTTAAATAATATGACCAGGTAATCGGCTGACTGTACAATGAATGTACAAAGGGGCTTTTGCTCAAAGGGGCTAGTAACGTTCCCTATACATCGGCTGATGAACTATTACTTTTGCTATTCCAATATACTGGTTAAAGAACGCATTTCTGGAAACCCACCATAAATTACATTCATATGCCCTAATAAAGCTTATTGACAAGGGTCTGTAGTTTCCATGTGCCTAGCGGAAGATAAACTAATGCAGCTCAACAAAACATTTTTTTTTAAATTATATAATTAATTCTATTAAACATTTTTTTGAGTTTGATCCTAAGTTGCATTTGATAACTATTGGCACAGTCATGGAAATGTGTTTTATCCTTGTCATGTGTATAAAGGGAATCCATCAGTAGGATTAGCCCTCTTAAATTGTTATATGGAAATGCAGGATATAGAAAGTTAAATAAAATAATGCCTTGATATCTGCAATCTGATTTCTTATACCAGAGAAATCCTTAATAATATGTAAATGAGGTATTAAGACCTATGGGTGGACACTGATCTCCCTGAGAATCGGCCTTCAGAGCTTATTTGAAATGAAAGGCGTTAATAGTGTGAGACATGTAGGTCAGGAGAGCAGACTGTCAGTCACTACATGTCTCTCATTGGTAATGCCCCCTTTCATATAAAATCAGCTCTTGAGGCAGATTCCCAAGGAGATCTGTGTCCGGCCCTTAGAGCTCATTTATATATAATACAAATGTGGATTTCTCTGGAATAATACATTTCAGATATCAAAGTATTGTTTTATTTAAATTTCTATGACCTACATACCCATATAGTCAGCTTAGGAGGGTAAATTCTACTAGCTCTACTAGCCTCAAGTAAAATATTCCAATCCCAACCAGTTTTGTTGCAAAGGAAAAATGTAAAACCTCTTCTTTTTAACCCCTTCACGACCATGGACGGATATATCCGTCATGGAGCATGTCCCGTTAAGCCCCGCCCCCTGCCGCGGGCAGGCGGCGGCGGTCGGCACACATATCAGCTGTTTTCAACAGCTGACATGTGTGCCTGCTAGCCGCGGGTGGAATCACTTCCACCCACGGCCATTAACCCCTTAAATCTTGCTGCCAAAGTCTGGCAGCAAGATCTATAGGCGCGCGGCCATGTTTTTTACTTAACGCCGCCCCCACCGGAAGTCACGTGCGTGATCACGTGACTATCGGTGATTGCGATCGTAGCACAGGGTCATGTGATGACGCCTGCAGCTATGAAGTTTCACTATCGTTTTCCCTCGGCCGCGAGCAGAGAGAAACAGAAAGTGACTGAATCTGCTGTTTACAGCTGTATAGCTGTGATCAGCAGATAGATAAGAGCGATCGGATTGCTGATCGCTATAGCCCCCTAGGGGAACTAGTAAAATAAAAAAAAAAGTTTTAAAAAATAAAAAAAACAAAAAACCTAAAAGTTCAAATCACCCCACTTTCCCCCATTGAAAATTAAAGGGTTAAAAAATAAATAAATATACACATATTTGGTATCGCTGCGTTCAGAAATGCCCGATCTATCAAAATATAAAATCAATCTGATTGGTAAACGGCGTAGTGGCAAAAACATTCCAAACGCCAAAATTACGTTTTTTGGTCGCCGCAAGTTTTACACAAAATGCAATAACAGGCGATCAAAACGTAGCATCTGCGCAAAAATGGTACCATTAGAAACATAAGCTCGAGACGCAAAAAATAAGCCATCACTGAGCCATAGATCCCAAAAAATATGAACGCTACGTGTTTCGGAAAATGGTGCAAAACGTGCGCCACTTTTATTGGACAAACTTGTGAATTTTTTTTAACCCCTTAGATACAAGTAAACCTATACATGTTTGGTGTCTACAAACTCGCACGGACCTCAGGCATCACACCCATACATCAGTTTTACCATATAGTAAACACCGTGAATAAAACATCCCAAAAACTATTGTGCCATCACACTTTTTTTGCAATTTTTCCGCATTTGGAATTTTTTTGCTGTTTTCCAGTACACCATATGGTAAAGCTTATGGTTTCATTTAAAAGTACAACTTATCCCACAAAAAACAAGCCCTCATATGGCAAGATTGACGGAAAAATAAATAGTTACGGCTCTCGGAAGAAGGGGAGCAAAAAACAAAAACGCAAAAACAGAAAGTGCCCCGGGGCTGAAGGGGTTAAGGTGTACTTCAAATCTCAGTATATACCTTATCTAATGTAATTGTAGTCGCCAGTACATTGGGAGGAAAACTATGTGTTCTCAGGACATGTGTTGATTAGCACAGATGAAAGTCTGGCTAGGCTATGTAAGGCCATGTGCAAAAATTGAGGATTTGGTGTTTTTCTTTATCTCAGTATTTGTTAGGCTATGTGCGCATGTTGCGTACAGTTCACTGCAGAAATTTCTGCAGCGATCTGAAGAGCACATGTGCGCTTTAAATCGCTGCAGAAATGTCCGTAGTGAGCGCCGATTCCATGCGCTCTGCCTGCAGCTCATGCCATAGACAGAGCAGGAGCTGCCGGCAAAGCGCAGGAAAGAAGTGACATGTCACTTCTTTTTACGCAGCGCTCTAAAACGCCACGTGCGCACGGCCCCTGCACAATTTCCATAGACTGTGCAGGGGACGCAGGACGCATGCAGTTACGCTGCGCTACAAAGCGCAGCGTAACTGCATGTATTTGCGCAACGTGCGCACATAGCCTAAGACCACATGCACACATTGATTATTTGGTGTTTTTTTTACCTCATTATTTGTAAGACCACGTGCACACGTTGAGTATTTGGTGAGTCTTTTATCTGAGTATTTGTAAGACCACAGGTACACATTGAGGATTTGGTAAGTTTTTACCTCAGTATTTGTAAGGCCAAGTGTACACGTTGAGTATTTGGTGAGTTTTATACCTCAGTATTTGTAAGGCCACGTGCACACATTGAGGATTTGGTGAGTTTTTTACCTCAGTGTTTGTAAGATCACATGTACATGTTGTGTATTTGGTGAGATTTTTTACCTCAGTATTTGTAAGGCCACATATGCACATTGAGGATTTGGTCAGTATTTTACCTTAGTATATGTAAGGCCATGTGCACACACTGAGTATTTGGTGAGTCTTTTACCTTAGTATTAGTAAGACCATGCTCGCACGTTGTGTATTTGGTGAGTTTTTAACCTCAATATTTGTAAGCCAAAACCAGGAGTGCGTAATAAATACAGAAGTGGTGCCCGTGTTTCTATAATACTTTTCCTATGATTGTCCCACTCCTGGTTTTGGATACAAAATACTGAGGTAAAAAACTCCCCAAATACTCAACGTGTGCACATGGCCTTACAAATACTGAGGTAAAACACTTCCCAAATACTCAATGTATGCACGTGGCATAATAAAAGAGGGAAATCATGAAATCATGATTTGCTTGTGGCGGTATTGCCATAACTTGTGTGAAATTTATCAAAGGATTGTATAATGTTTGATAAATTTGGCGGATTTTCAGATGTAACACTTTTTAAAAATAAATCTGACTTTGGCCACGGGCACACATGTATTTGCTGAGTTTTTTACCTCAGTATTTGTAGCCAAAACCAAGAGTGTGACAATCAGAGGAAAAGTATAATTGAAACACGGGCACCACTTCTGTATTTTTTACCCACTCTTGCTTTTGGCTTAGAAACACTGAGGTAAAAAAAAAAAAACTCACAAAACTCAATGTGTACACATGGCCTTAAATTTAATTTACATAGCTAACCATGCCCATGTCGCTGGCGGAGGAGGGGACGCCGCGCTCTCCCACTGCTGCTCGGGTCCGGCTGCCGCGGCTGCTGCAGCCTGCTGCTGCTCGGGGGCTCGAGCGATGAGCCGGATCCCGGGGACTCTAGCGGCGCTCCTCGCCCGTGAATGAAAGGGGGTTGTTGGGTGTGGGGATGGTTTATTGTCCGTGACGCCACCCACGGTTGTGGTGATTTGTTGGCACCACCGCTGCTCTGTATGGGGATCCCGGGAAGGGTGGTATGGAACAGCCAGTTGTTGTGTTGCCCCTCCGTGGGTAGGGGTTGGTGATCCCGGGGCCCAGTGATGAGGTGGGAGATGCAGGGCTTGGTGGGCGCAGGGACGCAGGGGCAGCGCTGTGCCTTGCGGCACTGTGGTACTCACTCAGCCTGAGACGTTGACACAGTTTTTCGGTAAACCACATGGCTGGAAAGACGGTTCCCACGGACGGCTGCACTTGCTCTCCCAGTAGGTGACGGTGATGTCCCTTTGTCCTGCACCTAATGTTTCTTTGTTGGTAGCGATGGGTTCCCACCGGTAACCCGCTCCCCGGCTTGGATATGGGCCGGAGGAGCCCTACTTTGCCCGCAGGCGCTGGCCCTGAGAAACTGGTGCCCTGGCGGTGGCGGTGTCTCTCCTCAATGGTTGGACTGTTGCCTTCTATCGGGACTTGGTTGTTTGGAGACAGACGTCCCCTTCACTGACGGATTTGGCAAATTATGGCGACTCCTAGCCTTGCCGGGGTCCGAGAGGCCCCTGCCCTGGTGCTGACTGTTCTTCGTATACTGCTCCAGACCGCCAGGTCACTACCCGTCCGCGGTCCTTCCAGCAACCTCCGAGCAGTCCCCCTCCAGACTGTCACCGCCGTTGCTGACCTTGCTGACTCTGTCCTGCACACAGCTGGACTAACTTCAGGCCTTTCTGCTCTCACTTTTACCTTTTCTTCTTTGCTCCACTACTACTTCACTTTCACTTCACTTAGCTCCTCTACCACTCCACTGTTTACTCCTTCTTGTCCAAACCCTATCTGCCTGGTTCTTCCCGCCTCCAGGGCTGTGTACTCCTCGGTGGGCGGAGCCAACCGCCTGGCCCACCCCCTGGTGTGAACATCAGCCCCTGGAGGAAGGCAACAAGGATTTCAGTAGCTTTGGTGTTCCTAACTGGGATGTAGGGTGTGGTGGTGTGATGATCTGTGACCCCTGGCTTGCCCAGGGCGTCACACCCACACTACACCCGCTATCTGAAAGTGGTGAGAATGGTGTATAGTAACAAAGAAGTTGCAAATTTTGTGCAAAAATTTGCAACGTTTTTGCCTTAAAAAACTGATACAAGTCCCTTGATTAATTTCCACACAGCTTGTCCCTCTGTACAGCCTTAGTACAGGGAAACATTGATATCAGGCTTCCAGATTTTAATGTTGGAGTTCTCTGTTCATTGTCCGATAAATGTTGATTACTCCTATTTTTCTCCTTACAATTTTTCTCTACTTCTTGTTCTCACATTCCATTTTAAACTCCCTAAATTAATCATGACATAAATGCCCTGGGGGCGACATTTTTCATAATTTGTGTTTTATACATTTTAGTACCATTAGCTTTTAAACATTTGTTATCGAATCTCCAGTCCTTTATGATTCAATATTACGCTAAATAGCCATTTATGGAGTTGTACAGATTATATTATATCTCTTCTAGCCTATTTGTAGATATTTTGTTAATGACCTTTGCTCTGTGCCTACTCTGGTAGGAAGATAGAGCCATCAATAAAATACAATTTAAGGTCTTCAAAATGTACCTTGCGCCCAATATTTATTGTATGCTCCCTTAGAAAAAAGATTTCTTTTTCATTTCACATGTTTAAGTGTTTAAGTATTGATAGCAGCTTTCACATTTAAGGAACCACTTCTTTTCTTGCAATATACCACTGTCTATCACATCATTATAGCCTAGATGCCACAGCACTGCTCCTGGCACTGTCTTAAAGGGAATCTGTCACCTACTCACATGAGGAGTGGTCTGATACAGTTTGGTCCGATGGGTGTAACTGTTCTTGGGTCCAGCGCATCCTCTTTTCCATTCATCACTGTCCTCCTTGTTTTGTGTGGATGATGCGTCCAGCGTCATCCGCACAGTGCCCTCCATTGCGCTCCAATGCACGCACACTCTGCTCTGCCCGGCTGAGGATAGATCAAAGTATTGTAGTGTGCATGCATCTTTCATCTTTCCATGCTCCTGCACATTATAGTACTTTGCTCTGCCCTCAGCAGGGCAGAGCAAAGTGTGCAGGAGTCCAATGCCGGCCTGTGTGGATAACGTAGGACATGTCATCCACACGAAGCAAGGAGGATGACTATCGCAAGGAAAGAGGAAGCACCAGACCCGAGTACAGCAAGGATAGAGAAGGCTCTGGATCCAAGAGCAACACCGCTAATAGGATTGGACCGCATTGGACAGCGCCTCATATGAGTAGGTGGCAGGGCCCCTTTAATTGGCGCATGTGCTCCTGTAATGCAGTGGTAATGTGGCACCCCTGACCTGGTCAGGCACCACTGAGTACTGCACCCATGCTGGGACAGTGCTTCCAGGTAATTCCAAAGGCCAGAAAGGGGAGGGTACGCACAGACACATAGCAACCAGGTCTCCCACACCATTAGATGGGACCCTTGAGTAGCCTCTGCACTTTTCATAGGCAGAGAACTAATGTACGTTGGGGGCGTGGTTGTACTACCTGACCCCAGACCAATTAGTCCTTTAGTGATAATCTCCTGCTGGAAAAACAGTGATTTTGTGTAAAAAAAAAAAAAAATAACACTAAGCAGACCAGTAAGTAAAATATTTCTGGAATCAGGGTATCTACCTCTATATTAGGCCCCTTTCACACGTCAGTGATTCTGGTACGTTTGTGCTTTTTTTAAAACGTACCAGAATCACTGACATACGCAGCTCCATTATAATGAATGGGTCTGCTCACACGTCAGTGATTTTTCACTGCACGTGTCTCCGTGCGGCGTACCCGCGTGTGCGTGTTTGCCGCACGGAGACATGTCCATTTTTTTCTGGCATCACTGATGTTCCACGGACCACGCAGTGGTGTGGTCCGTGAAACACGTGCCAGAAAAAAACGTGCTTTTAAAATAAAAAACATTTTAACTCACCCGGCGTCCAGCGATGTCCTCTGCAGCCCGTTCTCCCTGCTGCTTCTGAGCCGGCACATTATTGTCGCGCATATTCATTATGCGCGACACAGCCGACCCGGAAGCAGCTGCTGCGGGGGTCACCGCCGGCCGGATGCTGCACCGCTGGAGCGATCAGCACCATGGACAGCGGGAGCGCGCACAGGTGAGTTGTTTTCTAAGTGCAATCAAGGGCCACGGAGAACGGAGCCCGGATTGCACTTAGACAACCCACGTGTGCCGTGAATCACGGCACACGCAGGGACATGTGCGTGTTTTACACGCCAGTGAAAAACGTCACTGTTTTTCACTGACGTGTGAAACGGGCCTTAGGTAGAAAAAAAATTGGTGACAGATTTCCCTTTAAGATAATGAAAAAAAAATTAATGAAAAAGGCAACAAAAACATGAAATATATGAGAAGACGAAGAAAACAAAAACTAGAAGGGGTGGAGAGAAGAGAAAAGATGATCAGATCTGTGAAGGTTAAGGAAGCTGAAAGCAGAAGAAACGGGTGAGATGGCACAAGACAATTGTGCCTAGTTATTAGCTGTGGTGGTCATGTCCTGTAGTCATAACGTCAAATTTAGCATCCATGTCAGCAAAGGCTGATGGCAATGAGGTAGCAATGGAGTGGTAAGAATGATTGGTATTTTCACACATATTAAGCTTTTTGAGTGATCCAGTCAGTTCTAGAAAAGCGCTTACAAGCTTGGTCAAGTAAAAAGGCCACTTCTGTAGTCGAGTCAATGGCTGGTAACTAAAGCCCACTTTACACGTTGCAATTAGTTGTACAATCGCATTTGCGATGTGACACGCCCAGGTTGCATACGGGATCTATGAGATTTCACGTTGGTCGTTCATTTGCTGTCACACGAGCGTTAGTAGTCTATGTTAAATTGGTCAATTTTGTGTGTGATCCTTTAGATCATGTGTTCTGTGACGTATGCATTGAGCACCTTTTTTTTTTTTTTATTTATTGACTTGCCAAGCGGGTGTAATGTGTAGGGATGCGTTTTTACTATGTCATCTGCCATTCAGCTCTGCTACATGGCCGCTAACAGCAGACACAGACAGCCATGTAGCAGAGCTGAATGGCAGATGACAGCAGACACAGACAGAGCCGCACTGTCAGAATGAACTCGGGTGAACTTCACCCGACTTCATTGTGATGCTGCGGCTGTGTCTGTGTCGCGTCCTGATTAGCGGTCACCAGTGAAGACTCACCGGTGACCGCTAATCTCCTGAGTAACTGAAGTTAGCAGCCCTCTCTCATATACTCACCAATCCCCGATCTCCGGCGCTGCTCGGCATTCACACTGCTCCGGCGGCTTTTACTGTTTTGAAAAAGCCGGCCGCCTATTAAACAATTTCGTATTCCCTGCTTTCCCCGCCCACCAGCGCCTATGATTGGTTACAGTGAGACACGCCCCCACTCTGAGTGACAGGTGTCACACTGCACCCAATCACAGCAGCCGGTGGGCGTGTCTATACTGTGTAGTGAAATAAATAATTAAATAATTAAAAAAAACGGCGTGCGGTTCCCCCCATTTTTAAAACCAGCCAGATAAAGCCATACGGCTGAAGGCTGGTATTCTCAGGATGGGGAGCTCCACGTTATGGGGAGCCCCCCACCCTAACAATATCAGCCAACAGCCGCCCAGAATTGCCGCATACATTAGATGCGACAGTTCTGGGACTGTACCCGGCTCTTCCCGATTTACCCTGGTGCGTTGGCAAATCGGGGTAATAAGGAGTTATTGGCAGCCCATAGCTGCCAATAAGTCCTAGATTAATCATGTTAGGCGTCTATGAGACACCCTCCATGATTAATCTGTAAGTTACAGTAAATAAACACACACACCAGAAAAAAATCCTTTATTAGAAATAAAAACACACACATATACCCTGGTTCACCACTTTAATCAGCCCCAAAAAGCCCTCCTTGTCCGGCGTAATCCAGGATGATCCAGCGTCGCATCCAGCGCTGCTGCATGGAGGTGACCGGAGCTGCAGCACACACAGCCGCTCCGGTCACCTCCACACAGCAAATGAACACAGCCGCGCGATCAGCTGCTGTCACAGAGGTTACCCGTGGCCACCGCTGCATCCACCGCTGGATCCAGTGACAGCGGGTAACCTCAGTGACAGCAGCTGATCGCGCGGCTGTCTTCATTTGCTGCATGGAGGTGACCGGAGCGGCTGTGTCTGCTGCGGCTCCGGTCACCTCCATGCAGCTGCGGTGGAAGCGACGCTGGATCATCCTGGATTACGCCGGACAAGGAGGGCTTTTTGGGGCTGATTAAAGTGGTGAACCAGGGTATATGTGTGTGTTTTTATTTCTAATAAAGGATTTTTTCGGGTGTGTGTTTATTTACTGTAACTTACAGATTAATCATGGAGGGTGTCTCATAGACGCCTGACATGATTAATCTAGGACTTATTGGCAGCTATGGGCTGCCAATAACTCCTTATTACCCCGATTTGCCAACGCACCAGGGTAAATCGGGAAGAGCCGGGTACAGTCCCAGAACTGTCGCATCTAATGTATGCGGCAATTCTGGGCGGCTGTTGGCTGATATTGTTAGGGTGGGGGGCTCCCCATAACGTGGAGCTCCCCATCCTGAGAATACCAGCCTTCAGCCGTATGGCTTTATCTGGCTGGTTTTAAAAATGGGGGGAACCGCACGCCGTTTTTTTTAATTATTTAATTATTTATTTCACTACACAGTATAGACACGCCCACCGACTGCTGTGATTGGGTGCAGTGTGACACCTGTCACTCAGAGTGGGGGCGTGTCTCACTGTAACCAATCATAGGCGCTGGTGGGCGGGGAAAGCAGGGAATACGAAATTGTTTAATGGGCGGCCGGCTTTTTCAAAACAGTAAAAGCCGCCGGAGCAGTGTGAATGCCGTGCAGCGCCAGGGATCGGGGATCGGTGAGTATATGAGAGAGGGGGATAGACTGACATGGACTGAGAGTGAGGGACAGAGATAGTGACGGACTGACAGAGATTAGTGAATGACAGACATTGTGAGGCGCTTCAGAACGCAGCTTTTCAGCTGCGCTCTGAAGCAGACCTTTTTTAAGCTGCGGTGCAGAGCGCACACCTACGCACATAGCATCAGACACCGAAATCGTATGAGGGATGTCACACGTTACAATTGACTAGGTTCTTGCAACAAAACGCTCAATTCTAGAGAATGATACGATGTGTTTGCGATCAACGGTTTTGCGTTCAATCCTGATCGCATGTAGCTGTCACACGCAGATACGTCACAAACGATGCCGGATGTGCGTCACTTACAACTTGACCCCAACGACGGATTGTGAGATATATTGAAGCGTGTGTAGCGGGCTTTAGGCAACAAGAAGTAAAAATTAAGGATCACTTTGTTCTTGAGAAATTATTTTTACAAGCACTTTGTAAATGAGAATAACGCTTTAAGACTTCAACCACGCAAATGTTATTTGTATACTTAAGGGTCCAGAATTTGTCACGTTTACTAAAAATCTAGATAAGCCATATTCCTAGTTATCGTTCAGACAACTTTATGCATCTAATATTTCAAGCCCTGGTTGATTCGGTACATTCTGCTAGGCAAATAAAAGTCTTGAACTGCGTAATAATGCTTTGTGTTTCTAATTTCACATTTAGCAATTTTAATTTTATGTTAGTCTTTTACTACAGTACTGATACTTTCTTGTCTGCATCACTGGACATACAAGATTTCTAACTGAAATAGCTGTATGATTGCCTGGGACTGCCTTCACGACTTTGTGGTCAATCAATAAAAGGAAATAGCATCTCCACCTGGGAATCACAATGCTGAATGGTTTAAAAGTCATACCAGTGGAAAGGATCACTTTCCTTTACTAAGGAAAAATGAAGAACTGCTTATATTCTCTGCTTAACTTAAAGTCTGTTTCCAATTCCAAGATTTTTCATTTGTAGTTGGTTTCTCTATAAATAGCTATACGTTTAAGAGCTCACTGACATATTCACTTACAGCAGAGCAAATTATAGGGATGAAAAAGGATTTACGTGTGAAATAAAGGCAATTTCAAGGAATCCTCCTTAGTGTATTTATACATTTGTAAGAAAACCATGTGACCCTTTTCTTCTGTTCCAACACTGAAAGAGTCTATCTATAGTTCTACTATTGTATAGTTAGTATATCACCAGTAATTTTATTTCTTTTACTAGCTTAAAATAGAAGTGTATGGTGCGCATCCTCATCTGAAAGAACTTGTGTTCCAATAATCTAATATGTTGGAGAGAATCCCTACTCTTTCTTAATGGCAGATGGCAGGGAAACATTGATGGAGCATACTCGATTTTAACATGCCTGGTTCTTTGTTGTCAGTAAAGATAAACTGCTAGAAGATGAGTCTTAAAGGTGTTGTCCAGTCTAAATCCACAACTCTTCAGTCACTCTATGGTAACTTTATGTGACTACAGACTTGTAAATCCTCAGATCTCACACACTGTACATTGTAAGGATTCTCCTGTGTCAGAGTTGGAAATGACGGTCATGTGGTTGTGAGTATGTGATATCCATATTCCCATCCAGAATCCGACTAGATGGGCGGCGCCTTGCTCAATACAAGTGGACTGCGTGAGATTGCACCCATATAGTGGGATTCTGGCTGACACAGGAGAATCCTCACAGTGCACAGTGTGCACAATGTGAAGATTCACAAGTCTGCAGTCACAGAAAGACACTAAGGCGGGCTTTACACGTTGCGACTTCGGTAACGATATATCGCCGGGTCACGTCGTTAGTGACGCACATCCTGCGCTGTTACCGACATCGCAGCGTGTAAACCCTAGAAGCGACGATCACCGATCGTAAAAACGTCAAAAATCGTTGATCAGTGGCACATCGCTCCTTTTTATAATATCGCTGCTGCTGCCGGTACGATGTTGTTTGTCGCTCCTGCAGCACCACACATCGCTGTGTGTGAAACCGCAGAAACGACAAACATCTCCTTATCTGCATCCACCGCCAATGCGGAAGGGAGAAGGTGGGCGGGATGTTATGTCCCGCTCATCTCCGCCCCTCCGCTTCTATTGGCCAGCCGCTTAGTGACGTCGCAGTGACGTCGCTGTGACGCTGAACACACCTCCCCCTTGAAGGAGGGATTGTTCGGCGGTCACAGCGAGGTCGCCGACCAGGTATGTGCATGTGACGCTGCCGTAGCGATAATGTTCGCTACGGCAGCAATCACCACATATCGCATGTACGACGGGGGCGGGAGCTATCGCGTACAACATCGCTAGCAATTGCTAGCGATTTTGCAGCGTGTAAAGCCCGCTTTAGGCTGTGTGCGCACTTTGCTTTTTTTCATGCATTTCCGCAGCGTTTTCAACTGCAGCGTTTTAATGCCAAAATGCATGCATTTTGATTTTCAAGCAAAGTCTATGGGAAATAGGGATTTCTTGTGTGCATAATGCTGTTAAAAACAAAGCGTTTCAGTTGCAGAAAATTTGCCACAATCTCTGCGTTTAAAGAAGCAGCATGTCAATTGTTTTTGCCATTTTGGCAGCGTTTTGCTAACATTAGAATCAATGAGAATTTTCAAAACGCATCCTAAATTAAAATCCTAGCGTTTTACCTGCTTATATGATGCAGAAATCATGCATTTTTGACAAAATAAACGCATGCGTTTTTTACTTTATATTAAAGGCATGATATGTCCCTTTACACACACACATAGTCCGACAATTAAATTAAAGAAAATCCATAATTTAACGTTATTTTATACATAAATATTAGAACACAGTTATAATTTTAATAAAATTAGCTATTTTGTGTATGATTTTAATCATGTTATTTGTTATCATTTTTTTCTGTTTTTTTCATAGTGTTTGAATGTTAAAACTTTATTTAGTAGTGTATTTGTATTCAAAACGCATCTGACTTTAAGCAATGAAAATGCATGTAAAACGCGGTCAAAACGCGGTAAAAAAGCAAGCGTATTTTTAGCGTTTTTGTGGTCAAAACCAAATTTGACAAAGACAATTTCTGCCAGAGGATGCGTTTAGAACGGTAAGAAACTCAACGCAAAATGCGCACATAGCCTTAAGCGGGCTTTACACGCTACGAGATTGCTACAGCGATCTCGTTGGGGTCACGGATTTTGTGACGCACATCCGGCCGCTGTAGCGATATCGTTGTGTGTGACTCGTAGGAGCAATTTTGTATCGTTGCAAAAACGTCCAAAATCGTGTTCTACTCTTTCCAATTGAATAAACATACATGCACATATAGACAATTATTTAACAGTTATTTAATATGCATGGTCTCCTGTATTCATACCACTGGTGAATAATGGGTGCTTTCAATGTTGGTGATATAATAGGTGTTCAAAATATAGCATTAATTCCAGTGATAACTTTGAATATAATTTTCCCAAAGTAAAATCTTTGGTTTAATTACTTTTATATCTTCTTGTTGCACTCCTAACCGAGGTTTCATTTGAAGCCTCTGGGCCCCAATACTAAATATATAAAAAGGGCCTTATGTACCATTTATAACATGTAAAAAGAATTACAAAGTCTATAAAAAAATCTATTTTATTAATTCATGTGTGATATGAAAAATAAGTAAAAATTGATGCCACAGTAAAGGAACACACACTATAACCACACAGCTAGTATATAAACCAGGCTAATAAAAACCTATGTTGGAAAATTAATCACACCAAAAATGTATGAGCTGAAGATTACAAGAATGAATCACCCTTATGCAAGAACAGACCTTCATATATCTAAGGGCTTGGTTCTAATTGCGCATAGCATCGGAAGCGATATGCTAATGACCCTCTGCTGCAAGCGTAAGCCAAGGGTCATGCGACTGTGATCCGATCTTGCAATTGGATCACAGCTGCGGAGAAGAGTGAGGGAGCACTTTCTATCCTCCGTGGCCTATCTCTGTGTACATTGCACTGCGGTATGGATGACATACGAGTACAGTGCGATGTTTCATACTCACTCATAGACTTGTATGGGTGCGTGTGAGCCGAGACTCACTGTCAACCGCAGCATGCTGTGATTCATTTCTATTGCCGACATGGTATGAGAAATGAGTTGCAGATGGACACTGCCCTATAGTTTTTCACTGGTGCAAGTGTACCTCCCCGCTCTCAGCAGCCGAGCTGCTCGGATCCAGCCCTTCTGTGGGTGGCTCGAGGGTCTCTGGACCCGGGTGCCTCACGGTCACTTGAAATGAAAAGGGGTAGTGATGAGATGGTGGATTTAGGATGTATATGTACGGGCTGAGCCGTACGGAGTTCGTGACACCACCCACGGTGTGTGATGATATTGGACACCACCGCTGCAGTTACAAGGCACCTGGGGGAGATGTTGTGCAGCAAGTTGTTAATCCCTCCGTGGGCAGGGATGGTGGCCCCGGGACCCGTTGGGAGTTGGCGATGCAGGGAGATGGGCGACCGCAGGGTGCTGATGTACTCACTATTAGAAATACACACGAGTCTCTGGTAAACCAAGGTGATGGTGGTCGGTGCCCGCAGCTGGCTGCGTTCGGGTTCCCCCACCCGGCTGGTGGTCTCAGTCTTTCTCCTGCACCTGTGTAAGATGCTGGACTGCCTGTGCTTGCAACTTCAAGAGTCCGCTCTCGGCTTGTGGTCACCTAAGGAGCCCTTCGCCTGCAGACGCTGGCCCGTGGGATCTCTGAGCCGTGGCGGTGGCCTTTTATCCCCCTCGGTGGGCTGTTGCCTTCAGTCGGGACTTTGGGTGGGACAGGACCTCTAGTCCTGGCCGCAATCAGTTAATTAGCTAGCCCCCCAGTCGCTTCTGGATCTAGCTTCAGGGTCTGAGTACCCCCCTTTGTGCTCCGGTTTTCGAGTCGGTTCCTCGGGTTGGTACCGGCGGGCCACTACCCTGTCCCGGTTCACCTCGGTTCCACCGAGCCGCCTTCCTGCCTCCTGCAGACGGAGACCGCCGTCTGCCTCCTAGCCAAAGGCACCAGGGCTCCTACCCTGGCACCTGTCCAACTTGGGTTCTCGCCTCCGCTGGAGCTGCACACAGCTCCAGCCCAAACACCTCTCCAACTTGAACTCTCAAACTCAACTCCTACTTTTCCGCCCCGGGGTGTCCAAAACTCCCAGGTGGGCGTCCTCCAACCGCCCGGCTCCGCCTTCAGGTGTGTCTATCAAGAACTGAGGGGGGTGACTAGGGTTTTGTGGTTGGCTGTGTGTTACCTGTGAGGGAAGGGTGTAATGCGGGACCCCATTTGTGACTACCTGGCCCAGCCAGGGTGTCACACAAGTGCAATCCGATGTTTTATCAGATTGCACTCGTCTGTGCAAAACACAAGTGGAACCGAGGACTAAGGAACACAATTGTTTCTAAAAAATGTACTAAAAAGAGAGGTAACATATATTTCTAAGGGGGTATGGTGGTGTTTCCTGCACATTTGGAAAAAATTATAAAGGGACCCACCCCTTTAAGGAGGGTTGTACAGCTTTAAATAAAGTATGATAGGTCGGTGGAATTACAGAAACACCTGGAATGGAGAATATTCTTTTTTTATTTTTCTAACTAGAATGGGGACAAAAAGAAAGGAAAGCCTGTTAGCGCCTTTGGCTATTTGATCCTATCTTGCATTGCCAATAAAAAAGGAATAAACTGTTTTACTCCTCCTGAGGCATTATTGGGTGACCATGCCTTAAGACAGGTTTAGTAAAGTAATTAAGATCTCTTTGTTGTCAAGGTTTTCCTCAAGGATGAAGTACCGTACTTTTTATATACACTGTCAAAAATAACATCCACATTGGCATTGCACGTTGTGAAATTTGCGGCTAAAATCCACAGAAAAGAAATCACTTGCTACACCACATCTTAATACTGTATACTTGTGATTATTTTTTGCAGCTTTTGGAGGAGAATTGTTAAAATCTAAGGGGTACCTTGCACACTACGACATCGCAAGCCGATGGTAGCGATGCCGAGCGCGATAGTCCCCAGCCCCCGTCACAGCTGCGATATCTTGTGATAGCTGCCGTAGCGAACATTATCGCTGCGGCAGCTTCACATGCACTTACCTGCCCTGTGACGTCTCTCTGGCCGGTGAACCGCCTCCTTCCTAAGGGGGCGGGTCGTGCGGCTTCACACACAGCGATGTGTGCTGCCGCAGGAACGAGGAACAACATCGTAACATCGGTCCTTTCGAAATTATGGAAATGACCGACACTACACCGATGATACGATTTCAAGGCTTTTGCGTTCGTTAATCGTATCAAAAACGATTTACACACTACGATGTCGACAGCGACGCCGAATGTGCGTCACTTTCAATTTGACCCCACCGACATCACAGCTGTGATGTCGTAGTGTGCAAAGTACCCCTTATAGTACAGGTCTGGAGTCACTCTGTGCGTCGCCCTATGTGACTGCAGACTTGGAATTCTCACATTAGGATTGCTCCATTCACTGAAAGACAGGAGAAATCTTAAACAATTTGAAGCTTAAAATATATTGGCAATCAACAGCACATAAATGTTCTTCATATAAAGAAAAAAAACTGGTAAAACCCTTTCAATTGCTCACGTTTCATAAATCTACTCGATTTGCAGGCAAAAAATCCACATTAATAAAAGGTTTGTCCAGTCTAAAATGACAAGTCTGCATGTTTGCTTGTTTTTTTCATGTTTTGCATTTTAATTTCTATTTATTGCAAAATTAAGCCACAATTGGTTAAACCAACTAGAATTGACAACAACAGAAGTCCGAGCGGAAACTAGGCCTACACACAGAAAGTCCACTAAAATTGCAAAATGTAACCTCATCTGTGATTTGAAGAATAAAACATCAACCACAAATATCACAAAAACACATAACAGATAAAAGATGGAGAATCGGATAGTCAGTCTCCAGGTCCGGGGATGTGAGGAGAGGAAGAAAGGAGTGAGGAGAGGCAGGAAGAGGCAGGGGTTATGCTTATAAAGGGGGAGAGGATGGGAGGAGAACAGGGATCATTGGCCCTATTTTAAAGCAAGGAGGAGAAAAAAGCAAGGGAAGGCGGACATTAACCCTTTATCAGGGCACAGCAGTCAGGGGCACTTTATTTACAATTGCAGTGCCCTAGAAACAGTGATTTTAGGAATATTACAAGTAGAGATGATTGAACCTGACCTTTGAAGTTTGGGATCGTACCAAACACAAACTTTAAAAAAAAAATCAGTTTTCGAATCAGAATTTGGGTGCTTTAAACACTCGATCAAGCATCGGTGTGCTCGGGTACGCTCGGTGCTCGGTTCAGTGTGAGCTGCTTGCAGTTTCTGAATGGCTCGCACTGAGGGTAAAAAGAACATTTTTGGACGTAGTGGGCAAAAAAAAAATAAAAATAAAAAAACCCGCCCTCCCTCTCCCATAAATGCTCTGTTTATGGCTGGCTATATGTGGGTGGAGAACTGAGCTTCCAAAGGGGTTTAGGTTCAGGTCAAGTCCAGGTCCATAACTGAACTTTATCTAAATTCCAACAGAACCAGAACTTCCACAGGTCCGTTTATCTATAGTTACACTAAGCAGACCAGTAAGTGACACATCACTGGAATCAGGGTCTCTGTCTCTACATTATTCTGCTCTCAGATTAGTTGGAGAAAACCCAGTGACAGATTTCCTTTAAAATTGAAAGTCTTGCATATTTTATGAGTGTTCCTACTTTCCCTAGAGCGTTGACTTCTGATTTGAGCTTTTTCCTTTAGTAGTTACATTAAAGAAAACATGAGTGACCTTTACTTTTAATGTCAGTAAACTGCACACAGTAAATGTAAAGTCAAGGCACAGAGATTAGCATTTTAACACTTTGTCGCCCCCCAGAACGTTTAGAGGAGTGAGCTGGGTAATTGCATTAGCAGCCATGGGTGAAGTGTAGGTAAACACCGCTCTTGCTGCAGACCTGAGAGCCATTAATGTGTGCGGCCGGCCCTCTCCTACATCATACCATGTGTGTGCTGAAGTAATGCATATTTCATTACTGTGTAGCTTCAAATGAAGGCACTTAGCTGCAGATAACACTTTAATTGTGTTAGCTTTATTTCACAATCCGGTTAGGATGTAGTCTCCAATATATTAGCTTGAAAATGACTGGAAAAATCTTAAAACTCGATCAAGTGGTTACTTTACCTATTTTTAACAGTTTATTTCATTATTCCGGTTAAACGATGAAGATCGTGCGTCCTCTTTCTTTTTTATCTTGTCTGTGGTGCACCCTGGGTTCTATAAATAGAGATTTATAGAAATTGAAATATAAGTTGTCATGGCAACCTGTTGTGGAGTAGAAAGAAGAGCTTACAGGCAACGGAAGAAGCCAAAACGGCTTAGCAATCACATGATACTGCAGATCCACATTTATGTGATAAGTGTCTGGCGATCACTATTGTTCACGGTCGCTGGAGTTATAGTGGCAGGAGGGATAATGAAGGTATCATTAGAATGGACAGTTTGCTCTTTACATATATGGGATGAATATGGTGATGATTCCAAGTGTGAATATGGCTGACGCGCTTGATTGCATAGCTCCCAACTTTTGAAGAACAGAAAGAAGGATAAATTATGCTATGCATGTGTCGCACCCAGGGATATGGGGTACTCGGTTCCGGGCAGTGTACGTCTTGGGAATGTCACGGTGGTGGCCATTACCCGGTTCTGTGCCCTGGGCCCTTTTTGTAATGGGGATATTTACAGGTGATTGTTGAATAAAGTTTATATGTGACGCCACTTGAGGTTTTTGCTGCCAAATGTAGGGAGCCGCTGCTGCAGAATGTCTCTCCTGGGGCTGGTGGTATTGGCAGCTAGTATGGTAGTCCCTCCGCAAGTAGGGTTTTGCCCCAGCGGGTGTATGGTGCAGTGGGCATCGGAAGATGACAGTCCACGCAGGTATTCAGTGCAACTGGTTTACTCACTTGTTTTGAGTTGGTAACTGGGGGCCCGAGGCCGTCTGGTTTCGCCTCCAGGTTCCTTTCGTCCCAGTGCCAGTCTGGTTTCTCTGGTACCTTCTTCCCCTGCACATGTCTCTGGTAAAGTGGGTCCCCGTGGTATTGAACAACTAGGGGTCCCCGTTCTGTGGTTTGTCCACTTTTTCCGCCTGACGGTAGCGTGAGCCCTGTGTGGTTGGAGTCTCTGGTCCTGTCCCCGATTCTCCCTTTGCTACTGAGTCTTCGGATTCTCTAGGGTCAGCAAGGTCCTTGATGATGGTCCCCATTGCTGTGCAGGTGTTACCAGGTCAGCTTGAAGCTCTTTCCTGTCCTAGGTCCTGTACCCCGTCAGTGCGTACTTCCGGGAGTACTCCACCGTACTCTACCAGTAACCACCTCTCCTGAGTACCAGGTCACCATTAACCCAAATCAGGATGTCACTTCGCTTCCACCTTCACACTCCTGCGGTCTGACTCTTTCAACAGTCACACCCATTCTGACTACTGTTTTCCCGACTACCATCCACAGTCTGCCCCTCCCACCTGGTCAACTAGTGGACTGGATTGGATCACTTAAGATGCAGTATTCGTCTTGGATACGGAGGAGGTCGTCGCTGGTAACAACCACAACCACAACCAACACATAACACGGGGAGTTCTGTCACAGAAAGCAAAAAAAATGTAGTATTTATGTAACATGAGAACACAGTCTTGCAGACACAAAAAAGCCAGAAATCGTATAGTCCCTCACAACCACCACCCCTCCGACATCTCCTCCTACCAGGTTGGAAAGTAATGGTAAATGGCTGTGACTTGGGATTTGTCAAGGGGTGTGGTCAAAATTTGCCACTCTGCGTGTAGCACAACACATCATTTCTCCCTCTTTCTCTTCTTCAAACGTTTATAGGGAAAGGACTGGAAGTGATTAATTTTTATTTATTCGAATTATAACAAGGAATATAGATCAAAAGGAGTTTTTGCTTAAGGGTTTGGAATTTATTTTGATGCACAACATCTTCTTTTTCCAGGGCAATCTGTTCCTGCAGCGCCTTGGGACCACGATGGGGACTTGGATCGCACCCAGTTTTGCATCATAAAATACTGCACTTAGAGATCTGGTCATTTCGTACCTATACGTTTAAGCCACCAGATAGTGTGCGAACCGCCCTTCTCCTTTTGTCTTTCTCTTCTTCAAAAGTTTATAGGGAAAGTCCAGTATTATTTTAAATAGAGTATGGATTCTTGCTGATCAGCAGAAAACAGATTCGTAGAGAGCTTGAACTAGACAGGTAAAACATCTCTGCAGAGTGGTGTTTGGGAGAGAAGGTGGAAAAATAAGGGAATGAAGTACCATATTTTTCATTTAATAAGACGCATCAGATTATAAGACACACCCCAAATTTGGAGAAACAAAAGCTAAAAAAAAAAATATGAGGGCCGTTTTATAATCCGGTGGTGTTTGATCAGGGAGATGGGGCAGCAGCGGAGCGGGGGTCACAGGAGACAGGGGCAGTACTGGAGTACTGCCATGCTGCTAGTGGTACAGAGGGGGTCCAGATACTCACTGCGGGCAATGTGCTTTGTCCTGATCTGGTGAAGTGGCTCTGCTCTGTGCGGCGCGGCTGTGGGCAGCGTGGCTCTGCTCTATATGGGAGGCGGCAGTCTGCATTCGGCATTCTGAAGATGTCGGCAGTGAGGGCTGCAAATAATGGCGTCCGGACTCTGCGCGTGCGCAGAAGAAAGCTCCATCTACGGACACGCTGACTCAATGTGCCATCATTTGAAGCACTGACCGCCAACCTTTTCAGACTGACCGCCTGCCACACAGAGCAGCTTTGCGCAGAGCAGAGTCCCGCCGCACAGAGCAAAGCTGCGCCGCACAGACCAGTGTGGGCAGCACACCCCAGAGCATTACCCCTGCTTCTTTTTGACCCCTCTTCACTACCCCCCAGTAAACTACATTCGGATTTTAAGATGCAGCCCTCATTTCCCTCTCACAGTTTTGGGAGGAAAAGTGCCTCTTATAATCCGAAAAGTACGGTATATTATAAAAAATAATAACTACATAAAGTCTGATCAATAATTAAATAAAACAAACGTTTATTTCTTATCTATTTATGGCTCCAGTTTACACCTGTTTGAAAATACAGTGGAAATAATAAAAGAAAAATTCAGATACACACTATTTATATATACTGTATATGCACCTATAGATATCTGGAATTATGAACAGGAAATAGCAGCAGATATTTGCAGACTCCTAAGGCTATGAGTGCACACTGTGTTTTGTGCCACGTTTTTCGGGGGCAGGTTTGGTACCAAAACTGCATGAAATTCCTTTCCCAGCAAAGTCTATGAGATTTCATTTTTGCTGTAAACGTTGCAGTTTTTTTGGCTGCATCTTTGTGGTGACCACAAAGATGCAGCATGTCAATTCTTTTTGCGTTTTGTCCCTGCGTTTCGGAGGACTGGCAGATCAATCCCCCGCTGACTCTGGATCGGCGGGGGATTGATTCCTGGTATCTGGCCAGATGCTGATCACCAAAATCCAGTGTAAAGGGGTAGAAGTAAGCACTTCATACTTACCGATTCACCGAGGCGACTGTCACACTGCTCTTGCAGCCTCTCATTCTTCTTCCCAGGCCGCTCATTAGGCTCATACTGCTTCCCATGTCCACCAGTGTCTGTAATTTGTTGTAGTCAAACGAGCCCTACGTTCAGTGACAGCGTGTCTGAGGCTTCCAATCACACCCTTTAAATACTAAAGGGGGCTTTACACGCAACGACATCACTAACGAGATGTCGTTGGGGTCACGGAATTCGTGACGCACATCCAGCCTCGTTAGCGACGTCGTTATGTGTGAAACGCACGAACAACCGCTAACGATCAAAATTACTCACCATATCGTTGATCGTTGACATGTCGGTCTAATCACAAATATCGTTGCTGTTGCAGGACGCATGTTGTTCATTGTTCCTGCGGCAGCACACATCGCTACGTGTGACACCACAGGAACGAGGAACAACATCATACCTGCGGCCGCCGGCAATGAGGAAGGAAGGAGGTGGGTGGGATGTTCTGACCGCTCATCTCCGCCCCTCCGCTTCTTTTGGGCGGCTGCTTAGTGACGCCGCTGTGATGCTGAACAAACCTCCCCCTTAGAAAGGAGGCGGTTCGCCGGCCACAGCGACATCGCTAGGCAGGTAAGTATGTGTGACAGGGACTAACGATGTTGTGCACCACGGGCAGCGATTTGCCCGTGACGCACAACTGATGGGGGTGGGTGCTTTCACCAGCGACATCACTAGCGATGTCGCTGTGTGTAAAGTGGCCTTAAGGCTGCAATCATACGATCAGACTATCTGTGATTCCCCTGACCTGAACTCAAGAGCCTCATATGCTTTTCAGTCTGCACTCCACCGAGCCTCAAGTCTAGCCCATCTATCTGTTTTCTGGAAAGATTCCTCCTAAACTTTGCTACAATGTTTGGCGTATTTTGTTTTATTCAAGAAAACAGTTTGTGTTTTTATCATACCATATCCACAGTGAAGTGCTCAAATACACTTCAGCAAGTTTCCAAAATCAATATCCTCTAAATTGAAGTAAGAAGGCTTGTTTTCTTTTTCAACACTAATGCTTACTGTTTTGATTTTTATGAAATTGTAAAATATCTGATGGGCATTTCTGTAAAATTCACTTCATATACTGGTTTTATTTCTTGAAAACAACCTATGTTCATGTGTCATAATTAATGATGAGCCAGCAGTGCACTAAAGTGCACGGGTGTTCGGTACTCAAAACGAACAGGTCGGACGATTGGAAGGGCTCGACTCGAGTACCAAGTATATTGGAAGTCAATTGGATTTTTCCATTCGATTTTCAGATTGACTTCCATGATACTCGGTACTCGAGTCATGCCCTAGCACATCAATGCTTAATCGAGTAACAAGCAGTGGTGAGCACGCTCGCTTATCACTAGTCATAATAAACCATGTAAATATCATAAAACACAGAATTTTAGATACTTCGTTATTCGGCAGAACACGGAAACTAAATCCGTGAAAAATGTTCTTTCTCTGGTTTCCACTACTAATCAGTTCAGGACATTAAAATAAAAAAGTATACATACCTATCACAGTGGTGCCTTTCTAGCAATGTTGGTGCCACCTTTCTCAAAGAGTGACAGACATGCAGACTGCAGCCAATGAGGTCACCTTTTATCTGCAGTGCATCAATATACGGTAATCCATCAGATCAGATATCTACTCTGAGGAAATAGTAAAGATTGCACCAAAGGCCTCAGTTCCACTTGCGCATAGCTTCCGATGTGAGCGTATCAGAAGCGATATGCTAATGACCATCTGCTGCGAGCATGAGCCAGTTGTCATGCGACTGTGATCCGATATTGCAATTGGGTCTCCTTCCAGCCTGTCTCAGATGACATCCAAGTGTAGTGTGATGTTTCACACGCTCCTATAGACTTGTATGGGTGCGTGTGAGCTGCCAAAGGCAACATGCTGCAATGCATTTCTCATGCTGATATGGCATGAGAAAAGAATCGCTAAAGGACACTGCCCCATAGTTTTGCACTTGAGTGAGAACAATACGATGTTTTATCGGATTGCACTCATCCGTGCAAGTGGAACCGAGGCCTAACAAGCAGCATGCGTGTGGGACAAAACATCACATCACTTTCTAGGAACAGCAAGACTATCATCACTGAGTATTGGTATATTAGTGTTTTTATTTTAATTGGAGTCCTGAAGTGGTGAAGCAGGAGTTGTCCCGAAGTGGACAACCTCTATAAGTTGTCCTTGTGCTACAGTACATTGGACGCCATTCATCCAAATGTAAAACTACATTTTCCTGTTTGGAAATTGCCTAGCTAGTTATAGCTTTCTTCAGCAAAATCAGCTGCTTGTCAAGTTGCCAGGAGTGCCATCTGCAGCGATCAGCTGATGCCTGCATTTTAAAAGGGGTTATCTGTGATGAGACAACTTGGCAATGTTTTGGTCTTATACTAGTTGTATTAACTGAATAAAAAAATTCTAAGGTTGGTCATAAAACAGATCCACATCACACATCCTAAAAAAAACCATGCAATGCCCGTATACCTTATTTTTCAGACTATAAAATGTTCTTTTCTACCCAAATTTGGGAGGAAAGAGGGAGGGTTTCCTATAGTCTGTAATGTACCTGGCTTGTTGTGAGAGGAGGAAGTGGAGCAGGGTGACAGGACGCAGGAGCAGGTTTGTCGCTGGAGGAAGCTGGTGGCGGTAGGAGTTGAGTGTCCACGTGTGTACGCTATTCAAAAAAATTAATATTCGCTGCTCACCACACCTATAATCCTACCCACCTCAGTGATAGTAAATGACTGTGAAGGTTTTGTCTATAATAATGTTGGATTAGCCAGCAGCTGACAATGGCGCCTGTGACTGGGGGCATAGGGCAGTGATGTCATGTCCTGCCCATCGCTTACATGCCAAGGTCAATTGCTAGTAAAGTCAGTTGCTAGAAGATCATGCCGCACGCCGGGGGAGTGGAGGCAAGGTGAGTAGAATCATTTATTTTTTATGTGTTTAGAAAAGCAGAATAACAGGAGGCATATATACCAGGATGAGCCCATGATGGGGGACATATATACCAGGATGGTGAACATATATACCCGGATAGGCCCATTATGGGGGACATATATACCAGAATGGGGAACATATATACCAGTATCGGGGACATATATACCAAAATGGGCCCAGAATGAGGAAAATATATACCAGAATGGGCCTCATATATACCAGGATGGGCAACATTAGTTCAGAATTGGGGGGACATTACCACCATAACAATCTCAGCAGCAGATCATACCCCATAACCATGCATCATGGCCACATTTGTTTCTTCAAATTTATTTTTCTTCTTTTTCTCCTCTAAAACCTAGGTACGTCTTATGGTCTGATGCTTCTTCTATTCCGAAAAATATGGTACTTTTTTTGGACATCTGGACTGTGTAAAATATGATCTTGGAACCTGATTGAGAGAAAATAAATGTCCAAACAAAAGTTTCATCAATGAGAAGAAATACAAATCTTTCCTGTGGATAGTAAACTTAAAAAGGAAGGGTTTTTGCAGATTTACTATCTCATTAAAGGGAATCTGTCAGTTAAACCAACTCCATCAAACTGCATATATGGTCAAGCAGGTCTATAAAACATAAATCTATTGACACTTTGATATCTTTTATCTGTTGTTGCATTAAGGTAATTACGTTCAAATAAATCAATTAGGGCTCTGG
Organism: Anomaloglossus baeobatrachus; assembly: GCF_048569485.1. Classification (NCBI taxonomy): domain Eukaryota; kingdom Metazoa; phylum Chordata; class Amphibia; order Anura; family Aromobatidae; genus Anomaloglossus; species Anomaloglossus baeobatrachus. Next base: position 292,471,614 of record NC_134356.1, on the reverse strand, counting down.
CCCTATCAGACCACTTAACAATCCTTTGCATCTCCAGATTGTTTCCTGTCTGATTTACTTGAAATATGCCTGGCGCTGCACAGACAGTGAGCTGTCAATCAAGCTACAGATGCTGGTGTGCTGGGCAGTAAAACAACCTTGGGAAACAGAAGCTCCTGAAGTGCTCTTTTTCATCCATAGCATGTGACTGAAAATGCGAATTACTGGGAAATGTGGCAACAGATAGAAGATATAAAGGCGACAATATCAAAGAGCTGCATACCCTTGCAAAAAAAGTCCAGTGAATGAGGGAAATCTGCTCAGAGAATTTCAATAGTATACATATCATCCTTGTACTTTTTTTACTTTTATGCACCAATTTCATGTTGTGTTCTCCATTCACATACATCGCTGGCGGCTGCTGATCAATAATGGATTAGGTAGTGGATTTGCTCCATTCTACTGGCCTATGGCATATTGACCTAACAGCATATCATAGTAAATGTTGTTTGAGCTTCTACAACACACTATTCTCTAGAAAACTGAATTCTCAACAAACATTTTTCTTTATTTAAAAAGCTTTTAAATAATTTTACACAAACTATATATGTGCTAAGGTAGAATTCACAGGTCACTTATTCTTCAGTCAAAGATTGGTAACCTGATAATCTATTACACAAGTGTAGTGGTGACATACGGTCTAAACACAAGTGTGACAGTCCATCCCTGGCTGCGGTGATGTCAGGAAGGTTGATGCGTCACTGCTGCTTTCAGTCACTGGCTATGACATGTCATCTCTACAGCAGTGTAAACTAAGACTGGCAGGGACCGTCTCTCTTTTCACAGTAGATAGGGCATTTGGAAAACGATTGTCAGGATGAGACAACCACTTTAATCTTTCAGTAAACTAAATTCTAAATCATGCATAAGTGATTTTTCCTGCACGTGAATTATAAAATGAAATGATTTGGTCAGTGGGTCAGTTTTTACTATAAGTGATTTTATCATATGCCAAACGTAAAATTGCAAAGTTTCTCTATTACAATATTAAGGCCCTGTGCGCACGCTGCGGTTTTTACCGCGCTTTTGCTGCATGTTTTGCTGCAGAAAATGTTTATAACCTTGCTGCAATCCTTCCCCAGCAAAACCTATTGTAAAAAAAAATGCTGTGCGCACACAGCGTTTTTTCTCACCAACAGGTTTTGTTGCATGTCTTCTGCAGCAAAAAGAATGAGCATGTCACTTCTTTTCCTGCGTTTTTGCCATAGATAATGGTAAAAAAACGCAGGGAACAACCCGCGGAAAAAACGCGGCAAACCGCAGCAAATAGCGGTAAAAGCACATGTGGTTTTCAGGTGCGGTTTGCTGCGGTTTTTTACCGCAGGTGCAGTAATCTTTCAGAGGGTCCGGAATTGTCTTAACATTCTAGTGCACACAGGGCCTTAGGACGGTTTAACACATCAAACACACACACATTTTCTCCACTTTGTTGGATCTGGCGCGCTCCCGTACAGTGTATACAGTACAATGGCCACGCAACAAGCTCCGGTCACATGCTGTCATGTGACCGGAGCATGTGACCAGGAAGTTGCAGTGCGGCAATTGTAATGTAAACAAATCGGATCACACTCGCACCAATGTTAAGCTATGAGGCATTGTCCACTAGCTTAATTTTTTATGATACGACTCGTGCTCTCGGTGAAATCGCAGCATGCTGTGATTTGCACCGAGTCTCAGCTCTCGCACTCCCATTCCAGCCAATGGGAGCGAGAAAAAAATCAGAATACGGGTGGCATACGCATGTCATACAGATGGCTTTCGAATGTCACACGGATTCTTAATCATCTACACACTTGCATACAGCGTAGAACTTGCTACCGGAGTAATCTCCAGTAATACCAGTTCTGGCCGCGGTTACATGCACTGAACTCCGGAGCTGTCACCTGAGCTCCAGAGTGCAGCCTGGACTGAAGAGCGAGCGCCGAGTGATTGATTACCCGGCGATTGCTGTTCAGTTCATGACAGCTGCAGACAGACCGGGCTGAACTCTGGAGCTGAGGTGACAGCTCTGGAGTTCAGTGCAGGTAACCGCGGCCAGGCCTCATATGACTGGAGATTCATCCGGTAACCAGTCCGACGCAGCTTGCATAGTGTGATGCCCTGGACTAGCCAGGTAGTCACAAACATAACATCACACAAACCTCTGCCCCTGGATAGTCAACACCAGTCAAACAAAATCCTTGTTGCCTCCCTCCAGGGTCTGATGTCCATACCAGGTGGGGCGGAGCCAGGCAGTTGGCCCCACCCACCGAGGACTTCACAGGCCTGGAGGCGGGAAAAAGTAGTTAGTTAAGTTTGGAGTTCAGTGGAAGTGAAGTGAGGAGTTGAGTTTGGAGTGGAGAAACTGCTAGTGTCTAGGTAGGAGCCCAGGCACTGTGAGCAAGGTCGGCAGATGGTGGTGGCCGTCTGCAGGAGGTGGTGCAAGTCCGCGGAATCGTAGGACCGGGAACGGGCAGTGGCCCGCCGGTACCGAGCCGGGGAGCAGATTTGTACCAAGCACAAATGCAGGGCAGGACCCCGACTAGGCTAGGAGCCGCAGACAATGGTCAAATCTGAGAGTGACCGGAACCCCAGGGGTTTCCTAACACCCAAAACCCGACAGAAGGCAACAGTCCACACAGTGAGGATAAAAAGCCACCGCCATAGGCTAGAGATCCAAGGGCCAGCACCTGCGGGCAAAACGTGCTCCTTCAGTACATACACGCCGGGGAGCGGACTACCGTTGGGAAACCATCGGAGTCGATACATACACAATGGTGCAGGAAAAGACAGCCACCATAAACCTGTCCGGGGAGAGCAAAGTCACTGCAGCCGGCTGCGGGACCTGTCCATCCAGCCGTTTGGTTTACCAGAGACTCTGTGAATTTGTGCCTGAGTGAGTACCACAGTGCCATCTGGCACTGCGCCGCGCTGCCCCTGCAACCCTGCACCCCGGCCATCCAGCCTCCCCGTACCACCACCGGGCCCCGGGATCACCAACCCCTACCCACGGAGGGGGAACCAACATCCAGCTGCTCCCTGCCATCGCTCCCAGGATCCCCGTCACCAACAGCGGTGGTGCCCATTATCACTACGACCCATGGGTGGCGTCATGAACTATATCCCCGAACAAACCCCCCCTTTTCACTCGTGGGCGAGGAGCGCTGCTCGAGTCCCCAGGTCCGGCCCACCGCTCGAGCCACCGAGCAGCAGCAGAAGCCCCGGACCCGAGCGTAGCGAGCGCGGCCCCTCCGCCCGCGACACATAGCACTCACATAGCACTCGCATGACGCTCGCATGTCATACTTATGCTATGTGAGAAAGAAACACACACCATACGCAATTCATACGCAGGACACTCGACTCATTTTTCTAGTCGAGTATCACAGGGATTTTTTACTTGCAAGTCTACAAGAGCCCTGAGAGTGAGAGTGTGTGAAAGTGAGGGAGAGTGTGTGAGTGTGTATGAGTGAGTGTATGTGAGTGTGTGTGAGTGTGTGTGTGTGTGTGTGAGACTGTGTGAGACTGTGTGAGAGTGTGTGAGAGTGTGTGTGAGTGTGTGAGTGTGTGTAAGTGTGTGTGAGTGTGTGAGAGTGTGTGTGAGTGTGTGAGTGTGTGTAAGTGTGTGTGAGTGTGTGTGAGTGTGTTAGAATGTGTGAGAGTGTGTGAGAGTTTGTGTGAGTGTGTGAGAGTGAGAGAGGGATATTCAGGCCATGTTCTGTACAGAAAACAGCATCCTTCCTGCAGCATACAACCGCAACTGTTAAAACCGGATCCGGCGCCCATTGAAATACATTGCAGCTACTGCCGCAATGTACAGGATCTGGTGACATGCAGTTTTTGGACAGAGGTGAAAAACGCAACAAGTTGCGTTTTTGATGAGAGGTAAAGAACTGCAACTCACCGGATCCTGACACTACCGCAAGCAAAAGCATGCAAACACATGTTGCCGCAAGCCCATTGACATTGCATTGAGCAGACAACGGATCTGGTAAGATGCGTTTTGCATTTGTTTGCCGACCGGCAAAAAAACGCTGATGTGAAACCAGCCTAAAAATGAACGGCGGCCCTACTATTTAACACGGACGACAATGTGTGCTGTCTATGATTTTCAAAGACTCACAGACTTTTATAGGTAATTTTAAAGAGAACCAGTCAGCACAATTTTGTAGTGTAAAGTAAAGAGATGACTGTAATACTGGTTAAATTGATGCCTTTGGTGGATATATTTGCTTTGTTGTTCTTTAATTACCATTTGAAGTATTCTGCTAATTAGATTTTGGTGCACAGGGGCCGGACTGTACACTGGGTCTTCTCCTCCCTGTCTGGGATTCCCAGGTTCCTCTGCCTACCTCCCTTTTTGTATAACTGTGCAATTAAAGTCTTAAAATTACAAAATCGCGCAGATAGGTTCTCTTTAACTATGACTAGGATAGAAAATAAGAGGTTTTGGTGCACAGGGCTGGACTGTACACTGGGTCCTCTATTCCATGTTTTTGATTCCCCGGCCCCTCCGCCTCCCTCCCTTTCTGTAGTACTGTGCCATTAAAATCATAAAATTACAAAATTGCACACATAGGTTCTCTATAACCATGACTAGTATAAAAAATAAACATGTACGTGATTTTTATTTTATTTTGTTGACTCATAGTCTGCAAAAAAAAAAAAAAGACTTACATGTGAACAGCCCTATCAACTATAATGGGTATGTTTTTCTGTGAAAATCATGGATAGAACACAGACTTAAAAAAATGGAGCCTGAATGAGCCCTAACCTGTTTAATATTGCAAAATCACTACTAATGTTTAGATATTGGCTTCCCTGATTTGCTGATATTTAGTATATTCTATTATAACCATTTTCTGCACAATATTTTCTATTTTACTGATAGCCAAAAAGTGTTACCCAATTTAGTGACTATGATAGTATTTTATTATATGAAATCTGGTGGAGCATGGTGCAATTTTTAATGGAGACTACAATATGCTTGGCTTAAAATGAATGATGACGCTATTAAAGCCCCATATCACATGGATGAGGCCTTTATCTGATCAAAAGCATCTCTGCTTTAAATAAATACATAATAAGCAAACTATACAATTCTCATCTAGTTAACATATTTTATCTAAATATATCCCTTGTGTCTCTCCTTCTTCATCTATTTGTGTGCATCCCCATCTGCTTCATTTTCAGCCTGAAAATACAGTAACTGTGGAAACGGAGCTTTACTTAAAATAATGACAGACTCCATCTTTAAGGCCTCACACAATAGAGACGCCATATGTAACATGACAAACAGGTGGCAAATAAGTTCTGATATAAGAATGTGTGGGGCTAACAACCAACAAATGACAATCTATTGTTTGTTGTCTTCTACTTTCATCCGAAAGGACTTGACAAATTTAAAACAGATTTAGCTTTTATTTTAGATTTTATTAAGTTTTTGTGCAGGATATGCCAAAGCGGATATTACTAAAGTTCTGAAACCTCTATACATTCACATTGTGAAGGGATGCCAAAATAACCTTGTTTAAAGTGAACCAGTCACTCGATTCACGCTACCTAAATGACGGGCAGCATGAATCAGAGCCTGGCTACATGGCTGGAGCAAGGTATGATGCAATGTGAAACATTTTGGCTTTTCAGATAAAGTATAGCTTGATGAGCTGTCTCGGGAGCATAGCAATAGACCTGACTAGGCCAGTGCTGCTCCAAAACCGCTCTAGTTGATAGGTGTTTCCCATGTGTACATCCAGAGAGACCCATCAATCAACTAGAGCAGGGGTCGGGAACCTATGGCTCGCGAGCCAGATGTGTTTTTTTTAATGGTTGCATGTACGCAGATAGGGCTCCCTGGCCATTTTCTTGAAGTCTATTGCATCGATGTGCACATACGCTGTAGCCATTTTCTTGTAGTTGATCTCGTCCACTGCGAGAGATTCAAAGCAGCCCCATGGCAGATCAATGGCTCTCGCCGTCATGACACCCCACGTACCCACAGCAGTATCGCCCACCCTCCGCACACTGACCCTCTTGATCCATGGCACCCCCTCCTCCGTGCCCGCAGCATTGCCTACCCTGCCTCCTGGGACATTCTGAGCCGCTCCCCCCTGGTGAGTATGGCTCTCACGAAATTACATTGTAAAATATGTGGCGTTCATGGCTCTCCCAGCCAAAAAGATTCCTAACCCCTGAACTAGAGCAATGTTGGGGGCACTGCTGGACAAGTCTTATTGTCCCATACTATCATCCCTAAGTGGTTCATCAGACTGTGTTTTCTATGAAACGCTCTAGAAATCATGCCAGCCAAGTACTGTTTCATGCTATAGACTGAATGGACACCGGCGCTCACAGGCGAAGGATAGTGGGGTGGGTGGATGAACTAGCTGATAAACCGGAATAGGTAACGTATATACCTCAGGGAATTAGATTAGGGTTAGGGTTGGACTCTGGTGACAGAAGGGTAACTAATAGGAAGCCGCAGGTAGTAGACAGGTTCCGCGTGTATCCTGTCTGGAAGTGGTAAACACTGACTAGAAAATAGAATATAAAACTACTGCACTACCAAGTGGCAGCGCGGTAGTTTTATATTATATACTGTTTCATGCTGCCAATGGCTTGGGCAGCATCAATAGAGAGACAGATTCCCTTTAAAGAGGTCTACTATATCATATTACTGACACCACAAACATTTGTTTAGCGTGTTTTTAGTAACTAAAATGCTACAAAAACCTGAATGAATGCCTATGTGTGAATCCAGTAAAAAGAGAATCTGTCACAAGATAGCTCACCATATACCAGTTAATCTATAAAGTAGAGCATGTTGGTGGTACTGTAGTTTCTGAATGTTTAAAGGAAATCAGTCACGAGGTTTTTGCCACCTAATCTGAGAGCAGCATACTGTAAAGGCAGAGATACTAAATCCAGCGATGTGTCACTCACTGGGCTGCTCAGTTGTTATAAAATCACCGTTTAATCAGCAGTAGATTATCATTAGAGGAGGTGGTGTGCACTTGGTGTGCTGCCAGGTAGTCCAGTATATTCATGAGTTCTGTATAACTGCTAGATCTGCAGCAGAGAATACATTGATGTTATCAAAATGACAGCAAACAGCTCAGGAAGTGACACATCGCTGTAATCAGGGTATTTGTCTCTACATTATGCTGCTCACAGATGGGGGAACAAAAACCTGTTGACAGATTCCCTTTAAAGTTGAGTTTATTATTTTAACACATTTAGATACTGGCTATGTTCACATGTAAAAAAAAATGTGGCATATCTTCTCCCTGGCAGGAAAAAAATCTTTAGAATACAGTTAAGGCCGCTTTACACGCTGCGATATCGTGACCGATATCGCTAGCATGGGTACCCGCCCCCATTAGTTGTGCAACACGGGCAAATCGCGCGGACATCACACTACTTACCTGCCCTGCGATGTCGCTGTGACCGGCGAACCACCTCCTTCGTTCAGCGTCACATCGACGTCACAGCAGCGTCACTGAACCGCCGACCAATAGAAGCGGAGGAGCGGAAATGAGCGGGATGAACATCCCGCCCACCTCCTTCCTTCTGCATTGCGGGCGGGATGCAGGTAAGGAGAGCTTCCTTGTTCCTGCGGTGTCACACAGAGTGATGTGTGCTGCAGCAGCAACGAGGAACTACATCGTTACTGCAGCAGCAACGATATTCGAGAATGGACCCCCATGTCACCGATGAGCGATTTTGCATGTTTTTGCGACGATGCAAAATCGCTCATAGGAGTCACACGCAACGACATCGCTAAAGCGACCGGATGTGCGTCATAAATTCCGTGACCCCAACAAGATCGCTTGAGCGATGTCGCAGCGTGTAAAGCGGCCTTTACATCATAGTGAATGAGATTTGTACAAAACTTATCCACATACTAAGTCATATAAATTGATGGTGCAGATTTTTAAAACCAGGGATTGCCAACCTATATCAGAATGGTTGTGGGTTTGTAGCTAATTTTCCCCATTGAGTTCAACAGAGAAATGAAAATCTGCAAACACAACAACTATTGTGGATTTTACTGCAGATTACTCTTGGATCTGCAGCAACAAAATCTGTACTTTTAGCATAAATAAATGAAACCACTTTTTCCTCCTATGACGCCCCTCTGCTAGCCTGGTTTCTCATCAACCTTTGTACTCCTGGCTTCCAGAGAGGTTGTATTGATACAGAGAAAATCAGGGGACCAGGCTACTGTTCCATGTTAGTGCTAAGGTATGTACGTATCCTGATTTTACTTTTGTCGATCCATGTACAACATCTTCCCTCTTGTCCCACTGTAGCATCCACAATTTAGGCACTGAACAGGACATGCTTTTGAATTTGGACATTGATAACTGGGTGACGTAACAATCTTGGGCATTGCTCACATTTTCTCTGAAGCTGCACATATACAACTATAATATAAAAAAATAAAGTGGCAATCAAAAGCAAGCATGAAAGAATCAAATGATAAGCTTGCATATATTTAATATAATGCTTCCTTTAACACCATGTTTTACATAAATTTAGAGACCTTTTTTAGATTATGACCTTGTTTTGGCCACCTTGTCTTCTCTGTAGAATAAAATCCAAAGGGATGCAACATTTTGGAGCCAATTGTAACATACTGTACATGCCTTAAATAGTGCTTCTCCAAAATAGGATTACTGTAGTTAGCCAAGAAAATAAGTGGTGCTGCAATGGAATTTTGGGGGGCACAGACATAAAGGGACATTTATTATGGGACTAGTACCAGAATTGTGGAGAATTTTTTTTACAAATTTTTGATACATTTTCTTTTGTAAAAAAAATTGTCAATCTCTCATTTTTTAGCAGCACAAGTCTTGTTTTTAATAGGCAGACCTTAGATGGAGGGCGTGGTCTTTTGGGGCTTAAAAATATGCTTATAATTTATGCAAGAATTGAGCACAAATCTACTCTAGCCCCTTGTTTGCATCCATCAGCATCATTTTTTCTAACCAGCTGTGAACTAATGCAAATGAGCAAAATGTAATGTGTTGATGTCAGTGAATCTGTCAAACTTTCTCAGAATAAAGGTAAACTGTTATTTAATTCTGACAGAATAAACTATTGCCCACCGGAGTCGTGTTTTTTTGTCTGTCTCACAGCCCAAAGATAAGTGTTCTTACACAACATCTTCTGTGTACACTGTTTAATTCAGGCAGTCATTTTTTAAACAGCATACGATGAGTCATTAGATTGTTAGTTGACTTCAACCCCCAACTTAACACAAGTGACAGATTTTTGAGGAATTAGTAAGAGGGAATACACCATAACTAATCTAGCCAATATGTACGTGTACATTCTTATGTATATCATTACTGCAGCTTAGTCTAATTCACTTAGGTATTTTACTGCCCCAGGCAGGTGAGGTCAATGGCACATCACTGTTCCACTCTCAAGGAAGGGAATGTGTAAGAAAAGTAGGTACTAGGATGCTATCTCATAACCCCACCCCCCCAAATGGTCAGGTAACAGGCTCTGATGAACACTTCAATTGATATTGTTATGTTTTCACTAAGAAATAAAAGAACTTAATCATCAGTACACAAATACAGTACCAGAACCACATTCAGTACATGACTACGGCACCAGAACCAACATCAGTACAGAATTACATTACCAGAACCATTATCTGTTCTTCAATATATCACCAGAACCATTGTCAGTACAGAAATACATCACCAGAACCACCATCAGTGCAGGAATACAACACCAGAACTATGTACAACCGGAGAAGAAGGGAGATAAGGCAACACTTGAGTTTAGAAAACTACATTTTATTGCTTAAAATCAAGTATTAATATAGTACTACAAAAACAAGTCATAGAAGACATCTAAAGGTTATGTGAGAATACAAAAATGGTCATGTGGGAGCGATCACTTGTCTCACAAAGCCAGCCAAGAATTGTAAAGGGTTGAAAATTTAATATGCCACCATATTCATAATAAATGTAGTAGTAAAAAATTGCAGTAGAGTGACAACCCACATGGAAGGGGGGGATACGCCCCAGGGAATCACTACAGCAGCAACAAGTGAAGGATTGACCCAGACACTGCGCAGATCCACAGGCTAGGATCAGAGTTTCCAGTGAGTCCCAGCATGAGTATGCATATTAGTTATCCAAGCCTGGGGAGCCGCACAAGCAGAGTGTGTAATAGTAAAAAATTGCAGTGGAGTGACAACCCACATAGGAGGGGGAAGGGGGAAGAAGTAGCAGTACTATAATTTCTGCATGCAAGCAGAGTACAATAATACACCCCAGGGATTCACTACAGCAGCAACAAGTGGAGGATTGACCCAGACACTGCGCAGATCCACAGGCAAGGATCAAGGTTTCCAGTGATTCCCAGCATAAGTATGCATGTTAGTTATCCAAGCCTGGGGAGCTGCACAAGCAGAGTGAATCAACATATGATGGAGACAGGATCGAATTACAATACCTGGTGGCATGTGTACAAGGCTGGCTGTGGAGGCAAGGAGAGCCTCCTTGACAGCTGTTTCGCAGTGTGCTTTTTCAAAAGGAGGTGTTTAGTTAGTGTGCATGCGCGTCTTACTCACCGCAATTAGGATTGATTGTCTACAATCTGCATGTCCCCAATAAAGTTTCAGCATGCACACTAACTAAACACCTCCTTTTGAAAAAGCACACTGCGAAACAGCTGTCAAGGAGGCTCTCCTTGCCTCCACAGCCAGCCTTGTACACATGCCACCAGGTATTGTAATTCGATCCTGTCTCCATCATATGTTGATTCACTCTGCTTGTGCAGCTCCCCAGGCTTGGATAACTAATATGCATACTTATGCTGGGAATCACTGGAAACTCTGATCCTAGCCTGTGGATCTGCGCAGTGTCTGGGTCAATCCTTCACTTGTTGCTGCTGTAGTGATTCCCTGGGGCGTATCCCCCCTTCCATGTGGGTTGTCACTCTACTGCAATTTTTTACTACTACATTTATTATGAATATGGTGGCATATTAAATTTTCACCCCTTTACAATTCTTGGCTGGCTTTGTGAGACAAGTGATCGCTCCCACATGACCATTTTTATATTCTCACATAACCTTTAGATGTCTTCTATGACTTGTTTTTGTATTACTATATTAATACTTGATTTTAAGCAATAAAATGTATTTTTCTAAACTCAAGTGTCGCCTTATTTCCCTTCTTCTCCGGTTGTACATACCTCATGGAGTAGGCTCCTACCCTAGGGGGCACCACTGAGTGGCTCCCCTAGGTGTGACATATACATTATGGCTAATTCTTTGTATCTAATACCAGAACTATCATCAGTGCATAACTACAAGAACAAAATTTACTACAGCAATTAATTGCAATGTCAGGTCAGACTCATATACATTTATATCGATGAACCTACATCTCCCAACATGTCCTTTAAAATTGATGAGGACATACTGGGAGTTGTTATTACCAGCCATTATCGGACTGTGGACAATACAAGAATAACAGTACAGATTAACAGCAGCAATTATCACAAATAAACATTTATATCTGAGTACCTTATAAGTGACATCTTCGCTTATTAGACTCATTCTCATCCCTTTCATCTCATTTTGTCCAGATGCTATGATGACTTTTCACATCCACAGATCGTCTCTGCACACTTTCTTCTAGGTCCTTATAAACACAACACAGTGCCCTTTAAAATAGGAGAGTTATAATATCCTGTACATAAAAATATCCACCTGTGCTGTGCCGTAAATAGGCTCTGTGATGTGTCTGTGTACAAATTGACCCTTAGGGGCACTTTGCACACTGCGACATCGCAGGTGCGATGTCGGTGGGGTCAAATTGAAAATGACGCACTTCCGGCATCGCATGCGACATCGCAGTGTGTAAAGGCTGGATGATACGATTAACGAGCGCAAAAGCGTCGTAATCGTATCATCGGTGCAGCGTCGGCGTAATCCATGATTACGCTGACGCGACGGTCCGATGTTGTTCCTCGCTCCTGCGGCATCACACATCGCTGTGTGTGAAGTCGCAGGAGCGAGGAACGTCTCCTACCGGCCTCACTGCGGCTTCCGTAGGATATGCGGAAGGAAGGAGGTGGGCAGGATGTTTACATCCTGCTCATCTCCGCCCCTCCGCTCTGATTGGCTGCCTGCCGTGTGACGTCGCAGTGACGCCGCACGACCCGCCCCCTTAACAAGGAGGCGGGTCGCCGGCCACAGGGACGTCGCACGGCAGGTGAGTGTGTGTGTGAAGATGGCGTAGCGATAACTTTTGCTACGCCAGCTATCACCACATATCGCTGCTGCGACGGGGGCGGGCACTATCGCACTCGGCATCGCAGCATCGGGCTGCGATGTCGTAGTGTGCAAAGCCCGCCTTAGTGTGTTCCCTGCATAAAATATAACACAATGTCCCTCTTATGGTAAATGGCCCACACACTACCCGCCTTAATGAGCTATAACTGCTACACCAACCGCACTTATTAGCTATACTCGCTACACTGTCTGGCCTCTGATATATAATCCCACCCCATCTGCCACTATGAACTATGACCTGTATTATGGCTGTCGCCACTCCACTGATTCCCTCTCTCTATATTTCCACACTGTCCCTTGCCATGCTGTTCCCTCTCCATACTATGCTCCCATTTCACATTGCCAACTCTCCATATCAGTACTGTGACCAATCTGTATTCTGTTAAATGATAGACACAAAACAACAATATAGATTAAATATACCTATAAATCACAAATGTGCATCTAATAAACACCTTGGGGTCCAGTGATGATAAGAGGCCATGATCCAGTCCTAAGCCCAAAGCTCAACAGGTATATCCTGGCATTAAGGTGTATAGCTAGATAAACATAACACAGATTAAAAGGGTGATACTAGAAGGTCAAGGACATTCAGATAAAGCAAGATTAGGCTGTACAGCCATATGACAAGAATCGTACCCATCAGCAAACTTGGGTCGAAATCACTCCCCACCAAGACCCATTTCAAGTTTTAATCTACCCAACTCAACGGGACCTGGTAGGTGGATATTAGCCACAAAAAATCTTGTGTATTGAAATGGTGAATATATGATATTTTGGTATGTTTAGGCATTATTAGCTTTTACAATGGTATTGTGCTATCTAGAGAAAACCTCTTTAACATATTCTGAACATGTTGTGAAACAGTATGTAAATATGTTGCCACTGTAGGAAATTCTGTATGACAGCTGTAGACAGTGATACATCTACACTATTATTCTGGTTGATAAGATTGTCATACATATGTTCATACAAAAGTACAAACATTGGCATACAATTACTGCATTCTTGTTGGTACTGTAGATATCTGAAGGACAAAAACAAAATGCTAACATTATACCATTTCTTTTACCTGATTCTTAATATTTAGAAGTTGTTGCTGGATTTCTATTCCTTCATGGTGGAAAGCAGAAAATGTGAGATGAGGTGGTACAGTTACCAAGCTACACCACCTAATATGCTAGATATATTTTTATCTGCACACAACAATTCCAGTAACTTTAGAGGAACCCTTTAATTTAGGAGTAGAGTTGAGCGGATTGCTCATAATCCGGGTCCGGTGGATCAGTGGCAGGTTGACAAAGAAGTCCGGATCCGATCCGGATTCTGGGCACATATAAGTCAATGGGGAGCAGGAGAGAGAGGGAGAGAGGGAGGGAGAGGGAGAGAAAAAAACCCCCTGAATCCGGATCGTACAGCCGGATTTCCGCGTCCGGGTCGGACCCGAATCCGACGCTGAAACCACGGGGATCCGGATTTTAACAGTTCGGGTCCGCTCAACCCTAAATTAGGAGCAATTTTCGGATGGTTGGCTTCCATCATGTTGTATGATGAGGTTGTAATCTAATCCCACGTCTAAAGCAGAGTCATAGCTAGTGTGAAATTGTATGGTCTCGGAACTGGTAGATTTTCTAACATCTAGTGATATAGAAGAGGGAAAGACGTTTGACTTTTTGTTTTGTTAATCTATAAAATTCTAATTAAGAAAAGTTTTTTTTTACTGTCCATTGACATCTAAAAACGCTTGTAATGCATAATTAGAATTTCTGTTCTTAATAAGTAACCAATATCAATATATAACCAAATCAATAATGTTATAACAGTTGGGTTTTATTATAAATCATCCTCATGCAGCTTCTTTTTCCAGAATGTGCTGATGATTCTGAGAACAGATCGATAAATATTGTAATATACTGTAAAATACTGATGCCTGCCATGTAGACAGACAATTAACTGGAAAGACAGTGAAATTTTACTTAAAATGCTGTAAATGGACCTAAATAGAATTGTGTGAAAGATAATGTAATGGAAAAGACCACTGAGAGGTTATTTACTTAGTATTAATGAGCATAAGCTTTTCTCAACTCTATATCACTGTAAGATTGCGTTCCCACCATCAGTATTGGTTGTGTTTTTTATTTTCATCATGGTCACGTACCCTAATATTGTGGATCACAATATTACAGAGATGCTGTCTGTGGTTTGGATAGGAACCCCAATACTTAATTTTATTCAGGGGCTGTGAATATTAAAATCTATCCACATATCTTAACTCCAACTTTTAAACTATATTTCTTTTTTTGCTCCAAAATGTCATACCAATTAATTTCTAGAAATGTTGACAGGCTTGTCACAAAGCTTAGCAAAAAACTTCACTTGTAACCATAATTGTTGAGTGAACTTTTAAAAGAAAGTGATAGGTATAGTAAAACCTGCAGATTTAAAGGGAATCTGTCAGCAGGATTTTGCTATGTAATCTGTAGACAGCATAATGAAAGGTTAAAACGCTGAGTTCAGTGATGTGTCACTGTGTGCTGGTATTTCCACATAGTGAAGGTTCTATCACCAGGAAATTTTCTCTGTGAGGACTGCAGTGCACGTGAGCCCTGGTCCAACCATGCCCCTCCTCTGATAAGAAGCTCACTGTCAATACACAATGTATAAAGCTGTGGTAAGGGGGAGGGAGGAGGTTGGCTATCTGAGCTCTGCTATATTTAAAAACTGTGTCACAACTGCTGTACCCAGTAAACCCAGTGATACTTCACTGGAATCAGCATATATTTTCCTTCATTATGCTCCTTTCACATGAGTTAGCAAAACCTGGCAACAGAATCCATTTAAGGCCCGTTTCACACATCCAGCATTTCACCTGATTGCCGGATCTGGCACACTCCAGTACAGTGCAATAGTGTACAATGGCATCGCGGCAAGCTCTGGTCACATGCTGTCATTGTACAGTATTGCACTGTACTGGAGTGTACCGGATTCAGCAATCCGGCGAAATGCCAGATGTGGGAAACGGGCCTAAAGGCCGCTTTACACGCTACGACATTGCTTAAGCCATCTCGCTGGGGTCATGGAATTTGTGACGCACATTCGGCCGCTTTAGCGATGCCGTTGCGTGTGACACCTATGAGCGATTTTACATTGTCTCAAAAACGTGCAAAATCGCTAATCGGTGACATGCCCCCCTATTCCCAATTATCATTGCTGCTTGTACGATGTTGTTCGTCGCTCCTGCGGCAGCACACATCGCTCCGTGTGACACCGCAGGAGCGACGAGCATCTCCTTACCTGCGGCCGCCGGCAATGCGGAAGGAAGGAAGTGGGCGGGATGTTACGTCCCGCTCATCTCCACCCCTCCGCTTCTATTGGGCGGTCGCTTAGTGATGCCGCTGTGATGCAGCAAGAACCGCCCCCTTATAAAGGAGGCATTTCGCCGGTCACAGCGACGTCGCTAGGCAGGTAAGTAGTGTGACGGGTCCGAGCGATTTTGTGCGCCACGGGCAGCGATTTGCCCGTGTCGCACAAACGATGGGGGCGGGTACACATGCTAGCCTTAAGGCCCCCATACAAACTAGACTAAAATTGTCCAAATCTGCTAATACCAGTGGGATCAGCTGAAAGTCTTATATGTATAGGGGCCTTCTGACTCTGACTAATGATGTTACTGAAGTAAAAGCCATGTCTCACTAAGCGACATCGCTAGCGACATCGCTGCTGAGTCACGTTTTTTGTGATGCAACAGCGATCTTGCTAGAGATGTTGCTGTGTGTGACATCCAGCAACGACCTGGCCCCTGCTGTGAGGTCGCCGGTCGTTGCTGAATGTCCTGGACCATTTTTTGGTTGTTGCTCTCCCGCTGTGAAACACACATCGCTGTGTTTGACAGCGAGAGAGCAACGATCTGAATGTGCAGGGAGCAGGGAGCCGGCTTCTGCGGATGCTGGTAACCAAGGTACACATCGGATAACCAAGCAAAGCGCTCTGCTTGGTTACCTGATATTTCCCTGGTTACTAGCGACCACAGCTTCTAGAAGCTGGCTCCCGGCTCCCTGTACACTTAGCCAAGGTACACATCGGGTAACTATAAGGAAAGCGCTTTGCTTAGTAATCCGATATGTATCATGGTTACGAAGCACAGCGTCGTTACACGGGTCGCTGCTGGCTGATCTCTGATCGCTGTGGAGATCTGCCTGTTTGACAGCTCACCAGCGACCATGTAGCGACACTCCAGCGATCCCTGCCAGGTCAGATCACTGGTTGGATTGCTGGAGCATCGCTAAAGGTACCTTCACACATAACGACTTACCTGCGATCCCAAAAACGATGCGACCTAATAGGGATCGCAGGTAAGTCGCTGGGAGGTCGCAGGTGAGATGTCACACAGTGAGATCTTACCAGCGATGCAGAACAATACAGATCACAGTAGCGACCTGTATAACGATCTCAGCAGTCACTGTGATCCTGTTACACAGTGTCAAACACAGCGATGTGTCCTGCCCAGCAGGACATCGCCTTTGAAGAAAATGACCTGGACCATTCTGCAACGACTAGAGATCTCACAGCAGGGGCCTGATCGCTGGTAAGTGTCACACATAACGAGATCGCTAACGGGATCGCAACTGCGTCACCAAAACGGTGACTCAGCTGCGATCTCGCTAGCGATCTCGTTATGTGTGACAGTACCTTAAGGGTCAGGCAGTTTGCGTTCTAATCCCTATCTTTTTTCTTCTTAAGCAGATAAGCAGTTTGGCTTGCTCTGATCTACCCTTTGCAAATACAAGATTGCATGGGGAAGTCAAATATTCATGTGTATGGGGAAGACAATGGCGATAGATAATTTAGCACTCAGTCATGAGCTATTGTATGTGTATGGTTAGTTTATCTGTAAAGCTTTATGTATCTCATTTGTATAGGCATAACTCCCGATCATCCAAGATTCAGCAGGACTGTGTCGATTTGAATGTTCAGTCCCACTGTCCTGGCATTCACTGATCTTGTCCCTGCCCCTCCTCTCCATGCAGACCATAAATTAAATTAAATATTCTTTTAAATTTTCCTTTCTGCTCTAGTTTCCCAGGACTAGAACTTGTGAATTCTTCGTCCATAGGTAGCAACACTACCATCAAGCCAGTACCTGGACTGAGTGGTGTAGGAGGATTTGGTAATTTTGACCTATATTGCAGAGAACCCAGAAGCAGATTACTCAGCTACATAGAGATATACTGTATATATTTTGCTCCCTGGAGGTGAAGAAAAAGTCAGATTTTTTGTTCCAATAAAACTACTATAAAATAATGAAAAATTATTACAAAAATGCAGTTTTTCTCCCCTCCCTGGGATTCCAATCAACAACTTTCAAACTTTTTAGCACGAGCCATAGCCTTTGAGCTACAGACATCCACAGGTACATTATACTGAACACAAATATCCAATGTACAGCAAAGTGCGCCTTTATGTCCTGTATTCTATAGGGAAAATTAAAGAGATTTTTTTTTTTTAAATATTGAACATCACAAATCAGCAATTTACATGGACATATTTGGTGTCTCTATAATCGTCACAACCTGCACAACACAGCTTTTCTGTATTATAAGAAAAAACCTTAAAAACGCTTCAAAAACACATGAAATAATGGGGAAAAGGGCATAAAAAATGCATCAAAAATGTAATAACCAGAGAAGATTGTTATTGTATAGTTTTGTGCTGACACCTGCAGAAAACAAAACAATGCAGTATTTATGCAACGTGAACACAGCCTTAGGCTATGTGCCCACGTGTGTGCGCTCTGCACCGCAGCGTAAAAGTCACTGCATGTCCGCTTCAGACCGCAGCTGAAAAGCTCTGTTCTGAAACTTTGGTGACTGCAGAATTTGTGCGCTCTGGATGCTGCCTCTCCCTATAGATAGATTGGAGACAGCATGCAAAGCGCACGAAAGAAGTGACATATTGCTTTTTAGAACGCAGCGATTTGGCAGCATGCAAATCGCTGCGTTCTAAAACGCAACATGGGCATGGATTATGCACAATCTTCATAGATTGTGCTGGGGACGCAGGACGCATGCAGTTACGCTGCAGCGTAACTGCATGTAAATATGCAACGTGGGCACATAGCCTTACAGACACAAAAAGCAATGTCATATAGTGAAAATACATAAAGATGAGAAAGTTCTGGCTGCTACCACTATGAAAGAACAGTCCGGGGCATCTGCTGAATGTCTCACACTGTCAAATGGGTGTGACTTTGGTGTGGCTAGGGACATGGTCAAAATGTGTCCCTCTTTGTGTTCTTCAAAAGTTGGGAGGTATAGTGTAAGGGCTTCACTACCCTCCTTAGACACGTGGCATCAGAAAAGAAGAAGGATCCAACATGTTGAATTACAATTCCCAGTCTTTTCTTCTCACAGGAAATAGGCTGTCACCCGAATTTTCTGTCAGCAGATTATTCTCTTATTTGGACATGTATGTTTGGCCATATCAAGACTGTGTATGTATGAAAATGTATGGGTAGCTGACAAATAAGACTTCAATGACTTATCGCTAATCTATTTAAAGAAGACCTATAAAAATAGAAGCTGCATGTTGACTTGCCTGATATTAAATTATTTAAGCCGCAAATGAGTGGAGTTTAAAGTACTCTAGAATAACATATATCTAATGCAGTGTGTATCCCTAGGCACGTCTGTTGAATAACACACTATTTTTACATTGCATAATGTTAATCTGATGAGACAAGTTCAATCATGATTTGATTTCACCACATTTGAACCTACATTCGCCATTTGCTAGCTATTGAGTTTGCCTGTCTGGCCTGCCATAGCAAACTTTCATATTGTATGTTGCGCTGTGTCTATAATGAGGAAGGTGATAGTTTACTATAAGGACCCAATGGAATGTGTGTAAGACGACAGTTTATTAATTGCTCATGTTCCTTATGGCATCTGAGAATGGCACAATTATAGCTGTCATCGTCTTCCCTCGAGGATATCCATTTTTAGAAAAAGTCTTTATTGTGAAGAGGAAACTCACACACATTAATGTAATGTTGCCCTTACTATTTAAGCCTATTTGAATAACACGCTGACAGCATTTCTAGTTACAATTAAGTTGATTTAAAAATAAATAAATAAATAATATACTGTATATATATATATATATATATATATTTATATTTATATTTATATATAAAGTAATGGCCACAAACATGCAAAACAAATGGTGTTATTGTGCAGTGCCAGGAAATATGTCCGTTCTCTCCCGTGCACTGTAACGGACCCTCTACTTGTCTTCTCTAGATGACGATGCTTACGTTTCTATGGAAACAGTCTAGCTCTCGGTTTTCTGCATTCATGGAATAACATCCCTGCTCTGTCTTATTGATTTGAAAAGTCATTGTACCATAGCTGTGACATCAAACCAAATAGGGGATCTGTCCTCTCCTATCAATACATGATTGCAGATCTTCTTATTCAGACTTGCATGTCAATAACAAGCAAGTCGAGGATCAGAAGATATTGCAACCTCTGAGCAGCAGAACAATTATTGACAATCAACAGGTTTACATTGTCTATGATGCCTGGGCAGCAGTTGGAGACAGAACACAAAAAGCCTTTTCAGGTGGCTTTGGCATGTAAATATAAGATGTATACACATATATACAGTAATATATGGATATATGGATATATCATACCTACCTTCTCCGCCGCTTTTCCTGGGGTTCGGCATTGGTTGCAGCACCCACATCATGTCCATAGTGCAGCAGCCAATCAATGACTCTGAATGAGCGTTCCGTCTAATTTAAAGGGAGCAACCTCTTCATCTAAGTTTATATGAAGTAGACAGCCATTGAACGTTTTTATGCACTACAACTCAAATCATCTTTTATCCCCCATTCAAAGTAACATGACAGCTAGATATTAATTAACCTCTTCCATCACTTCACTGCTTTTTTATCCTATTAGAATGTGCCACTTTCCATTAGGGCCAGAAAGACGGTGAATCTTAACTAGAGATGAGCGGTTCCGTCGAGGCTTGGTTCACCAGCAGCCAAGGAGCTGAGCCTCCACTGGCTCAAGCTTGACCCAAACCCCAGAGCAAGTAACTGATTGGCAGTTTGCGTCTCCACCCCCAAACAGTCAGCCATAAGCAGAATACTTCCAGGGGAAGGTGGCCGAGATTTTTCAAACAATTTTTTGGGTTGCACACTACATTTAATCGTGCTGATGTTACTCCCAGTGTGCGCCGTTCAAACACTGCAAGCGGCTCACAGAGGGCTGAGCACCAAGTGTTTCTAGGCAAAGCAGTGCTCACGCAAGTGAAGTTCGTATGTAAAGCATCCAAACCTTGATTTTAAAAGTTGGTGTTCTGTTCGAAAATTGAACCTCAGGTTCACTCATCTCCAATCTTAACCCTAAGATTGTGATCCAGGTGCTTTCTTTGTGTAGCAGCACTCTTTCCCTGATGTTGGTAAAGGAACATCAGCAGAGAATGTGCACTGTCAGTGTTTGCAGTAGCTCAATAGCAACCACAGCATGTAAGCAATTTGACAAAGGGAGATGACTCCCTCTGTCTCTCCATCAACTCCTCGCAACACAATTATGAAGAGCCAATGGTTGCTTTGTTAAATAGAAGCTTAACAATGTCCTATGGTTCTTCCATAGATCAAAGCAAAATAGATTGTGCCAGAGACTGTCAGTCAGTATAACACTAAAAACTACAGCTGCTTTCTGAAATGCTATAATATGTAAACATTGAATATATGAAACTGAACTTGCATTACTGTTTTAGAAACTATGTTAAATGTTAGGTAACTAGTGCACAAGTTGGCCAATTCATGAGAATCCAACAGCCAACGACAAGGCGTACCTCTTTATTGGGACCCTAACCTTATATGCCTCTACATGGGCTGAAAAACCACAATTTAAAGGGCAGTCAGGATCCAGCTCTAATTAAAAATGTCCTAGGTAGATGGGAGGAGTGCTAAGTCAGAAGGGAGTGTACTACAAATTTAAAAAAAGTGATCAGCACCTCCAAGAATAAGAAAAGTCTGAACAGGTGCAAGCTTAGACAACTAGTCAATATTACTGTGCACATGTTCACACTTTGCTTAAACTTGGAGGTGATGGTCAGTTTTTTTTATATTTGTTGTACACTCCCTTTTGACATTATATATAGATATGACACTTGGGTACCATGGGTAGGAAAAGGACGACATACCGTTCCAAGAGGACAACAACCTGGAGCATACGTCGAAATTGGTTGACTGAGAATGAAATAGAGGTGCTGGATTGGCCTCCACAGTCCTAAGACATCAACACAATTGAACACTTGTTGGTAGAATTGAAGACAAAGCTGTGTACATACCCAAGGAAGTCGACCAATGCACCAACATTGGGAACATGTAAAAAAAGCTAGGATCATATTTCTGTCAAAACATGTTTGAATGTGATCTAGAGCATGCCCAGCAGGATTCATGCAGTGTTGGAAGCCAAAGGTGGATTTACAAAATACTATAACAAAATAATAAAAATTACAATTTAGATTTTTGGGAGAAGAACAGTAACAATGCAGTAACATGTCAAGTATCTGCATAACTAATCATACGCTAAATAGTTGCAAGTCAAATTAATTTATGAGATAGACAGGATAATTAACTATAAAATGATTTTACTCTTATGTTCGAAGCTCTAGCGGATGTTGAGATATGGAGCCTGAAAGTCAAAAGTTCAAAATATTGTTATCCTTTTGGTCGTCAATGTATGTAATGTAGTCAAGGTTGCCTAAAACATAAATGCCCATGCCTCATGCACCATTATGTTTTAGGCTCTGTCAACAGTAGGGCAGAGCAAAGTACGCAAATGTGACAGCCTGGACTAGCTAGGGTGTCACAGGTAGGCCCTTACACAAACACCTCCCCCCCCTTAATAAGGTGACAGCAGCCAAACTACAAAGCCCTTGTCACCTCCCTCTGGGTTTGATGTTCACACCAGGGGGGCGGAGCCAGGCAGTTGGCTCCACCCACCGAGGAGTTCACAGGCCTTGAGGTTGGAAAAACAGTGCAGTTACCCGTGGGGAGCACAAGAGTAGTCTAGATTAGTCTTGACAGTGGAGTGGAGTGAAGTTCAAGAGCAGACCTGCGTCAAGGTCTGCCATAGTCTACAACAGGTGTCTGGGTTGGAGCCCAGTCACTTCTGGCAAGGAGGCAGACGGTGGTGGCCGCCCTGTAGGAGCTGAGATTACAGCCGGTGGAACCGTAGGGACTGGGGATGGGCAGTGGCCCGCCGGTACCGAACCGGGGAACCGATTGGAAACCGGAGCACCAGGAGGGGTACTCAGACACAGTATAAGGCCCAGAATCAACTGGGCTGAGTCAAATCAACTGATTGAGGATTGGACTTTAGGCCCTTTCCCACCTAAGGGGATGTGCGCACGTGTGCGTATTGCATGCAGTTATGCTGCGTTCTGCACCGCAGCGTAACTGCATGCGTCCTGCGTCCCCTGCACAATCTATGGAGATTGTGCAGGAGCCGTGCGCACATGGCCTATTAGAACGCAGCGATTTGGCTGCTGCCCGAATCGTTGCGTTCTAAGAAGTGACATGTCACTTCTTTCGTGCGGTTTGCATGCTGTCTATAGGGAGAGGCAGCATGCAGAGCGCACGTTCTCTACCGGCACCATGCACTTCAGAACGGAGCTTTTCAGCTGCGCTCTGAAGCGCACTTTTTAGGTGCGGTGCAGAGCGCACACGTGCGCACATAGCCTAAGACCCGACTGAAGACAACAGCCCAACCATTAGGGTAAAGCCACCGCCCAGGCATACAGACCCGACGGGCCAGCGTCTGTGGGCAAAAAGGGCTCTCCCGGCACACACCAGTCTGGGGAGCAGACTACCGTTGCTCAGGCATAGGAGTCGTCATTTCTACACAAGTGAGGTGCAGGAGAAAGGCAGAAACCACCAACCTGAAAAGGGGAAATGCGCAGCCGGCTGCAGGCACTGTTCACCATCTTGTTTGGTTTACCAGAGAATCCAGCGTGTTTGTGATAGTGAGTACAACAGTGCCTTCAGGCCGCACCGACACGCCAGTACTATCCATTCCCCTGCCTCAGCACCTCCCTCGGGTCCCCGGGACCATCATCCCTCCTACCCACGGAGGTGTCAACACCAAGCTGCGCAACACCGTCCCCGGGAGCCTAGGCAATGGCAGCGGTGGTGTCCATCCATTCACCACAACCCGTGGGCGGCGTCACGAACTGAAATCCCCTACAAACAACCGCGGCTCCGGCCGTGGACCTCCCCACCGAAGTCCCTACGTGTAGGGCCAACTCCCTTGCAGAGCAATGTGACCCCCGGGTCCGTGAGGAGCTCGAGCCACCCACCGACGAGCACGGATCCGAGCGGCTCGGCAGCCGGCCGAGCCCCGAGGCGTTCCACTTGTGCAAGCCAGTGATGTCTCTGTCCAGGGGCAAGATTTCTCCCATCTATGTGGATGACACATTTGGTGTCATCCACTTCAATCAGACCAGAGGGACAGTGATCTGGAATAAAGAGGAGGGATAGACACCACAAAAAGGACGTCTATCAGGTCGGACTGTCCGGATTTACATTGTGCGTAATACGATTTCAAAAGGTTTTTGTAGGGTATACAGGGGAAGTCAGGGGATAATATACACCTTTATGGAATCACAGGTACTAATTTAAGGTGCTACTCTTTGTTCAGACATGAAAAAATTGGTGACAGGTTCTCTTTAAATCACGTACCCTAGAGGAGGACTAAAGCAAACCAGAGAAGATGGTGATCGGTAAGTATATTAATGCATCTACAGTATAATATATTGAGGGTTGCCAACTTGACTTTTTATTTTTTCTGGATTGCTTATCAAAAGATTACTGACAGACAACATGTTTTACTGACACATTGGAAAACTTTAAAGCACCACTCCAGCACTGTTTTTTTCTAAAATATTAGCCTGAAATGGCGCTTTAAATGTAAGTCCCCTCACTCCTGTCTTATACTCAACTGACACCGTCTTTATCTATTTCCTGTATCACTTCGATCAGTCTCCGGTGATTTCTGACCTGCCGGCTGCTCCAGTGTTTTATGAAGCACCCAGAGGTCACAACTGAATACATGTCTCTGAGGGCACCGTTCTTGCTCTCATAGACTTGTATTGAGCACTTGTGATGTAACTTCTGACTCATGGCAATTCACAGGTTACAGGCACAAGATGGCACCGTGGGACCGGAGTGGCGCCGAAAAGGGATGAAAATGCAAAGGATATGTATAAGACAGGGGGCAGGAGACTTAGATTTAAAGCGCCATTTCAGCTCCAAAAAAAAAGTGCTGGAGTGGTGCTTTAATAAATCATTAAGATTATAAGTGATACTTGTCTCCAGCTCATAATTCTCATATGAAGGCATCAGTTACATTCACTGAAAACTATAAAATTATAGTCAGTATACTGTATTCTTTATGAGTTTCTTCAGCCTCAAAAAAAAATCACAAATGCCATAAAAAAAGTTTATGAACATGTCCTATTTTTACAGACTGGTTGGCAATTCAACTGAAAATCAGTCCTCCACAGATTGATTTGCTTATCAATAGTAATTAATAATTAATTGTACACTGATGAGTAAAAGGGTAACAATGTTTTTAAACATTTGAATCTCAAGCTCCCCATCTCACCATCCACGACAGCTTCGAACATGAGACTACCTTTATTTTATGTACAATCATTTTGGCTATCATATACATAAATGTGGTTTGCAATTATTTAGGACTAGAAGGTGGCCCGATTCTACGCATCGGGTATTCTAGAATTTCCGTATTGTGTAGTTCATGTATGATTTTTGATATATATATATATATATATATATATATATATATAGATGTTGTTGTGTGTAGTTACCAAGTGTTTGTGTAGGGCGCTGTACATGTTCTGGGTGTTGTCTGGGTGTGATGGGGGGTGAGAGCAGTGTTGTTTGTGTGTTGCGTTGTTTGTGGAGCGCTGTGTGTGTGTAGCGTTGTGTGTGTGTGTTGCGCGGTTTGTGTGTGTGGTGTGTTTTGGGGGGAGGTATGTTTTGTGCAATGTGTGTGTTGTGCGGTATGTGCGTATATTTGTGTGTGCAGCGTTGTCTGTGTGTGGGTGTCTGTGTAGGGCAGTTGCTTGTGGTTCCCAGTGTGTGTGTGTGGTGTGTTGTGCAGTGCGCGCGTGCGTGTGTGTGTGTGTGTTGGGGGGAGGTGTGCACTTCCCATCGTGCTCCATCCCCCATGCAGCGCACTCCCCATCGTGCTCCATCCCCTATGCAGCGCACTCCCTATCGTGCTCCATCCCCTATGCTGCGCACCCCCCATCGTGCTCCATCTCCTATCCTGCGCACTCTCAAACGTGCTCCATCCGCCATGCTGCGCACTCCCAAACGTGCTCCATCCGCCATGCTGCGCACTCCCAAACGTGCTCCATCCGCCATACTGCGCACTCCCCATCGTGCTCCATCCCCCATGCTGCGCACTCCCAAACGTGCTCCATCCGCCATGCTGCGCACTCCCCATCGTGCTCCATCTCCCATGCTGCGCACTCCCAAACGTGCTCCATCCGCCATGCTGCGCACTTCCAAACGTGCTCCATCCCCTATGCTGCGCACCCTCCATCGTGCTCCATCTCCCATCCTGCGCACTCCCAAACGTGCTCCATCCGCCATGCTGCGCACTCCCAAACGTGCTCCATCCGCCATACTCCGCACTCCCCATCGTGCTCCATCCCCCATGCAGCGCACTCCCCATCGTGCTCCATCCCCTATGCTGCGTACCCCCCATCGTGCTCCATCTCCCATGCTGCGCACTCCCAAACGTGGTCCATCCGCCATGCTGCGCACTCCCAAACGTGATCCATCCGCCATGCTGCGAACTCCCAAACGTGCTCCATCCGCCATACTCCGCACTCCCCATCGTGCTGAATCCCCCATGCTGCGCACTCCCAAACGTGCTCCATCCGCCATGCTGCGCACTCCCAAACGTGCTCCATCCGCCATGCTGCGCACTCCCAAACGTGCTCCATCCGCCATGCTGCGCATCAGCCTCTCTGTCCCCAGCATCAGCCTCTCTCCTCCCAGCCTCCCCCAGCATCAGCCTCCCCCAGCATCAGCCTCTCTCCTTCCAGCCTCCCCCAGCATCAGCCTCTCTCCTTCCAGCCTTCCCCAGCATCAGCCTCCCTCTCCCAGCCTTCCCCAGGATCAGCCTCTCTCCTCCCAGCCTCCATCCTCCCAGCCTTCCCCAGCATCAGCTTTCCCCTCCCAGCCTCCCTCAGCATCAGCCTTCCCCAGCATCAGCCTCTCTCCTCCCAGCCTCAGCCTCTCTCCTTCCAGCCTCCCCCAGCATCAGCCTCTCTCCTTCCAGCCTCCCTCAGCATCAGCCTCCCCTTCCCAGCCTTCCCCAGGATCAGCCTCTCTCCTCCCAGCCTCCTTCCTCCCAGCCTCCCCCTCCCAGCCTCCCTCAGCATCAGCCTTCTCCTCCCAGTCTCCCCCAGCATCAGCCTCCACCAGCATCAGCCTCTCTCCTTCCAGCCTCCCCCAGCATCAGCCTCCCCCAGCATCAGCCTCTCTCCTCCCAGCCTCCCTCGTCCCAGCCTCCCCCAGCATCAGCCTCCCCCTCCCAGCCTCCCCCAGCATCAGCCTCTCTCCTCCCAGCATCAGCCTCTCTCATCCCAGCATCAGCCTCTCCTCTCTGTCCCCAGCATCAGCCTCTCTCCTCCCAGCCTTCCCCAGCATCAGCCTCTCTCCTCCCAGCCTCCCCCAAAATCAGCCTCCCCCAGTATCAGCCTCTCTTCTTCCAGCCTCCCCCAGCATCAGCCTCTCTCCTTCCAGCCTCCCCCAGCATCAGCCTCACTCTCCCAGCCTTCCCCAGGATCAGCCTCTCTCCTCCCAGCCTCCATCCTCCCAGCCTTCCCCAGCATCAGCTTTCCCCTCCCAGCCTCCCTCAGCATCAGCCTTCCCCAGCATCAGCCTCTCTCCTCCCAGCCTCAGCCTCTCTCCTTCCAGCCTCCCCCAACATCAGCCTCCCCTTCCCAGCCTTCCCCAGGATCAGCCTCTCTCCTCCCAGCCTCCTTCCTCCCAGCCTCCCTCAGCATCAGCCTTCCCCTCCCAGTCTCCCCCAGCATCAGCCTCCCCAAGCATCAGCCTCCACCAGCATCAGCCTCTCTCCTTCCAGCCTCCCTCAGCATCAGCCTCCCCAAGCATCAGCCTCCACCAGCATCAGCCTCTCTCCTTACAGCCTCCCCCAGCATCAGCCTCCCCAAGCATCAGCCTCCACCAGCATCAGCCTCCCTCATCCCAGCCTCCCCCAGCATCAGCCTCCCCCTCCCAGCCTCTCTCCTTACAGCCTCCCCCAGCATCAGCCTCCCCAAGCATCAGCCTCCACCAGCATCAGCCTCCCTCGTCCCAGCCTCCCCCAGCATCAGCCTCCCCCTCCCAGCCTCCCCCAGCATCAGCCTCTCTCCTCCCAGCATCAGCCTCTCTCATCCCAGCATCAGCCTCTCTCCTTCCAGCCTCCCTCAGGATCAGCCTCCCCAAGCATCAGCCTCCACCAGCATCAGCCTCTCTCCTTCCAGCCTCCCTCAGCATCAGCCTCCCCAAGCATCAGCCTCCACCAGCATCAGCCTCTCTCCTTACAGCCTCCCCCAGCATCAGCCTCCCCAAGCATCAGCCTCCACCAGCATCAGCCTCCCTCGTCCCAGCCTCCCCCAGCATCAGCCTCCCCCTCTCAGCCTTCCCCAGCATCAGCCTCTCTCCTCCCAGCCTCCCCCAGCATCAGCCTCCCCCAGCATCAGCCTCTCTTCTTCCAGCCTCCCCCAGCATCAGCCTCTCTCCTTCCAGCCTCCCCCAGCATCAGCCTCCCTCTCCCAGCCTTCCCCAGGATCAGCCTCTCTCCTCCCAGCCTCCGTCCTCCCAGCCTTCCCCAGCATCAGCTTTCCCCTCCCAGCCTCCCTCAGCATCAGCCTTCCCCAGCCTCAGCCTCTCTCCTCCCAGCCTCAGCCTCTCTCCTTCCAGCCTCCCCCAGCATCAGCCTCTCTCCTTCCAGCCTCCCTCAGCATCAGCCTCCCCTTCCCAGCCTTCCCCAGGATCAGCCTCTCTCCTCCCAGCCTCCTTCCTCCCCCTCCCAGCCTCCTTCAGCATCAGCCTTCCCCTCCCAGTCTCCCCCAGCATCAGCCTCCGCCTCCCAGCCTTCCCCAAGATCAGCCTCTCTGCTCCCAGCCTCCTCCAGCACGCCGTGCTCCTCTGCCGACACTCACACACCCGATCGCATACACTGACACACACCCGATCGCATACACTGACACACACCCGATCGCATACACTGACACACACCCGATCGCATACACTGACACACACCCGATCGCATACAGTCACACACACCCGTTCGCATACACTCACACACACCCGATCGCATACACTCACACACACCCGATCGCATACACTCACACACACCCGATCGCATACACTCACACACACAGACACTGACGATATCACACATACGCGCTTATACTCACAACATCCGGAGATACCACATGCTTCTGGCCATGTGACCCTCCGGCAGGTCCTGGAAGGTCACAACAGCACAGTATCGAGGCCGAGAAGCAAGCGATATCGCCGGATGCTGTGAGTGTGTGGATGCGATGTGATGTATGTGTGTGTGAGGTATGTGTGAGAGTGAGTGTGATCTGATGTGTGTGTATGTGTGTGTGTGTGCTGTTATGTGTGTGCGTGTGGATCTTCCGCCGCTGCAGGACCTTGATGCGCTTGTAACAATGCTAGCATGGTTACCAATGTATCCCGTTCCCCGCTCGCACGGGAGCCCCCACACCACTCCCGTGCGAACGGGGGAAGGGGGGGGGAGTACAGTACTCACCTCCGTGATAGCCATGTCAATTCGGGGAATGCGCAGGGGGGGGAGGGGGTGGGGGGAGTACAGTACTCACCTCCGTGACAGCCGTGTCAGTTCGGGGAATGCGCGGGGGGGGAGGGGGGCGGGGCCAGAGCTAGCGTGCATTGCGTGAGGGGGGCGGGGCGTGGCATGGCCGAATTGCCAATGCCTGCAGGGTGCCGGGGCGAGAGGCCAATCTGTGGGGGGGCGGAGCCTGGGCGAGCGGCTGACCAATCCGTGTGGGGGCGCAGCCTGGGCGAGCGGCCAATCCGTGTGGGGGGGCGGGGCCATGGCGAGCCCAGCGGCCAATCAGCTTTTTGTCACCGTAAGGACACAATGTCACCGTAAGGACACAATTTTGGAGCATGACAGACAGACAGACAGACAGACAGACAGAATAAGGCAATTATATATATAGATATGATTAGTTATGCAGATTCTTGTCATGTTCCTGGATTGTTACTGTTTTGCTCTTAAAAATCTAAATTTTAATTTTTATTAATTTATTAATCCACCTTTGGCTTTCAACACTGCCTGTATTTTTCTGGGCATGCTCTTGATCAGATCCAAGCATGTGTAGACTGAAATCTGATGCCAGGTCTCTTCTACATGTTCCCAATGTTAGTGCATACTGGTCGGCTGACTTGGGTATGTACACAGCTTTTTCTTCAACTCTACCCACAAGTGTTTGATTGAGTTGAGGTCTTGAGACTGTAGGGCCAATTCAGCACCTCAACTTTGTCATTGAACCATGTCTAATCCAATCTCGATGGTCATTGTCCTCCTGGATCACTATGTTGTTTTTTTATACCCATAGTACTTGAGTGTACGAAGTAATTTGTTTCATAGGATACTGACATATAGCTCAGCATTGAGATCACCATAGATACTGGTCAAGTATCCAACACCTTTGGCTGTGAAACAACCCCATATCATCAGACTTCTTCCACAAAACTTAACAGTTCCTTCAATTTCTCAATCCGTTAGGCCCTTTTTCCTTTGTTTCTTCCAGACCCATGTACACCCATTAGAGCCAAATATATTGCTTTTCGTCTCACCTCTTCAAATCAACCATTTCTAATCCTCTACTGTCCACTTTCATACTTTTTGCAAACTCGATCTGATGCTTCTCATGATGATATTGAAGTCAAGGCTTCATCACCGTTTTTTGGGCCACCATTCCAGACCTGTGTAATGTGCGTTGCTCAGTACTTACAGGAACTTGCATGGACGTCTGTGATCTTAGTATTATTAAGTATATCAGCCACCTCCACTGTTGTATTTGTCGCCTCAGAACTGATAGATCTTGTGATGACTTGTTGACTCTGATATTTTGGCTGGACATCCACCGTATGGCTTTTGAATGGACGGACGGATTTAATTTCGTATTGTTCCATCTGTCATAGCACTCGTATGATGCAGTTGGCAATTTTCTTGGCGGAGAGACCGCTATCGAAGAGCTGGATGATGCAGTTTCTTTTTTTGGGGGAAATCTTCTTCATCGCTGCTCCTCAATTTGATTCAGTAACCTTTTGCTTGGGAATCAATCTTATAACACGCTAAGCTATTAGGAAATATGAGAACAGGTTGTAATTTGTAGTATATAGAAAGAAAAAGATTTTTCCACCACCAGGATCAAAACAGTAACAATGCAGTAACATGACAAGAATCTGCATAACTTATCATATGCTAAATAATTCCAAGTCAACTTTATGTATGAGATAGCCAAGATGATTGTCTATAAAATGAAGAGAATATCAAGTTTAAAATATTTGTGGTAAGATATGGAGCCTGAAAGTCAAAAGTTAAAAAGATTGTTCCCCTTTTGCTCATCAGTATAGATAGATAGTATTAGGAAAAAAAAAATGATTGATAGTTTTTCTTTAAGATTTTGACCTTGAGGTTTAAGGAGTCACACACTTTCACAAGCATAGTATTGTGAAACTGTATACAGAGCAGAGAGATCCCCCTGTTGGTGCTGGCTATCACTGAGCTCCTGTGATCTTGAAACAGCCTTTCTAATCTGTCCTTTGTGTGTAAGACTGTGTGTACTAAAATAGAGAATACAAAGTCATTTAGAAAATATTTTTTCTCTGGATTGTCTAGATTTCTATGACAACTAGGTCCCCAACTGATGATTTAAGCCTGTGTCCAATTTGTAATGGACCAGAAATGTGTGCTATACATTTCACATATGTGGTCGTTAACAGGTTAATGAGTCATCCTTCATATAATTACACTGTGCCATACATTCTTTTATCCCTCC
Organism: Anomaloglossus baeobatrachus; assembly: GCF_048569485.1. NCBI lineage: Eukaryota > Metazoa > Chordata > Amphibia > Anura > Aromobatidae > Anomaloglossus > Anomaloglossus baeobatrachus. Next base: position 292,440,087 of record NC_134356.1, on the reverse strand, counting down.
TGTGTTTTCAGCCTACAACCTGTGTTACATTCTGAGCTGTGAAGGTTATTGGTATCTACAGTGTAAGGACAGTCATGTGGTTGCTCTGCTACAAGCAGCTAAAAATAAAATGACATCCAACCTGCTTAGCACCCAACATTGTGAACTGAAAACAGCAAATGCATGTGTTTCTTCCTCATGATAAATTCCATCTGGAAACGGAGGTGTTTTACCGTCTATGTTTAGAAAACTGGATTACTTAAGCAGAGAATCCCTATTTCTCAGCAATATATCTAGGATAGATGAATAGAGCCTATAGAGGATCTCTTCTATTTTACATGGTAACATGAGACCAGGTCATTTTATATTTTATACTATATGTGACATAATCATCTATTTAAGTGTGTCATCTAATGGATATTAATTGGAATGACACTTTTGATAAAGTTATACACATTTGTAATGTAAGTTATTACTACATAGTAGCATTTTTTCTCCATAATGTGCAAGTAACAAGAAACATACTCCCAATTGTTAGTAATTCTTCTCGACAGATTTCAGATACACTAGTCAAATTCCAAGAATAAGGGAGTGTCAAGGGGTCCTTCTCCGGTATCACACAATCAACAGACCGAGAGATGAGTGAACAATCTAAAGAATATTTATTCCAAGCAAAACAGAAGGTCCATAAAATAATCCACCACACAGAGGGTAAAATCATCCAGTCAAGGGATAAATGTCCCGAGGGTCAGTCAAAATCCTCCAGCAGTCCTTTTCCAGGGAAATCAGGGTTTCTCAATGGCTCTCTGGGGTGCTGCCTATAGCCGCAGCTTCTCCCCCAGAAGATGAATCTTCCTGCTTCTCCCTTCTTCTCAGACAGACTGAATAATCCCCTAGGTAAACAGAGAGGTTGGGTGGACTCCAGGCCCCCTCACCCAGACTTATGGACAAAAACTCAGCAGCGGGTGATTAACCTGCAAACAGGACAATGTACACACAAGGCAAGCAAATGTTAACTGAGCTGAGCTAATCAACCTGCAGACAAGACAAGGAATACACAGAATGAATGGAGCAAGACTCCTAAAGTACGAACCTACACAAAATGAAACACAACCCACAATATCACAACATCACAGGGAGTATGCACTCAGTTTTACCCTATTTCTTACACGTGATGGCTGATTAACTCCTTTTCTAGTATTACCGTATTTCTTACAAGTGATAGCTGATTAACTCTTTTTCTAGATGGCACTGAAATATCATAAGAATAGATGAGCAGAGCAGGCAAGATTCTAATTCACCTGAATACATTATTTTGATTCACAGAGAAGTTATTTTTCATGAATTTAATGTCTCTAATTATGCTCTAGGATCTCTCCAGTACCCAGAGCATGATAAAAGTAAGCTGAACAAATTCTTTCACTCACCTTACTGCTCACTGCCCCTCTGCTCCTCACTGTCACCTGTTCGATCCTTGCTGCATCTTCTGATTGCTGCCACTTGCACTGAAATTGCTGTCTTTTTGCTGAATCTGTGAGGAAGCGAATTACAAAAAGTCCACCATTTGGTGAATACAGATTTTTGAAAAATTTTTGATTGAATTCAATTCCACTTGAATTTATTCAATCATCTCTAATCATAATGCTAAAGTGAATGACCCTCTTCATTTTAACAGAATTCACATTGGTGACCCTGGGACATGCCTTGCTCCCCCCAATTCTCATGATCAGGTTGTGAAAATTACAGCCAGATAAGAGTGTGATAGGTTTAGTAACTAACCTTGAAAAGTGGAAGTTACAATGGGGAAGAGAGGGAAGGAAGATCTGGTCCATTTTCAATTCAATCTCAGCACAGCCCAATCAGGCCACATTTTAAAAAGGACATTCAGAAATGAGAGTCAGTTCAAAGGCGGGCAACTAGACTACTACAAGGAATGGAAGGCCTCCCATATGATGACAGATTGAAAAAGTTAGATTTGTTTAGCTTTGAAAAAAGACGTCTCAGAGGAGATCTCATTTATATGTATAAATACATGTGCGGTCAATATAAAGGACTGGCACATGACTTATTTCTTCCAAAGACAGTACTGAGGACCGGGGGCACTCACTGCGAATGGAAGAAAAGCAATTCCAGCAGCTAAATAAGATAAATTGGTAGAAGGTTGAATTAGATGGACCCTGGTGTTTTTTCAACCTTACTAACTATGATGGAGTCTCAGTTATCCATACTTAATGCTTCTTCTTCTTTACTTAGAGATGCCATGTGAGGCCCATTTACGTGGTGCATGGCACTGCTATGTTGAGGGGCACTGAGCGTAGAGCTAACATTTCAGCGTCTAACCATTATCTTCAGGCATGCAGTGTATAACAATCTCATTTTCTGAAGTCACTTTTTGTGATATTGTGGAAAACCTTTATTCCTTTAGGCAGTAAGGATGTGCTACATAATGTGGCTGAGATAAGATGTTACAATTGGAAGTAATTTTGTTAGCTTGGGCTGGAAGGAGAAGAAATGGTAGGAGAACAAGACAAATTTTGTCTAAAATCATTAGTGTGTGAGTGCCCATAGCTTTCTTAAAAAATTTGGGCAGACAGGTGATAGGTCATCTTTAAATGGGATATACTGTATAAATATTGGATTTGTTATATTTATTATATTATGAACACTATTATATTGTGAACTATACAGAAAAACCAGACAATTCTGAAAACAATGTGTGTCTTCTTATGTGGTGGTGAAGGCCTCCAGATCTCTTAACAAAGTATATGTAAACCGGAGACAAAAAACCCTGTATAAAAGATAACCTTTAATAGAATATTTAAAAGGTAAAAAAGCCAACAATAACCTTTTATATTGAAAACAGGTAATATGGGAAAGGTTATACCAAAATTAGTAATACCAAAGAGTAGGCAGGGATTAAACTCAACCTAATGAGCCCTAAGTCTGCCCCTACGTAGCAATGGAGGATATGACGCCCTAGGGTTATGGCGCTCCAATTGACCAATGGGAAACCCTAACAGTCCCCAGATCACCCTACACTATATAAACAGGTTAAAATTAGGTGATAAATATTAATAATTAAAACACTAGACTGATATAACTAAGCACCAATATTCCATAGATAACAAAGTTACTCATCTGGTATGGAGATCCGGGTAGTCAAGGTCCTCAAAACATCGTCCATCCCGATGCGTTTTCCCCTGTGGTATCCACAGGGGTCATCAGGGAACAATTAGGTAGATGTCCAGGATGGTAAACATCAGATCCCAGGAGCAGCCAGAATTGGGGTGCTTGAAGAAAATACCTTTTTCTATATTACCTGCGGCTTTGTTTTTTTTTGTCTTAACAAACCACCAGTATAAGGCAGAACTCCAAGGCACAAATAAAAGCAGATATTTATTGACCCATTGGTGGTCCATTACAAATTATTAATTGACCTTAATGGTGGTCCCTGTATTGTGATCAGGGATGACCACTATGTCCATCATGTCATATGGAAGTCTGGTGGTAAACGTAATGTTTAGCACAAGAAAACCAAGCACATCAAGGAAATGTGTGCAATACATATTAGTTAGATGTGGTTCCAAAGGTTCATCCCAATTCACCTAGACACACTGTCAAGGCTAATACTGTATTATTATTTTTTTTTCTTAGGAGAGAATTATTTCAGGTGAGACTATATAGGATCAAAATTATTTTCTTTATACAAGTAGTTTGTAAAATGATTTTTTACTGTGGAAAAGGTGCCTTTGATACATTACAATAGACTCTATAGATCCTGTGATGGATATCTATGTCAGTTTATCCTTCAATCTCCTTCCAGGGAAGAAGGACCTTTAATGATTTAGGCATTGTGTTTCAAAGGTGACTGAGCAGGAACCAGCATGTAAGAAAGCACGTTTTATCTATCCGTCATGTTAGTGGTGTATGTATAATATATATGTAGCAGAGCTGACTTTATCAGAAGAATCAGAGCTTATATTTTGATACATTTTGACGATATTATTTTTTTTGTGCTTTCCCTTATGACTACTGCACAACATACGTTTGCTACGTTTGCTTAGTTATGTTATCACATTACACAAGCAATAGACTCCCAATTGTTTCCCGTTTGTTTCATGTGTACCTCTATAAGGCTATGTCAATAGCAATTTCAGCTTGGCCAAACAGACATTTTATTTCTATAGACATGGTAGAATGGATTGTAAAATGGAAGATAAATGCTTAGAAACTATAGTCATAAATGACCAGGTGAACGTGCTCTACAGGTTCTAAGATCTTATTATCTATGAAATTGTAAAACATTCATACATGAGTCAATAGTAGCAATGGACAAATGTCCTCGGCTATGCTCAGTACTCGTTCGAACATTAGGGTGCTCGGATACTTGGCCGAGTATCACAGGTGCTCGGATGTGTCGTTCATGAAACAATGACCACAATGCGCAGGCTCACTTCACTGCATGATGGGAGCAGGCAACCCACTGAGAGCCATTTGCAGTCTCTTTATGGCTCTCCCAGAAGAATTTCGGATGTATTGTGACCCCCACCAAAAAACACTCCCTACCGCTAAAAATGCTCTGTTTATGGCTGGCTGTATGTGGGGGGAGACCTGAACAAGCATTGAACAAACATTGAATTTCCATAATGCTCGTTACGCGCCTCAAACTCGTCTGTGCGTCTGACCAGCTCAAATTGAGTGACCAGTATTCGAGTATTTTAGCGCTCCCCATCATTAGTGAATAGATTACATCTATGAGAGTGACTGCATAGATTTTGATGCTTGTTGATACTAGCTGGACTAAAAAAACAATGATTAATTAATAATGGCACATTACTGTAGTGCCTCTGGTGTAATAATAAAATACTTGATGTCCCCTATAATTAAAGTGACCCTCCACAGTTTAGAGGGAATAAACCTGAAGCTCATGTGAGCTGCGCTGACCTATCCGAGAGCTGGCAAAGTGTCTCAGACTACACTTCCTACATAGTGCCTCTAAGTGGTAGGCTTAGAGGCATTTGGACCAATTTTTAAAAGCAGACCAATCATTATGTAAAATCGAGAGGTTACTCCCAGCATACAGCGACCACGAACGAGGAACGAGGCCATCCTAGGTTTAAATGCAAACTCTTTATAACCTGATAAGGGAAACGGGAAGTGACACTAGTGTTGAAAGCAAATATCAACACAAAGGAATGTACAGACACCCGGTTACTGAACTGGTATCAGCATACTGTTTAACGGACTGATTAAACACCTGCTAGCAGAGATACACAAACAGTAAGATTCAATACTGCAGGGGTGACTGCTACGTAATATATATTAGACTTGGTTTGGCACAAAAACCTCTATTGAGTCAGTGTGCACACTTGTTCACAAAAACAAAAAGATATCGGATAGGCCTGAGCTCAGGACTTACTGTTCCACCGTATTTATCCAGGAAGGTCTTTGGTACAAAAAGGGTATCCCCTCCGCTTTCTGCTCTGCCGAAGTTCTCTCAGGACTCTGCAATCACGGGGACAGACCTCAGGGCTTGGCTCTGCAGCAATTGTTTTTAGCATCAGCAATCATGGGAATAGATCACCTCAGGGCTCAGCTCCGGAGCAGTAATAAGGCCTCAGATGCAGATCACCTCAGAGCTCTGCAGCAGTAAGAAGGCCTCAGATGCAGACCACCTCAGAGCTCTGCAGCAGTAAGAAGGCCTCAGATGCAGATCACCTCAGGCTTGGCTCCTCAGCAGTAGGAAGGCCTCAGATGACCAGGGAAGCCGCTCTAATCAAAGTTTTCTCTATCCCTGGCAACAGTATATGAATGTAGGCACTTAGCTATGTGGCCTCTCTTCACACAGCAATCAGCAGGCTGTCTCCAGCAGTCCAGGAATTTCAAACCATCACAGGGAAAGGCAGCCACCACACTCCAGGGTCTCTCTCAATCTGTCACCCTCTCTCCCTCCAACTTCCTGTGTCTTGCCCCTCACAGAATTCTCCTCTAAGTTTCTAAGACTGAGCAGTCATCCCACTGGTGGATAGCAGGAGACACTGCAGCTGCGCAGACACCCCTCTTGTAGACAGGAGGAGACAGTGCAACTGGAATATCAGCAATAACAGCACTCTCACAATTACATCAGCTTCTATTCCATGCATGGAATGTAATGAGAGGTATTTGGTACATTTATATTCAAAGAAAACAGTAACAGGATAACAGCAGGTTCATTCATGAACATAACCCCATAAAGTACCAACCACAATGACACATACCACCAAAATATTGACAGCCACAAAGGCTTATCAACAGGGTTTCTCAGTATCATTTTGTTACTAACAGGTATCTGCCTGAGCAATACTATTAAAGTCTTCTCAACTATTTACGCTGTGAACAAGGGGAGTGAACATTTCAGGAGCCCTTGAGGTGCCAGATCTGAAGATTCTCCCACAAGTGGCTCCATTTTAGAAAATATACCCCTCTTGATATAAGCACTGTGAGACTGTGACCGGGGTTATCTATGACGGCCGGTATGTCTCGCCCCGGTTGTGCTCACTCCATGATAGAAAGTAAATCCACTATAGGGTTAATGCTGTTTCCCTACAGGCTGAAGGAAGGGTTAAATAGAATCAGGAACAAGGGCAGAGGTGCCGGGTGTGAGGGAGTGAACAGAACTCCCTGAGTTTTCTGCTGGGGAGGGCACATGTATTGTGTTATGGACTTGTGTTTGGACATTAAAACCGTGTGCTGTGAACCTTAATGCCTGGATCCCGTGTCTTCTGCTGCGCAGCCAACCGTGCTACCTCACATATGGTGGAGAATCGGCGGGCATGACAGCCGGTGAGGTGTAGCATCCATCCCTGGTGACCCAGCTGCGCATGTCCTGGATTCGAGCGGCTATACTACAGCCCAAACCCGGCGACGCCATGGAGGACATACTAAAGCATTTGGCTCAGGCTAATGCACAGCAGCAACAGGCTAATGCACAGCAGCAACAGACCAATGCACACCTGCTCCAATCCTTGCAAGTGCAGGAAAAAAAATTCCAAGAACAGATGGATCAGGCCAATGCACGTCAGCAGCAAGCCTTGCAATTGCAGGAAAAAAGGCACCAAGAACAGATGGTTCTCCTGGCCAAGTCGATCCATGCCGGACCGGCAGCAACAACCCCGGGACCGGGTGACGACGGCAGCGTCTGGAAAGCGGTGAGACAAGCGTTGCAAAAGATGACCCCGGGTGATGATGTGGAAGCGTTCCTGGCGGTGTTTGAGCGGGTGGCCGAGCGGGAAAAGCTGCCGACCCCGCAGTGGGCTGAGGTATTGTCGCCCTATCTGACGGGGGAACCCCAAAAAGCGTACCTGGACCTCTGTACCGAGGACGCCATTGACTATGTGACCCTGAAAGCCGAAATACTGGCTCGGTTGGGGGTGAATACCTATGTACGGGCTCAGCGGGTAAATCAGTGGTTCTTTGAGGAAGCCAAACCCGTACGCTCCCAGGCCTATGACTTGTTGCATCTTGTAAAAAAGTGGTTGCAGCCTGACACTCTGAGCCCGGCGCAAATGGTGGAAAGGGTAGTAGTGGATCGTTTTGTGCGCACTGTACCCGTCACCGTTCAACGGTGGGTTGGACAGGGTGACCCGAGTACCCTGGACCAATTAGTGTCCCTGGTAGAGCGGCATGTGGCTACGCAGGACTTGATACGGGACACTGAGACTTTGCGTACCGCCCGTCGGTCCGGCCCCTCCAAGCCTAGGGCCAAGGACCCACCACTGACAACGGTGCAGGAGTCCCCTACCGTCCCGTCTGAGGCCGCGGCCGCCATTCCTGAGGTCCGGAAGGTTCTGTACCCTAAACGACAACCCGTCAAGGGGGTTTCCGTCCCCATTAGATGTTGGCGGTGCCAGCGGGTGGGACATATGGAAGCCCAGTGTCCACTCACCACGGAGCCCATGGATTGTGGGGTTACCCGGCGGGGTTCAATGTATGCTCAGGTGGTGTGTACCGCTGACCTGGTCTCCCCAGAGACGGAGCCCCACTTGTGCCAAATACAGGTGAATGGATGTCCGGTTACAGGATTGTTGGATTCCGGAAGCTTAGTGACCCTTGTGCGATCCACCTTGAGGGCTAAAGTAAAGGCCACAGGACGTACCGTGGGGGTGGTTTGCATACATGGGGACCGCCGCGACTATCCCACGGGGATTGTCACCATCACAGCACCTTGCGGTCAGGTGCAACATGAAGTGGGACTTCTTAACACTCTTCCTTATGACGTGATCCTAGGAAGGGATCTGCCCTATTTTTGGACTTTATGGAGGGGACCCCCTAAGTCCCCTCAGATATTGGTTGGTCCGGGACCTGAGCCCTACAATCCTGAATCCGGGACACCTGCCATAGGGGTCACCATGATAGGGACAGAGTGTGAACCCGGTAGGTCGCCCCTAGAGGTATTGGCAGGAGAGGCTGAGACGGTCGAGCCCATCCCGGAGTTGGAGGCGTCCCCGGATACGTTTGGGACAGCCCAACTCCAGGACCCTACGTTGATACATGCCCGGAGTCGGGTGACAGTAGTTGACGGGGTGGCACAGCTGCCCGGTGCCCAGGTAAGGTACCCCCATTTCGCTCTTAAGCAGGATTTACTCTACCGGGTAGATGAAATACGGGGCGTGGGGGTAGAACAGTTGGTGGTGCCCCAGCCGCATCGCCGGCGGGTCCTCGACTTGGCTCATAAACACCTGATGAGTGGCCACCTAGGGGTCAAGAAAACGCAGGAGCGAATATTGCAAAGGTTCTATTGGCCCGGGGTCTTTGGGGAGGTAAAACGGTTCTGCGAAACCTGCCCGGAGTGTCAGCTTACCGCACCCCTGACCCATTTTCGCAGTCCGTTGGTACCGTTACCCATTATAGAAGTCCCTTTTGAACGGATAGGGATGGATCTGGTGGGGCCCCTCGTAAAGTCCGCTCGAGGGCACCAACACATTCTAGTGATCGTTGACTATGCCACCCGGTATCCCGAGGCGATACCTCTCAGACATACTGCAGCAAAGCTTATAGCTCGGGAGTTGTTTGCTGTGTTCTGCCGGGTGGGGTTGCCCAAGGAGATCCTTACGGATCAGGGGACCCCATTCATGTCTAAAGTGACCAAAGAGCAATGCCGGCTACTCCAGATCAAGCAGTTGCGTACGTCTGTGTATCATCCTCAAACGGACGGTTTAGTCGAGCGTTTCAATAAAACCCTGAAAACCATGCTAAGAAGGGTGATTTCAAAAGCCGGGAAAGACTGGGATATGATGCTTCCCTACTTGATGTTTGCCATCCGAGAGGTGCCACAGGCATCCACGGGGTTTTCGCCTTTTGAATTGTTATACGGGCGACATCCCCGGGGATTGTTGGACCTGGCAAAAGAAACATTGGAACAAGAGCCCACCCCCCATAAAAGTGTGATCGAACACATTTTAGGTATGCAGAACCGCATAAGCGCAGTCATGCCAATTGTGAAGGAGCATTTACAGGAGGCTCAGGCAGCGCAAAGCGGCCGCTACAATAGACAAGCCACCGTGCGGACCTTTAAACCCGGGGATCGGGTGTTGGTATTAATCCCCACGGCGGAGAGTAAATTCCTGGCTCAGTGGCAAGGCCCCTACGAGATAAAGGAAAGAGTCGGGGTGGTTAACTATAAAGTATTGCAGCCCGGTAGGCGGAAACCTGAACAAATATACCATGTCAACCTATTAAATCCTTGGCAGGAATGGGAAAGCCTGATGGCTGTTTTTTCCCCACCTCCCTCCTCTTCGGGTCGTTCACATCCGGCTCCAGCGACCTCCGGAGAGGACGAACCGGAAGTAAGGATTGGAGAAGCCCTCACCAAGACTCAGAGGCGAGAGGCCAGACGGCTGGTTCAGCAGAACCCCGATGTCTTCTCCGAGCTGCCCGGTAGGACCAGTCTGATACGACACGATATTGTCACCGAGCCCCACCTGAAGGTACGCCTGAAGTCATACCGGGTACCGGAGGCTCGACGACAAGCCATATCGGAGGAAGTAAAGACAATGTTACGCCTGGGGGTCATTGAAAAATCCCGGAGTGAATGGGCTAGTCCGATTGTCCTAATACCAATACCCGATGGCTCCTTAAGGTTCTGCAATGACTTTAGGAGATTGAACGAAATATCCAAGTTCGATCTCTACCCCATGCCCCGGGTGGATGAGCTGATTGATAGGCTGGGACAGGCGCGATATTTTACCACGCTCGACCTGACCAAGGGGTACTGGCAGGTGCCACTGACGGAGTCCGCCAAGGAGAAAACCGCTTTTGTTACGCCGGAGGGTCTCTTCCACTATGTTGTCTTGCCTTTTGGGTTACATGGCGCTCCGGCCACGTTCCAGAGGTTGATGGACTTAGTGCTGGAACCCCACCAGGCGTATGCATCAGCGTACCTGGATGACATCATTATTTACAGCTCCGATTGGCAGACCCACTTGGAACAGGTACAAGCGGTGGTGGACGCGCTTCGAACAGCCGGATTGACAGCCAATCCCAAGAAATGTGCATTGGGACTCACGGAAGCCCGCTACTTGGGCTACGTGATTGGCCAAGGAGTGATTAAGCCCCAAATTAACAAGGTTGAGGCGATCCAGAAGTGGCCTAGACCCCTGACCACGAAGCAGGTTAGGGCCTTCCTGGGTATCGTGGGGTACTACAGGAGGTTTGTAAAGGATTTTGCGGGACTATCAGCCCCCTTGACGGACCTTCTCAAAGGCAAGAAGTCCGTCATGGTGCGCTGGACTCCGCAGGCTGAGGACTCCTTCCGGGCCCTGAAGGAGGTCCTGTGCGGACAGCCCGTTCTGGTCAACCCTGATTTTCGGAAGGAGTTCATTGTACAGACTGACGCCTCGGAGGTCGGCCTGGGGGCAGTGCTGTCTCAGGTGGTTCAGGGGGAGGAACACCCCGTCACCTTCTTAAGTAGGAAGCTCACCCCTCCCGAGCGGAATTATAGCGTAGTGGAGAAGGAGTGCCTGGCGATCAAGTGGGCCTTGGAGTCCCTACGCTATTACCTGCTAGGACGGCAGTTTCGCTTGGTGACGGATCACTCTCCACTGGTCTGGATGAGGTCCGCCAAGGAACGGAATGCCCGGGTTACCCGGTGGTTCCTTTCTCTGCAGAACTTCCGGTTTACGGTTGAACACCGGGCCGGTAGGTTGCAGGGCAACGCCGATGCCTTGTCCCGCGGCCCGTGTTTGATGGCTGGAGTTCAACCCCGCACGCTTGAACTGAGGGGGGGGGTATGTGAGACTGTGACCGGGGTTATCTATGACGGCCGGTATGTCTCGCCCCGGTTGTGCTCACTCCATGATAGAAAGTAAATCCACTATAGGGTTAATGCTGTTTCCCTACAGGCTGAAGGAAGGGTTAAATAGAATCAGGAACAAGGGCAGAGGTGCCGGGTGTGAGGGAGTGAACAGAATTCCCTGAGTTTTCTGCTGGGGAGGGCACATGTATTGTGTTATGGACTTGTGTTTGGACATTAAAACCGTGTGCTGTGAACCTTAATGCCTGGATCCCGTGTCTTCTGCTGCGCAGCCGACCGTGCTACCTCACAGCACATAATTTTTCTTGCAGAATGAAAATTGCAAATACGTTAACTTAGTGCTTCTATAGTCACACAACCTGCAGATTAAGTTGGTTCTCACCACCACAGTACTTTATTTTTATATAGCTCTGTCATATCAAAGACATTATTATCACTGTCCCCATTGGAGATCACAATCTAAATTCCCTTTTAGTATGTCTTTGGCTGTAACTGAAATACCTGACACAAAGACATGGAGAACATAGAAAACTCCAGATCTGCAGAGGAGCAATACTAACTACTAATCCACCATGCTGCCCCTAACCCAACATGTATTTATGGTAAGAGTGGTTTAGGTACAAGGCGTGGCTCAGAAGGAAGGGGGACATTTGGATTTGGGAGTGCAGCTTTAGTTGGATTTTTTTTGTGTGGGATTGTTGCTGCTTTTTCAGAGCCTTTTGCTACGACTAACAATGGAAACCTACTATTTTTCTGCTAACAGATGACAGACCTAAGTGGAGCTTGTTGTTTGTGAATTAAGTTGAAGTTTTTATTGGTATTATAGCATTTTGGATCACTTTTAACTCTAGGCTCTCATTAATCCTGGGCTGTACGCTGACGTATTGACTTACATTAGGGGTTTTTGCCTAAGGCAGGCTTTACATGCTGCGACATCGCTAGCATTTGCTAGCGATGTCGAGCGCGATTGCACCTGCCCCCGTCGCACGGCCGATATGTGGTGATCGCTGTAGTAGTGAAAATTATCACTACGGCAGCGTCACACGTAGAGTTTAGCGCGGTTCGCGGTTCGAGTGATTTTGGGGGCTGTTCTAGATCGAACTAGAACTCGAGCTTTTTGCTAAGGCTCGATAGTTCTAGTTACGTTCGAGAACGGTTCTAGCAGCAAAAAGCAAAGCTAATTACTAGCTGGCTTTCCACTGTAATAGTGTAAGTCACTCTGTGACTCACACTATTATGAAATTTCAGCGTAAAGTGTGCAAGAACAGCGCATTCAGATCACTGCTGCTGGGATAATGGCGATCGCCTTTTTTTTTTTCCTTGTCTTCCTTCCCTAAGCGCGCGCGTGTAGTGGGGCGGGCCATCATGTCAGCCAATCCCAAACACACACACAGCTAAGTAGACTTTTAGCCAGAGAAGCAACGGCATGTGTGATAGGATGTCCATGTCACATGTCCCTGCATTATAAAAACGGGTATCTGCCCGTCCGGACGCCATTATCTGCCTTTTGCGTCTGGGTGTCAGTCACCGCTGGCGTAGCTCCTGTCTCCGATACTGCTGTGTACGCTCTACACACAGCGCTATACAGAATAGGGATAGAAGTTTCTATTAGCCCTTGTAAGGGCTAATAACAGCAGGCTCAGAGCCATAGGTGACAGTCAGGTCCGTGGAAACAGATTTTAACAGCTACAGAAGATAACAGCGTCTGTGTAGCTAAGCTCAGGGACTTCCTCGCTGCATTTCTCCATTAGGAGGGATAGAAAGTGAGGCTTCCTTTCCTGTACACTGACCGACAACCCTGCCACTGTACCCTCCTGCCCTTTGCAAACTCAAGCTCATTGTTACTAAGCCATTATACTAGCAAACACTGAGTAAACTTAGTGGCATCCTAAAAGTGGCTGTTGGACTTCCATTAGTTTCCCACTAGTGCAAATCTATTTGCAGCACCTCTGCATTGCACACTCAAAATCATTGTTACTAAGCCATTATACTAGCAAACACTGAGTAAACTTAGTGGCATCCTAAAAGTGGCTGTTGGACTTCCATTAGTGTCCCACTAGAGCAAATCTATTTGCAGCACCACTGCATTGCACACTCAAGCTCATTGTTACTAAGCCATTATACTACAAACACTGAGTAAACTTAGTGGCATCCTAAAAGTGGCTGTTGGACTTCCATTAGTGTCCCACTGGTGCAAAGCTATTTGCAGCACCACTGCATTGTACACTCAAACTCATTGTTACTAAGCCATTATACTAGCAAACACTGAGTAAACTTAGTGGCATCCTAAAAGTGGCTGTTGGACTTCCATTAGTGTCCCACTAGTGCAAATCTATTTGCAGCACCTCTGCATTGCACACTCAAACTCATTGTTACTAAGCCATTATACTAGCATACACTGAGTAAACTTAGTAGCATCCTAAAAGTGGCTGTTGGACGTCCATTAGTGTCCCACTAGTGCAAATCTATTTGCAGCACCACTGCATTGCACACTCAAGCTCATTGTTACTAAGCCATTATACTATAAACACTGAGTAAACTTAGTGGCATCCTAAAAGTGGCTGTTGGACTTCCATTAGTGTCCCACTGGTGCAAAGCTATTTGCAGCACCACTGCATTGCACACTCAAACTCATTGTTACTAACCCATTATACTAGCAAACACTGAGTAAACTTAGTGGCATCCTAAAAGTGGCTGTTGGACTTCCATTAGTGTCCCACTAGTGCAAATCTATTTGCAGCACCTCTGCATTGCACACTCAAACTCATTGTTACTAAGCCATTATACTAGCAAACACTGAGTAAACTTAGTGGCATCCTAAAAGTGGCTGTTAGACTTCCATTAGTGTCCCACTGGTGCAAATCTATTTGCAGCACCTCTGCATTGCACACTCAAACTCATTGCTACTAAGCCATTACACTAGCAAACTATGCTGCCAGTTTAAGGGCCGCAGTTGCATTGTCAGGGATAGTTATCGTTGTTTATTCTGCTGTTAATAAAGATAGACCACTGCTGCAATCTACACCACCTCTCAATTTTTACTACCAGATTTTAAGTGCACAATCTTGTCGCAATCAAAATGAGTGGCAAAATTATAGATGCTGGTGGAAAGGGGAAGAGGCGTGTTGGAAAAGGAAAAAAAGGGTTTGTCCATGGGGAAGGTGGCAAAGCTCCATTAACATCTGCTGAAGATAGACCATCTTCCAGCAAAAGTAAGATGTCTACTACTTACCGTGGACAATCCGATGTGCTCCCTTTTACGGACACAAACAACTGGAATAAAGGTAGATGATGGCCAAAAAAAGAAAATGCTTGAATGGATCTCAAGTTGTCCAACAAGTGCCCTCTCCGCCACCTCTACTACCGCATCCAAAAAACACCAGTCCTCTGAGTTGTCATCCCAATCACACTTGCTTTCTCCCAGCTCTGAAGTCTCCATCCGCCCTGCACAGTATGGTGGAACTGAGATGGCTGAGTCTGCAGAGCTGTTCAGTCACACTATAGCCTGGGAATCAGAGGTCTGCTCCCAAGCTACAGTGAGTACAGACCAGGAAATGGTCTGCAGTGATGCCCAGAACCTTTGTGACCCTGATTCATGATTTTGTCATGTCTAGCTGCCAGCGTTGTCTCTGAACGTGTCTTCAGTGCTGCTGGGTGTGTGCTGACAGATAAGCGCACGCGTCTGTCCAGTGACAATGTGGACAGACTAACGTTCATCAAAATGAACAAGTTATGGATCCACAAGGAATTTACTACAGCTGTGTCATCCTGGGGAGAGTAAATGCTTGTGTATTTTGAATGTGCTTGATGCAAATCTACCTGTGAAGTGCTTCCACTGAAGGGGTGGGTGTGTGTGGGGCCCAATTTTTGAAAAAAAGGGAGTCTCCACTTGGAGTAACCCTTGCTTACAGTGTTTTTAAAAATGATCCAAGATGAACAGAGCTGGGATCAGGAAAGACTTAGCTACCTACCCCGGCGTCATCCTGGGGACGGTTAAGGATGGTGTATTTTTGAATGTGCTTGATGCAAATCTACCTGTGAAGTGTACAACTGGGGCACAAGTGCTGCCACTGAATGGGTGGCTGTGTGTGTGGCCCAATTTTTGGAAAAAAGGGAGACTCCGCTTGGAGTAACCCTTGCTTGCTGTGTTTTATAAAAGGAGCCAAGGTGAACAAGTCATGTTTCAGCAAAGACTTTGCTACCTACCCCGGGGTCATCCTGGGGACGGTTAAGGATGGCGTATTTTTGAATGTGCTTGATGCAAATCTAGCTGTGAAGTGTACAACTGGGGCACAAGTGCTGCCACTGAAGGGGTGGGTGTGTGTGGCCTAATTTTTGGAAAAAAAGGAAGACTCCGCTTGGAGTAACCTTGCGGTGTTTTACATGATTTTAGAAGGGCATGCCATGCCTATATCTGTGTTTCCTCCTCTTTTTCCTTGTCCAGCTCTTTTGTTTTCGCATTGAGTATATGTCCTTGTCACTTTCCCATGTGTTTGTGTTGTGTTGTGAGTTGTTTGTCACCTTTTGGACACCTTTGAGGGTGTTTTCTAGGTGTTTTTATGTGTTTGTGATTGCCTCCCATTGTTTCCTATGCGGTTCGAGTGGTTCGCTGAACCGAACTCGAACGAGACCTCCGTTCGGCGAACCGAACTCGAGCCGAACCGCGACTGGTTTGCTCATCTCTAGCCACACGCACATACCTGCTCTGCGACGTCGCTGTGACCGGCAAACCGCCTCCTTTCTAAGGGGGCGGTTCGTAAAGCATCACAGCGACGTCACAGCAGCGTCACTGAACCGCCGCCCAATAGAAAAGGAGGGGCGGAGATGAGCGGCCGGAACACGCCGCCCACCTCCTTCCTTCCTCCTTTTCCGGTGGACGGAGGTAAGGCGATGTTTGTCGTTCCAGCGGCGTCACACATAGCGATGTGTGCTGCCACTGGAACGAGAAACAACATCGTACCTGCAGCAGCACCGATATTATGGAAATGAACAACGTGTCAACGAGCAACGATTTTGCATGTTTTTGCGCTCGTTGATCGTCGCTCATTTGTTTTACACGCTGCAATGTCGCTACCGGCGCCGGATGTGCATCACTAACGACGTGACCCCGACGATATATCGGCAGCAATGTCGCAGCGTGTAAAGTACCACTAAGGCCCTCTTCAGATGGACATGTTTTCAGTAAATGTGGCATCTGTTTTTTTTCATGGATACCACACGTACCCTTTATAGTCTATGAGACTGCTAACCACACAGGGACAGGTCTAATTTTTTTCTAGCAACACGGATGACAGGGGCCAATAGAAGTCTATGGGTCCGGGTAAACATGTATTAGAAAACAATTTGGATAAAAGGGAAAAAAGAGGGCGCTCCTGTGTGAAAACCGTTACACATATAAAAAAACACAATGATTTGCAGCTCACCTATGGCGGTTGTGCACCCTTGTACAACTTCGGTTAGCGTGGAAAATTAATATCCAGCTGGTCAGGAGGTGATGACACTGCAGCAATATATCAGTGTGGCAAGCATGGAGGTCCAGAGGATTTCTTCCGCGACTCCCACACTCAAGGGTGCAGATTCACCTAAGACCAGCGCTAGCACTGGAATCAGCCAAGGAAATCCTTATGCAGCTCCCATGGCCGGGAGGCAGAATGACCACAGAGCTCCGTGATCAGCGTTATCCAGGAATGAAAAAAAGGCACACACACAGCCCAGGATTAGTGAACTGGCGTCTGAGGTAAGATTCTGTGGGCTCGCTGAATTGGGACCGTTGCTGCACTCAAAGCCTCTCACCTGTGGGCAGGTGTAGAGCAATATAAGAAAGGCTTAAACCGAGGCGCTACACACCAATACAAACTGAGGATTTATTCTAAAAGAAAAAATACATAAAATGTAAAATAGACACAACGCGTTTCTGGGACCCTCAATGCAAATGCCCCCTTCCTCAGTTGTAAACAATCACAGAGGGCATACCCATACGCACCAACCAATTATACATTAATTGGATCAGACAATTATATGCAAATATCTATAGACATTAATTAAAATCATTTAATTTGAAATATATATACAGTCATATGAAAAAGTTTGGGCACCCCTATTAATGTTAATTAATGTTTTTCTTTATAACAATTTGTTTTTTTTCAACAGCTATTTCAGTTTTATATATCTAATAACTGATGGACTGAGTAATATTTCTGGATTGAAATGAGGTTTATTGTACTAACAGAAAATGTGCAATCCGCATTTAAACAAAATTTGACCAGTGCAAAAGTATGGGCACCTCAACATAAAAGTGACATTAATATTTTGTAGATCCTGCTTTTGCAAAAATCACAGCCTCTAGTCACTTCCTGTAGCTTTGAATGAGTTCCTGGATCCTGGATGAAGGTATATTTGACCATTCCTGTTTACAAAACATTTCCAGTTCAGTTAAGTTTGATGGTCGCCGAGCATGGACAGCACGCTTCAAATCATCCCACAGATTTTCAATGATATTCAGATCTGGGGACTGGGATGGCCATTCCAGAACATTGTAATTGTTCCTCTGCATGAATGCCTGAGTAGATTTGGAGCGGTGTTTTGGATCATTGTCTTGCTGAAATATCCATCCCCTGCGTGACTTCAACTTCGTCACTGATTCTTGCACATTATTGTCAAGAATCTGCTGATACTGAGTTGAATCCATGCGACCCTCCCCTTTACCAAGATTCCCGGTGCCGGCATTGGCCACACAGCCCCAAAGCATGATGGAACCTCCACCAAATTTTACTGTGGGTAGCAAGTGCTTTTCTTAGAATGCCGTGTTTTTTTGCCTCCATGCATAACGCCTTTTTGTATGACCAAACAACTCAATCTTTGTTTCATCAGTCCAAAGGACCTTCTTCCGAAATGTAACTGGCCTGTCCAAATGTGCTTTTGCAAACCTCAGGCGACTCTGTTTGTGGCGTGCTTGCAGAAACGTCTTCTTTCGCATCACTCTCCCATACAGCTTCTCCTTGCAATGTGCGCTGTATTGTTGACCGATGCAAATTGACACCATCTGCAGCAAGATGATGCTGCAGGTCTTTGGAGGTGGTCTGTGGATTCTCCTTGACAGTTCTCACCATTCTTCTTCTATGCCTTTCTGATATTTTTCTTGGCCTGCCACTTCTGGGCTTAACAAGAACTGTACCTGTGTTCTTCCATTTCCTTACTATGTTCCTCACACTGGAAACTGACAGTTTAAATCTCTGAGACAACTTTTTGTATTCTTCACCTGAACAACTATGTTCAATAATCTTTGATTTCAGATCATTTGAGAGTTGTTTTGAGGAGCCCATGATGCCATTTCAATCCAGAAATATTACTGAGTCCATCATTTATTAGATATATGAAACTGAAATAGCTGTTGCAAAAACCCAAATTGTTTTAAAGAAAAAAGGTAAACATTAATAGGGGTGCCCAAACTTTTTCATATGACTGTATAGTGCCTTGCAAAAGTATTCGGCTCCCTTGAATTTTTCAATATTTTCCCACATTTCAGGCTTCAAACATAAAGATAAACATTTTAATGTTAAGGTGAAGAATCAACAACAAGTGGGACACAATTGTGAAGTTGAACGAAATTTATTGCTTATTTTAAACTTTTTAAAAAATAAATAAATGAAAAGTGGGGCATGCAATATTATTCGTCCTCTTTAAGTTAAAACTTTGTAGCACCACCTTTTGCTGCGATTACAGCTGCAAGTCGTTTGGGTATGTCTCTGTCAGTTTTGCATATCGAGAGACTGAAATTCTTGCCTATTCTTCCTTTGCAAATAGCTCATGCTGAATGAGGTTGGATGGAGAGCGTTTGTGAACAGCAGTTTTCAGCTCTTTCCACAGATTCTCGATTGGATTCAGGCCTGGACTTTTACTTGGCCATTCTAACACCTGGATACGTTTATTTGTGAACCATTCCATTGTAGATTTTGCTTTATGTTTGGGATCATTCTCTTGTTGGAAGACAAATCTCTGTCCCAGTCTCAGGTGTTTTGCAGACTCCAACAGGTTTTCTTCAAGAATGGTCCTGTATTTGGCTCCATCCATCTTCCCATCAATTTTAACCATCTTTCCTGTTTGTGCTGAATAAAAACAGGCCCAAACCATGATGCTGCCACCACCATGTTTGACAGTGGGGATGGTATGTTCAGGGTGGTGAGCTGTGTTGCTTTTATACCAAACATATAATTTGTCATTGTGCCCAAATAGTTCAATTTTAGTTTCATCTGACCAGAACACCTTCTTACACATGTTTGGTGTGTCATCCAGGTGGCTTGTGGCAAACTTTAAACAACACTTTTTATGGATATCTTTGAGAAATGGCTTTCTCCTTGCCACTCTATCATAAAGGCCATATTTGTGCAGTGCATGACTGATTGTTTTCCTATGGACAGACTCTCCTACCTCAGCTGTAGATCTTTGCAGGTTATCTAGAGGGATCATGGGCCTGCATCTCTGATCAGTCTTCTCCTTGTTTGAGATGAAAGTTTGGATGGACGGCCGAGTCTTGGTAGATTTGCAGTGGTATGATACTCCTTCCATTTCAATATGATCGCTTGCATAGTGCTCCTTCTGATGTTTAAAGTTTTGGAAATCTTTTTGTAACCAAATCCGGCTTTAAACTTCTCCACAACAGTATCACGGACCTGCGTGTTGTGTTCCTTGGTCTTCATGATGCTATCTGCGCTTTAAACAGGACACTGAGACTATCACAGAGCAGGTGCATTTTTACGCAGACTTGATTACACACAGGTGGCTTATATTTATCATCATCATCAGTCATTTAGGACAACATTGGATCATTCAGAGATCCTCAATGAACTTCTGGAGTGAGTTTGCTGCACTGAAAGTAAAGGAGATGAATAATATTGCATGCCTCACTTTTCAGTTATTTATTTTTTAAAAACGTTTAAAATAAGCAATACATTTCTTTCAATTTCACAATTGTATCCCACTTGTTGTTGATTCTGCACCATAACATTAACATTTTTATCTTTATGTTTGAAGCCTGAAATGTGGGAAAAGGTTAAAAAATTCAAGGGAGCCGAATACTTTCACAAGGCACTGCAATTAAATTGTTAACCTATAAAATTACAGGACAAATTGAAAGGAGTGAGGTAATTAGACAGTGTATTAACTAATATTCGGAACACATACATTAAGGCTATGTGCCCACGCTGCGGAAAATGCGTGGAATTTGCCGCGGATTTTTCGCGGAAATTCCGTGGATTTTTCAACACTCTGCAGCACAGCTACTCCCCAGCCATTTCAATGGCATTTGGGAACTGCTGTGCCCATGCTGCGTTTTTTTCCGCAGCGTAAATAATGCGGATTTCCCTGCGGAAAAATCAGCAGCATGGGAATTATTCCTGCGGACTTCTCCGCAGGGTCCCATAGGGACCCACAGGGACCTGCCTTGATAGAAGACAACGATGTCACTTTCTCCGTCCGGTGCACAGGAGCGCGGTCGATCCAGGTACAGGTGTTATGGACAAGATTATGAATTATCATTGTATATAAGAGTTACATGGAGATATCCATAAAGAACAAGATTTAAGATAGTGTTTGAACTGTACCACACATATCTCTTGGCATAATACTCAGACTGTGTACCCCCACCTAGTTCTGCATTTGGACATAAAACTCAGACAGTCTGGGGTATTCTTGTGACAAGTGAATCATGCTGACATTGCTTAATATAAATGAGGAACCAAGCACATTACAGTAAATTGTATATCACAGAATAAGCTGTTCTACTTTATCCAATAGGAGACGTGTTACGTATTCTTGGCACCTAGCCAATAAGATTATATATATCCGTACAACTTCCGTATTAAAGTCAGTCTTACTTTCTATTCATATCCGAGTACGTCTCTCTGGTGTGTGTGAAAGATAGTGGTTATGCATGCTACCACGAGTGACTCATAATTTGGACTGCAGACAGTTTAAGAGGGATGCATGACTAGATTGCATCAACCTAAATTAAGGCCTTATCACAGGAAGGAAGAGGTGGGCCTGCCTCATGTGACAGCCGGAGCTAGTGCAGGTCCGCCCACCTTCTCCAGCACAGTGCACCAGACGCTGACAGAGTGACCCGGCCGCCGGAAAGCGAGGTGCTGCATGATGGAGGTAAGTAATATGAATGTCCCGATCGCTGCAGCACTTGTTCTGCATTGAGGATGCAGTGCCGAAGCCATGGTACTGTATCCTCAATGCAGAATTCCCACACCATATCCGCAGGACATTCTGAAATACATCCGCAGTATGGAAACAGACAGAAGTTTTGCTGCAGTTTTCTGTGAGCACCTGCGAAATGTCCTGCGGATATAACCGCAGGACACTGTCCCCGTGGGCACATAGCCTAAGACCCTCAAGAATTAAGGTTCCTAACTTAAAAATGCAAAAATATTCCCTCCTGATAAGTCTACCATATCTATCATTAATATCATCAGGAATTTGTTCTATAATGATAAGTTTTAAATCCTCTGGATTCCTTTGATGTTACAAATGAAAATGCTTGGACAAATTGTGGGCCATTATACCATGACGGATATTATGGCGATGTTTATTCATCCTACAGTGCACCGATTGTATTGTGCGACCCACATACTGGAGTCCACATTTACATTCAAGTAGGTAAATTACATAAGATGACAGACAATTTAAAGTCTGATAGATTTTAAATACAGTACCTGTAGTCCTTGAAGTGAAGGTATTGACATCATGTATAATTAGTCCACAACACAAGCACTATGCGAGTAAAAATGTATAGCACACGGATGGCATCCGTGTACAGTCCATGTGCCATCTGTGTGCCATCCGTGTTTAAAATTGAAAATATAAGAGAAGCTTTCAATTTTCATTTTCTAGGTCCATACCGGAATTGAATGGATGGCACATAGATGACACATGGATGGTATATAGATGACACACATTTTTAAAATGTACACATGGATGGGGGATAACAATAAAAACAGGAGGGTCAAAACAGACCATGCCACATTTACGTGTGTAGATTTTTAAAAACGTGTGTCATCCATATTTTTTCATTATGGATAGAAAATTAAATGATAAAGTTTCTCCCATATTTTTAATGTTAAACATGTACAGCACAAGAACGGCACCGGGATGACACACAGATGCCATTGTGTGCTCTACGTGTTTACACGGACCCATAGACTTGTATTGGCCCCTGTCATCCCTTGTCATCCATGCTGCCTTTGTCATCCATGCTTCCGGGAAAAACGAACATGTCTGTGTGGTTCACACAGAAACATGATCTGTGTGAAAGCACGGACATGTGAAGACCACCATAGGTTATCATTGGTATGATGGGTATGTTTACTATTCATGAAAAAAGTGTTACATGTAGGAACATATACTGAAAACACTGCTGTGTTAAGGGGGACATTCAGAGATACTCTAGGCTTTGTCTGGCCTCTGGTCCAACAATGTTTGTTTTTTGAGGTGCACAAAAGAGTGATCAACCTAAGCTTTTGTGCACACCTAAAAAGAAAGGACAATGCTGGGAAAGAGGCCAGATTGAGTCTAAGGGTACCTTCACACTTTAGCGATGCAGCAGCGATCCGACCAGCGATCTGACCTGGTCAGGATCGCTGCTGCATCGCTACATGGTCGCTGGTGAGCTGTCAAACAGGCAGATCTCACCAGCGACCAGTGAACAGCCCCCAGCCAGCAGCGACGTGCAAGCGACGCTGCGCTTGCACGGAGCCGGCGTCTGGAAGCTGCGGACACTGGTAACTAAGGTAAACATCGGGTATGGTTACCCGATGTTTACATTAGTTACCAGCGCACACCGCTTAGCTGTGTGTGCAGGGAGCAGGGAGCCGCGCACACTGAGCGCTGGCTCCTTGCTCTCCTAGCTACAGTACACATCGAGTTAATTAACCCGATGTGTAATGCAGCTACATGTGCAGGGAGCAGGGAGCTGCGCACACTGAGCGCTGGCTCCTTGCTCTCCTAGCTACAGTACACATCGGGTTAATTAACCCGATGTGTACAGCAGCTACATGTGCAGAGAGCCGGAGCCGGCAGCACAGGCAGCGTGAGAGCTGAGGAGGCTGGTAACTAAGGTAAATATCGGGTAACCACCTTGGTTACCCGATGTTTATCTTAGTTACCAGCCTCCGCAGCTGCCAGACGCCGGCTCCTGCTCCCTGCTCGCTTCATTTGTCGCTCTCTCGCTGTCACACACAGCGATCTGTGTGTCACAGCGGGAGAGCGCCTTTGAAGAAAACGAACCAGGGCTGTGTGTAACGAGCAGCGATCTCGCAGCAGGGGCCAGATCGCTGCTCAGTGTCACACACAGCGAGATCGCTAATGAGGTCACTGCTGCGTCACAAAAAGCGTGACTCAGCAGCGATCTCGGCAGCGAGCTCGCTGTGTGTGAAGCACCCCTAAAGTGACTCCTCCTATCTCATTTCAGTGAAAGGTTTCATGGGGTTCTGTCTGAATATATTTTTTTCAGAGATTTAGATGCATACCACAAGATAAGTGTTCAATGTAAAACAGAATAAATGTGACCAGAACCTTACACTGATTTTTAGAAGGCAGAATAAATAAATCAACAGTAGTTCAAAATTTGTTTTTTTTTTATTCAAGGTGTTTATTTTGAAGTACAAGTGATAATATAACTTCATTCCTTCATTCATGTAGTCTTTGGACGTAGACAGGAGCTGCATGATTTTCTTTACGCTTCAGGATCTAAGGCTCGACGTATGATTGGTCAGACTGGCAAACGTCATCTGTGTGGTGTGTGGTGTACTCATGTCTAACTGCAGGGTGTAATAGACCTATTAATTTTACACTGACTGGACTCCTATTCAAACATGCTTATTGCAGGGACTAACAGTTTGCTACACCTGGCAGATCCAGAGGTCATTATTTGACCACTACCACTGGGTACCAGTACAGCTATCAGTATCTTGTGTTGACATAATGGGATGCCTATGGGGTGAGATAATGAGCCCCTTCCCTTTGAAAAACATCTAGATACCATGATTGGTATTGTTTGTACTGTAGCATCTAGAGGATTAAACAGTGGTGCTGTAATTGACCCTGTCTATAACAGCAGGAGCTTGGCTGCCAATAAGTCAAGCTCACAGCGGAGATTGTGAGGGAATATCTCATGTGGCCGCTAAATCATCAAGACATAACTGTATGTAAATTTGCAGGAACACCTTCACAACCATGGCATACATGTTCATTAAATGTTGGGAAGGGGGTTACATGGGATAACAAGCTCTTTACTCCTTGAAAACATCATGAGGTAATGATAAGCACAGTCATACAGCATTGTATCAGAAAGGGAAAGTGAAACCAGAAAGAAACAAAAGACTTTTTACAGTACAGTGAGTAAGGAAACTTTACACAATATTGCCATCTACTGTTAGATCAGCATAAAGTCCTCCTTCACACAAACATAGAAGTCCTTGTCTGTTGCATATACCAACACCTTTTCTCAACAGTAAGGACTTATTCAGTTAAGCCTAATTTCATCATTAGTCTCTGATGTCTTTCAGCATTCAATGCCTTTGTGAAAATATCTGCTGTCATATTTTCAGTTGGACAATATTCTAATTTCAGGATTCCTTGTTCCTGGTGATCCCTCAAGAAATGATACTTCACATTTCCCAAGTCTTTGATCTCGAAATGTTGATTCAGAATTCTTAGTATGTCCTCTTTGTCCCTTTCTTTTTCAAAACAAACTAAAATATCATCAATATATATGAGTACATAGATCCATCTGTCCATCAGTCTTTTTATGTATAGGCAAGGATCAGCTTTGTTTCCTTGAAATTTTTCATTTGTGAGCCCTTCTATGATTTTATCATTCCACACTTTGGCAGCTTGTTTTAAACCGTATATATTTTTCTGTAGTTTACAAACCATGTTCGGGTTAATTTTATCTTTGAATCCTGGAGGTTGTTCCATGTAAATATCTTCTGTTAAGTCTCCATTTAAAAATGTTGTCTTTACGTCCAGATGCTTCAACTCGATTTGTTTAATTGCTGCAACTGCAAACAAAGTTCTAATTATAGTATTTTTGACAACTGGAGCAAATGTTTCATCATAGTCTTCTCCATATATTTGAGAATAACCTTTAGCTACGAGTCTTGCTCGGTATCATTCGTCTTTGCCATTTGTTTCATAATTTACTTTAAAAACTCATTTACATCCTATAGCTTTTCTTCCTTCTGGTAATTCTGCCAGTGTCCATGTCTTTGAACCATGCATGGATTTTATTTCTGTTTCTGTTACCTTTATCCATTTATTAGCTTCTTCTTCAGGAAGTCGAGATATTTCTTCCCAAGAGGTAGGCTCATAAATTTTGCTTGTACTTGCCTTGTATGAAAGATGTATTAGTGGTTTTCCTTTGTTTTCTCTTATTGAACATCTTGGTTCTGTGTCTGTAGTTGTATCTCTTCATTTTCAGTATTTTGTTTTTCATCAATTTCAACTTCTTTTTCATCAGATGTTCTTTCAGTTATATCACTGCTGTTTTTCTCATTTTTTGTTTCTAGTGAAATCATAGTGTCTTCATTTACATCCTCAATGAATGTCACACTGTTACTCACAGTAACTCTGTCTGTTTTGGGATCTAGGATTCTATATCCTTTGCAATTTTCACTATATCCAACAAATATTCTTTCTATGGATCTGTTTTGAAATTTGGAACATTTTTATGTTGGAATAAATACAAAAACTTTACATCCAAAAACTCTTAATTGATTCACACTTGGTTTCATACCCTGCCACAGTTCATATAGGGTTTTTCTCAGTTTTCTAGAAAAAAGTCAGTTTTGTAGGTAAGTAGCTGTCATTGCTGCTTCACCCCAATATTTCTCTGGTAGTTTGGAATTTGTTAGCATACATTTTATCATTTCAGTCAGAGTTCTGTTTTTCCTTTCTGCTACCCCATTTTGTTCAGGTGTGTATGGAACAGTCTTTTGATGCTCTATACCATTTTGTCTTAAGTAGTTTTCTATTTCATGTATTTCATGTCATGTGAATTCACCTTCATTATCACTTCTAATGACAATTGGCTTCCTCTGAAACTTGTTATTCGACTTTGTCATGTAGTCTACTAATTTATTGAAAACTTCACTTTTGTAATTGATCAACTATTTGACTGTGTATCTTGAGTAGTCATTTATAAAAGTCGCTACATATCTATTGCCTCCTGATGTAGTCACTTTCATGGGTCCACATACGTCAGTATGCACCAAATCAAGTGATCTTGTGCTTTTCGTCTCACTTTTTTAGGTATAGATATTCTTGTAGCTTTAGATTTTATACAACATTCACTTCTTATGGTAATTGAGCAATCAGATATCAATAGATCCTTTGTCAATTAATTGTAGCTCCATTATACTTTCAGGATGTCTGTGTCCTAGATGTCTATGTCACAATTCTTGTGATCATGTGTACACACCTTCATCTGTTCTTTAAGGCCTTGTGCGCACTAGACGGAATTTCCCGCGGATTACCCACAGATTTGCTGCATGTTTCGCTGCAGAAAATGTTCATACCATCTCTGCAGTGATTCACCAGCAAATCCTATGGGAAAAAAAAATGCTGTGCGCACTAGGCGGATTTTGACAGCTGCATGTTTTGCTGCGGGTTTCCCGCAGCAAAACCAATTTCATGTCAATTCTTTTCTGCAGGTAGCTGTGGGACTGGCTACTGGAGGAATCTCCAATAATACCAGGCCTGGCCGCGGTTACCTGCACTGAACTCCGGAGCTGTCACCTGAGCTCCGGAGTGCAGCGTAGACTAAACTGCGAGCACCGAGTGATTGATTCCCCGGCGATTGCAGTTTAGTTCAGGCTGGGCTGATCTCCGGAGCTCAGGTGACAGCTGTAGAGAGGCCGGGCTGGACTCTGGAGCTGTCACCTGAGCTCCGGAGATCAGTAAGGCCTGAACTAAACGGCAATCGCCGAGGAATCAATCACTCGAGGCTCGCAGTTTAGTCTAGGCTGAAATCGCCGGGGAATCAATCACTCGGCGCTTGCAGTTTAGTCTAGGCTGCACTCCGGAGCTCAGGTGGGAGCTCCGGAGTTCAGTGCAGGTAGCCGCTAGAGATGAGCGATGTTCGAGGTTTGTCAATTTCATGTTCGAGTGATTTTGGGGGGTGTTTGAGTCATTCGACGAACTCGAACGATTTGCTAAAAGTTTGGCAGTTCGAGTTATGTTCCAGAACGGTTCGATCACCAAAAGCGTGGCTTTTCACAGTAAGTATGTGCGCACCTTTCGTATTTGCATGCGTCCTGCGTCCCCAGCACAATCCCTCTCTCTTTCCTACTCACCGATCACGGGCGTCTTGCTGCACGGCTGTCACAAATCTCCAGCGGCATTTCCTCTTTTGAAAATGGCTGCTGCGTCATTATGCAATTAGTTATTCCATGCTTTCCCCACCCACCGGCGCCCATGATTGGTTTCGTCAGACACGGCCCCACGATAAGTGACAGCTGTCTCACTGCAACCAATCACATCCGCTGGCAGGCGGGTCTATATCATGCAGTAAAATAAATAAATAAATAATAAAAAAAAAATGCGGTTCCCCCCATATTTGATACCAACCAGGATAAAGCCACATGGCTGGACGCTGGTATTGTGAGGATGGGGAGCGCCACATTATGGGGAGCCCACCACCCTAACAATATCAGCTAGCAGCCGCCTGGAATTGCCGCATCCATTAGATGCGGCAGTCCCGGTACTCTACCCAGCTCATCCCGAATTGCCCTGGTGCAGTGGCAATCGAGGTAATAAGGAGTTAATCATGACAAGCGTCTCCCCGAGATACCTTCCATGATTAAACTGTAAGTGAAAGTAAAGAAACACACACAGCGAAAAATCCTTTATTTTGAATGAAAGACAAAAAACACCTCATTTACTTCTTTATTAATCTCCAAACAACAATCCAGGTCCAAAGTAATCCACATGACAGTATCAGCTCTGCTACATGAAGATGACAGGGAGCACTCTGTGTCCTCTCCACGTAGCACCTGTAGTGAGCCACGCTGTCACCGGACTTCACTCTGCAATGCAGACGTCAAGATTACCAAATCTGCCTATGTGTCTCATTAGAGTCAGTGACTCAATGGTTACAGCTTCCCGCCTAAGAAGCATTAGTTCACGAGATCGAGTCCTGGCCGTCCTGGTAAAAAATTGAATTTATTTTTTATTTTAAATTATAATTATTATTTATTTATACTTATAATGTAATTAAATCATGCACTGAGGGGAGGAGCCGGACATCAGCTGTGACCCGCGGGACACACCTCTAAAATCGGAGCAGTTCACGGAATGAGGCTGCATTGCTCTCTTCTCTCTCTCTTCTCTCTCTCACTTTCTCTCTCTATTTCTCTCTTTTTCTCTCTCTCCATCTCTCTCTCTCCTCTCTCTCTCCTTTTCTCTCTCTCTCTCTTTATCTCTCTCTGTTTTTCTCAGTCCCTCTTTTCTCTCTCTCTCTTCTCTACTCTCTCTCTCCCTCTCTCTTTTTCTCTCTCTCTCTTTCTCTCTCTTTCTCTCTCTTTCTCTCTCTCTTTCTCTCTCTCTCTCTCTCTCCTCTCTCTCTTTTTCTCTCTTTCTCTCTATCTCTCTTTTTCTCTCTCTTTCTCTCACTCTTTCTCTCACTCTTTCTCTCTCTATCTATCTCTCTCTTTTTCTCTCTCTCCCTTTTTCTCTTTATTTCTCTCTTTCTCGCTCTCTCTTTTTCTCTCTCTGTTTTTCTCTCTCTTTTTCTCTGTCTCTCTTTTTCTCTCTTTTCTCTCTCTTTCTCCCTCTCTCTCTTTCTCTCTCTTTCTTTCACTCTCTCTTTTTCTCTTTCTCTCTCTTTCTCTCTCCTTCTCTCTTTTTCTCTCTCTCTTTTTCTCAGTCTCTCTTTTTCACTCTCTCTCTCTTCTCTCTCTCCCTCTCTCTTTCTCTCTCTTTGTCTCTCTTTTTCTCTCTCTTTTTCTCTCTCTCTCCCTCTCTCTCTCTTTTTCTCTCTCTTTCTCTCTCTCTCTTTCTCTCTTTTTCTCGCTCTCTCTCTATCTTTTCCTCTCTCTATTTCTCTCTCTTTCTCTCTCTCTTTCTCTCTCTTTCTCTTTCTTTTTCTCTCTCTCTCCCTCTCTCTCCTCTCTCTTTTTTCTCTCTCTTTCTCTCTTTTTCTCTCTCTCTTTTTCTCAGCCTCTTTTTTTCTCTTTTTCCCTCTCTCTCTTCTCTCTCTCTCCCTCTCTCTTTTTCTCTCTCTTTTTCTCTGTCTCTCTTTTTCTCTTTTTCCCTCTCTCTCTTCCTCGCTCTCTTTCACTCTCTCTTTCACTCTCTCTCTTTCTCGTTCTCTCTCCTCTCTTTTTCTCTCTCTCTCTTTTTCTCAGTCTCTCTTTTTCTCTTTTTCCCTCGCTCTCTCTCTCTTTCTCTCTTCTCTCTGTCTCTCCATCTCTCTTTCTTTCTCTTTCACTCTCTCTCTTTTTCTCTCTCTTTCTCTCTATTTTTCCCTCTCTGTCTCTCCCTCTCTCTCTCCTCTCTCTTTTTTCTCTCTTTTTCTCTCTCTTTTTCTCAGTCTCTCTTTTTCTCGTTCTCCCTCTCTTTCTCTTTTCTCTCTCTTTCTCCCTCTCTCTTTCTCCCTCTCTCTTTCTCTCTCTCTTTCACTCTCTCTTTCTCTCTCTCTTTCTCTCTCCTCTCTTTTTCTCTCTCTCTTTTTCTCAGTCTCTCTTTTTCCCTCGCTCTCTCTCTTTCTCTCTCTCTTTCTCTCTCTCACTCTTTCTTTTTCTCTCTTTTTCTCTCTCTGTCTTTTTCTCAGTCTCTCTTTTTTCTTTTTCCTTCTCTCTCTTTCTCTCTCTTTCTCTCTCTTTCTCTCTCTCTCTCTTTCTCTCTCTTTCTCCCTCTCAGTTTTTCTCAGTCTCTCTTTCTCTCTATCTCTCTTTTTCTTTCTTTCTTTCTCTTTTTCTCTCTCTCCCTCTCTCTCTCTTTTTCTCTCTTTCTCGCTCTCTCTTTTTCTATCTCTTTCTCTCTCTCTCTTTTTCTCAGTCTCTTTTTTTCTCATTTTCCCTCTCTCTCTTCTCTCTCTCTCTTTTTCTCTCTCTCTTTCTCTCTCTTTTTCCCTCTCTCTTTCTCCTGTTCTCTCTCTCTCCTCTCTCTTTTTCTCTCTTTCTCTCTCTTTTTCTCTCTCTTTTTCTCAGTCTCTCTTTCTCTTTTTCCCTCTCTCTCTCTCGTTTCTCTCTCTTTCTCCCTCTCTCTCTCTTTCTCTCTCTCTCTTTCTCTCTCCTTCTCTCTCTTTTTCTCAGTTTCTCTTTTTCTCCTTTTCCCTCTCTCTCTTCTCTCTTCCTTTTTCTCTCTTTCTCTGTCTCTCTCTTTCTCTCTCTCTCTTTCTCTCTCTTTCACGCTCTCTCTTTTCTCTTTCTCTCTCTCTCTTTTTCTCTCTCTCTTTTTCTCAGTCTCTCTTTTTCCCTCTCTCTCTCCCTTTCTCTCTTCTCGCTCTCTCTCTTTTTCTCTCTCTCTCTTTCTCTTTCTCTCACTCTCTTTCTCTATTTCTCTCTCTCTTTTTCTCTCTCTCTTTTTCTCAGTCTCTCTTTTTCCCTCTCTCTCTCCTCTCTCTCTTCTCTCTCCACCTCTCTCTTCTCTTTTTTCTTTTTACTCTCTTTTCTCTCTCTCTTTTCTCTATCTTTTCTCTCTACTTTCTTTCTTTCTCTCTCAGACCTGACGGGATCAGCTGACACTATAAGTCGAGCGGTGAGGCCGGCTTTTTACCGCCTGGCCGGCTAAGCTATAAGCTGATGCTGTCGGACAGGAGTCTGCAGAAAAGTGTGTAGTTTTTTGGGGTTTTCTTTGCACTGATGCATCAGCTGATTATATAAAAGCCATTTATACAATCAGCTGCTGTGTCATGTGATTCAGGCCCTTGAACCTGACACATCATCTGATCGCTTTGCCTTCCAGCAAACCAATCAGATGATATTGGATCCGGATTGGACGGCGCAGGACCCTTGACCCAGGATTACTGTGGAGGGGGGTTCTTTATTTCAATAAAGATGGAGTCACTAGTTGTGTTGTGTTTTATTTCTAATAAAAATATTTTTCTGTGTGTTGTGTTTTTATTATCTGTACTAGAAATTCATGGTGGCCATGTCTAATATCGGCGTGACACCATGAATTTCGGGCTTAGGGCCAGTTGATAATATACAGCTAGCCCTAACCCCATTATTACCCAGCGAGCCACCTGTCACCAGGGCAGCTGGAAGAGTTGGATACAGCGCCAGAAGATGGCGCATCTATGAAAGCGCCATTTTCTAGGGCGGCTGCGGACTTCAATTCTCAGCAGGGGTGCCCAGAAAGCTTGGGCACCCTGAGCTGTGGATTCCAATCCCCAGCTGCCTAGTTGTATCTGGATGGACAGAAAAATTGGGCGAAGCCCACGTTATTTTTTTTTTAAAATTATTTCATGATATTCATGAAATAATTAAAAAAAAAGGGCTTCCCTGTATTTTTGGTTCTCAGCCGGGTACAAATAGGCAGCTGGGGGTTGGGGGCAGCCCGTAGCTGCCTGCTGTACCTGGCTAGCATACAAAAACATGGCGAAGCCCACGTAATTATTTTGGGGGGAAAAAAACTCCTGAATACAGTCCTTGATGGAATATGCTGAGCCTTGTAGTTCTGCAGCTGCTGTCTGCTGTCTGTCTGTATGGAGGAGAGCAGACAGCAGCTGCAAGGCTTAGCATGCTCCATTCACTAGTGTATGCAGGAAAGCAGACAGCAGCTGCAGAACTACAAGGCTCAGCATACTCCATCCAGGACTGTATGCAGGAGTTTTTTGCCCCCAAAAAAATGACGTGGGCTTCGCCATATTTTTGTATGCTAGCCAGTTACAGCAGGTAGGTACGGCTGCCCCCAACCCCCAGCTGCCTATTTGTACTCGGCTAGGAACTAAAAAAATAGGGAAGCCCTTTTTTTTAATTATTTCATGAATTTTTTGAAATAATTAAAAAAAAAATCGACATAGGCTTTGCCCCATTTTTGTGACCAGCCAGGTACAACTAGGTAGCTGGGGATTGGAATCTGCAGCACAGGTTGGCCTGAGCTTTCTGGGCCCCTCTGCTGCAAATTGCAGTCTGCAGCCACCCCAGAAAATGGCGCTTTCATAGAAGCGCCATCATCTGGCGCTGTATCCAACTCTTCCAGCAGCCCTGAAGCCAGGTGGCTTGCTGGGTAATAATGAGTTAATACTAGCTTTGTTTTACTAGCTAGTATTAAGCCAGAGATTCTTAATATCAGGCAAGTTTGACTCGGCCATTAAGAATCTCCAATAAAGGGTTAAAAAAAGACACCACACAGAGAAAAAATACTTTAATAGAAATAAATACACAGACACACTTAGAGACTCCATGTTTATTACACCCTGTCAGCCCTCAATGATCCTGGTCTTCTGTCTTCTTTCTCCTTCAACCCATGCAGCTCTGCTACATCAGACAACACTGCATGGGAGGAAGAACGCTGCTGCTCTGTGCAGTCTAATCACTCAGTGAGTGAACAGAGGCTGCGGGCTGTAAGCGGTGACGTCACCACTGCCACCGTTACTATAGCAACGGCAATTTCCGATCACGTGATTCTCGGTGCCGTTATTCATCGGCTGTGGCATCTAGTCCCTGCATGTGGGCTGACTCTGTAAAGAGCGCCCACATGCAGGAATGGGGAAGCCGACCATGTGCCAGAGTATTTCGCCGGTACACAGAGATGCTGGAACGCTCACCGCGTACTGGAGAGATGCACTGACAGGACCTAGCATGACGTCTAGCCATGTGACCAGTCTGTAGCCAATGAGATAATAGACACGTGACTGGTCACATGCTTTTTTTGACGTCACAGAAGGTCCTATCATCAGTGCTGGTTACCGGGAGGACGCAGCGATTATCGGAAGGAAAAGCGGTGGGAGACAAAGTGCAGGACGCGTCGCAGGGTCCTGTAAGTGTCATGGCAATGTTTATTAACTGTAAGTGTACATGTATAATATGTTTTTATGTGTTTGTGTTTGCCTCCCATTGTTTTCAATGGGGTTCGAATGGTTCGTCGAACGGAGCCTTCGTTCGACGAACCGAACCGAACTCGAACGCTAGGGGCGTGGCTCATCTCTTGTAACCGCGGCCAGGCCTGGTATTACTGGAGATTCCTCCAATAGCCAGTCCGATGCTGGCTGCAGCATTTCCGCACTAAATCCGCATCCAAATCCACAGCAAAACGCAACAACCCGCATGCGGAATTGGATGCGGATTTCGGTGCGGTATTTTCCCGCAGGTGCGAAAATCTTACTGAGCCTCTGGAATTTTCTTAAGAAAATTCCTTTTTCTAGTGCGCACAGGGCCTTAATGTGTCTAGATGATACAATTGTTCATCTGCCTTGACATTGATTATTATCTTATTTCCCGCTAGGATTGTACATTCATGATCTTTGAATTTACAGTAAGCACTTTAGCTGTTAGACGTTTTATAGATAACTATCCTCCTTGTAATCCTGGAACATAAAACACATCCTGTACAAGTATTTTTGAATCATGCTCATACTTATTAGAACAGTTTAGCATACCTTGTCCAATACCTTCTGCAGTTATTTTGCTCCCATCTGCAAGATAAATGGCTTCCTTCTTATTTAAATCAAGTTCAGCAAAAGTAAAGAAACTTATATGATCTGTCATATGACTTGTTGCTCCTGAGTCAATAAACCAACCTGATGATGATTTATTATCAGTTACTTTAAATGTGCCATTCCAATTATTTACACATGAATCAGAGATTGTGATTTTCACCTTCTGTGTATTCTCTGTATGGTGTAATTTCTGTTGTTCTGCTTTCCATATAGTACAGTCTTTCTTTAAATGTCCCTTTTTCTTACATCTGAAACATTCTGTTGTCTCTTTATTATAGGGTCTCTTTGATTTTGTAGCTTTGAGAGTATTTCCACCATCTTTTTCAGTAGAATCATTTGTTTGCTCTTTCCTTCTTTGATATTCATCTATGAGTCTGGTCTTCACAAACTCTAATGTAATGTCCGTTTCAGGTATTGTCTCTAGTGCATTTATTAAAGCAGTGTATGAATCCGGTAAACTGCACAATACTATTGCTGCTATGTGGCTAATGGCTATCCTTAATATCTTCACCAATTGATCTCAGCTGTGATATTACTTCCATCATAGCGAATATATGCTCCTTCATGTCATTGTCTCCACTCAGTTTCATACTGTAAAGCTTTCTTAGCAGAAATAACTTGTGATTTAAGCTGGGTCTTTCATGTAGCTTTCTTAATGCTTCCCACATTCCCTGTGCTGTATCCTCATTCCTTATGTGTATTAATTGCAAATCTTCCACTAATACGCTTATAGTTGCTCTTTCTTGTCTATTTTTCTTATCCCATGTTTGATAATTATCATTGGGTCTATCTGTAGTGATTACATGACATAAATCATCTTTAGATAATAACATCTCCACTTTGAACTTCCATAACTGATAGTTCTCATTATTCAGCTTAGCTACTGTGAGTTTTAGCTCTGTGCTACACATTATATTTAATTTGTCTTACTTGTTTGGAGAGAATTGTACTGAAAAATTCTTCTGCATTCACCAGGGTCTTGCTGAGCTTTCTGGTGTCCTGGATGTCTGGGATCTTGGTTGTCTGCAATCTTTGGGGTCTGGTATCTTGGGTGCCTGGGATTATTTAGTTGTTTGGCATCCTGGGATCTTGGGGTGACTGGGTTCATAACCTGTTGCACAGCTTCTAGTTTCCAAGGTGCAGAACAAAGTTCACAGAGCACATTACATGGGATAACAAGCTCTTTACTCCTTGAAAACATCACGAGGTAGTGGTAAGCTCAGTCATACAGCATTGTATCAGGAAGAGAAAGTGAAACCAGAAAGAATAAAAGACTTTTTACAATACAGTGAGTAAGGAAACTTTACACAATATCGCCATATATTGTTAAATCAACATAGAGTCCTCCTTCACATAAACATAGAAGCCCTTGTCTGTTGCATATACCAACATAACATTGATTTTTTTTATCATAGAAACCTCTGGATGAAGTCAGTGGACCAAATAATAATGACACTAGAATAATTACATCTGATTCTTGTCTTTTGAATACTGGAGCATTTTACTAATGTGTGAAGAAAGATCATTTCCTTATGGCAAGATAAAACTTTTTCCATAATGGAGTTTTCTATTAAGTGTCTTCTGTTTATTATAATATACTTATGACTCCCATTGGAAATGCAGGTCAGATATTAATCAGATCTGATAGATCTGGACCTTGGGACTATCTACACATAAACATAATACTAATAATAGTGAATACTATTATATTTATATCCTTCTTAAAAAGATTTTAATTCTTTCACATTTTATAAGATTCTATAGGAGTATAAATATAGAATTAAATTATATCTATGAGTAGGGAACTTTCAATAACATGAATACTGAAAAGGGGTGAACATTATTGGTGCTATCTATAGGGTTCTGGAGGGAAAAATGAAGACCAGTATTATTTAAAATGTTCTTCCTGAACAGAATAACAGAATTGTCTTGTGCAACTTGTAGTACAAGAATATGTAATATGTGAATAAGACATTTAAGTTTTATCATGGAAACAAGCCTACATCCAGTCAGTTATCTATCATTTTTTATTACTTTTTAATATTTTGATTAAAAGGAACTTGCCACCCCCTCACCTGTGCGGCGGTCCGATACAGTCTGGTCCAATCGGTGTTGATGCTTTCATGTCCGGTGCCTCCTCTATCCTTCCGATTGCCATCCTCCTTCTTGCTTGGTGTAGATGTCGCATCTTACGTCATCCACACAGTGGCCTCCATTGCGCTCCTGCACACTTGCACTTCTCTCTGCCCTGCTAAGGGCAGAGCAAAGCACTGTAATACGCAAGCGTGAGCAGTCTTTGACCTTTCCCTGTGCCTGCACATTACAGTATTTTGCTCTGCCCTGCTGAGTGGAGAGCAAAGTACTTTGTTCTGTTCTACTGAGGGTAGAGCAAAGTGCACGTGCGCAGGAGCGCAATGGAGGTCACTCCACGGATGACTTAGGTTGCATCATCCACACAAAACAAGGAGGATGGCGATCGCAAAGCTAGAGGAGAGGCGATGCCCATCGGACTGGAACGTATCAGACCACCCTGCAGGTGAGTATGTGACAGGTTCCCTTTAAGTAGACCAATTACAATCTTCTCATTGAGAGTTCTGCAAGTGCTTGTGGAGAAATGGCCATAATTGGAAATCAGTATGTATCTCATATTCTTGAAGATGTTTTCAACTGCAGCTAAAGGTAGCAAATACATATGGACATAACAGATGCAAATGCGATGTAATAAAAAAAAGTGATGTGGTCTGAAGTAATCATCTTTAGCAGTTTTGACAAAGCTGAAACAGAATGACACATGGAATAAAAATTCTGGATAAATAAATCTAACAACGTAAATGAATGAATCACATGTGATACTAAATCAAAGCGATGAATCAACCAACCGAAACATATTAAAAACATCATTTGTTGAGATCTCGAGTCAGCTTTGGTATAGAGTTAATGTGTAGCGAGTATATCAGAATGACTAGAAGCAATAGTGGCTTAACATAAATAGAAATTCTTTGATTTTGAAATTTGAATACAATTTCTATATTCTGTTTCAATGCAATTTCTATATTTAGCATTGTTAACTGAACAAGCTATGAGTTATATATGTAATAATTAGTGATGAGCGAGCACTACCATGCCTGGGTGCTCGGTACTCGTAACGTTCACTTGGTGCTCGTATGGGCGCAGCTCAAGAACACAAGTATAAGGGAAGTCAATGGGGGACTCGAGCTTTTTTCTAGGAAATCTTCAGGAAAAATGCTCAAGTTCCCCACCGACTTCTACTGTACTATGGTACTCGAGTAGCACCCGTGCGAGCCTCCAACTGCTGTTAATGAGTACCAAGCTCCCGAGCATGGTAGGGCTCGCTCATCACTAGTAATGACATAATGCAATCTACAAAAGGTAGTTTGACTAAGAAGACCTCACATAAAATCTAGAAAATATGCATATCATAGAAGGCATCCTGTTGTAAATGTCAGTTATGCTTTGGCTGCTGTGAGGCTCCCTCTTGTGGCCAGGAATGGTTTGGTCAGAGACCAGGTGTGTTGAGCTATAGGCGTTTCCATTGCTAACTCTCTGCCTATTTAAACCCTGATCTGATAGCAGGCTATGCCGGATGTCAGTTGTTCTTTGTTCACCAGCCTGCTTCATCCTGCTCCAGACCACATCTACCTCAGATAAGTGCTTTGCTCTTTATTTGTTGCTTGGTTCTTTTTGCTCTTATCTGAGTTTGTCATTTACTGTGGTTGTTTTCAGTTTATTTGCATGCAGGGATCTTCCCTCTTAGCTCCTTAGCTGGGAAGCTCCCTGCGGCTATGTTTGGAGTGTTGCTCCTATGAGTCCATGTGTTTGTTGCTTCTTGAATTTGTAATGATTCCTGCTTTCTAGGTTCACTGGTAAGACAAAAGCACCTGGTATAGGACGGAGTTCAGATCTAGTGATCTGAGGGCTTTTTTGTACTATCAGGTATTTGGATTTTTGTAGGATTTTTCTCTGGCCACCAACAGTCCCTTTCCTGTCCTGTCCTATTTAGTCAGTAGGGCCTCACCTTTTGGTAATCCTATCATCTATCTGTATATTGTGTTTTCCTATATCACCGCAGTCTTTGCATGTGGAGGGCTTGCTATTCCTTATCTATTTTCTGAGGCAGAGTTATTCATCTTTCCTTCCTTTAGGATAGCTAGTTCTCCGACTGGGTTCGCGGTGCACAGGATGTTAGTTCACCCCTCGGCTACTTCTAGTGTTAATGGTTAGTAAGGGGATGGCGGCCAGATTAGTTGCCAATGCTCTTTTCACCTTGTCACCTTTTACCAATGATTTATGGTGGTCTTCCATGGTTCCGGATCATAACAGCATCCCTCATGACCCTTTATTATCCAGAATGAATATTTGATCATACTATAATACATTCATGTACTAGCTAATTGTTGGAGGGGTTTATAAAGCTGGAACTATGCCAATTACCTAATAGTTTTTTTGTTAAAAGAAATCTGTCAGTAGGATTTCATCTCCCAAACTATTTATATATACATGTAGACCTTTCAAAGATAATTCGAGTACCTTCACATAGCTAGCTCATTTTTTTTTCATTACTGACAAATCAGAATATGCCAATAAGGCTGAAGAACTGCTGTAGATCAGAAGCCTCTGTCACTCCAGCTCTATACCCTGCTCAGCGCTGCTTTCTCTGGCTTAATTGACAGCCTCCAAGCTGTGTGACTTCAGTCAAAGGAGTTGTTAGTCAAGAAAGAGGAGGTGGTGCTGAGCTGGGAATAGAGCTGGAGTGACAGAGGTTTTAGATCTATAAATAGCTCTTTGGCCTCATTTGCATGTTAATTCAAACGATGATTTCTCAGTAACCAACTGGCTATGTAAAGGAATTGCTGGACTACTCTTCAAAACATACATGTAATCTTTGTCAGATTCTCTTTAATTTGAAAATTGAGCTTATTGAGATCAAAGAATAATTATAGTAATCTATATAAGTATGCAATAGCAGATTATATCTTTATTTACTGACCAGGTGATGCCATATTATTTATATTTTTACTTTTATAGATATTATCCTCAACCCTGCTGCTAGGTTATTATAGGAAATGCACCCATATTAGTTATTTGATTCTCAGAAATTGACAAGTCTCATCTTGTTAGTACTTTCAATCAAAAAGATTTTCTTTTTGTTTACCGAGAAGTTAATTCAAAAGCGGTGGCCAATAGGCCAATATGGCTACTGCTTCTGGTTGATATATATATATATATATATATATATATATATATATATATATATATATATATATGTATATATTTTTTTTTGTAAAGGTCACTATAACTACCATTAATAGAGGACATGCCATTATCACTGCGATTTTTTTAAAAAAATATACTTTTTTTTTTAATTAGATTTGGTCACTCTTTCAGTTTAGTTGTTTTGAACCAGAATTTAAGAACAGCCAGTAGTGAAATATTTATGAATAGATCTCTTTCTTGAGATTCCCACCACAGTCAAAGTAACAGTTTTCATGATTGACACATTAATGCTGTACAGACTATAAGAATTACCGTATATAAATGGTTAAATGTCAGGCTTTCTGTACATTAAAGTATTTTTGAAGTGAAAACTTCCTTCAGAAATGGCCATTTCACCTTCTCATTGATATCTAGGGAGACATTCTGGATATTCTTCCTCTCAGTGACCTGTGGCTAGAAGAGTTGAAAAAAAAAAGAAAAATCAATTGCTTGTCTTACGGTGGTAAAATACGGGAGATATTCTTAGAGCTAAAAATGGCTAGAAAGAGCTTTTCAAGAGCATTTTCCCGCTAGCAGGAAAAATGTAACATAAAATGTTCTTTAAGACTTGAAAGTGGTTTCAGCCACTGATTAAGCATAAAGCCCACTTTACACGTTGCAATTAGTTGTACAATCGCATTTGCGATGTGACACGCCCAGGTTGCATACGGGATCTATGAGATTTCACGTTGGTCGTTCATTTGCTGTCACACGAGCGTTAGTAGTCTATGTTAAATTGGTCAATTTTGTGTGCGATCCTTTAGATCATGTGTTCTGTGACGTATGCATTGAGCACCTTTTTTTTTTTTTTATTTATTGACTTGCCAAGCGTGTGTAATGTGGGATGCGTTTTTACTATGTCATCTGCCATTCAGCTCTGCTACATGGCCACTAACAGCAGACACAGACAGCCATGTAGCAGAGCTGAATGGCAGATGACAGCAGACACAGACAGAGCCGCACTGTCAGAATGAACTCGGGTGAACTTCACCCGACTTCATTGTGATGCTGCGGCTGTGTCTGTGTCGCGTCCTGATTAGCGGTCACCCATGAAGGACTCACCGGTGACCGCTAATCCCCTGAGTGACTGAAGTTAGCTGCCCTCTCTCATATACTCACCAATCCCCGATCCCCGGCGCTGCACGGCATTCACACTGCTCCGGCGGCTTTTACTGTTTTGAAAAAGCCGGCCGCCCATTAAACAATTTCGTATTCCCTGCTTTCCCCGCCCACCAGCGCCTATGATTGGTTACAGTGAGACACGCCCCCACTCTGAGTGACAGGTGTCACACTGCACCCAATCACAGCAGCCGGTGGGCGTGTCTATACTGTGTAGTGAAATAAATAATTAAATAATTAAAAAAAACGGCGTGCGGTTCCCCCCATTTTTAAAACCAGCCAGATAAAGCCATACGGCTGAAGGCTGGTATTCTCAGGATGGGGAGCTCCACGTTATGGGGAGCCCCCCACCCTAACAATATCAGCCAACAGCCGCCCAGAATTGCCGCATACATTATATGCGACAGTTCTGGGACTGTACCCGGCTCTTCCCGATTTACCCTGGTGCGTTGGCAAATCGGGGTAATAAGGAGTTATTGGCAGCCCATAGCTGCCAATAAGTCCTAGATTAATCATGTCAGGCGTCTATGAGACACCCTCCATGATTAATCTGTAAGTTACAGTAAATAAACACACACACCAGAAAAAAATCCTTTATTAGAAATAAAAACACACACATATACCCTGGTTCACCACTTTAATCAGCCCCAAAAAGCCCTCCTTGTCCGGCGTAATCCAGGATGATCCAGCGTCGCATCCAGCGCTGCTGCATGGAGGTGACCGGAGCCGCAGCACACACAGCCGCTCCGGTCACCTCCACACAGCAAATGAACACAGCCGCGTGATCAGCTGCTGTCACTGAGGTTACCCGCGGCCACCGCTGCATCCACCGGTGGCCGCGGGTAACCTCAGTGACAGCAGCTGATCGCACGGCTGTCTTCATTTGCTGCATGGAGGTGACCGGAGCGGCTGTGTCTGCTGCGGCTCCGGTCACCTCCATGCAGCAGCGCTGGATGCGACGCTGGATCATCCTGGATTACGCCAGACATGGAGGGCTTTTTGGGGCTGATTAAAGTGGTGAACCAGGGTATATGTGTGTGTTTTTATTTCTAATAAAGGATTTTTTTCTGGTGTGTGTGTTTATTTACTGTAACTTACAGATTAATCATGGAGGGTGTCTCATAGACGCCTGACATGATTAATCTAGGACTTATTGGCAGCTATGGGCTGCCAATAACTCCTTATTACCCCGATTTGCCAAAGCACCAGGGTAAATCGGGAAGAGCCGGGTACAGTCCCAGAACTGTCGCATATAATGTATGCGGCAATTCTGGGCGGCTGTTGGCTGATATTGTTAGGGTGGGGGGCTCCCCATAACGTGGAGCTCCCCATTCTGAGAATACCAGCCTTCAGCCGTATGGCTTTATCTGGCTGGTTTTAAAAATGGGGGGAACCGCACGCCGTTTTTTTTAATTATTTAATTATTTATTTCACTACACAGTATAGACATGCCCACCGGCTGCTGTGATTGGGTGCAGTGTGACACCTGTCACTCAGAGTGGGGGCGTGTCTCACTGTAACCAATCATAGGCGCTGGTGGGCGGGGAAAGCAGGGAATACGAAATTGTTTAATGGGCGGCCGGCTTTTTCAAAACAGTAAAAGCCACCGGAGCAGTGTGAATGCCGTGCAGCACCAGGGATCGGGGATCGGTGAGTATATGAGAGAGGGGGATAGACTGACATGGACTGAGAGTGAGGGACAGAGATAGTGACGGACTGACAGAGATTAGTGCATGACAGACATTGTGAGGCGCTTCAGAACGCAGCTTTTCAGCTGCGCTCTGAAGCAGACCTTTTTTAAGCTGCGGTGCAGAGCGCACACCTGTGCACATAGCATCAGACACCAAAATCGTATGAGGGATGTCACACGTTACAATTGACTAGGTTCGTGCAACAAAACGCTCAATTCTAGAGAATGATACGATGTGTTTGCGATCAACGGTTTTGCGTTCAATCCTGATCGCATGTAGCTGTCACACGCAGATACCTCACAAACGATGCCGGATGTGCGTCACTTACAACTTGACCCCAACGACGGATTGTGAGATATATTGAAGCGTGTGTAGCGGGCTTTAGTGTTACTGGAGGAGGAAAAGTAATGTAGACCTCTGTGAAATACTTTTTATCCAGAACTGTATTATATGTCGTGTAACATACTGCTGGACATTTTAACAGTTCTTAGAGAAAGATATTTGCACAATATGATATATTGTAGGCCAGGTCTATTTAGTTCAATAGGATCACACAGAAAACACTGGACGAAAAAACCTAATTGAGAAAGAGCCTTTGCTATGCCACCTTTAATAAGTGTGACCTATTCTGACCAAGCTTTCATCAACGGCAACAGAAATGATTAGATTGTAATGCTTTAATTGCCTGTTAGTGCAACCAGTGCCCTGCGTAAAAATCCAAGAAATCTCTGCAGGGCAAATACTATTATAATATATAGAGA
Organism: Anomaloglossus baeobatrachus; assembly: GCF_048569485.1. Classification (NCBI taxonomy): domain Eukaryota; kingdom Metazoa; phylum Chordata; class Amphibia; order Anura; family Aromobatidae; genus Anomaloglossus; species Anomaloglossus baeobatrachus. The sequence continues at coordinate 292,397,310 of NC_134356.1, read as the reverse complement.
TGTACTGCTGGTTCTCCGTCAGCCTTAAAGGGAACCTGTCACCATGAAAATGTCCCATTGCTAGGCATCATGTTACAGAGCTGTTTGAGGCGAGTAGACTGATTATATATATATATATATATATATATATATATATATATATATATATATATATATATATATAGCTCCGGAAAAAATTATAAATTGTTATTTTATTCTATAAACTACTGACAACATGTCTCTGAATTTCAAAGCAATACATTTCAGGCACCTCAAATAATGCAAAGAAAACAAGTTCATAATCATTTAGAAACAACAATACTAATGTTTTAACTCGGAAGATTTCAAAAATCAATATTTTGTGGAATAACCATGATTTTTAACACTAGAACTACTAGACTCGTGACACCTATAAAGAAATACATGGTGCAAAGTAGTCAAAATGACTACCTCAGTAGTTCTAGTGTTAATCACAGCTTTCATGCGCCTTGGCATGCTTTCCACCAGTCTTTTACACTGCTTTTGGGTGACCTTATGCTACTCCTTGTGCAAAAATGTAAGCAGTTCTTCTTTGTTTGATGTCTTGTGACTATCCATCTTCCTCTTGATTACAGTCCAGAGGTTTTCATCGGAGTTCAGGCCTGGAGATTGGGCTGGCTATGACAGGGTTTTGATGTGGTGGTCCTTCATCCACACATTGATTGACCTAGCTGTGTGGCAAGGCGGATTGTAGTGCTGGAAAAACCAGTCCTCAGAGTTGGGGAACATTGCCTGAGCAGAAGGAAGCAACTGTTTTTAGAGGATAACCTTGTATGCGTCTTGATTCATACATCCTTCGCAAAGTTTAATCTGCCCAATTCCAGCCTTGCTGAAGCATCTCCAGATCATTACCAATCCTCCACCAAATTTCACAGTGGGTTCAAGACACTGTGGCTTGTACGCCTCTCCAGGTTTCCATCTAACCATTAGACGACCAGGTGTTGGGAAAAGCTCAAAATTAGACTCATCAGAGATTACCTTACTCCAGTCCTCTATGGTCCAATCCTTATTGTCTTTAGCAAACTTCAGTCTGGCTCTCCTTTGCTTCTCATTGATGAAAGGCTTTTTTCTAGCTTTACATGACTTGAGCCCTGCCTCTAGGAGCCTGTTACGAACTGTTCTTGCTGTGCACTTCACCCCAGCTGCCATTTCCCATTCCTTTTGTAGGTCACTTGATGTCATCCTGCGGTTGTTGAGTGACATTCGAATAAGATGATGGTCATCTCGGTCACTGGAGAGTTGCTTTCGCCCTGTGCCGGTCTGTAGCTTTGTTGTCCCCAATGTCTGCTGCTTGACCTTGTTGTAATGTACCGCAACACACATCCGTTTAATTTGTACGTGTGCGGTACGTATTTGCACGTACCGGAGACACGTACACACGGAGACCCATGTTATTCAATGGTAGATGGCACACACACGTAAAATCACACGGAACATGTGTCCGTGTGGTAAGTACGTGTGTGCGCTTTTCTACCCGGATGACATGTCCGTTTTTGGCCGGCAGCATGCAGGCACGGACCCGCTTTACAGGTGACCGCTAATCAGTATGCGGCACACAGACAGCCGCGGCATGACAATGAAGTCGGGTGAAGTTCACCCGAGTTCATTCTCATCGCGCAACTCTGTCTGCTGTCAGCCGACATGTATCAACGACATTGTGCAACACACAAACGGACATTCCACACGGACATTCCACGTACAGATACACGGGCATTTTACACACAAACACGGACATTTTACACGTACACACGGCTCGCATACGCCATCACACGGATGCCATACGTACCGGAGAAACGCCCCAAAAAAACGGAACACGGACCCGAAAAATGGACCGTAAGACACATACTTTTTTTTGCGGAAGTGTGTTTTAGGACTTAGAAAATTTGAGGATTGTGAAGACCACAGCAGTGTTTTTTATACTTTCCTTCATTTAATAAGATTTGGTTCAGGCGATCACCTAATCACATGCACATTAAATAGAATGAAGTGTACTCTGGTTGAAATTCAACTGACATGGGAATGGTCAGACATGTAGAGAAGCTGATTTTTATAAAATTGTGCAGTGGTCTCTTAATTTTTGGCAGAGCTGTATACAGTGCTGGCCAAAAGTATTGGCACCCCTGCAATTCTGTCAGATAATATTCAGTTTCTTCTTGAAAATGATTGCAATCACAAATTCTTTGGTATTATTATCTTCATTTATTTTGCTTGCAATGAAAAAACACAAAAGAGAATGAAGCAAAAATCAAATCATTGATCATTTCACACAAAACTCCACAAATGGGCCAGACAAACGTATTGGCACCTTTAGCCTAATATTTGGTTGCACAACCTTTAGCCAAAATAACTGCGAACAACCGCTTCCAGTAACCATCAATGAGTTTCTTACAATGCTCTGCTGGAATTTTAGACCATTCTTCTTTGGCAAACTGCTTCAGGTCCCTGAGATTTGAAGGGTGCCTTCTCCAAACTGCCATTTTGAGATCTCTCCACAGGTGTTCTATGGGATTCAGGTCTGGACTCATTGCTGACCACTTTAGTAGTCTCCAGTGCTTTCTATCAAACTATTTTCTAGTGCTTTTTGAAGTGTGTTTTGGGTCATTGTCCTGCTGGAAGACCCATGACCTCTGAGGAAGACCTAGATTTCTCACACTGGGCCCTACATTATGCTGCAAAATTTGTTGGTTGTCTTCAGACTTCATAATGCCATGCACACGGTCAAGCAGTCCAGTGCCAGAGGCAGCAAAGCAACCCCAAAACATCAGGGAACCTCCGCCATGTTTGACTGTAGGGACCGTGTTCTTTTCTTTGAATGCCTCTTTTTTTTCCTGTAAACTCTATGTTGATGGCTTTTCCCAAAAAGCTCTACTTTTGTCTCATCTGACCAGAGAACATTCTTCCAAAACGTTTTAGGCTTTCTCAAGTAAGTTTTGGCAAACTCCAGCCTGGCTTTTTTATGTCTCGGGGTAAGAAGTGGGGTCTTCTTGGGTATCCTACCGTACAGTCCCTTTTCATTCAGACGCCGACGGATAGTACGGGTTGACACTGTTGTACCCTTGGACTGCAGGGCAGCTTGAACTTGTTTGGATGTTAGTCGAGGTTCTTTATCCACCATCCGCACAATCTAGCGTTGAAATCTCTCGTCAATTTTTCTTTTCCTTCCACATCTAGGGAGGTTAGCCACAGTGCCATGGGCTTTAAACTTCTTGATGATACTGCGCACCGTAGACACAGGAACTTTCAGGTCTTTGGAGATGGACTTGTAGCCTTGAGATTGCTCATGCTTCCTCACAATTTGGATTCTCAAGTCCTCAGACAGTTCTTTGGTCTTCTTTCTTTTCTCCATGCTCAATGTGGTACACACAAGGACACAGGACAGAGGTTGAGTCAACTTTAATCCATGTCAACTGGCTGCAAGTGTGATTTAGTTATTGCCAACACATGTTAGGTGCCACAGGTACGTTACAGGTGCTGTTAATTACACAAATTAGAGAAATATCATATAATTTTTCAAACAGTGCCAATACTTTAGTTCACCCTTTTTTTATGTTTGGTGTGGAATTATATCCAATTTGGCTTTATGACAATTTTTTTTTTTCATTTAAGACAAAATAAATGAAGATAATAATACCACAGAATTTGTGATTGCAATCATTTTCAAGAAGAAACTGAGTATTATCTGACAGAATTGCAGGGGTGCCAATACTTTTGGCCAGCACTGTATATAGTTTTGTTAGAAATGATTCATTTGTGCTTTCATCATTTAGTTCTCTGCTCTTTCTGCGATTTTTGGTCAAGTGGGCAGTCCTATCAGTGACTGACAGTTATCTCTGCATGCACACTTCTACTAAAAAAAGTTTCAGTCACTGATAGGACCGCCCACTGGACCAAAAATCCTCAAAAGAGCAGAGGTCTAAATGATTACTGCACAGGTTATACTGAATTTTTTCTCACAAAGCTATATATTGGCCTACTCCGCTCACCCGGCTCTATAACATGGTGCCTGCAGATTAGATGGCATTCTCTTATTGACAGGTGCTCTTCAAGGACTCATGTACAGAGTTTAAATACTGATCCTTAGATAGAGCCAAAACATTATTTAGGGCTTTACTTCAATTTCAATCTAATTTCACCCACATAATAGGGCTGATATAGTAAGAAAAATAACTTACCACTATGCATTTGGTGTGTTGGAGAAAACTGGAACACTTAGGGGAATCCTTCCCATGGGGAGGGTCGGATTAGAACGCAGAACAATAGCACTGCAAGTCCACAGCAATATGTAATCACCAACTAAATACTAATTGTTGAGGTAGGAGAGAAATACATGGGTTATCATGATCTAGCTTAGTTTACATAACTTTATGTAGGTTGCTGTTTTCTTAAAAGAGTTGTCCACTTTATTTTAACAAATGAGTAAGGGAAATGATTTTGTGGTATACAAGTATTACAGGTTGAACAGTGATATCCACCTCTGTGTAACTTGTTAGAACAGCCCATCTCAGAGACTGCACAGCATTAATATTTCTATAATGGTACTTGATAGTGGGTTGTGACCAGATTCATCTATCAGCCTACTCCAATTGAAAAAGCACATTAGAAAGTTGTTTTTCAATTGAGTGAGGCTTATGAACAGGACATGCCACATGACCCTTCATTATTAGCCATCGAGAATAAGAGCCTTACGCTTGGCATCAGGAAGATGGCATTAACTAGGAAAAGAAACTGTAAGGGGCTGCACACAGAATGGATAGCTGCTTGTCGAAAGAAGGTTTGGCTAATCATTCAGCTGCCACCCATCTCTACTAACTCCATAAACAGGAACGCTTGTGTTCTCTATGAGAGAGACTCTGCCAGACTCCTTTAGTGTCAACCTATTTCACCGACAACAAAGGAATTGGCAGTCTATAACCAGACACACAATATCCTTATCGCTATCGAAATCGTCTGTCAGGAGTATTGGAAGACCATTATACAACATTTAAAACACATCTGAGCAAAGTGCATCCCTCAGGCCACATATGACCCTTTTAGTTGTTCTAGAGAACCACGTGGCTGCCCCTTGCCCAGTTTATCACTTTTACCTGTATCTGCATCCTTAGGATGCAGATACCGGTGAAGACAATGATGAAACAGGGAGCCATCAGCTCTCTCTTCCATTATGAAGTCTCTGCTAATAGGACATCGTACTGTTCCCTAAAAACCCTGTGTGAGGCTCTTGATGACCCAAAGAGTTTCATGAATCTATACACACATTCATAAGAAACATGGATCCAAGGCTGGAAAACAAGTACACCTATTAATTGAAAGAAAAAAAAGTGAGAAAAAAACAGATGCAACACATGTGCAACTAGGATGACGCATGAGAAAAAAACCAGTCCATTTGTATTCACATTTATGTGTGAATGCTGGCTATCATGTATCTATAACAGTCAGCACCTTAGGAATAGGAGAAATAGGAGAGGGCTATGGAAAGCTAGAAGTGTGCAACATATACTTAAAAAAAAGCTAAATATTATATTTTCTGAAAATCAAAAACAGTATGTCACCAAAAAAATCATATAGTTCTTGTCAAGCACATTGATGAAGGACAGATAACTTAGGGCTATTTTTCAGTCTTGGGATCTAGATACTTTAAGTCACTGAACCCTACATGAACTCTTCAGTTCAGCAGAACATTTCACTGGATATATAGTAAGAATGTCCTGGTGGTACATTATGTAATTCCTGAAAAAAGCAAGATCATTTGTATGAAAAGATGTATGATGGAACTTGTGTTATCAGCTGGGTAAAAGATCTCCTTGAGAAAATTTCACGTCCATCATGCATCAAGCCTTGGTATTCTGCATAACTGAATCACAAAAATGTGTGTACGTTTGTTCCATCAATTACACATTTTATGGTAATTTTATTTCTATAAAGCCTTCCAATGCGCACATTTTTCTCTTTTGTTTCTCCACCCGGTTGTGGAGATACAGCGCCACGAAATTACTGGCGTCCAATATGTTAGTTTTCTTATCATTCCGCAAGCTGTGTCATTTCGATCAGCTGCATCGGCATGTACTTTTAAGCCAATCATTTCAGTGCCCTGTATCTCCAGAACAGAGTGAAGACAAAAAAAGGGAGAAAAACATGTGTCAACATTCCTGCTACATTATAAAGTAAAGGTTTGTGAAAGGTCCACTTTAAAGTGGATTGGGTAGTTAAGTGAAATTATTTGTTGAAAATAATTGGTTCCACAATTGTTAGGCTATGTGCGCACTGGGAAATGGAATTTTCTTGAGAAAATTCCGCATGCCCTCAAAGATTACCGCACCCGCGGTAAAAAACCGCAGGAAACCGCACTCGAAAACCGCATGCGGTTTGCCGCGGTTTGCTGCGGTTTTACCGCGGTATTATTCGCGGTATTGCCGCGGTTTTGCCGCGTGCGGGTTGGGATGTGCTTTATTGCATTCAATGCAATAAAGCACATTGAAAAAAAAAAAAAAAAAAAAGTAATTTAATTCTGAGATAGTAGATAGACAGAAGAATAGATAGAGGGATAGATAGACAGACAGAGGGATAGATAGATAGATAGATAGATAGATAGAGGGATAGATAGAGGACAGATCGCTGAATTTCCCACGGTCGGCAGTGAGTTCACATTACCGGCCGTGGGAAATGACCGGTAATTACCTCTGCTGTCTGCTGCATTCATTCAGCGCTGTGTCTGACAGTCGCGGCTGGATGTGAGCAGCGCAGGACGTCGGAGCGGTGGATTACGCTGGAGCTTTGGTGCGGGAGGGGTTAATAAAATGGTGAACGAGGCTTGTTTGTTTTATTTAAAATAAAGGATTTTTCGGTGTCTGTGTTTTTTTCACTTTACTTACGGGTTGATCATGTCAGCTGTCACATAGACGCTGCCATGATCAAGCCTGGAGTTAATGGCGGTGGTCCCCCACCATCATTAACCCCTTGTATTACCTTGCCACCACTGCTACACGGTGGCAAGAAGAGCCGAGGACACGCCGCCTTTGCCGCATAATGCATGCGACAGTGCCGGGGCAGCTGCGGCTGATATTCTCGGCTGCGGGAGGGGGAGTGAGGCGGGGGACATTAACCCTGCCCCTCTCCCTCCCCAGCCTGAGAATACCGGCCCGCCGCTGTGTGCTTACCTCGGCTGGAAGGTAAATATGCAGCGGAGCCCACGTTCTTTGTTTTCTATATTTCCGTTTTCTTTCTATGTGTGTTCTATGTGTCTGTGTCTATGTTCTATGTGTCTGTGATGTCTGTGTGTGTGTGATCTGTGTGTGTTTACTCTGCACGGCTTCCTCTTCCTGTAATGACATCACTTCCCTGCAAAACCGCAGACAAGCGATGCACATTACCGGAGGTAAACCGCGAAATACCGCAGGGAATAACGCAGGAAAACGCAGTGAACCGCACAGAATTTGCTGCCTGTGTTATTCCCTGCGGGATTTCATGATTACAATGGAGTCAATGGAGTGAAATCCCGCAGCGATGTGCGGAAAAGAAGTGACATCCACTTGTTTTTGCTGCGGGATTCCCGCAGCAAAACATGCAGCTGTCAAATTCCGCCCAGAGCGCACAGGATTTTTTTTCTCCATAGGATTTGCTGATGATTCACTGCAGAGATGTTATGAACATTTTCTGCAGCGAAACATGCAGCAAATCCGCGGAAAATCTGCGGCAAAATCCGGTAAGTGCGCACATAGTCTTAAGCGGGCTCTACACGCTATGATATCGTTAAAGAATTATCGTCGGAGTCACGTTGTTTGTGACGCACATCCGGCGTCATTGACGAGATCACAGCGTGTAACACTTAAGAGAGATCTTAAACGATCGCAAAAGAGGGCAAAATCGTTTGCCGAGGAGAGGTCGTCCTGAAACAAAAAATCGTTTTCAGGATGTTAGCGATGTTGTTCCTCATTCCTGCGGCAGCACACATCGCTGTGTGTGACACCGCAGGAGCGAGGAACATCTCCTTACCTGCCTCCACCGGCAATGCGGAAGGAGGAGGTGGGCGGGATGTTTACGTCCCGCTCATCTCTGCCCCTCCGCTTCTATTGGCCGCCTGCCATGTGACGTCGCTGTGACACCGCACGAACCGCCCCCTTAGGAAGGAGGCGGTTCACCGGCCAGAGCGACGTCGCAGGACAGGTAAGTCCGTGTGATGGGGGTAAGCGAGGTTGCGCGACATGGGCAGCGATATGCCGGTGTCGTACAACCGACGGGGGCGGGTACGATCGCTTGCGATCTCGCAGCGTGTAAAGCCCACTTTAGTATCCGCCTATATTAGATATCAGGCCACTCTCTGCCTGATCAAATAGACACTGGATTCCTTTCTAGGAACAATTGGAAGGATACAATTTTAATTTTACAACACATTTACTATTTTCTTGTACTGACATATATTCGTATTTTCCTAACATGTTTGACAAAGTATCAGATTGATATGATGTGACCATTGGCCTTCAAGAGGAACTATTTAGCAGACGATTTACTTTGGCTATATTGGTGAGTGCCATATCTGTAGCCTCCTTCACGTCTACAGCTAGAGTATACTTTATTGAAATAATTGGAAATACTAAATTGTGTTTAGTATTAGCATTTGGTATTTACTAGTGATGACCCAGTATTACCGTACTCTTAACGAGCAGTAGGGTGCTTGGATGGGCACGACTCGAGTAACCAAGTATAACGGAAGGCAATGGAGAACTCGAGCATTTTTCTGGGAAAACTTTTGGAAAAATGGTCAAGACCATCATTGTCTTCCCTTATATTTGGGTACTCACGTAGCACCAATCTGAGCATCCAACTGTTCTTAACAAGTACCGAGCACCGAAGCATGGTAGTCCTCACTCATCACTAATATTTACCCTTTATCAGTATAAATATTATCTAATGGAGGCATAGTTTCTAGAAAGCTGTCATCCTCATTTTAAACTAAACCATCTTTTTTATTAGATTTGATCCTCCCTCTTATATAGGGGGAATCAAGAGGCTATTCAACACTAGTCTGATGCAATCATGAAAAAGAAGCCACTACTAAACTACAAACACGCTAATTAAATCCAAGCTTTGGGGTAATAACTTTGCATGAAATACTTAAGGATAGTAGTGTCCTGGTAACGAGTGTCCTTTTCTGGAGTATCTGTAAATTGTAGGCCACATTTAACATACTGGGCTTTGTAAGGCAATGAATGCAAGGAACTATTCAAATCCCAGTACTTTTATTTCCACTAATGAGTTTGTATCATTTCCATAATTACAGAGAATTATAACTTGACATGGGCAAACTGATATCTTTTCTCAAGAAAACCACAATTCTCGCAATGATCTACTGACTCTGATCTGCTCAGTTCATTACACAAAAAATAGCCAAGGAAGAAATACATTCAGGCTTCCCATTTCTTAATTGTTCGTTATCATTGCCAAATAAACTTCTGTCCATGTATTAATTTTGATCAAAGAGGCTTTAAAGAACAGAGAAAAGGCTACAAATGCTTCTAGAATTGTCTTTCAATTCTAACATTATTTCTAATGTTCAAAGCAGGAAAAGTCCTTATTCCAGCCGAATGGGAAGCAACATTTTATACTTGTACTTGGGAACATATATTTTATAGGGATGAGTGAATAAGGCAAAATTTGAATTTGTCTATTCGCTCGGACTTTTCCAGGAAAGGTAATTCTCACAAATTTGATGTTCCTTATTAAGCTCTTGAGTCACTCAAGACCCAATAACAAACATAAGATGTAAAAAAGTAAAAAAAATGAACTTATACTCACCTTGCTACTCAAGTCTACAGCCCCACCGCTTTTTAATATCACCCGACCAATTTCCAATTGCATTTTCTTATCATCACCGCAAGCACTAAATGTCCGATTCATTGAAAGGTCACAGTGTCTTGACTTGCACTGCGATCTTATGCACTCATGCGCAGAACTTTCCTGGGCCTCTTCAGAGCTGGGATTTCAAACCTTAAAAAAAGAGATGAGGACTGGATGGGTGACAGTGACAGGCGGAGGGATCAGAGGGTTAATCAGTAATTTGAGAAGTATGTTTTTTTATTTGTTAACCTTTTGTTGGCGCTTTATTGTTCAGAAAAATGGTAGCCAGTGACACTGAATCAATGTACTAAAAATTTCCCCTAATTTTAGAGAGTTCACATTTTTGTAATATTCAAGTAGATTTCGATTCCACACAAATATATTCACTCATCTCTAATATCTGCTGAAATTTTGAATGGCAGAAGAAACATATATGACCTTTTAAATTCATTAGATGATCATCAGTAATCAACTCAGCTACCAAAAAGTCCTGAGCTTTAGTAAATTACCCTTTTCTACTCATAATGGAGGAATACCAGAAATAGTAAAACACAATAAAGTGGAGATCCCATTTTTGAGCTTAGGAGCACAATCAAATTTAAAGAATAGTGCTGTGTTAAAGTTTCCATGAAAATAAGACCTACTTTGAAAATAAGACCCAGCTGGAATTTTTGGCATTTTTTGGAGTATGCTTATAATATAAGCCCTACTCCACACATAAACCCTGCATAACATACTATAATAGTGTTGTGAAATAGGCTGCCATGAGTGATTTTAACATGTATTAATGGCAAATGAGTAGTCACTCTTCTCCCCACCCAGAATTTTGCCCACCCCCCTGTGCCGGCGTCAGTGATTGGAACGTGTGTTAATTACAAATTAATATTCACCCCGTTCCCCCTCAAATAATCCCACCCCTTTGTTGCAGCATCAGTGATTTAGTCAGACTGCCATAATACTGCCCGAGGACCACATCATAATGTTTGGACAGGTGAGGAGAGCCCGCCGGCTAGTTCAAGCATGGTGATGTGATCCATGTGCAGTAATACAGCAGCCTAACTGAATCACTGATCCTGCCACAGAGGGGTGGGTAGGATCAGTGGGAGAAGGGGGTGAATATACATTTGCAAGTAACACACGTTCCAATCACTGATGCTGGCTCTGAGGGTTGTGCGGGGGAAGGGAGTTAATTTTAATTTTCTATTATTGGGCGACGCTATCACTGACTACAATACAAAATATAAGGCAACCCTTGAAAGTAAGCCCTCGCTCCACTCTTGGAGCCAAAATTATATAAGACCTCATCTTATTTTTGGGGAAACACAGTTAGAAAGAAAAATATGTATGAAATAAATAAGAAAAATGTACAATGCCCTATAATAAATACATCTTTAATAATTAATGACTTACAAGCCGCTCCTAGTTAGTCTAAAATAACCAAGCAAAACATTTTAGGATTTTAAGAATGCAGTGCTACTAAATGTAATGGACTAAACGTCTTACTAGATTCCAGTGATGTTCTACCAACTATGAAAAGCACCAGTGACTAAGTGTCAAACTCCATTTAACACATAAATAGACATTCACTTTCCTACTGTATGGCTGTATAAAACAAGCAGATGTGGAGAGTTATCCTTGTTTCTAGTTCTATAATTCGAAACTTTGGCTTTCCTGTGAGATAAAACGCTGACAGATAGTGGCCTATTCTCTTCTACCCCATTAAAAACACATTCACATTTGCCCAAACTGAGCATGCATGTGTATGAAGAATTCCTTAGGCATATTAGTCTGCTGAACTATTCTTTATCCAACAGTTGTTGCACATGTATGACCACTTTAAAGTGGTTGTTGTGAGATCTGCCAGTTTGGATGTTGGTGGGCATTGTGGCAAGTCTCCGGTGGTCAGAGGTGTTAATCCTTCTCATACCTCTGCATCTGAGCGAGTCTCTCGCACTTCTGGGTGTACTCCAGCCCTCCTTCAGGTCACCCATCACTGACCATGAGGGGTGAGGTGTTGCCTTCGGAGGAATAGAGCTAGTGCAGGTGCTTGGTCTGGCCACTCTAAAGGGTACTTTACACACTGCGACATCGCTAGCGATCTCGTTAGCGATGTGAAATTCTAGATCGCAAGTGCGATCTTTCGAGATCGCACATGCGTAAAATGACCTATGTGCGATTTCAAATGATCACACTTGCAATCTAGAATTTCACATCGCTAATGAGATCGCTAGCGATGTCGCAGTGTGTAAAGTACCCTTAAGAGAATTTCTTCAGTTTGTGGTACTGCTAGTAGGTGGGACACCATCAATTCCAGTGATGATGCTGTTCAGGGATCCCATTACACTGGGTCCCCTAGTGTCAGCTGTTGCCAGGAGATATGGGATGCTATGTCTTCTGGCTCAGCAATGTGGTGGGAGGTTTCTTTGACTCCACTCTCCTCGCTCCCTCCTTTGCATTTGTGGGGGGTGGAGACTGGGTGTTACCTCAGTGGTGTCAGTGGATCCATGAGAAGGATATTTAAACCTGCCATATCCTCTGGGTCAGTGCTGATTATTTTCAGTTGTGCTTGGGTAGTAAGGTTAATAGTTTCGGCGTGTATCTTCAGGTTTGCTCTCTTACTCTCAGTTTTTGGTCTTTGCTTTGTTTCTTGCTATTCCTTATACTTTGTTTGAATCTGCTCTGCACTACTTTTCTTGTTTGCACTGGTGTGTTTTTGTTGCCTGGGATAAGCTCTGCCAAAGTCTCTTCTTCCAGGACCAGACGGTGGATGAAAAGTACCCCTGCCTTTTAGGGTGTGCATTATCTTGATGGCTTGTGTAAAGTGTGTCTGGCATACTTCACTTGCTGGCCATCACTACCCTAGCATTACATAATAATCAGCCCAGACTTAATGGATCCAGCCAAGCAGCTGGCGCATCAGTTGCAGGACCTATTATGTTTTAAGCTGGGTTCACACTAAGCGACAGCGACAATGATGTCGCTGTTACGTCACCATTTTCTGTGACGTAACAGCGACCTTGTAAGTCGCTCTTATGATCGCTGCTTAGCTGTCAAACACAGCAGCTGAAGCAGCAGCGATATAACGACACGCGTCGCTGTGCTGCAACATGTGCAGAGAGCAGGGAGCCGCGCACACTGAGCCCTGGCTCCCTGCTCTCCTAGCTACAGTACACATCGGGTTAATTACCCGATGTGTACTGCAGCCACATGTGCAGAGAGCTGGGAGCCGGCGCTGGCAGCGTGAGAGCGGCGGAAGCTGGTAACGAAGGTAAATACCTGATGGATTTTTTCTCATTGTGTTGGCTTTATGGAGGAGGGAAATAGAGGGTCATGCCTTTTGTTGATTGTGGGGCAGAAGTACATTTTGTAGACACCTCCATAACGCCCTTCTTACCCAGTGTGTGGAAACTTGCACTGATTGTTCGGTATCCCTTCAGAGGGGGTGTCTCCACAAAAAGGAAATTACCTTCTTGGTTCTTTAAACCCTTCCAGGTCTAATGGTTCTGTGTCTTCACTGGTTCAGACAACTTAATCTCCATATTGACTGGGTTAGTGGGGACATCATTAGTTGGAGTGAGGTGTGTTGGGGCCAAATGCTTTCAGGAAATTTCTCGTGCTGGGTGTTCCACAACTCAGGTTCTTTTCTACTTGGAGTAGTATCCTGAAGTATTTTCTGAAGAGGGAAGCTTGGTATTACCCCCCTATTGCCTTTATGATTGTGAGATACAATTGATTGTTGGAGCTCCCCCGCCTAAGGATAGAATTATTAATCTTTCTAAACCCGAGCAGATAGCTACGAGGTTGGGCAAAATGTTGCCAAAGGTTTTATCCACTCTCCTGTGGGAGTTGGTTTCTTTTTTTGTGGCTAAAAAGATGTTAGTTTAAGGCCATGCATTGATTACCGGGACCTAAATAAGACTGCTGTTAGAAATTAGTATGCCCTTCCTCTCATACCCGACTTGTTTAGTGAACTTATTGGGGCCAAGATCTTTACTAAATTGATTCTCAAGGGATCCTATAACCTTGTCTGTATCAAGTCAGGGGATGTGTGTAAGACATGCCCGAAGGACATTAAGAGTATCTTGTAATGCCATTTGGTGTTTGCAATGCTCCTGCAGTGTTTCAGGCCTTGGCTATTGACATCTTTAGAGATATTCTGGGGGTATTTGTCATTGTATATATTGATGATATTTTAATTTTCTCCAAAGATGTGTTGTTCTACAAGCATCATGTTCATATTCTCTTCAGTTGGCTCAAAAATATTTTTTGTATTTGAATTTACACACATCTTCCTTTGAGGTGGAGGAAATTGGATTTCTTGGGGTGATTTTCTCATCCACTGGTTTCTGCAAGCACCCCGCCAAGGAGCAAGCTATATGGTACTGGATCCAACCCAAGAACCTGAAGGCTCTTCAAAGGTTTTTGGATTTTGCTAACTACTATAAAATGTTCATTAGAGATTTTCAAAGATTGTTAAACCCCTTACTGATCTCACTCAGAAAGCAGATGTGTCTGGGTGGGGGATTGAGGTTGACAGGGCATTTTCTTGGCTCGGGCATTTACCTGTGCCCCGGTCTTGGTTCAGCCTGACATTAATAGAGCATTTGTTGTTGAGGTGGATTCCGAAATAGGAGTGGGGGCGGTATTATCCCATGGGTCTCTTTCTCTCACATACTTTCGGCCTTGTGCTTTTTTTTTCTAGGAAATTTTCTTCCACTGAATTAAATTATGATGTGGGTAACTGGAAGTTGTTGGCCATTAAATGGGCTCTTGAGGAATGGTAGCACTTTTTGGAGGGGGCTAGACATCTGTTCATCACAGCGCTGCGGAATATGTTGGCGCTATAGAAATAAAGATTATTATTATTATTATCACAGACCATAAAAATGTAATCTACCTTGAAAATTCCAAGAGGCATAATACCAGGCAGGCCATATGTGCCATATTTGTTTGACAGTTTCAGTTTTTCATTTCTCATACTCCTGGGTCTTTGAATACTTGTGTCGATGCTCTTTCACAAAGCTTGTGCCCTCCCTGAGAAGGTTAGTCTTTCCTCTATTTTTTCCCTGGGAATGATGGTTGCCACTACCAATATTAAATGGGAAATAGTTCAATCATAACATTTGGGCCCTACTGACACCCTGCAAGACAAGTTGTTTGTGGCTGTTAAATTTAGGCTCCATATTAGCCTATATATCCTATTATATCATATATCATATTAGCCTATATATATATATATATATATATATATATATATATATATATATATATATATGTATATATTGTCATGATTCTGTTTTGACTGGCCACCCAGGCATTAAGGATTAAGGTAACCATGCATTTGGTTAAACTGGGTTATTGGCGGCCTTTTTTACGTTAGGATTTTGAGGCTTTTGTCCAGTCCTGTGTGGTGTGCGCCAGGAATATGGTGCTGCGGTCTGCTCAGGCTGGTGAGCTCCTCCCTCTTCCAATTCCGAACCGGCCCTGGTCACAAATCTCAATGGATTTCAATACTGATCTCCCCACCTCTGAAGGTATGACTGGGATCTGGGTTATCATGGACCATTTCTCCCGCCAGTGTCATCTTATCTCTCTCCCTCGATTACCTTCATCTCACTATAACGTAAATTTGTTAATTAATATTGTGGTTAGGTTGCATGGTGTCCCTGTTAATATGGTGTCCAAACGGACACACTACCCTAGCATTACAGTTGTTTAACTTGAAGAAAACATATCCTGAAGGTAGTTAATGATAAACAACAATAAACAAGGCATACTCTAGAACAGGGCGTTTTGATGCTCTCCACTAGGATGACCCGTTCATTCGGTTACAAAACTTCTGAAGTCTGTGATTAGGTTAAACAGTCAGTTCATTACAACAGTGTATCATAAGAGCTACATCTGATGTTGCATTGTTCCAGCCAATTACAGGTTCCAGTGATTAACTGACCACTGAATGGTCAACCTGATTTCAACCTGATAAGTATGTCTTATTTATCATTTTATACCAGAATCCCAATTACAAAATAGTTGGGTTACTATGTAAACTGTAAAAAAAAAAAGAACCTAAGGATTTGGAATTCTCTTAAAGAAATATTTTATATATAACAGAACATAGAATACAAATCAGAAGTTTAAAGACATTGTTTCATCTCATTTAAAATACTTAAAAGGATGGTGTCATCCAAAAAGAAAAAATGAAATAACTGAAAAAATGTATTAATATATATTATTAATGTTTAATGTTTATAATATTAATGTTTTAATGTTTTGTTTAAATATTATTTGTTTTAACGTGAGCAAAATATAAAAAAAAATTAAAAAGTTTGATATTTTCCATTGTTAAATACTAGGGGGAGCAGCTGCTGAAATCCTACAGAAATCCCACTGTAGAATTAGGTCACATTGCAGCTGCAGTAAAAGTGGGCAGAATCTGCTCTCCTGTGTGTGATGTCACCTCCCCTACCAATCTGGGTTTTTCCAACAGGATAAGGGAAGATGAAATGTAGGGGCACAGTGCGGAGCCATTTTGTTGGTGACCACAAATGTCTAAAGTGTCACCAAGGACAGCAGACAGTATCACACAGGATAGGGTTAGATACACGGCTCAGCAGACAGTATCACACAGGAAAGGATTAATACACAGCTCAGCAGACAGTATCACATAGGACAGGATTAGATACAAGGCTCAGCATACAGTATCACACAGGACAGGGTTAGATATACAGCTCAGCAGTCAGTATCACACAGGAGAGGATTAGGTACACAACTCAGCAGTCAGTATCACACAGGAGAGTATTAGATACACAGCTCAGCAGGCAGTATCACACAGGAAAGGATTAGATACACAGTTCAGCAGTCAGTATCACACAGGAGAAGATTAGCTACACAACTCAGCAGTCAGTATCACACAGGAAAAGATTAGATACAAAGCTCAGCAGTCAGTATCACACAGGAGAAGATTGGATGAACAGCTTAGCAGGCAGTATCACACAGTTTAGGATCACAGAGCGTAGCCATTTTGCTGGTGACCATAAATATCGAAAGTGTCACCAAGGACAGTTGCATAGTGCTCCCCAACATAGCGCTCTGCATTCCCCAGTCCAGCAATGGTCTGCCGCATGCACGTCCACCCGCAATCTTCTGTCACATGCACGCCCGCAATGCTCTGCCACACGTACGCACTCTATGCTCTGCCACACGCACACACACACATAATGCTCTGCCACCCACATGCCCTCAATGCTCTGCATGCAAGCACACAATGCTCTGCATGCTCTGCCCGCAGTCTCTTTTTTTGCTTTACCACTGGATTCGTGCTTCTAATGTAAGTTGCTTGTACTTAGTCTCATACGTACCACTGCTGTCTTAACCTTCTATTGCCACTGCTTCCATCTGTCTCCAGTAGTTTACGACCTGCCGAATTTCTCCAATGTTTGCTGGAATGAGCTGAAGATCACCTTTCAATGCAAGTCTATGAGAACCTTGTTCTGGCTCTCAGACTTAGGGGGGCTTTACATGTTGCGACATCGCTACCGATATATCGCCGGGGTCACGTCGTTAGTGACGCACATCCGGGACCGGTAGCAACATCGCAACATGTAAATCCTAGGTGCGACGATGAATGAGCACAGAAGCATACAATATCGCTGATCTGTGTAACGTCGTTCATTTCCATAATGTTGGTTCGACCGCAGGTACGATGTTGTTTGTCATTCTTGCAGCTCCACACATCGCTGTGTGTAAACCCGCAGGAGCGACAAACATCTCCTTATCTGCGTCCCAACGGCAATGCGGAAGGGAGAAGGTGGGCGGGATGTTATGTCCCGCTCATCTCCGCCCCTCCGCTTCTATTGGCCAGCCGATTAGTGACGTCGCTGTGACGCCGAATGCACCTCCCCCTTGAAGGAGGGATTGTTCGGCAGTCACAGCGACGTTGCCGAGCAGATATGTGTGTGTGAAGCTGTTGTAGCGATAATGTTCGCTACGGCAACAATCACCACATATCGCATGTGCGACGGGGGCGGGTGCTACTGTGCTGGACATGTAAGCAATTTCTAGCGATGTCGCAACGTGTAAAGCCCGCCTTGCATTAAGAGTTTGTGACCATTACCTCTAACTTTTGGCCAGTCAGTTGTTGCAGGACTGGAATGATGCTGATAAAAGGTGAAGATGTTGACGGGTAAGCATAACACTAGGGTTAGGGACCTTATATTGGAAGCACTACTTGAGCGCTGAAAAAATAATTGCTGGACTGGTGCTTTAGGTCACTTAGAATTTTATGGCAGCAACACATCTTAAAAACGTTAGGGCATGGCCGTGTCCACCATTGTGTAGCACACCCTTTTCTTTATATTCCAACCTATAAACATATGGGCTATGAGGAGATCAAAAGCTGGAGTTATGTTTATTAAGCAAATAGAAATATGTCTTTCAACTTCTGATTTGTGTTCCATGTTCTGTTGTGAAAAAATATGACTAGAAGGGATTTCCATTGCATTGCATTCTTGTTTTCTTTACATATTACACAGAGTCCCAACTTTTTGGGGGCAATTTGGGTTGTATTAACTTCTTGTACAGCAATTTTCTACAACTATGCTAAGGCAATAAGGGTGCGTGCTCACGATCAGTGTTTGCAGC
Organism: Anomaloglossus baeobatrachus; assembly: GCF_048569485.1. Classification (NCBI taxonomy): domain Eukaryota; kingdom Metazoa; phylum Chordata; class Amphibia; order Anura; family Aromobatidae; genus Anomaloglossus; species Anomaloglossus baeobatrachus. Next base: position 292,378,821 of record NC_134356.1, on the reverse strand, counting down.
ATTTTGGACGCAGCATGCTTCATGCTTCAGCTGCGTTCAAAACGTTGCATTGTACAGTACAAGCATTATGGACAGGATTTCTTGAAATCCCATGCCCACTGTGTTTGTTTTTTTTCCACAACAAACACTGACCTGCGGTGCAGCTTTCCAGACTGCAGCATGTCAGTTGCTTGCTGCGGAGTCGCATGTGTCCTCCGTAGGGAGAACACAGGCAAGACACGACAGCGCACTGAACCCTGATCGTGGACACAAGCAGCTATAGTCTCCTGCTGAGGAGACTCGCGGACCCACAGTGAGTCCTGATCATGGGCACATATCCCTAGACCACACCTCCCAACCGTCCCGGATTCTGCAGGACTGTCTCAATTTGAGGTCTTTCTCTCACAGTCCCGCGGCTCACAGTTGTTGTCCTGGCTCCTCCCCTCAGTGCAGTGAATTAAATTAAATTCTCAACTGCTCTGGGTGTGAATTTGTGAACTTGTGAACTCATCATCCACTGGAAGCAGCTCTACCACTGAGCAACTTCCTGTATTGAAAGATATTGGAAGATTTGGTAATCTTGACCTCTGCATTGCAGTAGAGAAACCAGAAGTAGATTATTAAGCTACAAAGATGATAGATACCGTAGATAGATAGATAGATAAATAGATAGAGTAATAGATAGAGGAATAGATAGAGGAATAAATAAATAGAGGGATAGATAGAGGGATAGATATATAGATACATAGATAGATAGACAGATAGATAATGGATAGATAGATAGACAGATAGATACAGTAGATGGATAGATAGATAGATAGATAGATAGATAGATGGATAGATAGCGGGATAGATAGATAGATGATAGATGGATAGATAGATAGAGGGATAGATAGATAGTGGGATAGATAGAGGGATTGATAGAGGCATAGATAGATAGATACATAGATAGATAGAGGATAGATAGATCGATAGATAGATAATAGATAGATAGAGGATAGATAGATACATGATAGATAGAGGGATAGATAGATAGAGAGATAATAGATAGATTAATGGAAAATAGGTAAATATATAGAGGGATAGATAGATAGATACAGTAGATACTGTACATGACAGATAGATTAATGGATAATAGATAAATAGAGGGATAGATACATGATAGATAAATAGATACATTATAGATATATACATGATAGATAGATGATAGATAATAGATAGATAGATAGATAGTAGTGATGAGCGAGCATGCTTGTAACTACTCGGTACTCGCACGAGTATCGCTGTACTCGGGCTGCTCGGCGGGGACCGAGTAATCTCGCGATACTCGTGCTGTACTCGTGGTCTTCATTTCTGCATGTTGGCGCTCTTTTGAGAGCCAGCCCTCATGCAGGGATTGGCTGGCAGACCACTGCAATGCCACAGCCCTGTTAGTTGTGGAATTGCAGTGATTGGCCGGCCTGCACAGCGTGACCGAGCCTTTATACCGGCCGGCGCGCTGTGCTCTGCTCACAGCTATCCAGACAGTCAGTGCAGGGAGAGTGTCGCTGATTCAGGGGAAGCTTTGCGGCCCTTTATAGATTTTTCAGTTGCAGGGCTGCAAACAGTGTGACCAAAAGTCCTTCTCAGGACTATTCTAGTTGTATACAGGCAGGCAGGGTATAGCCAGGTCGGAGTACAGTAGCAGAGTCCTTCTCAGGACTATTGTTGCTATATACAGGCAGGGTATAGCCAGGTCTGAATACAGGCTAGTGACCAGAAGAGTCCTTGTCAGGACTATTGTACCAGTATACAGGCAGGCAGGCAGGCAGGCAGGCAGGGTATATATAGCCATTCCTAGTGGTGACCGTATACCAGCCTTCATCATATCTGGGGCTGGTGTACACAGTCTAAAACAGTCCAGATAGTGTCTGACTTGGTTCTTAGTGCGTCCGTGCTTGGTTTTTAAAACCGCACGTGTGTGCCTGTCGGTGGCAGCGTACAGGTGCACTTGTGTGCAATTTCCACAAACTTTGATATAACGCACAAGTAGTGAATACACGTCAGCACAGCATTGCAAAATGCGCAAGGGCATTGGCAAGGAACAAGGAAGTGGACGTGATGGTGGTGCAGGCAGAGGCCGAGGTCGTGGGCACGCTCTAATTTCGCCACAACAAAGGGCCACATCTAGTCGCTCGCACGTCCTGTCCCAAATTCTTGGGGACCGCAGCAGTACACCGCTCTTGAACCAAGACCAGTGTCAACAGGTTGTTAGTTGGATAGCAGATAATGCTTCCAGTCAGATTGGCACCACCACAAACACTCTGTCTTCCACACGGTCAAGTGTCAGTAGCCGTGATACTGCACCGCACATTTCTGAACCTGATCCTCCTTCCTACCACCAGGCTGAGTACACGTCCTCCTCGGACATTAATGATCCCACACTTGGACACTCGGAAGAGCTGTTCACGTTTCCATTCACACATTCTGGCCTCTCGCCAGCTCATATTGAAGTGGGTCATGAGGAGATCGTCTGTACAGATGGCCAAATATTTGAGCAGCCACGTTCTCACGAAGTTGGCAACGTGTCTCAACAAGTGGTGGACGATGATGAGACACAATTGTCAGGAAGTCAGGAGGAGGAGCAGGGTGCGGAAGAGGAAGACGACGTGGTGGATGATCCAGTAACTGACCCAACCTGGCAGGAGGATATGCAGAGCGAGGACAGCAGTGCACAGGGGGAGGGAGGCGTAGCATCACAACAGGCAGTAAGAAGCAGGGTGGTGGCCCCAGGCAGAAGTCAGGCAACCGTTCCCCGGAACAACACGACGACACAAGGTGCCTGTACAAATGTTAGGTCTTCCCGAGTCTGGCAGTTTTTTAAGTTGGATCCAGATGATTCAAAAAAGGCCATTTGCAACACCTGCCGTGCCAGCATCAGCAGGGGTACCAAAACTAGCAGCCTGACCACCACCAGCATGATCAGGCACATGTCAGCCAAGCACCCGACTTTGTGGGAAGTACAACAGAGTCGAGGAGCAGTGCTTGCTGATGTCACTGCTACGTCTTCGCTGGTTGTGCATGCGAGCCAATCCCCTGTCCATGCTGCCTGCGAACAAGCCTCCTCCACTCCTGCACCTGCAGTTGCCTACGCAGAAAGAACACCATCATCAAGCACGTCCTTGTCCCAGCGCAGCGTTCAGTTATCCATTCAGCAAACCTTTGAACGCAGGCGCAAATACACTGCCAACACCCCACATGCCACAGTTCTAAATGCTAACATTTCGCGACTGCTTGCGCTGGAAATGTTGCCTTTTAGGCTGGTGGAGACAGAAGCATTCCGTGACCTGATGGCGGCAGCTGTCCCACGTTACTCGGTCCCCAGCCGCCACTATTTCTCCCGGTGTGCCGTCCCCGCGTTGCATAACCACGTGTCACAAAACATCACACGTGCCCTGAACAACGCTGTTTCACCCAAGGTCCACCTAACCACAGACACGTGGACAAGTGCTTGTGGGCAAGGCCGCTACATCTCGTTGACGGCACACTGGGTTAATATTGTGGAAGCTGGGACCCAGTCTGAGCGAGGGACGGAACACGTCCTTCCCACACCAAGGTTTGCAGGCCCTACCTCAGTCAGTGTTTCACCCACACTCTACAGCTCCGGAATGTCATGCTCTTTAGCCTCCTCCTCCTCCTGCGCATCCTCATCCACTGTACCCTCCACACCAGTCACAAGCTGGAAGCACTGCAGCACTGCCTCGGCGAAGCGGCAACAGGCTGTGCTGAAGCTAATCTGCATAGGTGACAAACCCCACAATGCAGAAGAGCTGTGGACAGCTCTGAAACAGCAGGCAGATCACTGGCTCACACCTCTGAACCTAAAGCCAGGAAAGGTCGTGTGTGACAATGGCCGGAACCTGGTGGCGGCTTTGAGGCGAGGCCAGCTGACACATGTTCCATGCGTGGCCCATGTGCTCAACCTTGTGGTTCAGCGGTTTCTAAAGTCATACCCAGAGCTGTCTGATCTGCTGGTAAAAGTTCGCCGCCTGTCTGCACATGTTCGAAAGTCACCTACTGCTTCAGCCGGCCTTGCCGGCTTTCAGCGCAGTTTGCATCTTCCGGCTCACAGGCTGGTGTGTGATGTCCCCACGCGTTGGAATTCAACTCTGCACATGTTGGTCAGGATATGTGAGCAGAAGAGGGCAGTTGTTGAGTACCTGCATCACCTAAGCCGTCGGGAAATGGGTCAAACTCCACACATAACACCTGAGGAGTGGAGATGGATGTCAGACCTATGTACCATCCTCCAAAACTTTGAGGACTCCACCAAGATGGTGAGTGGTGATGACGCCATTATTAGCGTCACCATACCGCTACTCTGCCTTCTAAAACGGTCTCTGCTGAAAAACAAACATGATGCATTGCAGGCGGAGCGCGATGAGTTGCAGCAAGAAACAGTAGTGGGTGTGGGTGATGATAACACACAGCCCAGTCTCGTCTCATCACAACGTGCAGTGGAGGACTATGACGAGGAGGAGGATGAAGACATGGAGCAACTCTCCGGCCAAATTGAGGATATGACATGCACACCAGTCATATCCTCGGTTCAGCGTGGCTGGCCAGAGGACAGGGTAGATGAGGAGGAGGAGGAGGAGGACAGCATGTTCAGTCATCTTGTTGGTCAGGCTACTGAAGTCCTGGCTGTTAAGAGTCTGGCGCACATGGCTGACTTTATGGTAAGCTGCCTGTCTCGTGACCCTCGCGTTAAGAACATCTTGGCCGACAATCATTACTGGTTGGTAACACTGTTAGACCCATGCTACAAGGAGAACTTTTTGTCTCTTATTCCCGTGGAGGAGAGGTCAACCAAAATGCAGCAGTTCCGGAAGGCCATAGTCACGGAAGTAGGCAAAGCATTCCCCTCACAAAACGCTAGCGGCATAGGTCAGGAATCAGTGGACAACCGAGGCGTACAGCCGAGAGAGGCACAAGTCCAATCCGCCAGAGGTAGGGGAACAGTCTTTAAGATGTGGGACAGTTTTCTCAGCCCCTCACGTACCACAGCCCCTGAGGTGCGGGGTAGTGCCACAAGAAATCCTAAGTTTGCCCAGATGCTGAAGGAGTACCTTGCAGATCGAACAACTGTACTCCGACATTCCTCTGTGCCTTACAATTATTGGGTATCCAAGCTGGACACGTGGCATGAATTGGCTCTCTACGCCTTGGAAGTCCTGGCCTGCCCTTCTGCTAGCGTTTTGTCAGAGCGTGTTTTTAGTGCCGCAGGTGGAATCATTACAGATAAACGCACCCGCCTGTCAACTGAAAATGCTGACAGGCTGACTCTGATCAAGATGAACAAGGGTTGGATTGGGCCAGACTTCACCACACCACCAGCAAATGAGAGCGGAATTTAAAGTTTGCCATGTACCTCCACTCACCCATGGGTACACACTTCTGGACTTTGGATAATCGCTGGACTGCTCCTCCTTCTCCTCATGCGCCACCATGATGATGACCGTTACAAATTGCAATACTTAGGCCTTTGTTTCAGGTATACCCCCAGTGGTAAATTTTTTCGCCCATTCTTTGCAGAATGGACATTACAACGACAGGAGACCCGCTCCTTTGCAATGGGAACAATGTTTTGAGGCCCTCATGCACGTCTCTACCCAGGGACAACGTGGAGCCTCCCAATTTTTGGCTGCCCTGCCAAAGGGCTATACTATAATACACCCACTTCCTGACAATGGACACTTAATGTTTTGAGGCCCTCATGCACGTCTCTACCCAGGGACAACGTGGAGCCTCCCAATTTTTGGCTGCCCTGCCAAAGGGCTATACTATAATACACCCACTTCCTGACAATGGACACTTAATGTTTTGAGGCCCTCATGCACGTCTCTACCCAGGGACAACGTGGAGCCTCCCAATTTTTGGCTGCCCTGCCAAAGGGCTATACTATAATACACCCACTTCCTGACAATGGACACTTAATGTTTTGAGGCCCTCATGCACGTCTCTACCCAGGGACAACGTGGAGCCTCCCAATTTTTGGCTGCCCTGCCAAAGGGCTATACTATAATACACCCACTTCCTTCCAATGGGCACTTCAGGTTTACAGGCCCTCATGCACGTCTCTACCCAGGGACAACGTGGAGCCTCCCAATTTTTGGCTGCCCTGCCAAAGGGCTATACTATAATACACCCACTTCCTGACAATGGACACTTAATGTTTTGAGGCCCTCATGCACGTCTCTACCCAGGGACAACGTGGAGCCTCCCAATTTTTGGCTGCCCTGCCAAAGGGCTATACTATAATACACCCACTTCCTTCCAATGGGCACTTCAGGTTTACAGGCCCTCATGCACGTCTCTACCCAGGGACAACGTGGAGCCTCCCAATTTTTGGCTGCCCTGCCAAAGGGCTATACTATAGTACACCCACTTCCTTCCAATGGGCACTTCAGGTTTACAGGCCCTCATGCACGTCTCTATGCAGGGGCATTGGTGAACCTCACAATTTTGGACTGCCCTGGCAAAGGAAAATACTACAAAGACTCACTTCCTCAAAATGGGCACATTAGACTCAAGAGGCCTTCATGTACGTCTCTTCTCAGGGACATCGGAGTGCCACACAATGTTTTCACGTAAAATCTTTCATGTATTAATCTCAAAAAGTAACATACACCAGCTCTATCTCACTATTGGGTATGTGCCCTTAACATTTCTGCCATGAAAAATCATTTTGGGGTCATTTTGGAAGGTTTTCTGGTGAGTCCGTAAAAATGGCGTGAAACGCGGACAAAATTGTTCACAGCTGTGACTTTTGAGTGATAAATGCTTCAAGGGGTCTTCCCCATGCTGTTGCCATGTCATTTGAGCACTCTTCTGAGACTTTTGTGACATTTTTAGGGTTTCTCCATGCTGCCGGGGGGTCATTTCACAAAAATACTCGGGTCTCCCATAGGATAACATTGGGCTCGTTGCTCGGGCCGAGTACACGAGTATCTTGGGAGGCTCGGCCCGAGCTTCGAGCACCCAAGCTTTTTAGTACTCGCTCATCACTAATAGATAGATACTTCATCTCTTTGTAGGTGAAGGAAAGAGTCAGATTCATTTGTTCCCATAAAACTACTATAAAGAAGTGAGAAAAAAATACAAAAAGATTTATAAGAAGTATTTCTTTATTTTCACCACCTAGGATTCAAAGCAGTAACTTTCAAACACGTGTCCAGCTGCCCTCCTAGCGGTTCTGTTAAGCCACAAGGATTGATGATGTCAGAAGGAGGATTTTATATGGATGAACTTACAATGAAACCTCTGATTATACAGCAGATTACACAGGACATAGAGCTCCATTGTACAGAGCAGTATCTCTATGTTCTGTGTTCTACAGGGAGAGGAAAAGAGGTTTTTTTCTTCTAATAAAATTACCAAAAATAATAAAAAAATAGAATAATGTAATTTTATTACACTTTTTTAAAATAATAAACATCACAAATCAGCAAATAACATGGACATATTTGGTGTTCCTTTAATGGTAATGACCTGAACAACACAGCGATCAGATTATTGATGGGGATCTGTAAATGGCGTAAAAAAATGGTGCAATTTATTATTTTTCTTTATTAAAACCCATAAATAAATGTAATAAAAATGTATGGTTGAGGTTGTGTTCACATGTAGCGTAAATGCTGTATTTATTCACACAACACAATAACAATCTTCTCTGATTATTGCGTGTTTGCTGTATTTTTATGCATTGTTCACCTTATTTGATACATGTTTGGTGCAGATGTGAATCCTGAAGCTTATAACGAAAAAACCCCTCAAATCCACACAGTTCAGAGGTGTCTTTAGAAAAGGGGCGGAAATTTCATGACGTCTTATCCACTTTGCTTGGACAATTAGTCCATGTTCACATGTAGTGTAAATGCTGCATCTTTTTTCTGCTGTTTTTTTGTACAGAAATTCTGCTGTGTGTAATGTCCAAGCAAAGTAGATGTAATTTCATGAAAAGATGTGCTTTTTTTCTCTAGAGGTTTCTATGTAGAACTTAAAAAAATGCAGGAAAAGTTTCTTTGTACAATAAAAACACTTAAAAATGTAGATTCACATCTGAACCAAAAACGCATGAAATAGTGGAGAAAAGGTATAAAAAATTCAGCGAAAATGGAATAACCAGAGAAGATTGTTATTGTGTAGTTTGTGTTGACAGCGGCAGAAACAAAAAAACACCAGAATTTATGCAACCTGTGAACACGGCCTTAAAGGTACAAATAAGCAGCATGTCATATAGTGACACATATAAATATAAGAAAATTCTGGCTGCTATGACTATGAATGAACAGTCCGGGGCATCTGCTGAATGACCTTTAAGGCCCTGTCACACACAGAGATAAATCTTTGGCAGGTCTGTGGTTGTAGTGAAATTGTGGACAATCAGTGCCAGGTTTGTGGCTGTGTACAAATGGAACAATATGTCCATGAATTCACTGCAACCACAATTCTGCCAAAGTTTTATCTCTGTGTGTAAAGTGGCCTTTACTCTCAACTGGGTGTGGCTAGGGGTGTGGTAAAAATTTGCCACGGTGCCGGGAGTTTGTCCCTCTTTCCTTTCTTCAAAAGTTGGGAGGTATACCTTAGGCCTCCTTCACACGTCCGTGTCTCCGGTACGTGTTTGGTCCGTTTCCTCACGTGCCGGAGACACGGGCACACGTAGACCCATTAAAAATAAGTTGTTCTGCACACACGTGCGCGTTTTGCCATGGACCTTGTGTACGTGTGGAACATACGTATGCCCGTGTGCTCCACGCGTAGACATGTCCGTTTTTCTCCGGCATCACGGGTGTCACACGGACCGCACATGGACCGCACGGATGTGATCCGTGTGACACGCACCGGAGAGAACACATGTGTCTGTAAAAAAAATAGAATTTCTATACTCACCCTCTCCAGCACTGCTGTCTTTGCCGCTGCTGTCACTTGCTTCCAACCCCCGCTCATTATGCTCATCGCATATTCACTCCACTGCGGGCCGGAAGCGGCAGCAGCGGGGAGTGGGCAGGGCCGGAGACCGTAGATCAGCACCACGGACAGCAACGCCAGGGACAGGTGAGCATAAAGTTCCTGTTTTCCGTTTGTTATCACGGATAACACACGAAGAACACACGTGTGCCATAAACACAGCACATGGAGGACAATACGCACCTTTGACATGTCCATGAAAAACATGCGTAATTTTCACGGACGTGTGAAAGAAGCCTTAGACAGTGGAACTTTGCATTGCCACTGATGATGAGGAGTGAGTAGAGACTGTAAAATAGCTAAGGAGACAATGTAGGAAGAACAAGATCAACAAGGAGCCCCTGTAGTTCAAGCTGATAGTAAAATAAGTGACCAAGTTTAAAATTCCCATCCATTAAAAAACAAACACTTCTGTCATTCCAAGACCAGAAACTTATACAGCATGTTTTAGTTAATTAGTGCAAGTTGACAAGGCTAGTTTAGCTTCAGATGATCAGTTTGTTACATTAGAGGTTTGTTGCGGAGCATAACATATGCCATATATATTATTTCTTGAGTGCAGATCATCATAAATGACAGAAAATCGCAAAGTTCCCTTTTGTTTATAAGAACAGCTGAGTAACATGTCTCATCTGGGAATATGCAAATTCCTGTACCACCTTTCAAACATTTTCCTACATTCAGTCTAAGCTGCATCATGAATAAAATATGTTCTGCTGCGTTAGAAACGACAAGTGCATTTGAGTTTTTCAGTCAAAGAGGTTGAGGCAGATCATACTTTTTCAGCAACTCATCAGCTGCCTTTTTTCCATAGACAAATTTAAAAAGATAATTTCTTAACCCCTTCAGCCCCGGGGCACTTTCCGTTTTTGCGTTTTTGTTTTTTGCTCCCCTTCTTCCGAGAGCCGTAACTTTTTTATTTTTCCGTCAATCTTGCCATATGAGGGCTTGTTTTTTGCAGGACAAGTTGTACTTTTAAATGAAACCATAAATTTTACCATATGGTGTACTGGAAAGCAGCAAAAAAATTCCAAGTGTGGAAAAATTGCAAAAAAAGTGTGATGGCACAATAGTTTTTGGGATGTTTTATTCAGGATGTTCACTATATGGTAAAACTGCTGTATAGGTATGATGCCTGAGGTCGGTGCGAGTTTGTAGACACCAAACATGTATAGATTTACTTGTATCTAAGGGGTTAAAAAAAATTCACAAGTTTGTCCAATAAAAGTGGCGCACGTTTTGCGCCATTTTCCAAAACACGTAGCGTTCTTATTTTTTGGGATCTATGGCTCAGTGATGGCTTATTTTTTGCGTCTCGAGCTGATGTTTCTAATGGTAGCATTTATGCGCAAATGCTATGTTTTGATCGCCTGTTATTGCATTTTGCGTAAAACTTGCGGCGACCAAAAAACGTAATTTTGGCGTTTGGAATTTTTTTGCTACTACGCCGTTTACCAATCAGATTAATTGATTTTATATTTTTATAGATCGGGCATTTCTGAACGCGGCGATACCAAATATGTGTATATTTATTTATTTTTTAACCCTTTAATTTTCAATGGGGGGAAAGGGGGGTGATTTGAACTTTTAGGTTTTTTGTTTTTTTTTTAATTTTTTAAAACTTTTTTTTTACTTTTTTATTTTATTTTACTAGTCCCCCTAGCTATACCGCTTGTAAACAGCAGAAATAGTCACTTTCTTTTTTCCTCTGCTCCGTGCCGAGGAAGAATGAAAGTGAAACTTCATAGCAGCAGGCGTCATCACATGACCCTGTGCTACGATGGCAACCACCGAACATGGCCGCACGCATATAGATCTCGCTGCCAGACTTTGGCAGCGAGATCTAAGGGGTTAATGTTCCGGGAGGAATGCGATTGAAAACAGCTGATATGTGTGCCGATCCACGCCGCCTGCCCGCGGCAGGGGGCGGGGCTTACCGGGACACGATCCATGACGGAAAGATCCGTCCATGGTCGTGAAGGGGTTTGAAGACTGGTTTTGTCTGACAAGGTTTTTGCTTTACTAATAGGAAATGTTTCTAAAAATGTATTTTCTTTGAGAATTCTTCAAAATACACTAAGAAGAATATACACTAAAGCACAAAAGGGTAACAATGTTTTGAACTTTTGACTTCACGCTCAATGTCTCATTATCCACTACATTTTTGAGCGTGAGACTCTCTTCGTTTTAAAGACAGTCATCTTGGCTATATCAAACATAAATTTACCTTGCAATTATAAAACACAATATTACTTATACAGATTTTTGTAATGTGACTGCTTTGTTACTGTTTTGCTCCTGGTATTTGAAACATTTTTTTCTTCCTCTATACTACAAATTACAACATGTTTTCACACTCTCAGTGTGCTATTAAGCTGATTCCCAAGTGAAAGGTCACTGGTTCGAATAGAGGAGCAGCGATAAAGAAGATTTCCCAAGAAAAGAGAAATACTATTATTCAGCTCATTAATAGCAGTCTCTCGGCCAAGAAAATTGCCAAGCCACATCATGTGAGTGCCAGGATGGTTGGAAGAATACTAAATAAAGTTCATTCATTAAAAAGCCAAGAGGCGGATGTCCAGGCAAAATATCAGAGTCAACAAGTCAGCTTATTGCAAAGTCTATCAGGTCTGATGCAACAAACACAACAGTGGAGGTGGCTTGTATGCTTCATAATAGTGAGATCACAGACCTCCATGCAAGAACCGTGCGACGCACATTACACAAGTCTGGAATGGTGGCCAGAAAAAAGGTGCAGAAGGCTTGACTTCAATATCAACAGCCGGTTTGAGTTTGCAAAAAAGTATGAAAGTGGACAGGAGAAAATTGGAAACGGGTAATTTGTAGTAATGAGATGAAAGTTTATAGACTAGGCTCTGATGGGTGCAAAATGGGCCTTGAAGAAACAAAGGAAAAAGGTGCTAATGCATCAAGAAGTAGAAGGAATTGTCAAATTCGGTGGAGAAAGCCTGATGATATGATGATATGGGGCTGTTTTACAGCCAAGGGTGTTGGATACTTAAATAGGATTGGTGGTGGGCTCAATGCTTAGCTTTATGTGAGTATCCCACAAGATGAATTGCCTCATACATCCAAGTACTATGGGTATGAAAAGGAGGATAAAGTGTTCCAGCAGGACAACGACCTGAAGCATATGTTGAGACTGGCTGTTCTTGCTACACACCACAATCGTAGCATGGAGGTGACAGTAGCAGATGTGTCTTTTTCTGCTCTTGTCAGCTATATTCCGCTGATTTTGAGGCGACGCTGGACCTACGTGGATTACGTTGGACCTATTGGGCTTTTACGGGGTTAATAAATGGGTGATCGAGGGAATGTTTTTTTTGTTTTTTTTTATTAAAATAAAATATTTTTTTCATGTGTTTGTGTTTATTTACTGTACTTCATAGATTAATCATGGATGGTATCTTGGTGAGATGCCTGACAAGATTAATCTAAGACTTATTGGCAGCTAAGTCCTGCTGTCATTAACTCCTTATTACCCCATTTGCCAAAGCACCAGGGTAAATCGGGATGAGCCGGGTAAAGTGCCAGAACAGTCTCATCTAATCGATGAGGCCACTCTGGGCATCAGAGGGCTGATATTGTTAGGCTGGGGGGCTCCCCAGAACGTGGGGCTCCCCATCCTGATAATACCTGCCCTCTGCTGTGTGACTTTACCCTGGCTTGTTTCCAATGGGGGGGGGGAGAACTTCACACGTATTTTTTTCAAAAAAATATTTAATTAATTCTGCGGAACAGTATAGTCACGCCCACCGGCAGATGTAAGCTGATGATGTCATTAGTGAGCGACGAGGCGCATAGCCGTCTCATACCTGGACATATCATCACTGCATTATGGTGTAATTTTGCAAATATTCAAGGGAATTATTGCAAACAAAGATATTGTGTGTATGGTTTTGTCATATTTTTCAAACTTGCACGGCAGAGCATCGTGACCTTGTATTCGAATTTTCGGTAAGAAGAGATTTAGTTGCTAATGATATTACAAATAATATATGTCTAATCCATATCATGTTTATCAGAGCTACATATTATATTTTATATTTATTTATAAAAAAAAACCCATAAAACGAATTAACAATTTAACATTATCAGTGCATGTTTTCCAAAAATTATGGTTGGACCTTAAGCTTCCATTAATTCATGTAAATATTTACTTATCCATGTTTGATTATATAATACATCACATTATATAGTCAATGCTTGGTTAATCCTAATGTTTTCGATATCTGCGATGCTGTAAGCGATCTTGATTGCAACTATAAACTCTTGGACAACATCGCTTACAACAATGCGTTAGAAAATCATACTAGTCCTGAACAACCAACATGTTACAGCATCTCAAACAGTGTCGTTATCGATTAATGTAGTCATGTCGTCTGCATAACCAAACGATATTGTACAATATATTAACCCATTAATGTTTTATAATATTAAAATATGTCTTGTGTTGGTTTATAATTGTTTTAAGTTCTAAATTTGTTTTGTTTGCATTTTATTAACATTTTAAAAAATGCATTATGTTGGAAAATCAAAACTAAACAAAAAAAAAATAAAAATAAAAATTATCCCAAAAAAAAAAAATAAAATCATGATAATAATTTCAATCAACATCCTTTATTTTACATCATAAAGATTGTGAAATCATAATTTTTAGCTCTGATGAAGGAACTTTGTCTTTTTAAATGAAAATACATTTTAATAATGACATAATATTACAATATTAATTCATTTTGATACATCCATTCTTGTTTTTTAAAGACATTTCACATATTAAACAGCCCAAAAAAAAACATTTTATTGCAAATCAAAGAACATCAGCTTTTTATTATAAGCTAATTTTTGAACGAAATTTTATTAATTTTTTTTTAGTTTCAGTATTAATGAAAAAAAAAAATTAAAAACAAATATTATTCATAAAAAGCATCGTTACTATTACCTGACTCTTGACTCACACTTATATGACAATCTGCTTCAAATGTAAGAGTAACACTTGTTGTAGGTATTGTTCGACTGGTACATGGCAATATTGTCACATCAGCATCTGAGGTTGAAGGTAATACCTGTGTGCTTTGAGCATATACATGTGTCGCCCGGGGATAAGGGGTACTCAGATCCGGGCCACGGGGTCACTTCTGTGGGTATCACGGTGGCGTGACCCGGTCTGTGATCCCAGGCTCCACAGTAAGAAGGGGATTAGGTAAGGGAGATTGTCCATGACGCCACCCGTGGTGTGCGGTAAAGTAACGGAGCACCGCCGCTGCCGGTTAATGGATCCCAGGGATGGTGGTGGGCAGCAAGGTAGTGATTTCCCTCCACTGGTAGGGTAGTGGTGTCCCGGGACCCCGGTGAGGTGGTGCAGGGAGGAGATGGAGACTGTCTGAGAGCTGTGCGCCCGGTTGGACCGGGGGATGTTGTTACTCACAGTTCGCTTTGCAAGGAAATTCACACAGAGTCAGGAATTAACCAGAAATTGCCGGTGTCCATAGCCTTCGGTACGGAGGGTGTTGAAGTCCCACACACGGTGCAGTAGACTCCTGTTCTTTCCCTGCAGTCAGGTGCCTCTTTCTCCACTCTTTCTCTTTCTTTCCTCCTCAGCCGGGAACGGGGAGCCCACTCCCCTGCAGTGATCCGGGATCTCTTTCGATACCGGCGGTCCACTACCCTGCCCCGGTCACCTCAAGTCCTTTCCTCACTAACAGCCTGTCCCGGCCCTTTTGGAGCACGCTTCTGTAGCAGCCCGGGAGCTACAACTCCGGACTCCTCTCCCTCTCCCCACACACTCTGCTCCAGCCCCTCCCTCGCTGCTCTGCTAAGCTCTTAGGCTATGTGCACACGCTGCGTTTTTTTGACGCTGCGTTTTTGTGCGTTTTTGGCCGCTAAAAACGCACAAAAACGCACCTGCGTCGAAAAAACGCGGCAAAAAACGCACGCGTTTTGCCGCGATTTGGTGCGTTTTTTTGCTGCGTTTTGCTGCGTTTTTGCTCACTGCGTCCTTATGCGTTTTTTATCAGTGAACAAAAAAAAAAAAGGTCTGATGTCATTTCCTTCTTCAATGTGTTCTTCATTCTCCACTAGTGTATGCAGAAGAGCAGACAGCTGCAGAACTACAAGGCTCAGCATCCTCGATCCAATAGTGTATGCAGGACAGCAGACAGCAGCTGTCGAACTACAAGGCTCAGAATCCTCCATCCAATAGTGTATGCAGGAGAGCAGACAGCAGCTGTCGAACTACAAGGCTCAGCATCCTCCTTCCAGGACTGTATGCAGGATTTCTTTGCCCCCCCCAAAAAAAAAATGACGTGGGCTTCGCCATATTTTTGTATGCTAGCCGGGTACAGCAGGCAGGTACGGGCTGCCCCCAACCCCCAGCTGCCTATTTGTACCCGGCTGGGAACCAAAAATATAGGGAAGCCCTTTTTTTTTAAATTATTTCATGAATTTCATGAAATAATTTAAAAAAAAAAATGACGTGAGCTTCGCCCCATTTTTGAGTCCAGCCGGGTACAACTAGGCAGCTGGGGATTGGAATCCACAGTGCAGGGTGCCCATGCTTTCTGGGCACCCCCGCTGTGAATTGCAGTCCCGCAGCCACCCCAGAAAATGGCGCTTTCATAGAAGCGCCATCTTCTGGCGCTGTATCCAACTCTTCCGGCTGCCCTGATGCCGGGTGGCTAGCCAGGTAATAATGGAGTTAGGGCTAGCTGTATATTATCAGCTAGCCCTAAGCCCGAAATTCATGGTGTCACGCCAATATTAGACATGGCCACCATGAATTTCTAGTAAAGATAAAAAAAAAACACAACACAGAAAAATATTTTTATTAGAAATAAAACACAACACAATTAGTGACTCCATCTTTATTGAAATAAACCCCCCTCCGCAGTAATCCTGGGTTAGGGTCCCGCGCCGTCCAATCCGGATCCAATATCATCTGATCGGTTTGCTGGAAGGCAAAGCGATCAGATGATGTGTCAGGTTAAAGGATGTGAATCACATCACACATCAGCTGATTGTATAAAAGCCGATTATACAATCAGCTGATGCATCAGTGGAAAAAAAAAAAAATAATACTCACTTATGTGCTGAATTACCGGCAGCTCCCGGAGCGATGGGGCGGGAGTCTGATCCTGTCCGATCGCTGCAGCAGCTGCCGGTAATCAGGGATGAAGTCTCCTGACGCATCCGCTGATACCGGCCGGGCGCCCGCGTCAGCCCGAGACTCGATCAGCTGATGCGTCAGGTGACTGCATCAGGTGATCCATCGCCAGGTCCTGCAAGCAAGGTCCTGCCCCGGGGAGACTGCACACAGCCGGAGCGGGAGCGGCAATACCGTGACAGGAGCTGGGAGCGGGCATGGCACCGCGAGGCTGCAGACAGGTGAGTATAACTTTTTTTTTTATTCTACTGTTAACTTTTGTTTTCGCAGCCGCTTCCACCTCCTGCCTGTACATGGCGCCGCACGGCAGCATACATGCACAGGACGGGAGATGGACGCGGCGGTGACGGTACCAGGAGGATTCATGCTTCTGTCTATACTGACAGAAGGAATCCTCTTCCTGTACACGTCACTTTACTACCCACCTCCTGCGCTTATAGCTGCGTTTTTGGTCTTAGAAACGCACCAAAACGCAGCTATTTGCGTTTCTCATTGCGTCTTTCAACATCCCATTGAACTCAATGGATGAAAAGCGCAATTAAAAACGCGGGAATAATTGACATGCTGCGTTTTTGTGGTCACCACAAAAACGCAGCTGAAAAAAAACGCTGTGTGGGGACAGCAAAAATGAAAACTCATAGACTTTGCTGGGGAAGCACAGTCATGCAGTTTTGAGGCCAAAAACGCACCCGAAAAACGCGCAAAAACACCGAGAAAAACGCACCGTGTGCACATAGCCTTACACTGGGGGGGGGTCTCCTGCTGCACAGGTGTGGAATCAGGTTACCAGGGAGGAGAATGACCTGCTCTTTGCTGGATTGCTGCAGGTCTGCGACACCCTGGTTTTGCCAGGGCGTCACATACAGATTGCCCAATCGGTTGACTATAGATAATAGCTGGCTGATTATGTTGTTGTTGAGTGTAAGGGTAAGGATTTTGAATATGTGGGGTCTGTAATATTGATTGTGCACTAGTTTGGGCTTGGAACATAGATGGATTTACATTTGACATTGGATTCATAGTAGGTATATTTTTATTAATTGTTTGATTAATTTGTGCTTGACTATGTTGCTGGATTTGACTGGGGAAAGTTGGAAGAACATTAACAGATGATGGTAATGTAATATTTGAGGGCATGTTTGTATGTTGGGCAGGCCACATTGATATATGAGAAGGTTGTGGGACATTTAATATGTTCGGGATATCATAGGTTCGAACTGTAGGATTAGTCAACTGACTAGTGATATTAGTTGTAGTAGGTTGGTTTGACATTGGAAGAGATTGTGTAGGGGCTACTTCAAGACTAGTGTCATGGAAATTAGTGCGCCACTGCTCTATTGTTAGAAGTACATCATTGGGAAAAGGAGTTTTTTGACAAGCATCTATAAGGGTAATTATAGCAGTCCTAACCCTATCCTGATGCTCAGAAGGTAAAGAAGGAAAGATTTGTTGGCAAAGATCTACAAAATCGCTCACAATCAGTTTCTGGAATTAAACTATTCATAATATTCATAACTCTTGTGTCTATTAATTCAGGCAAACTTCTCATATCATCTCCCCTTCTCATTATTCGACCCCTTAGTGTTATTGGATTAAAGTGTGGTACATTTGTTGCTATAGGAGATTGCTGGCGATTTGAAATTGTGGGCTGTGTTGAAGTTTCCTGAGTATTTACTGTTGATAGCACACCTGTGTCACTGGTTTGATGTTCACTTTGTTGACTGTCAGGTCTTTCTCTTTCTTGTGTATTGGCTACACATGGGTCAACTTCAGCCTCAGAAGTGGCAGATGCAGATTGTCTTTCGGATGGTTATTCCTCCAAATCATCCAGATTGTCATTGGTTCTGTAAGTATTTGAAAAACATTATTAATTTTTTATTTAATTTAATTTGTGTTTTTTTTTTTTTAAGGTTAACAAATTGTTAATAAAAAATTATAACTAAGCAACAATTTTTTAAACATTTAAAAAAAAAAAAAAAAAATCAACAAAAACACTTACTGTGTCACCTCCATAATTGGTCTCAAGAATTCAAGATTAGAAAAATAAACATAACGCCTTTTTCGGCTTGACAATGATGATGACAATATGGGATTAAACCCCCTCCGATATTGATCTCTTGCAGATCTCCATCGTCTGCGAACTGTATCGACTGTAAAACATTTTTTTTTTTAAAACAAAAAAAAGGCGTTTTTAAATATTTAAATTTTTATATTGTTTTTTAATATTTTAAAGACTGTATTTTTTTTTAAATATATTAAAATATTTTAGAACTTAAAAAAAAAAAAAGATGTTGGGGCAATATATTAATACACATAATTTAAAAAATAAACTAAACTACTAATATCTGTGAGTATAACAATAAATATATTAAACAAATGAACTTTAGGAAAAAATATCCAATTTAAACATGACACAAACAATTTTTATGGTGAATTTAAAAAAAAAAAAACATGCAAAAAAAAAACAAGAAAAAACATAGCATACTAACAATGTAATATTTAGACATTAACAATATCAAATATGTAAATGTTGTGATGTAAATTGTGTGAAATTGTGTGTGTGATGCTTACAAGCGCAAAAACAACATATGTACTGTATTTGCAAACTAATAGTTGAACATGCTAGTATTATGGGACATTATAAATTAAATAGATATACCGAAAAACCTTTCAAAAAATTATTAACAATTTGGAGCTTTAAGGGTAATATTTAAAAAAGAATATATGAAAACATTTTTGTAAAAAAAATACAATAATTTAGAAAACTTAAATTTAAAGAATAACACCTACCAAAACGAGCACGTTTAACTGGAGAACATCGCTCCCATCCATTGTTAGGAAAAAGTTCTTGGGCAACATCCTCCCATGACCTCTCCACTATTAGCCGATCCCTGTAGCCTTCTGTCCTTGTGTCCCACAGTACAAGATGCCGTTCTACCGCAGAGATTATTCTTTCTGTATCAACTCCAGGAGACATATTTGTAAACAATTTTTTTTTAGAATTAAACCACGGAAAAGATCTTAAACATGTGCCTTGGAAAATACACACAATGTGCTGAGCCAGTGAGTTAAACATCAAGCCAGCACGATTCTTATACCTTACACCTGCTGGCCAATTTTACATTCAAAATTACAAATTCAGCAGCACGCACACGCACCATTAGGACACGTATTCGTGTTTGATGACTTGTGCAAACAAAATCATTGATTTTAATGTCCGTGGATGTGTGCTCCGTGCACAAAACGGACATGGTGGCGTGAGACACGGACCATCAAACGCATCACGGAGACGGACACACGGACATGAACAAAAACGCAATTGTAACCGCAAAGATATAGTAACATTCGTGCACGTTTGTCCGTGTCGCCTGTATCAACGGAAACGGACTAAACACGCACGTTTTAAACGTATGTGTGTCGGAGGCCTAAGAGTGGGCAAAGCATAAGTACCAACAGATTAAATTTCAGATTTGTTTTGTATATTTCCATATCGCTAATATTATATACATTTTACAAGGAATTTATTAAATAACATGTCTGTGCCTTAATTAACCTTTCGGCTGAATTTTGAAACTGTGACGTCCCCCTATGTGTAGAACCTGTTTCTCAGTACAATACATTTAACTGTTTTATGATGATGATTTGCAGGTATAATAAGGTTTTAGAGAAGGTAACTTGCAAAGAAAGGAAACTAAGACATAGACCTCTCAAAAATGCTTTAATCAGCAGAACATTTATTCAGAATTTTTTCACTTATGTAATGCAAACATACAAAACGGACAGCCTCTATATGGCATCAGACTGCTGGGATTCAATTATGAATGCAACTACAAAATAAGCTGAGCATAAGCGTAAGGCCTGAATTTTTCATAGGAAGTAAAAGTCAATGTTCTAGAGTAGATTTCGTAAAATGTTTTCACCAGTCCAGTGAGATTTAATTCTGGAAATTCGATACTTGAAAGAAGTCTGTCAGCCCTAACTTAGTGTATAAACTAAACGCATTTTTGAAATATAGACCCTATAAGAATCACACCTTTAAATGAATGGTCCACTACTTTGACATTGATGGCCTATCCTTGGATAGGCTATCAATGTCTGATCGGCCAGGGTCCGACATGCCGCATCCCCGCCAAAGCTGAAGTCGGTCCCAGTGGCAGCAGCCAGAAATGTTCAGTTCTGGTAGTAGCCACAGCTGGGTACTGCACATCCACCTCCTATTGATTAGAATGTGAGGTGGACGTGCAGTACCCGGCCATGGCTGCTATCAGAAGACAGAACAGTGCAACAAATGAGCATTTGGCCACCTGTTGCCGCCACTGGAACCGGGATCATCTGATCAGCAGGGGTGCGGAGTGTCGGACCCCAGCCGATCAGACATTGATGACCTACTCTAAAGATAGGCATTAAATGTCAAAGTAGCGGACAACCCCTTTAAGCCTCATTCACATTTCAGTCATTTTTTATGTACTCAAAACCTGAATGTCATCCATGTTTTTGATCCCATTTTCACAAATGTTGGTGAGTGTATCAGTCTTTATCATCAATGTTTCATCAATGATTTTCTGTATGACAAAATAAATAAATAAATTATAATGCATCTCCTATTCACTACAATGTTATTCACAGGCAGCACACAAATAGTAATATTCTGTGATTTTCATGGGCCCACAGACTTGTGTGGGCAATAATGATACATGAATCAGTCCAAAATAGGAAATGTCTCGGTGATTGTTTTGCAGACACACGATCTTTTTTTTTAAAAAAAAAAACAAACAAACATGGACATGTAAACAGCTCCATAGGTGTTCAATCTGTGAAAACCACGGATCGAACACATACATGAAAAATGGGGCCTAAAGGCCACTTACACGCTGTGATATCATGACCGATATCGCTAGCATGCGTACCCGCCCCCATTGGTTTTGCGACACGGGCAAATCGCTGCCTGTGGCGCACAACATCGCGCGGACCCGTCACACTACTTACTTGCCTAGCAACGTCGCTGTGACTGGCAAACCACCTCCTTTCTAAGGGGGCGGTTCGTTCAGCGTCACAGCGACATCACAGCAGCGTCACTGAACTGTCGCCCAATAGAAGCGGAGGGGCGGAGATGAGCGGGATGTAACATCCCACCCACCTGCTTCCTTCCTCATTGCCGGCGGCCGCAGGTAAGGTGAGGTTCCTTGTTTCTGCGGTGTCACACATAGCGATGTGTGCTGCCGCAGCAACGAGGAACTACATCGCTAGCTGCAGCAGCGATAATCGAGAATAGAGGGGCGTGTCACCGATGAGCGATTTTGAATGTTTTTGCGACGATTCAAAATCGCTCATAGGTGTCACACGCAACGACATCACTAAAGCGGCCGGATGTGCGTCACAAATTCCGTGACCCCAACGAGATTGCTTGAGCGATGTCGCAGCGTGTAAAGCGGCCTTTAGGCTAGGCACGCACTTTGCGTTCACCTACCTGCAGTTCAAGAAGCACCTTTTTTCCCTAATTGATTTGACCAAAGTTGCCTTTTTCTGGAATTTAGCGCTGAAAACGCATGCGTTTTTGCCGCGTACTTGATGCGTTTTCAGCGCTTTTTACATGCGTTTTCACCAGCGTTTTGACAGATGCGTTTTGAACATCAAGACGCTGCCTAATAAAGTTTAAACAGTCAAAAAGAATGAAAAAAGAGAAAAAAACCCAAAAAACTATATCAATGGGAAAAATAATGAAAATAGATGTAATTCATAAAATTATAGCGCTAATATACATTTTATCGGAAATATAGCAATAAATGCATATTTTTCATAAATTTAGTTGTCGGATTTTGTGTGTGTGTACAGGGACATAGCAAATCATTATGTTAATGTTCAAAAACCATGCGTTTTGGTAGTCCAAAACGCATGTTTTCTGCACTGAAAAAGCAGGCAAAACGCAGAAATTTGAAGGAATCTTGGTTTTTGCCATTTCTCATTGACTTCAATGTTAGCAAAACGCTGCAGAAATGGCAAAAACAATTGACATGCTGCTTCTTTGAACGCATGGTTTTTGCCACAAAATATGCAAATTAAACGCAGCGTTTTAAAATGCAAAGTGCGGTCGAAAATTCAGGTTTTACTATTGATTTTGCTGGAAAATGGAAACGCAAGCCATTTGGCATCAAAAAGGTGCTTCTCAAAACGCTGCAGAAACGCAGGTAAAAATGCAAAGTGCGTTCTCAGCCTTAGGCCCATTTCACACGTCAGTGAAAAACAGTGACGTTTTTCACTGGCGTGTAAAACACGCACATGTCCCTGCGTGTGCCGTGAATCACGGCACACGTGGGTTGTCTAAGTGCAATCCGGGCTCCGTTCTCCGTGGCCCATGATTGCACTTGGAAAACTACTCACCTGTGCGCTCTCCCGCTGTCCATGGTGCTGATCGCTCCCGCGATGCAGCATCCGGCCGGCGGTGACCCCCGCAGCAGCTGCTTCCGGGTCGGCTGTGTCACGCATAATGAATATGCGCGACAATAATGAGCCGGCTCAGAAGCAGCCGGCAGAATGGGCTGCAGAGGACATCGCTGGATGCCGGGTGAGTTAAAATATTTTTTTTTTTTAAAAGCACGTTTTTTTCTGGTACGTGTTTCATGGACCCCACCACTGTGTGGTTCGTGGAACATCAGTGATGCCAGAAAAAAATGGACATGTCTCCGTGCGGCAATCACGCACACGCGGGTACGCCGCACGGAGACACGTGCAGTGAAAAATCACTGATGTGTGAGCAGACCCATTCATTATAATGGGTCTGCGTATGTCAGTGATTCTGATACGTTTAAAAAAAAGCACAAACGTACCAGAATCACTGACGTGTGAAAGGGGCCTTAGTGTTCTAATCTCTGCTTTGGTTGTGCAGAAACAGAAGTTTGATCATCCATACTAATTAGGATTCTCATGCACACCCTTGGTGTGGTGAAGAGGTTCAGTGCACATTCTGCCCAATTTTTTTGTGTGTCCTTGCCTCCATCTCTGGTGACTAAGGGTATGTGCGCACGTTGCTTTTTACCTGCTTTTTACCTGCTGTTTTGCTGCTTTTTCTTCTGCGCTGTTTAATGCCAAAATGGATGTGTTCTTCTATTCAAGCAAAGTCTATGGGAATTTGGGTTTCTTGTTCACACTATGTTGTTCAAAATGCTGCCTTTTTGTGGCAGAACTTTGGTCAAAAACTCAGCTTTTCAAAGAAGCAACATGTGAATTGTTTTTGCCATTTGGGTTTTGCACTGCAAAGCTGAGTTTTTGACCAAAGTTCTGCCACAAAAAGGCAGCATTTTGAACAACATAGTGTGAACAAGAAACCCAAATTCCCATAGACTTTGCTTGAATAGAAGAACACATCCATTTCGGCATTAAACAGCGCAGAAGAAAAAGCAGCAAAAAAGCAGGTAAAAAGCAGGTAAAAAGCAACGTGCGCACATACCCTAAGACTGTGCTGGCATGTCTGAGATTTCTCTACAGACTGTCAGTCACCAGTCAGGGCGTTGGGGGCATACAAAACCAGTAGGTGAACTGGGCCTCTTAGCTACAGCAAGGGTGCACTGAGCATTCTAGTAAGTGAAGATGAAAAACTTCCATTTCTGGAAAGAGAGGCAGTGATTAGAGTGCTAATGGAGTGATTTTATATTGACTATATCCCCACTAAACTATGTGCTTAATGTAGGCTCCTGTTAAGAAAAAATTCAGTTCACTTTGTTAGACTTAGGCTATGTTCGCACGTTGCGTTTTTTTCCGCGTTTCTGCAGCGTTTTTAGCAGCAGCGTTTTTGCGCTAAAACGCATGCGTTTTTGATTGCCAGCAAAGTCTATGGGAAAAGCAGAAATCCTGTCTGCACTTTGCTTTTTTTTCTGCAGCGTTTAATTTGCATATTTGTGGTCAAAAACCATGCTGAAAAAGAAGCAGCATGTCAGTTGTTTTTGCCATTTCTGCAGCGTTTCCTTAACATTGGAGTCAATGAGAAATGGCAAAACGCAACCAAAAGCACAATTCCTGCGTTTTTCATGCTTTTTACCTGCTTTTCCACTGCGTTTTTGGCTCCAAAAACGCATGCTTTTCTGGACAAAAATTAATGGGTTCTAATGTTCCTTTACACACACACAATAACCGAAAATTTAAATGTTAAAAAATTATAAACTTCACCTATTTTTCTGATAAAATGTGCATAACCACTATTTTTTAATTAAAAATGATAATTTCCCATATATTTTTATATAAAGTTAATTTTGTACTTTTTTTCTCTTTTTTCATTCTTTTTGTCTATTTCAACTTTATTTCTCAGTGTCTTGATCTACAAAACGCATCTGCAGAAACGCAGGTGAAAACGCAGGTAAAAAGCGCTAAAAACGCACTAAAAACGCGGTAAAAACGCATGCGTTTTTAGCGCTAAAAAATGGTCAAAAGCCATTTGGTCAAAAACCAAGGGAAGGAAAACGTGCAGAATAAACTGCAGGTACTCCGACGCAACGTGCGAACATAGCCTTACTTTGTTTCCTATTATGTCATCTATCTCTACTTGATATTTAGTCAGTTTGGAAAAACATAAAACCTTGTTGCCAGAAAAGCACATTATCTTTTCAATCTGATGCTCCTTCTTCTCAAGGCCACATGCACACATTGTGTATTTGATGAGTTTTTTTTTTTACCTCAGTATTTGTAAGGCCTTGTGCACATGTGTATTTGGTGAGTTTTTACCTCAGTATTGTAAGGCCACGTGTACATGTGTGTTTAGTGAGTGTTTTACTACAGTATTTCTAAGGCCACGTGCACATGTTGATGATTTGGTGAGTTTTTTTTTACCTCAGTCTATGTAAGGCCATGTGCACACGCTGTGTATTTGGTGTGTTTTTTACCTCAGTATGTGTAAGGCCACGTGCACACAAGTATTTGGTGAGTTTTTACCTCAGTATTTGTAGCCAAAAACCAGGAGTAGGACAATCAGAGAAAAAGTATAATAGAAACACAGGCACCACTTCTGCATTTTATACCCACTCCTGATTTTCAGAAGCAAAAAGAGGTAGGTTTTATGTTCTGTTTACTTAGTAATAAACATTAAATTCATTATGACAATGCGTCCTAATATAGCACATAACCTATGTCACTTGACTGACCAGGGGAGACAAATTTGTCACAGAAATGTGTAGGTCAGACCTCAAAGAACATTTGCTTTATAGAGATTCATATTAAGTCAAACTCTATCTCCTAGAAGATTATAACGGAAGGAGACATGGTCTTCTATATGCTCAGAAACATATGAAGGATTATAATGCCATGTAGAAGAGAGAACACACTAGACTTTCAGAAATTTCGCAATAAACCTAAAAGATTCCCCCTCTGCAGCTCCTGGGCTGCATTCTAGCAAGGTTCCGGTTGCTATTGTGCCCCCTTTGAGACCTAAATAAATACTTTATAAAGTCTTACCATTTTGTATGCAAATGTTTTTTTATGGTCATGGGGGCGGGCTGTCTTGCGTCCGTTATTCGCCTCCTGCCGCTTTTCGCCGTCCCTCATTGCTAATTTCCATACAGGAGGCCGCCGCCCAGTGCTCCCGAGGTCTCACGCATGCCCAGGGGCACTATCGCGGGACAGCACTGTGTAAAGCGTGACCGCTGGTGAGGTGATTGCGCAGGCACGAGATTATGGGCGGCGCTGTGATTGTCATCAGCAGTGTCATCCAAGTACCTGCCCATAATCTTGTACCCGCGCTTTTCCCTCTGCCTTCACCGTTATGCGCAAGCGCTGGCCATATGAACCCATGTCACCTATTACCGCAGGCGCGAGATTATGGGCGAGTACTTGGATGACGCTGCTGATGACAATCACAGCGCCGCCCATAATCTCGCGCCTGTGCAATCACCTCACCAGAGGTCACGCTTTACACAGTGCTGTCCCGCGACAGTTACACTGAGCATGCACGAGATCTCGGGAGCAATGGGCGGCGTCCTCATGTATGGAAATTAGCAATGGGGGATGGCGTAAAGCGGCAGGAGGCGAATAACGGATGCAAGACAGCCCGCCCCAGTGACCATAAAAAAACATTTGCATTCAAAAAGGTAAGACTTTATAAAGTATTTATTTAGATCTCAAAGGGGGCACAATAGCAACCGGATCCTTTCTAGAATGCAGCCCAGGAGCTGCAGAAGGGGAATCTTTTAGGTTTATTGTGAAATTTCTGCTGACAGGTTCCCTTTAATACTATTTTTGTGTTAGTTCTTAATGTAAGAAGTTATCAAAATCAGAAAGAAACAAGTGTCAAAACTTACCGTATATTTCTACAAAACAAGAGCCTTCTCTCTCCAAAATTCAGGTAAGATAATTATAGGTTCTCTTCTTTTTCCTCTTTTCAAAAAGTTTGATTGACTCAATCAAGAACAGCCATTCCTCTCACAGTTATGTTCAATGTCATTGAACTGCTTCAGGTTTATGTTTGTATGGTATCGAAAATACTTCTAACAATTTCTTTTTTGAGGGCATGCTGCAGATTTTATACTGTGTACTTGCCTGTGGAATATCCACTTCATCCATAGTACAGGATCAATATTATGGATGAGATTTTACAAAACCTATTTCACATGCTGCAGAGAAAGTCCAAGGTGTATCTTGACCAGTGCTGTGGACTTGAAATCAGCAGAATGTTAAACAGGTTGTCCAGTCTTTAACATTGATGATCTATCTTTAGGATAGGTCATCAATGTCTGATTATCTGGGGTCCCATCCCACTCCCCCACGCTGATCAGCTGCTCTCAGTACCGGCGACGGCAGCAGGCAGCCGGAAATGCTCAGTTCCAGAGCTGCGCCGTCTTCTGATAGCGACCGGGTACTTCACGTACACCTCCAATTCAAATCAATAGGAAGCAGATGTGCAGTCCCCGGTTGCCATCAATTGATGGGATAGCTCTGGAACTGAGCAATTCGTCTGCTGCCGCTGCCTGAACTGAAAGCAGCTGATCAGCGTGGGGAGGAGGGGGGGTTGGACCCCGGCCGATCAGACATTGATGACCTATCCTAAGAATAAGCCAAAGTGGTGGATAACCTCATTATTTTGTTAATTTACACTACAAATATTACATCAGATTTCATATGATCAATGTACTCCAAAGCACAGAAATGGTATCCATCTCTGGTAGCTACTATAAACCCCTTATATTTTGCTGTTGAACTTTCTGAAAAGAGTAGACTCCAAAAACATGTATTTTCAATTATGTCATTCCGTATACTTGATACATAGGATCACCTATAGCAGTCAATAAAATAGAGCTTTAAACCTATTCACTCAGTGTTTAAAGTCCGAATATTGGAGTTTCAGCTGAACGTGAAAGATGACATAGATTCATCTGCCTTGTACGGAGATGCTGCATGGTGGATTGAGCATTTGTGTGACATTTCAGGGGAGTACCAACTTTGTCCTTTTGCACGGTTAAATAGCTACAACCTTGTGATATCCAACACCTGACATTTACAACATAGAAAACAAGTTACCAGAAAACATAGTTGGATAGAAAGAGTAACCATGAGTATAATTTTTACTTCATAAACCGATAGTACACATAAAAATGTACACCATCATGGCTTCTTCCTTCTCCAGTTGGATTGAACTTTCACTCTCAATTCATAGGTAAAATGTGAAATTAGTGAAGACAGATTTTTGACATTACTGTGATATGAGATGACAGTTGGTGTGTTTAAAATTCTATGGAGAAGGAAGGAGGGGAGAAGTGAGAAACGGACACAGACAATCTCCTGCAAATTCACCTTTAATGATGGTTATAGATCTCCATTGAACTTTATTGACACCAACTGTCTTCACTTATCTCTGTAAGGGTACGGTTCCACTTGCGCACAGCTCCCGATTTGAGAGCATCGGAAGCGATATGCTAATGACCCTTTGCTGCGAGCGTGAGCCAAGGGTCATGTGACTATGGTGTGATCTTGGGATCGTATCACAGCTGCGGAGAACTTTATCCCCATTTCCTCCACGGCCTATCTCTGCGTACATCGCACTGCAGCCGGATGACAGTGAGTGCAGTGCGATGTTTCACATGCTCCCATAGAATTTTATGGAGTTGTGTGAGCTGAGATTTGCTGCCAAATGCAGCATGTTGCGATTCATTGCTCAGGCCAATATGGTATGAGAAATCAATCGCAGATGGACACTGCCCCATAGTTTTGCACTGGTGCGAGTGCAATATGATGTTTTATCGGATTGAACTCGTCCGTGCAAACCGCAAGTGGAACCGAGGCCTAATGGGAAGATCTGCATTCCCTAAAGATGAATTTTTTCCATAAATTGAGAATTTTGAGAATGAAAAATAATTTCATTAATAAGATTACCGGTAATTACAAAGTTTCTTATTTTTACGTGTGCTATTGATTTATGTAAAAAATAAATAAATAAAATGTTTGTGATCGTTTAAATAGATGGAAAATCATCTTGCTGTTAGACCTACCGTAAGCCATAACAATGGTGTTCCAGAATCCACACGATACATTGTGCACAGGTAGGCAAGTATCGCTCAGTATTAAGGCTATGTCCGCACGTTGCTTTTTACCTGCTTTTTACCTGCTTTTTTGCTGCTTTTTCAACTGCAGCGTTTAATGCCAAAATGGTTGTGTTCTGCTTTTCAAGCAAAGTCTATGGGAATTTGGGTTTCTTGTCCGCACTATGCAGTTCAAACTGCAGCCTTTTTGTTGCAGAACTTTGGTCAAAAACTCAGCTTTGCAGTGCAAAACCCAAATGGCAAAAACAATTGACCTGTCAATTGTTTTTGCCATTTGAGTTTTGCGCTACAAAGCTGAGTTTTTGACCAAAGTTCTGCAACAAAAAGGCTGCAGTTTGAACTGCATAGTGCGGACAAGAAACCCAAATTCCCATAGACTTTGCTTGAAAAGCAGAACACAACCATTTTGGCATTAAACGCTGCAGTTGAAAAAGCAGCAAAAAAGCAGGTAAAAAGCAGGTAAAAAGCAACGTGCGGACATAGCCTAACTGTTTTCTGTCACAATAAAATATCACAGTAAAAGAAAGAAATGTCACGCTTGTCGACTAGAAATTGTTCTTAATTTTTCTATATTTATGAGAACTTGCTGCATCTAACAAAATAATTGCTTTGTTAATTAAATAACAAAACAAATGTGGTAAAATAATATTTCATTTAAGGGACCTCATAAACATTATTGTCACAAGTTAATTTTAAGGACTGTTGCACAAATCTAAACAATGTGTAATTATTATTATTATTATTTTTTTTTTTTAATTCCCCGCTAGTTAAAAAATAAACAAATCCATCAGTTTTATACAATCTAAAACGGATTCAGAGCATTAAGTGGGCTTTACACGCTGCGATCTCGCTAGCGAGATTGCAAGCGATCGTACACGCCCCCGTCGGTTGTGCGACCCAGGCAAATCGCTGCCCGTGCCGCACAACCTCGCTTAACCCCCGTCACACGGACTTACCTTCCCTGCGATGTCACTCTGGCCGGCGATCCGCCTCCTTTCTAAGGGGGTGGTTTGTGCGGCGTCACAGCGACGTCACACGGCAGGCGTCCAATTGAAGCGGAGGGGCGGAGATGAGAGGGACGTAACATCCCGTCCACCTCCTGCCTTCCACATTGCCGGTGGACGCAGGTAAGGAGATGTTCGTCGCTCCTGCGGTGTCACACATAGCGATGTGTGGTGCCACAGGAACGACGAACAACATCGCTAATAAGCAGAAAACGATTTTTTGTTTCAGGACTACCTCTCTGCGGCAAACGATTTTGACCGCTTTTGCGATCGTTTAAGGTTGCTCATAAGTGTCACACACTGCGATATCGTTAATGTCGTTGGATGTGCGTCACAAACACCGTGACCTCGACGATAATTCATTAACGATATTGTAGCGTGTAAGGCCCGCTTAAGATTTAAAGAGAGAGAAAATAAAGGTGAGTGTGATATACCAAGAGATACAGTGCCTTGTGAAAGTATTCGGCCCCCTTGAATTTTTCAACCTTTTCCCACATTTCAGGCTTCAAACATAAAGTTAAAAATGTTAATGTTATGGTGAAGAATCACAACAAGTGGGACACAATTGTGAAAGTGAACGATATTTATTGCTTATTTTAAATTTTTGTAAAAAATAAAAAAAACTGAAAAGTGGGGCGTGCAATTTTATTCGTCCCCTTTAAGTTAATACTTTGTAGTGCCACCTTTGCTGCAATTCCAGCTGCAAGTCACTTGGGGTATGTCTCTATCAGTTTTGCACATCGAGAGACTGAAATTCTTGCCCATTCTTCCTTTGCAAATAGCTCGAGCTGAGTGAGGTTGGATGGAGAGCGTTTGTGAACAGCAGTTTTCAGCTCTTTCCACAGATTCTCAGATGGATTCAGGTCTGGACTTTGACTTGGTCATTCTAACACCTGGATACGTTTATTTGTGAACCATTTCATTGTAAATTTTGCTTTATGTTTTGGATCATTGTCTTGTTGAAAGACAAATCTCCGTCCCAGTTTCAGGTCTTTTGCAGACTCCAACAGGTTTTCTTCAAGGATGGTGCTGTATTTGGCTTCATCCATCTTCCCATCAATTTCAACCATCTTCCCTGTCCCTGCTGAAGAAAAGCAAGCCCAAACCATGATGCTGCCACCACCATGTTTGACAGTAGGGATGGTGTGTTTATGGTGATGAGCTGTGTTGCTTTTACGCCAAACATATCGTTTGGCATTTTGTCCAAATAGTTCGATTTTGGTTTCATCTGACCAGAGCACTTTCTTCGACATGTTTGGTGTGTCTCCCAGGTGGCTTGTGGCAAACTTTAAACAACACTTTTTATGAATATCTTTGAGAAATGTCTTTCTCTTTGCCACTCTTCCATAAAGACCAGATTTGTGCAAATGTACGATTGATTGTTATCCTATGGACAGACTCTCCCACCTCAGCTTTAGATCTCTGCAGTTTATCCAGAGTGATCATGGGCCTCTTGGCTGCATCTATGATCAGTCTTCTCCTTATTTGACATGACATTTTTGAGGGCCGGCCGGGTCTTGGTAGATTTGCAGTGGTATGATACTCCTTCCATTTCAATATGATCGCTTGCACAGTGCTTCTTGGGATGTTTAAAGTTTTGGAAATCTTTTTGCAACCAAATACAGCTTTAAACGTCTCCACAACAGTGTCATGGACCTGCCTGCTGTGTTCCTTGGTTTTCATGAGGCTCTCTGTGCTTTAAACAGAACACTGAGACTAACACAGAGCAGGTGCATTTATACGGAGACTTGATTACACACAGGTGGCTTATATTTATCATCATCAGTCATTTAGGACAACATTGGATCATTCAGAGATCCTCAATGAACTTCTGGAGTGAGTTTGCTGCACTGAAAGTAAATTTTCAGTTTTTTATTTTTTAACAAAAATATAAAATAAGCAATAAATATCGTTGACTTTCACAATTGTGTCCCACTTGTTCCTGATTCTTAACCATGACATTAAAATTTTTATCTTTATGTTTGAAGCCTGAAATGTTGGAAAAGGTTGAAAAATTCAAGGAGGCTGAATACTTTCCCAAGGTACTGTAGAGTGGGAGAAAGAGAGTCAGCAGTAGGGAAAATACAGGCGAATGAAACGGACGAGTGCAAAGTGAGAAAAAATTGCATTGTACACTGATCTATGTTAGTCAATGAGGCAGAGCAGATATGAGAGTTTTTCTACGTATATCAAACACAACTCGTCAATGCAAGTCAATGGGTGAGAGAGATAAAAACAGACAGCACACAGATTATCCTTATGCTGTCTTTTACGGATACATTAGTATTCTGTACAATAGAACACTGTAAATGGTCCTGTAAATGATTGGTAGAATAATAGTTGCAGAGAAAAAAAACAGATATCATACTGATGTCATACTGATGTCATACTGATGTCATACAGATATCATACTGATGTCACACAGATATCATACAAATGTCATACAGATGTCATACTGATGTCATAAAGCTGTCATACAGATGTCATACCGATGTCACACAGATGTCATACTGATGTCATACAGATGTCATACTGATGTCACACAGATGCTATACTGATGTGACACAGATATCATACAGATGTCATACTGATGTCATTCAGATGTCACACTAATGTCATACTGATGTCACACAGATGTCATACTGATGTCACACAGATGCTATACTGATGTGACACAGATATCATACAGATGTCATACTGATGTCATACTGATGTCACACAGATGTCATACAGATGTCATACTGATGTCATACAGGTGTCACACAGATGTCATACTGATGTCATACTGATGTCACACTGATGTCATACTGATTTCACACAGATGCTATACTGATGTCACAAAGCTGTCATACAGATGTCATACTGATGTGCACAGAGATGTCATACTGATGTCACAGAGATGTCATACTGATGTCACGCAGATGTCATACTGATGTCATACAGATGTCATACTGATGTCACACAGATGTCATACTGATGTCATAGAGATGTCATGCTGATGTCCTACTGATGTCATACAGATGCCATACTGATGTCACACAGATGTCATACAGCTGTCATACAGATGTCATACTGATGTCATAAAGCTGTCACACAGATGTCATACTGATGTCATACAGATGTCATACTGATGTCACACAGATGCTATACTGATGTGACACAGATATCATACAGATGTCATACTGATGTCATTCAGATGTCACACTGATGTCATACTGATGTCACACAGATGTCATACTGATGTCACACAGATGCTATACTGATGTGACACAGATATCATACAGATGTCATACTGATGTCATACTGATGTCACACAGATGTCATACAGATGTCATACTGATGTCATACAGGTGTCACACAGATGTCATACTGATGTCATACTGATGTCACACTGATGTCATACTGATTTCACACAGATGCTATACTGATGTCACAAAGCTGTCATACAGATGTCATACTGATGTGCACACAGATGTCATACTGATGTCACGCAGATGTCATACTGATGTCACGCAGATGTCATACTGATGTCATACAGATGTCATACTGATGTCCTACTGATGTCATACAGATGCCATACTGATGTCACACAGATGTCATACAGCTGTCATACAGATGTCATACTGATGTCATAAAGCTGTCACACAGATGTCATACTGATGTCATACAGATGTCATACTGATGTCACACAGATGCTATACTGATGTGACACAGATATCATACAGATGTCATACTGATGTCATTCAGATGTCACACTGATGTCATACTGATGTCACACAGATGTCATACTGATGTCACACAGATGCTATACTGATGTGACACAGATATCATACAGATGTCATACTGATGTCATACTGATGTCACACAGATGTCATACAGATGTCATACTGATGTCATACAGGTGTCACACAGATGTCATACTGATGTCATACTGATGTCACACTGATGTCATACTGATTTCACACAGATGCTATACTGATGTCACAAAGCTGTCATACAGATGTCATACTGATGTGCACACAGATGTCATACTGATGTCACAGAGATGTCATACTGATGTCACGCAGATGTCATACTGATGTCATACAGATGTCATACTGATGTCACACAGATGTCATACTGATGTCATAGAGATGTCATGCTGATGTCCTACTGATGTCATACAGATGCCATACTGATGTCACACAGATGTCATACAGCTGTCATACAGATGTCATACTGATATCATACAGATGTCACACTGATGACATACTGATGTCATTCAGATGTACAGATGTCATACAGATGTGATACTGATATCATACAGATGTCACAGATGTCACACTGATGACATACTGATGTCATTCAGATGTACAGATGTCATACTGATGTCATAGAGATGTCATACTGATGTCATATTGATGTCATACAGATGTCATAATGATGTAATAGGGATGCTAGGTGAGAAAAAAAAATCACACTCCCATGACAAAAGGTTAACCAGACGGATTCCACTCATCCAACTTTTCAGGAGCGGAATCGGACCAGATTTTTACACAGTATGAGAGTACCATAAGAGAATCATTTATACACAGGTCTAGTAATGTCAAAATGGCATCCTTTATGTATCCATTGGTGACTTGGCAAACAGCTAGGCATGCAGTCTATAACTATGATATTGTTTGTTTACCTATTAAGTAGTTAATGCTAAGGCGCCTTTCATATGACGCTCTTTCCCATGTTCAGTGGCCCCCGTTGGAGCTTACATCTGAACCCTTTGCAAAATGGAATTCGGGCATAAGAGCTGATACAGGCGGAATCAAAATGTCTCTGTCATGCATCATTTTTGGCAATGGAGGCCTATTTGAGGCAGTTAAAATCTACTACTATCATCTACAATGGCTAGTGGCCAAAAAAAAATGCATGACAAAGAACATCGTGACTTTGTTTTCATCATTGTAGTGAATCGCTTTGTTGGTGCACATGCTGGAATCCTGATTTGCAGGGGGTTCGGACACAAACTCTAACAGGTACACTGAATTTGTGAAAGAAAGCACCTCTGATTCATCGTTTTTGTTTTTTTCAGTGACTTTTCTTGTCTTGTGGCATTCATTGCCGTTTTCATGATAAATTCTTCAAAACAGTGAATATTTTGATGCAATTTGCGTAAAATAAAGATATTCTTTTTTCTTATCTTTTACTTTTTTTGCCTCTTTTTATTAGACATTTTTTTTTTACTCCAGTACAATACTGGAGAGCAATTGCACTACATTTTTGACATTTTGAAAATTCCTAGAATGATAAATTAGGCTAAAACATCCGGACAATGAAAGTCATGCCCAGTCCATGTTGTTAAACAAAAAGAAAATCAGATGAAACTAAGTAAAGTTAACTTTCAAAAATAATTAATAAAGCACAAAAACAATCACAGCGAAATGTCTCAAGAACAATGATGAATGTGGAATTAAGTTGAAAAAGCTGATAATTTTGTGTATACAAATATAGGGCAGCACAGTGACTTAGTGGCGAGCACTGTTAGTTTGTATCACTGGGTTTCGGTACCACCAAGGACATCAGCTACAAGCAATTTGCATGTTCTTCCCGTGTTTGCATGGGTTTCCTCCGGATTCACCAGTTTCCTCCTACACTCCAAACACATACTGATAGGCATTATTAGATTGTGATCTTAAATTGTACATGATATCTCCCGAGTTTGTGACACCACAATGACAGTGCCACTTGTGTCATTTCACACAGATGTTTCAGCCTATGCTATGATCAGAAAATATTATGGCACCACAGCTTTATATACAATATGAACTTCTAAAATACTTTTATCAATGCAATGAGAAGGTACCTGTCATGTGGAACAATGCTATTAACCTACAGATATCGGGTTAATCAGCAGGTTAATAGCATTCTGAACCTGCCTGGAGCTTGTACATTAAACCCCACTGCCAGGAGGAAAAGAACTTTAATCCTCCCTGCAGCAGTCCAGTTTAAGTCATGGAGGGGCAGTGTTGGCCCAGGTTCAGTCACCGCTCTGTGTGTGGAGAGCAGCAACTGTAACCACGCCCCCGTACTGACTGACAGCTTCCTCTAATGCTGAGCGGCTGTCAGTCGATGTGGAGTGCGCAGTTACAGCCTCCGCTCTCCACACACAGAGCGATGACTGAACCTACGCCGATGCCGCCCTTATGACTGAAACTGGAAGACTGCCAGAAGGATTAAAGTTCCTTTCCTCCTGTCAGCAGGGTTTAAGGTGCCAGGGAGGTTCAGAATGCTACAAACCTGCAGATTAACCCTATATCTGTAGTTAAATTGCAATTTTCCAAGTGACAGGTTCCCTTTAATACATTGCAATGATAAAAGTTCCCCCACAACCAAGAATATAGTCTATCTTCAATAGAAGTCCAACGTTCATTGTGTAACATATTAATACTGACATTAATCATCTTTTTTTCAAGTCTTGACTACAGATTTCAAGGTCAGATGAAGCTGCTACAGTGATGATGTTTTCACTTTCACTAGTCAATGTGCCATGAAACCAAACCTAAAGACTTTATCCTTGACAAATGGCTCAATTACCAACATAGGATGCCCTTTTGGCATCAATGTGTGACAGTTTTTCTCCATACAAAACGAAGAAAGCTCTAATTTTGTTAGAAATATTGGAATAAGTGCTACCACTATTTTTTTATTTATTTTTGAGGATTTTTTTTATTATTGATCAACAACTATGTCCTCAATCAACCCATAAAGCCTGCTTTACACGTTGCAATTTCGCTTACGATATCGTATGCGATTTGCAACGCCCCCATCGTATGTGTGGCACGTTCAATTTGTTGAACGTGCCGCACAAACGATTAACCCCCATTACACGTACTTACCCGTCCATACGACCTCGATGTGGGCGACAAACGTCCACTTCCTGGAGTGGGAGGGACGTTCGGCGTCACATTGCAGCCGGCCAATAGAAGCAGAGGGGCGGAGCTGAACGGGACGTAAACATTCCGCCCATCTCCTTCCTTCCGCATTGTGGGCCGGGAGCCGCAGGACGTAGGTAAGATCTGTTCATCGTTCCTGGGGTGTCACACACTGCAATGTGTGCTACCCCGGGTACGATGAACAATCTGACGTGCAATTCTAGAGAAAGGTACGATGTGTATGCGATAAACGTTTTAACGTTCAATCGCAATCGCACGTACCTGTCACACACTGCAATATACCTTACAATGTCGGATGTGCGTCACTTACGACGTGACCCCGTCGACACATTGTAAGATACATTGCAGCATGTAAAGCGGGCTTAAGACTCATAAATATCAAAACTTAATATTTTTGGAAATTGAAGTGGCTTTTTTTTAGATTTGGCTATCTTAGGAGGATATCTGTTTTTGCAGTTAACTATTACTCTGCAGAATTATTAGGCAACTTAATAAAAAACAAATATATTCCCATCTCACTTGTTTATTTTCACCAGGTAAACCAATATAACTGCACAAAATTTAGAAATAAACATTTCTGACATGCAAAAACAAACCTTCCAAAAATTAGTGACCAATATAGCCACCTTTCTTTATGATGACACTCAACAGCCTACCATCCATAGATTCTGTCAGTTGCTTGACCTGTTTACGATCAACATTGCGTGCATAGCCATCACAGCCTCCCAGACACTGTTCCAAGAGGTGTACTGTTTTCCCTCCCTGTAGATCTTACATTTTATGAGGGACCACAGGTTCTCTATGGGGTTCAGATCAGGTGAACAAGGGGGCCATGTCATTATTTTTTCATCTTTTAGACCTTTACTGGCCAGCCACGCTGCAGAGTAGTTGGATGCATGTAATGGAGCATTGTCCTGCACGAAAATCATGTTTTTCTTGAACGATACCGACTTCTTACTGTACCACTGCTTGAAGAAGTTGTCTTCCAGAAACTGGCAGTAGGTCTGGGAGTTGAGCTTCACTCAATCCTCCACCCGAAGAGGTCCCACAAGTTCATCTTTGGTGATACCAGCCCATACCAGTACCCCACCTCCGCCTTGCTGGCGTCTGAGTCGGAATGGAGCTCTCTGCCCTTTACTGATCCAGCCTTTGGCCCATCCATCTGGCCCATCAGGAGTCACTCTCATTTCATCAGTCCATCAAACCTTTGAAAAGTCAGTCTTAAGATATTTCTTGGCCCAGTCTTGACGTTTTATCTTATGTTTCTTGTTCAAAGGTGGTGGTTTTTCAGCCTTCCTTGGCCATGTCCCTGAGTATGGCACACCTTATACTTTTTGATACTGCAGTAACGTTGCAGCTCTGAAATATGGCCAAGCTGGTGGCAAATGGCATCTTGGCAGCTTCACGCTTGCTTTTCCTCAATTTATGGGCAGTTATTTTGCGCCTTTTTTGCCCAACATGCTTCTTGCGACTCTGTTGGCTATTTGCCATGAAACGCTTGATTGTTCGGTGGTCACGCTTCAAAGGCTTGGCAATTTTAAGACTGCTGCATCCCTCTGCTAGACATCTCACAATTTTGGACTTTTCAGAGCCCATCAAATTTCTCTTCTGACCCATTTTGCTAAAGGAAAGGAAGTTGCCTAATAATTAAGCACACCTTATATAGGGTGTTGATGTCATTACACCACACCCCTCCTCATTACAGAGATGCACATCACCTGATTTACTTAATTGGTAGTTGGCTCTCAAGCCTATACAGCTTGGAGAAGGACAACATGTATAAAAATTATCATTTAATTAAGATACTCATTTGCCTAATAATTCTGCACACAGCGTATGTTTTGTACATTACCTCTGTTAGCAGGGTGCCTTACGGCACATCAGTGAACTGACCATTACATGCCCACAGGTGATGCTAGCCTGGCCGCTATTCATGTTAACTTGTAGTATGGCATGTTTCTTGTTGAAAAGCATGCCTGCTAATAGTGTGATTCACTTGTAGGACTCTGTGCTTCTGAAGATGATAATGATAATTTTCTGGATCTGCAGAAGGCAGATGGGTGATATTTAGTTATTCTGGTCAGCAATGCGTTCTGGTACTATACCTTGGTGCAGCATAACTGTTGTAGGATGGAGCAGTGCTTCTATTTTGTACTGTGTTTTTGGAGTCTTGTGTGATGCCCTGGCAAAACCAGGTAGTCACAGATGACTGTACCAAGGGTACAGGAATCGCCTCCTCCTTGGGAATTAACAACACACTTCCCACACATAGGAACACCAGCCACAAATCCTAGTTGCCCCCACATGACAGCCAGGACACACCAGTGGGCGGGACCAAGCGGATGGGAACGCCCACCTAGGGGTCTTGAGGTGACACAGGGAGGGAACCAGTCAGTTTTTTGTGGAGTTCTGTTGAGTTCAAGTGGGGAGAGTGAGTGGAGCTGAGCGGAGTCGGAGTACAGTGTGGTCAGGGTTGGAGCCATGGGACCACATGAGAACTGACTAGGTGGCAGACGGCTCTGTAGGAACACAGGAGATGGCGACTCGGTCGCGGGAGACCTGAAGTGGACCGGGGCATGGTCGTAGCCCTCCGGTATCGACAATGGGAATCCGGTCCGGAGGCCGTGCACAGGCGGGGTACCTGGACCCTAGGACGAAGCAAGCTTCAAGCCCCTTGTTAATTGACCAGCGGGACAATGTACCAGGCTTTGTTCCCGAAGAGAGAAGCCCAGATAGAGCAGACTGGCAGCCCAACACGGGGGACAGGGTGTCCGCCAAGAGCCCACTGAAGTCCCATGGGTCAGCATCTGCGGGCAACGGCTCCCCCTTGCGATCAAAACTGCAGAGGAGTGGATTTTTCCCATTCCAAGTGGGGTTAATCCACACACTAAAACACACAAGTACGGGAGGAAGGGCTCCTACATTGTCTACCTGTGTGCGGGTTCAGCACACCCCCTCCAGAGGCAACCAGCATCTGGCCTTGGTTTACAGTACAGACTCTGTGTGCATTATTTGTAATCGTGAGTACACCGATGTCACCCGGTCCAACCTGCCGACAACGCCCCAGCTGGGCCCCGGGACTACAACAAACCTCTACTCGTGGAGGGAGAACTATCTTGCTGCCCCCCTTTACATCACTGGTCCCGGACGATGGCCCTGAGAGGCAGCG
This sequence comes from Anomaloglossus baeobatrachus, assembly GCF_048569485.1. Taxonomy (NCBI): domain Eukaryota; kingdom Metazoa; phylum Chordata; class Amphibia; order Anura; family Aromobatidae; genus Anomaloglossus; species Anomaloglossus baeobatrachus. The sequence continues at coordinate 292,339,036 of NC_134356.1, read as the reverse complement.
GTGGTGCCACCATCCCATCACCGCAACTCATGTGTGGTGTCACAGATAATCTCCCCTGTAAATACCCCCTCTTTCACTGTGTGCGAGCCCCGGGTTCGGCCACCACTCGAGCCCAGGACGCGATCCCGGACCCGAGCATCACTCGAGCAGCCCCGGTTGGCGGCACCCGTCCGCGACACTTGCACCCTTCATCGCACCTATGGGCAAGGGTAGACATATTGAAGGTGTGATCTGTGCAGCTGATCATTGGTTCAATAGGTTAGGGAGCCTATTGTCCTATTAAAAGCAGTTTCCCGATATCAATTAAATTGCACATAAGGGTGTGAGCTAATAGGTCACAAATACTGGTTGATTGTTATAGTGTTTTATGATGCTATAGTGGCCCCTATGCAGTTCTTGCATAGGGTCCTTCTACTATCTTTGCCTGTCCCTGCACCAGGGGCAAACCAGGGAAATGGTAACATATGACAGTGTACACACAGTGAATTGTTGCCATGAAGTAACAAAACTATCAGCATACTTGCATGAAATCAGTGCATGTTGAGACTAAGTGGATTAATGCCATTTTCTACAAAATTGTTCCTTACTGCAGATAGAGCCTAGAGCCCCACTAAGCATGCTTGATGAGAGTGAGGTGAAGATAGTACTTCTTCCTTCTCAGTTCCTGACTTACAAAGGTTATGTTGCTATAAGTTGCTAATAAGTGCTAAATTGGGTATAAGATTTGTCCTCTTCAAGGTGTGTAAAAAGACTGTAACTGCCAAGTGATGTACCAATATCTGTAGGCGGCAAGAGTTGTGACCCATCTAAGATAAAGAAAAGGGATTGGCCACTATATCCTTGTTTTACCAAATGTGTTGTGGACATGATATTATGGCACTTACTAAAGTATTTCAAGTTCTCCCCCTGTTCTTATTAGTATAGCCTTCTTCATAGACTGTATGGCTAGCTGGATTGTCCAGAAAATGGCTGCTGATGGAGAAACATGTGATCAGACTTGTTTATTAGTCTCAAATGGACAACAGTAATATAGTAGTCCATACGTCTTCTGTACAAAGTATTAAAAGGCCTATCCTGGCAAACTTTGGTCATGTACAGAAGTACATTAGCACACCTGGCGAAAACCTCATTTGTCATAGAGACGAGAGTGGACACATCATTGGTGCAATCTGTGAGGCCACATAGTGGCCCAATAGGTCAGGGGGCCCATTTCTACCTCCAAACTAGGCAGAATTGTACATTATCATGAGCTCTTGGACTGCAAAGGGCCCATATTGCTCTTGCACATGGGCCTCTTCTGTCTGTGTCCGACAGTGCATTGAGCTTTTTAATTTAGAAAACTATTCTTTGACACACTTTAATACCTTTTGTGAATATCCTTAGTAAAGGTATGCTGATAGTCTCATTGGAAGGCCTGTTCTTGGAATCAGAAGAGGAAGCTCTGCTACACTTGTATATAGGTGCTCAGAGGTAAAAAATAATGCAAAAAAGAGGATAACCCCGGCACACTAAATCTCCCAATAAGAGTAAAAAGTCACACTGGATAGTAATGCAAAATGATTCTTTATTAGTCCTTTTTTTGAAAAAGTTGCGTATAAGGTTTGTGTCCAATTCAAATACAAGTGACGTTTCGGCCTGAGCCTTCGTCAGATTTGACTTATCAGATACATATGGTAGCAAGAAAAGCGTCAATCAAAAGAGCTGAATAATGCAAAACAGCTTATTCTGTAGGATACATAGCTGTTACAAGATGGCCCACTAAGGTTATTTAATACTGTTGGTCACTGGTCAAGTGCTAAAAAAGTCACAGCCTAGGGGTACTGGAAGAGAGCGTCAACCATAAAAATCACGCTGAGTCGTATCCTTGCTGGGTATAGCACTGTCACACGTGCTGATTGAGAGTTACTTAGGACGTTCTCTATAGTGCGCACCTATGGGTAGTGTGCTGCTGCTAGAAATCTGTAGAAATAATATTGCAATGGCAACACTGACCAGGTGCCATTAGATCACAGCCAAGGAGTACTGAGGAGAATGTATAAGAAGCGTCTGTGAAGTCGCCTTGCAGTATGACTCTGTCACTTGTACTGTGATGTATTACCAAAATAAGCCCTGTAAGTAATGCGCTTGTGGAATGTGGATAGTCACATAGGCTTTGTAGATTAGGAACAGGTTAGAAGCAACATTACCCTTGTGGATGGCCCGGGTGTATATAGCCGGTAGCACCGGAGAGGTTAACAGGCCAGGGTCCTCGCTGCTGTGGACGTGCGTTCAGTGCTCGCGTGCTCACTGCACAGGAGCACGCGAGCACTGAACGCACGTCCACAGCAGCGAGGACCCTGGCCTGTTAACCTCTCCGGTGCTACCGGCTATATACACCCGGGCCATCCACAAGGGTAATGTTGCTTCTAACCTGTTCCTAATCTACAAAGCCTATGTGACTATCCACATTCCACAAGCGCATTACTTACAGGGCTTATTTTGGTAATACATCACAGTACAAGTGACAGAGTCATACTGCAAGGCGACTTCACAGACGCTTCTTATACATTCTCCTCAGTACTCCTTGGCTGTGATCTAATGGCACCTGGTCAGTGTTGCCATTGCAATATTATTTCTACAGATTTCTAGCAGCAGCACACTACCCATAGGTGCGCACTATAGAGAACGTCCTAAGTAACTCTCAATCAGCACGTGTGACAGTGCTATACCCAGCAAGGATACGACTCAGCGTGATTTTTATGGTTGACGCTCTCTTCCAGTACCCCTAGGCTGTGACTTTTTTTAGCACTTGACCAGTGACCAACAGTATTAAATAACCTTAGTGGGCCATCTTGTAACAGCTATGTATCCTACAGAATAAGCTGTTTTGCATTATTCAGCTCTTTTGATTGACGCTTTTCTTGCTACCATATGTATATGATAAGTCCAATCTGACGAAGGCTCAGGCCGAAACGTCACTTGTATTTGAATTGGACACAAACCATATACGCAACTTTTTCAAAAAAAGGACTAATAAAGAATCATTTTGCATTACTATCCAGTGTGACTTTTTACTCTTATTGGGAGATTTAGGGGTGCTTCACACACAGCGAGCTCACTGCCGAGATCGCTGCTGAGTCACGCTTTTTGTGACGCAGCAGTGACCTCATTAGCGATCTCGCTGTGTGTGACACTGAGCAGCGATCTGGCCCCTGCTGCGAGATCGCTGCTCGTTACACACAGCCCTGGTTCGTTTTCTTCAAAGCCGCTCTCCTGCTGTGACACACAGATCGCTGTGTGTGACAGCAAGAGAGCGACAAATGAAGCGAGCAGGGAGCAGGAGCCGGCGTCTGACAGCTGAGGTAAGCTGTATCCAAGATAAACATCGGGTAACCAAGGTGGTTACCCGATATTTACCTTAGTTACCAGCCTCTGCAGCTCTCACGCTGCCTGTGCTGCCGGCTCCGGCTCTCTGCACATGTAGCTGCTGTACACATCGGGTTAATTAACCCGATGTGTACAGCAGCTAGGAGAGCAAGGAGCCAGCGCTAAGCAGTGTGCGCGGCTCCCTGCTCTCTGCACATGTAGCTGCATTACACATCGGGTTAATTAACCCGATGTGTACTGTAGCTAGGAGAGCAAGGAGCCAGCGCTCAGTGTGCGCGGCTCCCTGCTCCCTGCTCACACTGGTAACTAATGTAAACATCGGGTAACCATACCCGATGTTTACCTTAGTTACCAGTCTCCGCAGCTTCCAGACGGCGGCTCCGTGCAAGCGCAGCGTCGCTTGCACGTCGCTGCTGGCTGGGGGCTGTTCACTGGTCGCTGGTGAGATCTGCCTGTTTGACAGCTCACCAGCGACCATGTAGCGATGCAGCAGCGATCCTGACCAGGTCAGATCGCTGGTCGGATCGCTGCTGCATCGCTAAGTGTGAAGGTACCCTTAAGTGTGCCAGGGTTATCCTCTTTTTTGTTCTTGGAATCAGACTGTCAGATATTATTCAGCTTGTTCAGATAAAGGTTAAGGCTGCATTGTCTCCATGTAGACAAGAGAAAAGCAACTGGTAATAGCTATACATGCGAAGGCAAACACTGATGTAGGGGCCCCTACACATTCTTTATATTATGCTTCTTCACTGAAGGTTCTATTCTTGGTTTTCATTTGCAAACTTTAAGACGAAATACTGACCAGTAGTTTCAGAAGTGACAGTCATCCACTAATGCTGTCAATACAGAGACTATAAGTGTTTTCATCAGACAATGAATGGCATACATCTGCATTTTAATGTGCTGAGAAGGTGAGAGCAGAGATTGTCTTCTTTTTTTTCTGTGCTCCCTATGATAATTGGTTTTGTTGAAACAATCCTGTTAGTTACACTCCCTCGAATCCACACATAACAACTATGGCAGATGCAGCTGATGTTAGTAATGTACAATCCGATGTTTTCTTCATGAACATAGGTCTCTATGAGAGATGTCGTGTAATACACATGATTGTGAGACAACACCAGAAAAAAAAGATAGATAGATAGACATACAGTTGAAACTAGAAGTTTACATACACTATCTAAAAAGACATATCTGCAGGTTTTTCTCACTATCTGACATGAAATCAGAATAAACCTTTTAGGTCAATTAATAACCACAATTATTTATATTTGCCAAATGCCAGAATAATGAGAGAATGTTTTAAGGCATTTTTATTACTTTCTGCAAAGTCAAACGTTTGCATACACTAAGAGTACTATGCCTTTAAACAATATGGGACAGCCCATATGACGATATCATGTCTTTGGAAGCTTCTGATAGGTTTATTGGCAACATATGAGTTAATTAGAGACACACCTGTGGATGTATTTTAATGCACACCTGAAACACACTGCTTCTTTGTGTAGCATCATGGGAAATAAATCAGCCCAGATCTCAGGAAGAGAATTGTGGACTTGCACAAGTCTGGTTCATCCTTGGATAGATACAGTATATAGAGATATAGATAGATAGGTAGATAGATAGAAAGACAGATACAGATACAGTCCCTGACAGAAGTTCTGTTGCTTATCCGTGTTATGTAAATAAAAGCTTATAACCTGACTTCAAATTCATCCATTGGTTCTATAAATTACTCTTTTGAAAGTTGAAACCCTCCCAAATTTGGTTTAGGTTATGAAAATAAAGTTGCTGCAAAGCTGAAATATTGATCAATTAATGAACACAGAAAGGTCAGATTTTGGCAAGACAAAAGTTTTGTCGCCCACAGAAAGTAATGTGAAATTCAAACAAATAATACAAAGATATGCTGCATAACATTGGTGAATGAAGTTGTGGTGCTATTAGAGCCATATTTAATATTTTGTGGGACTTCCATGAGCTTGAAGGACTGCATCCATGCGGTTCAACAATGATTCATACAATTTATTGAGGAAGTCATCAGGAATAGCAAAGAATGCAGTCTTACATGCCTCCCAGAGTTCATCTTGATTCTTTGGTTTTGTCTTCCAAGCTTCCTCTTTCATCCTACCCCAAACATGCTCAATGATGTTCATGTCTGGTTACTGGACTGGCCAGTCCTTGAGCACCTTGATCTTCTTTGCCTGGAGGAACTTTTTTGTAGAGATGGATGTATGAGATGGAGCACCATCCTGCTGCAGAATTTTACCACTTTTATGATTGGGAATGTAAGAGGTAGCTAATACTTCTTGATATTTTAGGCTATTGATATTGCCTTCCACCTTGCAAATGTTTCGCACACCCCCATACTTAATGTAACCCCAGACCATGACCTTTCCACCACCAAACTTAACTGTTTTCTGGATCCATATGGGCTCCAGTAGGTCTCCTGCAGTATTTGCGGCAGCTGTGGTGTAATTCAACTGAAGATTCATCAGAGAAATCCACCTTATGCCACTTTTCCAGCGTCCATCTGTTTAGCAGGCTGTGGGACTTGGCAAATGCCACACAGTTTTTTAATTGCCTTTTGTTTAGTGCTGGCTTCTGGGCACTGATTCGACCATGGAGGCCATTTCGAGACAGAATCCTACAAACTGTTCTAGTTTACACAGGGACTTGAGGTGACCAGGCCTTTTGGAGCTGTGCTGCAGTGGAGGGGCTGGCTTTGAATTTTCTAACCAACATACGTTTCTCCTAACAGTTGTCTTGTGAAGTCTACCGGACCTGGGCTTGTCAAAAACATCTCCAGTCTCTTCAAATCTTTTTGTAATTCTTTGGACTTGACGCTGAGACACATTAAAGGTGCCAGCCACCTCTGCAGTGGATCTGATCTTCAGCCTCATGATAATCAAGGCTTTGGACGCAGGGTGGATTTTTGGCATGCTGTCAGAGGTCACGTTGCAGTTCAACTGAAGGTTTGTGGTGCTGGGATTCTTTTTATACACACCCACTAATTAACCGATCATTTAGTGAGCACAGGTGAGGATGTAAACTAGGATTGGGTGCATTATATGACAAGGCGACAAAACTTTTGTCTTGCCAAAATCTGACCTTTCTGTGTTCATTAATTGATCAATATTTCAGCTTTGCAGCAACTTTATTTTCATAACCTAAACCAAATTTTGGAGGGTTTCAGCTTTCAAAAGGGTAATTTATGAAACCAATGGATGACTATAAAGTCAGGTTATAAGCTTTTATTTACATAACATGGATAAGCGACAGAACTTCTGTCAGGGACTGTAGAAAGATCGATAGATAGATAGATATATAGATAGATAATGTAGATAGATAGATAATAAATTGATGATAGCTAGATAATAAATAGAGATAGATAATAGATTTATAGATAGACAAAACTGAAGCAGAAACACTGTTTCCATTATCAGTTTTTCATGGCATAAGTAGCATCTTAGCGATTCTTCCAAAATATTTCCACTTGCTTAACATCTATTACAAGTAATACCCACAGCTATCTCTGAACTTAAAGAAGCAAGGACACATCAAGGACGTATTTAGTTTTTTCATATTTATTCATTTTGCTAATAACAAATGTTGGTAGAATTATTCACTATGAAGTGAAGAATTAGAAGTATACTAGGACTGCTATTGTTAGTCTTCCCAATCCATATGGTGATTATTGCCCTAACATGAGGCTATTTTATAAAATCTATTCCCTGTACTGTATATAAATAATGTTGATGATCTGGAATGTAAGATCATTTGTAGGTCTTGATCAGTACAATATACTGTAAGTGATGCCATATATTTCAGCAGATAGTAGTGAGTTAAGGCTGTTAAGGTAATTAGAAATAGGTCAGCTGAACTTGCAGTTTTTGGTCAGATCGACTGACAATTGGATGTGTATGGGGTCTCTTGACATATGACAAGAAAAGAAACAGACAGTTTGCATTCAATTACTTATTTGTTTAGTTCTGTAAGTAGATAAATAGCTCCAGATGATTCTGGCAGTGGATTACTTAGCTCTCCCCATAGAGAACACACAAACAACTACAAATGAATGTTTGGCTCACAGTTATGTAGTATATATAACACCGAGATAGCTAAGGTGTAAGAGCCCTGAAATTATGTTTGTATTTGGTAACTAACAGGTTATTCCAACACATTTCTGTAGTCTATGGAAACAAACTTATTACATATGGCAAATTTATCACACATTCCTTAAGAGTAGCATAATCTTGGATATACTGCTATTATTGGACTTTAGTATAAAGGATACTTTACACGCTGCGACATCGCTAGTGATCTCGTTAGCGATGTGAAATTTTAGATCGCAAGTGCGATCTTTTGAGATCACACATACGTAAAATGACCTATGTGCGCCCTCAAAAGATCGCACCTGCGATCTAGAATTTCACATCGCTAACGAGATTGCTAGCGATGTCGCAGCGTGTAAAGTACCCTTAAGACATCTTGTAATGTGGCTTTTATTGCTTGTTATTGATTATATAGTACACTACCGTTAATTTTACATTGAACATTGAGTCCTAATCAGGGGCGTAACTAGAGTTTGATGGGCCCCGGTGCAAAGTTCAGACCTGGGCCCCCCCTCCACGTACATCGACATTTAGGGTACAGGATAATGACACTGACACTCGGGGTACAGGATAATGATGCTGACACTTGGCTCTTACCCACAGCACCCAGATTTCCCATGATCTGAAATCCCTCTATCACTACCCAGCTTTCCTATTTTCTGATATCCATCTTGTCCTCGGCACACTGCTTCCCCATGCTCTGCTATACATCTTTCCCTCAGTACCCAGCTTTCCCATATCAGAGCATGGGAAAGCTGGGTGCTGAGACATGATGTATAGCAGAGCATGGGAAAGGTGGGTGCTGAGAGAAGATGTATAGCAGAGCATGGGAAAGCTGGGTGCTGAGGGAAAAGAGCCTTTTTCCCTCAGCACAAAACGTTCCCATCCCCTGCTTGTATCTTTGTCCCCCCTTGTATATAGTTCTCCAAATACAATAATGGCACCCACATAGCCTTCCAAATAGTATAAAGTTTCCCACATAACCCTTCATATATTAGAATACACTTCCATAGTCCTCCATGTATTATAATGCATTTCCCATAGTTCTCCATGCATTATAATTCACCCCATAGTACTCAATATATAATACTGCACCACATAGTCCTCAATATATTATAATGCACCCCCATAATCCTCCATGTGTAAAGTAGCCCTTCAATTATTATCTTGAATTTCTCATAGTTCTCTATGTATTATATTTCACCCCATAGTTCTCCATGTATTATACTGCACCACATAGGCCTCCATATATTATAATGCAGCCCTATAGTCCTCCTTGTATAAAATAGCCCTCCAATTATTATAATGAATTTCTCATAGTTCTCCATATATTATAATTCACCCCATAGCTCTCCATATATTATACTGCACCACATAGTCCCCAATGTTTAATAATGCACCCCCATAGTCCATGTATAAGGTAGCCTCCATAGTCCTCCATATATTATAATGTAGCCCCCATAGTCCTATATGTATTATAACGCAACCCCATAAAACTTCATATTGCATTATGCAGCCCCATACTCCTCCATGCATAAGGCACCCCTATATTCCATGTATAAGGTGTCCTTCATTTTGTATTATGCAGCCCCCCCAGACCTCCATATATAATAATGCAGCCAGCCTCTCCAGGCCTCCATGTATAATAATGCAGCCAGCCTCCTCAGGCCTCCATGTATAATATAGCACCCAGTCTCTCCAGACCACCTCCATGTATAACAATGCACCCAGCCTCCTCAGGCCTCCATGTATAATATAGCAGCCAGCCTCTCCAGGCCTCCATGTATAACAATGCACCCAGCCTCCTCAGGCCTCCATGTATAATGCAGTATCTCCAGGCCTCCATGTATAATGCAGTATCTCCAGGCCTCCATGTATAATAATGCAGCTTCCCCAGACCTCCATGTATAAAGCAGCCTCTCCAGGCCTCCATGTATAATAATGCAGCCACCCCAGACCTCCATATATAATGCAGCCTCCCCAGACCTCCATGTATAAAGCAGCCTCTCCAGGCTTCCATATACAATAATGCAGCTTCCCCAGAACTGCCTTCCCAAGCCTCTGGCCACCGTTTACTCACTTATATTAAAAAAAAAAAAAACAAGTACTCACCTTCTCTCTTCCTTCCACCGCTGCTGTCTTCCCCGCTGCTTGTTCTCCCGGTGCTGTGGTCGGCGTCCTCCTGTCCTGCACTCTGTGCACTCAGCACAGCAGTCGCTCGGGAGTGACGTCATCGCACAGGGGGAGAATGGTAATGCATAGCGTGGCACCGGCCACGCTATGCTTCATTATTACTGTGCACGGTGACGGGGGAGACGCTGCAGCCGCTGACACCAGGCAGGGGGCCCCGGTGCCGCCGCTGACATCTGGCAGGGGGGCCCGGTGTCGGCGGCGGCAGCGGGTCAAATAGCGGCCGCGAGGTCTGTGACAGATCAGCGCAGCTCCTCTCACACTGACAGGAGCTGGCTGCTGATCTGCCTGGCGGCCGCTGGGCCCCTGGCCTCCTGGGCCCGGTCGCGATCGCGACTGCTGCGACCGCGGTAGTTACGCCACTGGTCCTAATCTTAAGAACATCTAATCTAGGATGTGTAAACAGGAGTTCCTCTGGGTCACCTTCATTAAAGCGCTGAACTCTGGTGACTGCATTCAGAAATCTTTTCATGAGCATCTTTGTAGAAGCACAATACAGCGGAATACTAACCTCATAGACTATACATACAATATTTCTTCAGTAAGATAGACTATTCACAAGGAAGATGAACTAATACATTTTTCATTTTAGATTTTTAAGTCTTTCATTCTTCATTCAGTGGATAAAAATCTCAAACTGGGTCTTAACCCATTGAAGTAAAAACTAATTGCTGTAGACAAAAAAGTAATCACTGTGCTAATAACAAAGTGTTCCACTGTGAAATAGCTCTAGAGGTATAAAAAAGATATCGTATGAACATGGCATGGACAAGGCAGGGCCATATAAACTTTCTTTGGTGACATGTAGAAGTTTATGTGGTACTTTATTAAAGGGCTTCTTCGGTTTCAGAAAACCCCTGTCCTACTGCTGCAGTTTGTTTAAAAAAACAGACAAGAAAACTAAAAAACCCTGTGCTTTAGTGCTGTGCTGGCCCAGCGCTGAGTCTCTGCCATTGCTCCTGATATCTGTTAGCACTGTGGACATCACATTGACAGGGCTGCAGGCAATCAGTGAGTTGCTTGAAGGAAGGTTATGGCCCCGGGTCACTTGAGCACCGCACTCCTTTGCTAAGGAGACTCTGAGTGCTCATGGGACGTCAGGTCGGGCACACGACACTTACTGTTTTCTTGAGGCCGGTATCCGTCACTCCACTGGCAGACCTTGTCATAGTCAGTCAGAAACACATGTGATACCGAGCTCACTCAGTCAACCAGAAAGTTCACTTTCCTCTTCACACCATTATGACAGACATGTACTTCCTTTTGCTTTCTTCCTCTCAGTGTGGGGTACTACCTCTTGACATGTCCCCCTCTGCTATCTTGGATCTCTTTCTCAAGCTCCAGGGTCTATGTCTCCTTCCCCCTGACTCCATTCACCTTCGTCCAATTCTGGGCCCCGGTGGCTCTCTAGCCAGATGACTCTCTAAGGCCGCCAGGGTGAGCTGTAGGCTCCGGACGTCTCAAGGATACCTCAGGATTCCCTGAGTGGTCTTAGCACCAAGGCTAAGTTTTATCAAACTTGAACCCTATTCTAGCCTAGATCCTTTTGAGACCTCCCAAACAACCTCTTTCCTACCTGTGTCACTACCCCTTTAACCCTATCTCTTCCATCCTGTTACTGTCTCAGCCCAGCCACAAGGTGGCACGTTTGGTAACAGTCCCGCTCTATTCTATCTAGAACCTGCACCCAGTTAGCAGCATAAAATAATAACAAACACATTCAGCAATGGGCATAACACATTGCACTCAACATAACCATATACTTTACATTGCAGGGCTTGAGCACTTCTTACATGCTTATGCTATCTACTCAGGTAGAGCCGCTAAGCTCACTGATTGTCTGCTGCAAACACCAACAGACACCGGGAGCAGCAGAGGAGACTCAGCACTCTGGACAGCATAGTTTTTCTTTTTATATATAGCAAACTGCAGATGGGTGAAATAGGTTTTTGAAAACTAGTAAACCCCTTAAAGCAGTTATTCTGAAAGACCATGCAGTTGACAATGTAGCATGCCACTGTAGCATGCCACAAAAAGCCCTTCTTTATGCCTCTATACAATGTGATGCTGAGAACGTGTCTATGAGCTCCATTTTATGATTTAGAGGTTGTATAGACCTTTATTACAATCACATGCATGAAGTTTCTAGCTCAATAAAGCTATATTAAAAAAATAAAAAATATTTACTGTTGGAATGAATATACATGGATCTGTTGGTGCAACAGCTGCTCATAGCAGAAATGAAAAGGTTAAGTTGTTTTCGCACAATGTATTAATTAAATCTTTGCCCTGTATATATTATTCAATCATACTCTCTTACCTTGTAAGATCATACATCTTACATGTTCCAGTAATAAAACCAAAATGTCAATAGAAATATGTGAAGAATAGTATTTATTTCAACTTATAGTGAAATTTTACCTGAACTTTGGCAATACACTAGATAAGTGCATCGCGTTACTAATGCACCGTACACTCTAATGACTTGGGAATGTGGTTACTTGTCATCCTTGTATAGACTTCATCCATGGGCTATTCATCTCCTATTTCTACCTGCAATGAGTCTTGCCTGATTTCTCAAAGTCTTCTTTGTGTGTGTCCTAACTGTGACCTTAATATGTCAGACTCAATTGGGGACATCCTTAAAAGCATCATCAGTAAGGGATTCTTCTTCCAAATACACACATTCGGTGTGACACATTAAGGTCATAAGCAGGGTGCAGCTTAACATAAATAGAGCTAAGGTGGCCAATAATAAGTAATATTTCTTTTCTACAAGGTGTGTGATAATAGTAATGTGGCATTTCATTACGAAACATTGTTTAATAAAATTCCCCTCTTTTCTAGGGTATTCCATGAATTTGTAATTGATTGTATCATTTTAGCAAACCTTTGATTTATAAGTAAAGATTTTTTTATGTGGAATATAACTTCATTTTGTGGGAGAGTTCACCAAGTTACATCCCTGTAATGATGCTGCTTTAGCAAACTTAAGGAATTTGGATTTATCACAGAAAAGGAGACGTACGGTATATCACAAAAGTAAGTACACCCCTCACATTTTTGCAAATATTTTATCATTACTCTTTATGGAACGATATTGAAGATTTGACACTTTGATACAATGTATAGTAGTCAGTGTGCAGCTTGTATAATTGTGTATATTTGGTGAACCTTCTAAGTAACTCAACACACAGCCATTAAAGTCAAAACCACTGTCAACAAAAGTGAAAATAGACAAATTGTGCCTAATTAGCTATTTTACCTCCATGTTACTCATCAGTGTTACAGGTAGTGATGAGCGAGCATGCTCAGCACTGCTCGATACTTGATTGAGCATCGGAGTGCTCGGGTACTTACTGAGCTCAGCCGAGTATCAAGGGTGCTCAAATATGTCGACCACAATGCACAGGGAGAGCCTTTCGCAGTCTCTGAATGGCTCTCCTGGGAGATAAACCAACATTCTCGGACGTAGTGTTACCAAAAAACAAAAACTTCGCCCTTTCTCTCACCGGAAATGCTTAGCGTATGGCTGGCCGTGTTTGGGCAGTGACCTGAACAGGCCAACCATTGGTTACTCATATCGAGTATGATCATCTTTCCTCCTAGCATTTGCTATTATATGTTTAGCACTTTACCTATTTATGTTTGTTTGTGAATTGGTCTCTGACTTTTTAATTAACAAGATTAAAAGTTAATTTTTATTGGGGTTCCTTTTTTGTTTTCGAACGTTTACTCCCTCATTTTTTCATTGGCTGCTGCCTGGTTATACAAAGATCCTGGACTAGCCAAGCATGTCTCCAGACCTGAATCCTATTGAGCATCTGTGTGGCATCCTCAAACAGAAGGTGGAGGAGTTCAAGGTCTCTAACATCCACTAGCTTTGTGATGTCGTCATGGAGGATGGAAGAGGATTCCAGTGGCTCTTATGAAGCTGTAGTGAACTTCATGTGTCGCGCCAAGCGATATGGGGTACTCGGTCCTGGGCAGTATTTATCTTGGGAAATGTCACTATGGTGGCCGTTGCCCAGTTACGTGCCCTGGGCCCTTTTTGTAATGGGGGTGTATGTACAGGGGATTAGATTAGTGTTCATATGTGACGCCACTTGCGGTGTTGCGGCTATATGGATGGAGCCACCGCTGCAAATTATCACTACTGGGGCTGGTATTAATTGTAGCCTAGATGGTAGGCCCTCCAGAAGCAGAGCTGGGCCCCAGAGGATGGGTGATGTGACAGGTGTCGGAAGAAGGTAGTTCACAAAGTAATTTAGTGCAACTGGTTCTTTACTCACTTTTGTCTGGTGGTAACTGGTTACCCGAGGTCGGCTGGTTCCACCTCCAGGTCCTCTTCATCCCAGTGCCAGTGTAGTAATCTGGTACCTTCTTCCCCTGCACCTGTCTCTAGTTAATGGGTCCCCATGGCGTAGAGCAACTGGGGGTCCCCGTCCGGTGGTTTGTTCTCTTTTGTCCGCTTGACGGTAGCGTGAATCCTGTGGGGTTGGAGTCTCTGGTCCTGTCCCCGGTTCTCCCTTTGCTACTGAGCCTTCGGACTCTTAGGGTCAGTGAGGTCCTTGATGATCCCCTCACTGTGCAGGTGTTAACAGGCCGGCTTGGAGCTTCTACCTGTCCTAGGGTCCTGTACCCCATCGGTGTGTAGTTCTGGGAGTACTCCACCGTACTCCACTGGCAACTATCCTCCTGGGCACCAGGTTGCTGTCAACCCCAATGCAGTCCGTCTCTTTACCTCCACCTTCACTTCCTCCGTCTCTCAGATTATCTGACTGTTCTGTCCTCAGTCCGCCCCTCCCACCTGGTAAACTAGTAGACTGGACTGGCTCCACATCTAGGCGGCTATCCATTGGGCCGACCCTAGCCCTGTACCATTGTATGGGGGATTGTTGGGGAAAACTGGGATTACCTGGAGTTTTTGTGTGTTACTGGCACTGGTCTTCCAGGGCCTTAGGGGGTAGGCCCTGCATCCTGGTAGGGATGCAGAACCTTGTAACTCCCTGATGGCTTCAGGGGTGCTACATGCTTAATAGAGTTAAGGCAGTGCTTGAAAATAATGATGGCTACAAAAAATATTGAAACTTTGGGCACAATTTGGCCATTTTCACTTAGGGGTGTACTCACTTTTGTTGCAAGTGGATTAGACATTAATGGCTGTGTGTGACTTATTTAGAGGGCACCAAATGTACACTGTTATACAAGCTGAACATCAACTACTTTACATTGTATCAAAGTGTCATATCCTCAGTGTTGTCCTATGAAAATATATAATAAAATATTTACAAAAATGTGGAGGGTGTTCTTACTTTTGTGATTTATTGTATCTGCAAAGCATTATCAAATAAATATAGTGGGAAATCCATTCTCTATTTTTTTTTTCAGCACTGGAGTGGTGCCTCTAATCTAAGTTCCATTCCCCTACTCTTATACTCATCCTCCGGCGTTTTCAAGTTTTATCTGTGCCACACAGGACCCATGGCATCATCTTGTGACCACAATTTCAGACTAGCCAGTAGACAGAGGTTACGTCACAAGTTCTCAGTGTAAGTCTATGAGAGCCAGAATGAGGCTATCATAGACTTGCATTGAAGTGTGGACTATGGCTTGCTCCATAAAACACTGTTGTAGACTGATGGGAGTGGTTGTGATAGATGGTAAAAATGCCGGCAGGTAAGTTTATAGGTATAATCTTAATGCATGACCCAGACTGGACTAACAGATAACATTTTTCCTTCCTGCTCCCAAGTGGTAACACACTAGTTTTTCCTAATTTTAAAGAATCATCGAATGGTAGAGTTGGAAGGGACTTCAAGGGCCACCTGGTCCAACCCCCTACGAGTGCAGGCTTTCCTAAATCATCCCAGCTATATGTTGATCCAGTTTCCGCTTGTAGATTACCATTGATGGAGAGTTCACTACGTCCCGTGTTAGCCTGTTCCACTCCCTGACTGCCCTCACTGTCAGAAAGTTTTTCCTAATGTCTAATCTGAATCTCCTTCCTTTTAGGTTTATCCCATTTCTTCTTGTACCTCCTTGTGGTAATGAGTATAGGGTAGTTCCCGCTGCACTGTGACTATCTTCCAGATATTTGTTGACCACTATTAAGTCTCATCTCAGCTTTCTCTTTCACAAACTAAAGGAAATCAACAATTGCCGGGAAATCTTTAAATACAGTTTCTATTTTATAAGGGGGGTTAGAACAGTAACTGAATGCAAAGGATCACATACTTTTGACATTCACAGATGTGTGATATTTGATTTTTTTTTTTACTTTAATTTGATTCTCATTTTCTTCATGTGTTAAACCTAGAACACATACCTAGGGGCTTGCAGGTCTTCTAGGTTACTTGTTTTCTATTGTAGATTTCTATGGCTGCGTGTTCTAGGGTTAAAAAATGTTCCTGTGCTGAGATAATCTTACATATGTTTCCCTGCTGTGTACTGTGTAATGGCCGTGTCTGACCATGCCCTGCCCAGGAGATGTGGTATGATCAGACCATGTCCCTGTATGGTCAGACACGACCATTACACAATATACAGCAAGGGCGAATATATAAGATTATCTCAACACTACTTGACAATGCTGTGAGGTTATATAGAGGGCAGCATTCATATATTCAGATCTGTAGCAGATAAAACCGCGATTTTATAAACAATTCAGCGCACAGTCCAGTAAGTGATACTTTGCTGACATCTGGGTCTCTGCCCCTATATCATGAGATAGGTTACCAAACCCCTGGTGACAGATATCCTTTATGAGATCTTCTATATCACACCAGAGAGGAATGACATTTAAGGGCGCTTTACACGCTACAATAAATCTTAAGATGTGTTGGCGGGGTCACGTCGTAAGTGACGCACATCCGGCATCGTAAGTATGATTGTAGCGTGTAAAACCTCCGTGCAATTGCGATTTAACGAAAATCCGTTCATCGCATACACGTCGTTCATTCCTCAAAATTTGAACGTGCGGTTGTGCAATGTTCCCGAGGCAGCACACATCGCAGTGTGTGACACCCCGGGAACATTGAACGACAGCTTACCTCTGTCCGCGGATCCCACCGGCAATGCGGAAGGAAGGAGGTGGGCGGGATGTTTACGTCCCGCTCATCTCCGCTCCTCCGCTTCTATTGGCCGACTGCCGCGTGACGTCGCTGTGATGCCAAATGTCCCTCCCACTCCAGGAAGTGGATGTTCGCCGCCCACATCGAGGTCGTATGGACTGGTAAGTACGTGTGACAGCTTTTAATCAATTGTGCAACACGGTCAAAAAATTGAATGTGCCGCACATACGATGGGGGCGGGTCACATCGCATACGATATCATATGCGAAATTGAAAGGTGTAAAGCAGGCTTTAGGTTTACAGTCTGCAGTAATCATTTCTCCTTCCAGGATAGATTGTATAATTATTTGCTATGGATGGCAGGATTGTGAGTGTAATTTAGTATTTTTGTTTTTATTTTCCAAATGAAATGTTATGGCTGGGTAATTCCGTTTTATTTGGATTAAACAAGAGATAAGACCTTATTTAACATTATTAAGGCTCCATTATTCTATGTGATATTTCAGCTATTCTGCAACACTTTTTACAACAGCTACATGATTGACAAGTGATTATTATTGTTAGCAAACATTTATTGTAATAATGCTTGGCAATTTTTTTTTACTCAAGTTGCAATCAATCATAATCCATTCACAATTTAATGGACATTATATTTCTCTATATAAATCTGTTACCAAGTCATTTATCAAGGACAGCAAATAAAACCATTAACGTCCTTAATGTTTGAGGGGTATACAAGCCAACAAACTGTATCACCTGGTCACAGTATATACAGTATGCGCCATACCACTTTATAGAAACAGCAAAGTGCACTTTATTATCAATGATCTCACTCTTGGGACACTCGTTTACAGTGATTCCTTATACTCTTCTGCCAAAAATCTTAAGAAATCTCAGCTGCAGCATGTTCCCAGTATTGAAACTGGTGACATATGGTTGTCTATTAACAGGTCTAATGAATATTTTAGCAATCCTTAAATTTTACAGAATTATTTAAACTTAAAATGAATAAATAATGTGTCAAGTGACTGCAAAGTACATAGCACTCATGTAATGTTACACAATTACTTTGTTATGTGATATATGACACTTTAAATATGATGTCATCATGGCTAATATTGGTTTAATGGTCCTAAAAGGCACAATAGAGGTTCCAGCCTTTACGATTATTATGATCAATTGATAACACAACATAAAATGATCATAAATAACACATTAGGAAAAATGGGTGACGTGTACCAGACATGTTCAGAATCATTAAAAATATTTCCATATGGACGTAAATAAACATAAAATAGTCATAAGAAACCTCATAGGGAGCAACTCCAATACATGCACCGTACACTGCTGTGCAAATCTGACAATTATAATAAGTATTACATATTTGTCACAAGTTGTGCACTATTATTAACCCATCATTATTCCGATTGTCACCACACCAGGGCAATTGGGAAAAGCATCGAGCTCGTCACATTTAATGGATGCGACAATCCCAGGAGTCTGCAGGCAGCTATTTTTCGGCTGTGTGGAGCAATAACCATTGCCCTCTCCAGCCTGAAAATACCAGCCCGCAGCTGTCGGGCTTTATCTTCCCTGGGTATCAAAATTGGGGGGACTGCACACCAATTTTTTTAATGATTTATTTAAATAATTAAAAAAAAAAGTTGCATGTGGTTTCTTTTTACTTTGATACACAGCAGCATGTAGCCGTGGGATTTATCTGTCCTCGGTGTCACAATATGGGGGAACCCTACGTCACTTGTTTTATTTATTTTTATACTGCGATACTGACCCGCAGACATGCCTGTGATTGGTTGCAGTCAGATGCTGTCACACAGGTTGAGGGCGCGTCTGACTGCAACCAATCACAGACGCCAGGCCGGCCGGTGGGTGGGGACAACAGTGCATGTGGATGAACAATGATGAGTGGCCCAGGAAGTGAAGTAATGGCCGCAGGAGTAGTTACAGCCGCGTTGGAGCCTCAGTATGAAGCGCTTGTTTCATTCTTATTTTCTTTATTTTTCTGTTATTTTCTTTCATTTCTCAAGTATGGGATCTGGATCAAACACGCAGAATCCCGGGCCTGGGCCCGGCACCTAAGTATCTTTGACACCGCTCTGATCTGGACTTTTAAGGGTGCTTTACACGCTGCAACATCGCTAGCGATTGCTAGCGATGTCGCGAGCGATAGCACCCGCCCCCGTCGGTGCGATATGTGGTGATTGCTGCCGTAGCGAACATTATCGCTACGGCAGTGTCACATGCACATACCAGATCTGCAACGTCGCTGTGACCGCCGAACAATCCCTCCTTCAAGGGGGAGGTGCGTTCGGCATCACAGCGATGTCACACTGCAGCCGCCCACCTCCTTCCTTCCTCATTGCCGATGGACGCAGGTAAGGTGATGTTCCTTGTTCCTGCGGTGTCACACATAGCGATGTGTGCTGGTGCAAGGACGATGAACAGCATCGTACCTGCAGCAGCAACGATATTAAGGAAATGAACGACGTGTCAACGAGCAACGATTTTTCACATTTTTTCACTCGTTGATCATCGCTCATTGGTGTCACATGCTGCGATGTCACTAACGGCACCGGATGTGTGTCACTAAGGACGTGACCCCGACGATATATCGTTAGCGATGTCGCAGCGTGTAAAGCACCCTTTACAGTCGGGTCCACCCATCACTACTAAATAGTTAAAAAAATAAAGCAATCAGTTATCTCATGCAGATCTAGGATCCTATTACTGATAGATGGAGATCCACAACTTAGTCAAAGCAGTCCTAATATAGTAATTATAGGTGAGCAAATCCGCAGATGTTTGGCATTGGTGAGTTCACTCATCTCTAAAAAAAAAATCCGGTTTGGGACTTTACTTAGAACCGAACATCTGTCTAGACGCCGAACCCCATATATGTCTATGGGAACCCAAACATTGTGCTGTAAAATGGTGGTAGAAAGGGCTAGGGAGATTAGAGCAGGAGCATTATGCTTACCGAGTCTCCCGCATGGCTGTAACACTAGTTCCAGCCTGCAGCTGCCCAGAATTGTTGCATTCATTAGATGTGACAATTCCAGCACTTTACCCAGTTCATCCTGATTGCCCTGGTGCCATGGAAATCGGGGTAATATAAGGGGTTAATGACAGCTCACAGCTGTCACTAAGCCATAGATTAGTAATGGAAGGTGTCTATGAGGCCCCACCATTACTAATACTGTAAGGCGGGCTTTGCACACTACGACATCGCAGGTGCGATGTCGGTGGGGTCAAATTGAAAGTGACGCACATCCGGCATGCGACATCGTAGTGTGTAAAGCCTAGATGATACGATTAACGAGCGCCAAAGCGTCGTAATCGTATCATCGGTGCAGCGTCGGCGTAATCCATAATTACACTGACGCGACGGTCCAATGTTGTTCCTCGCTCTTGCGGCAGCACACATCGCTATGTGTGAAGTCGCAGGAGCGAGGAACATCTCCTACCGGCGTCACCGTGGCTTCTGTAGGTTATGCGGAAGGAAGGAGGTGGGCGGGATGTTTACATCCTGCTCATCTCCGCCCCTCCGCTCCTATTGGCCGCCTGCCGTGTGACGTCGCAGTGACGCCGCACGACCCGCCCCCTTAATAAGGAGGTGGGCCGCCGGCCAGAGCGACGGTCGCAGGGCCGGGTGAGTGCATGTGAAGCTGGCGTAGCGATAATTTTCGCTACACCAGCTTTCACAAGATATTGTACCTGCGACGGGGGCGGGGACTATCGCGTGCGACATCGCAGCATCGTCTTGCGATGTCGCAACGTGCAAAGCCCGCCTAAGTGAAAGACAATCACAAACACTGAAAAAATCCTTTATTTGAAATAAATACAAAAAACCCCTTCCTCTTTCTCCAATTTTTTAACCCCAAATACACAGTTCTTACTTAATACACACAATATCCCACAATGATTCTGGCACTGCTAGATACTGAAGTTGCAATGCGGAAGGCACATTAGAAAATAAGATCGCATGCTGCAGCTTCGGGCAGAGACTGACTGAGCAGCAGCTGTAAGCAGTGATGTCATTCAGTTTATCTGCGGTCACAGCTGGAGGTTCCCACGGTTCCCCACCTCTTACCGCAGGTAAGCTGACTTAAGGTGACCTCATTGAACTCAGTGACCTCACCTTAGGTTAACTTATTCAGTTCAATGAGTCCTGCATCTCCTGGCAGAAAACCACTTTTTTTTGCCAAGAGATGCAGATATGGTGCTGAAATTTATACACCAAATTCCTGCACCAGTACTGCATCTCCTGGCAAAAAAACATCAAACCGCAATGCAGTTTTGATGAGACATTTTACCAGGAGATGCAGATTTGGTGCTGAAATTTATACACCAAATTCCTGCACCAAATCTGCATCTTCTGGCAAAAAAACTGCATCTAAACACAATGCAGTTTTGATATGATATTCATGACGTCAAAACCGTTTTTGTGTGTTTTTTAGCCAGGAAATTCAGATTTGGTGCAGGAATTTGGTGTATAAATTTCAGCACAAGATCTGCATCTGTTAGCAAAAAAATGTTTTTGAAGCTGTTTCGGTGCAGTTTTCTCCAAGAGATGTAAATTTGGTGCAGAAATCTGGTGCAGACATTTCAGCAAAAATACAAAAAGTCCAGCTCATCTCACAACAGATATCTTCTGCTCCGATGTCTGGAAACACGGGATCCTGCTACTTTCTCTGCGTAATACCAAGGAAAAGAAGATGAATGATCCAGCTTCTGCTACACTTGTACAGATAAAATCCACCTCTTTTCGGTGGTGATTTTGGCCTCTTTTAATGATTGACGTGGATGACACATCCGGCACCATCCATGTACTTGGGCAAAATCTCATGCCTGGTTAGAGAAATTGCCAACTTGTGCAAGCATACTTCACTCTGCCCTATGACGGGCAGAGCAAAAAACATAAGTGCACCTGTGCGAACTGGCGTGTTCTCTGTGCAGGCACGAGATTTTTCCCGGCGATGCGGATGACATCACCTGTATCATTCACGTAACCGGGCAAAATCTCTTGTCTGTGCAGAGACATTGCAGGCTCACACAGGCGCACTTATGTTTTGGGTCTGCCCACAATAGGTCAGAGCGAAATGTGACTGCGCAAGCCGGCAGTGTCTCTTCGCAGGTGCAAACTTTTTGCCCAGCTACGTGGATGGCGCCGGAGGCATAATCCACCTCAATCATCCAAGGAGGACGAGATTAGGAGGGACAGGAGCATGAATTACAAGGAATATTGGACTGGCACGACAAATTTACATACATGGCTGGAGATTTTATAAAGGTATTTGTGGGGTCTGCAGGTGGAGTCAAGGCAAAAAATGCACCTTTACAGAATGCAGCACAGGTGCTGCTTAAGGTGCTAGTTTTAGTTTAGAAAGCCAAAATCTGGTGACAGGTTCCCTTTAATGTATTGCACAGAAATGAAAGGATGGACAAAACTCTACATAAAAGGGGAAAGCCTTTCTAAAACCTTGATTCATGCAGCAATGAATTGGGAACCTGGTTGTACACAATAGCTGTCTTACTTCTTTTGAAATGTTTTCAACTACCCATTACTGTTGAATGAAAATGAAAATCCCTTTAGAATGAAGAAGGGTGTTCCATTTGCATCCCTTAAAATGGTCTTTTTGTATTGAGATTTTCAATATATGTTGCAGTATTATAGTAAGGAGGCTTAGGAGCTATCTATGGAATCTGGGAGTGTTAGGCGGCTATAATCGCATGCAATATATGTACAAATGATCAGAAATGTAAGGATTAATGGTCAATGAGAAAACAATAGAAATTTCAGCTGCAGTTTTGGATATGCAGAAAATTCCAGATGGGTTTTGTATGGTATGGCATCATTAAATGCCTAATTTGCACTAATATAGTGTGCCGAGTGTGCCGAGTAACTGAGAACTATGTTGTACATAATTATCAAAATGTCCGAATGTGTCGTATTCTTTAAAACCAAGTATAGAACAATAGCAGGTTACATCAGCATTGGGAAGTAACCTAATTTCTGTTTATTTTCTGTCTGCGAGATTGTGGAACGCCTGTCTCATGTTCACATGAAATTTTATTCTGCACAGTCCATTCACAACATGTGCAGTTTAGTAATGTCCTGTTCCCATGGCAACACGATGGTTCAATGACTTCCCTGCTCAGTTCCCACTGTTTTAGCTACTGTATTTGAGAGATAAAGAAATGAAATATAGGCATTTCTTATTGAATGAACCAGCATTATTATATATGTGAACGTAGAAAATGAAAAAAGGAATCTGTTAAATAAAATATGAATGAGAAACTTTAAGATTTCAGTCGTACTCCTTTGATGGTATGCCAACTAGTCGATAACATGCTTCTCATGCATATATTCTGATTTTATTTGCCTAAATTATCCCAATTTGTATAATCGATTCTACCTCTTTGATTGAGCATTTAATTACATAAATATACCCATTTTCTCCAAACGCATTTATATACATTTTGTATATTCCAGCGTATGATGTGTGTGACCTTCTGCTAAATATTCAGAATACCCTCCTACTGGATCAAATTCTACATTCAATATAAATGAGTTTTATTGTGGTTTTAAGCCTTCATTATCAGAAGGATCATTGTAAAGATATGGTCATTGGATATTTAGGCACAGTATATATTTAGCTCCCTGTGAATACAGTGGCATACCTCTCTTGTCCAAATTAGTAACATGCCATGCACGCGCCTTGTATTAAAAAATGAGGTTCTGCAGAGAATTATTGAATGAGTTAACAACTTCTGAATAGTATTACTTTACAGCTGTTTAGATGTTAAATGTTAAATCTGCATTTATATGAATACAATTTGCTCAATATAGCATCGGACCGGTAGCCTAAATCCAGCAGTACAAAGCCATTCGTCTATAATTCTATTCATCTTGACTTGCCACTTTATTTGAGTGCCTTAAAGGGTTGGTCCAAAAGGCAAAGCGAATTTCATTTAATTCCCTATCTTCTTGATACTATAATCTCAGCTACATTCTAATATACTTTTATTAAAAATTAACTACCAATCTACGGTAACTATTATTCTATTTTTTTTTCTGGTTCCTGTGTGATGATGAATTATTTGAGAATCCCAGTGCATGCTGGGATACTCAATTGAACTGTCATCAGGTGGCAGAGTTTGTGGCAGTGACATTTCAGAAGATTTCATAGACAGACACAGCAGGGAGGGACAAACACAGTAGGGAGAGACAGACATAACAGGGAGAGACAGACACAGCAGGGAAGGACAGACACAGTAGGGAGGGACAGACACCGCATGCAGGGACAAACACATCAGGGAGGGACAGACATAACAGGGAGAGACAGACACAGCAGGGAGGGATAAACACAGTAGGGAGAGACAGACACAGCATGGAGGGACAAACACAGCAAGGAGGGACAGACACAGCAGGGAGGGACAAACACAGCAGGGAGGGACATACACAGCAGGGAGGGACAGACATAACAGGGAGGGGTAGACAGCAGGGAGGGACAAATGCAGTAGGGAGGGACAGACACAGCAGGCAGGGACAAACACAGCAGGGAGGGACAGACATAACAAGGGAGTGTTAGACAGCAGGGAGGGAGAAACACAGTAGGGAGGGACAGACACAGCATGCAGGGACAAACACATCAGGGAGGGACAGACATAACAGGGAGAGACAGACCCAGCAGGGAAGGACAGACACAGCAGGGAGGAACAGACAGCAGGGAGGGATAAACACAGCAGGGAAAGACAGACAGCATGGAGGGACAGACACAGCAGCAGGGAGAGACAGACACAGCAAGGAGGGACAGACACAGCATGGAGGGACGGACACAGCAGGGAGGGGCAAACACAGCAGGGAGGGACAGACAAAACAGGGAGGGGTAGACAGCAGGGAGGGACAAATACAGTAGGGAGGGACAGACACAGCAGGGAGGGACAGACATAACAAGGGAGGGGTAGACAGCAGGGAGGGAGAAACACAGTACGGAGAGACAGACACAGCATGCAGGGACAAACACATCAGGGAGGGACAGACATAATAGGAAGAGACAGACACAGCAGGTAAGGACAGACACAGCAGGGAGGGACAGACAGCAGGGAGGGCTAAACACAGCAGGGAGAGACAGACAGCAGGGAGGGACAGACATAGCAGTGGGACAGACACTGCAGCAGGGAGAGACAGACACAGCATGGAGGAACAGACACAGCATGGAGGGACAGACACAGGAAGGATGGACAAACACAGCAGGGAGGGACAGACAAAACAGGGAGGGGTAGACAGCATGGAGGGACAAATACAGTAGGGAGGGACAGACACAGCAGGGAGGGACAAACACAGCAGGGAGGGACAGACATAACAATGGAGGGGTAGACAGCAGGGAGGGACAAACACAGTAGGGAGAGACAGACACAGCATGCAGGGACAAACACATCAGGGAGGGACAGACATAATAGGAAGAGACAGACACAGCAGGGAAGGACAGACACAGCAGGGAGGGACAGACAGCAGGGAGGGCTAAACACAGCAGGGAGAGACAGACAGCAGGGAGGGACAGACATAGCAGGGAGGGACAGACACAGCAGCAGGGAGAGACAGACACAGCATGGACGGACAGACACAGCATGGAGGGACAGACACAGCTTGGAGGGACAAACACAGCATGGAGGGACAAATACAGCAGGGAGGGACAGACACAGCATGGAGGGACAGACACAGCATGGAGGGACAGACACATCATGGAGGGACAGTCACAGCATGGAGGGACAAACACAGCATGGAGGGACAAACACAGCAGGGAGGGACAGACACAGCAGCAGGGAGGGACAGACACAACAGGGAGGGACAGATACAGCATGGAGGGACAAACACAGCATGGAGAGACAAACACAGCAGGGAGGGACATACACAGCAGGGAAGGACAGACACAACAGGGAGGGACAGCCACAGCATGGAGGAACAAACCATGACTGGCACAACCCCTATAGGTGAATTTTCTACCTTTATTACCTTATATTTTTGTTGGATAAGACCATATTGTGCTTTTCTTCCACAGTCCATACAGTATGAAAGAGTGTGAGAGATAACACCAAATTTACCACACCTGCTCCCTATTCAAACCTGAGCCCTTGTCAATCTAATGAGTCACATGACACGGGAGGGAAAATGGCTAATTGGACATAATTTTCACTTAGGGTTTTACTCACTTTTGTTGCCAGTGTTTTAGACAACAATGTCTGGAGTATTTAGAGGGCACACCAAATTTACACTGTCATACAAGCTGTACACTGACTATTTTATATTGTATCAGAGTTTCAAAAGTTCATTGTTGTCCCATGAAAAGATATAATAAAACATTTACAAAAATGTCAGGGCTGTACTCACTTTTGTGATATACTTAATATACAGTACAGACCAAAAGTTTGGACACACCTTCTCATCTCTAGATCAACTATTAAGAGGAGACTTTGTGCAGCAGGCCTTCATGGTAAAATAGCTGCTAGGAAACCACTGCTAAGGACAAGCAACAAGCAGAAGAGACTTATTTGGGCTAAAGAACACAAGGAATGGACATTAGACAAGTGGAAATCTGTGCTTTGGTCTGATGAGACCAAATTTGAGATCTTTGGATCCAACCACCGTGTCTTTGTAGAAAAGGTGAACGGATGGACTCTACATGCCTGGTTCGCACCATGAAGCATGGAGGAGGAGGTGTGATGGTGTGGGGGTGCTTTGCTGGGTGACACTGTTTGGGATTTATTCAAAATTGAAGGCATACAGAACCAGCATGGCTACCACAGCATCTTGCAGCGGCATGCTATTCCATCCGGTTTGCGTTTAGTTGGACCATCATTTATTTTTGAACAGGACAATGACCCCAAACACACCTCCAGGCTGTGTAAGGGCTATTTGACTAAGAATGAGAGTGATGGGGTGCTATGTCAGATGACCTGGCCTCCAAAGTCACCAGACCTGAACCCAATCGAGATGGTTTGGGGTGATCTGGACCGCAGAGTGAAGACAAAAGGGCCAACAAGTGCTAAGCATCTCTGGACTGTTGGAAAACCATTTCCGGTGACTACCTCTTGAAGCTCATCAAGAGAATGCCAAGAGTGTACAAAGCGGTAATCAAAGCAAAACGTGGCTACTTTGAAGAACCTAGAATATAAGACATATATTTAGTTGCTTCACATTTTTTTAAGTATTTAATTCCAAATGATTTGATTCATAGTTTGGATGCCTTCAATGTGCCTCTACAATTTTTAGAGTCATGAAAATAAAGAAAGCTCTTTGAATGGGAAGGTGTGTCCAAACTTTTGGTCTGTACTGTATACATGCGTATATCTTCTGTGGATGTGGGCATGCACATATACTTCTATTACTAAATTTAATCACAGACAAACTTAATGATGCTGAGATCATGGCTCTATGGGAGGCATGTAATCACTTGCAGGACGTCTTGTTCTTTTTTATGCAAAAAATAGTTTTTATTGACATTAGTTGGTTGTTGCCCTGTTGAAGTATAAAGGGTGCTTTACATGCTGCGACATCACTAATGATTTATCGTCGGGGTCACGGTGTTTTTGACGCACATCCGGCGTCGTTAGCGACATCGCAGCAGGTAACACATCTGAGCGACCTAAAACGATCGCAAAAGAGGTAAAAATCGTTGGTATTGGAGAGGTCGGTCCAACACAAAAAATCGTTGACAGGTGAGTAGCGAGGTTGTTTGTCGTTCCTGCGGCAGCACACATCGCTATGTGTGACACCGCAGGAACGAGGAAACTCACCGTACCTGCATCCCGCCAACAATGAGGAAGGAAGAAGGTGGGATGTTCATCCCGCTCATCTCTGCCCCTCCTCTGCTATTGGGCGGCCACTTAGTGACGTCGCTATGACGCCGAATGAACCGCCCCTTTAGAAAGGAGGCGGTTTGCCGGTCACAGCGACGTCGCTAGGCAGGTATGTAGTGTGACGGGTGTAAGCGATGTTGTGCGCCATGGGCAGCTATTTGCCCGTGTTGCACAACCGATGGGGGCGGGTACGCTAGCGATATCGGTACTGATATCGCAGCATGTAAAGTACCCTTAAATTTGATGCCAGTAAGATGCCTCCCAGATGGTATTGCATGATGGAAACTATCTGGCTGTGTTTCTCAGCATTGTAATGCTGAGGATCTTAAATGCAGTGATTGGCCAAGGAAAATTAGTGCAGAGCCATCATTGCACAACTGTTAGCACCAGTGGGATCTACCTATACCAATCATTTAATGTTTGAAGAAGTCCCACCAGAAAAGGTCTTGAAGGAAGAAATATAGCCAAAAAATATACCTTCGATATGGAAATAAAACCAAATGTTTCAACTCTGTGCTAGAACATGGGAACTTGAAAACATAAAAAAGCAGCAGGTGGTCTGGACTGATGAGTCAAAATGTAAAATATTTGCATATAACAGGAGGCATTTTGTTAGCCCAAGGGCAGCTTTGCACGTTGCGACATCGCAAGCCGATGCTGCGATGTCGCACGCGATAGTCCCCGCCCCCGTCGCAGGTACGATATCGTGTGATAGCTGGCGTAGCGAAAATTATCGCTACGCCAGCTTCACATGCACTCACCTACCCTGCGACCGTCGCTCTGGCCGGCGACCCGCCTCCTTCCTAAGGGGGCGGGTCGTGCGGTGTCATAGCGACATCACACGGCAGGCGGCCAATAGCGGCGTAGGGGCGGAGATGAGCAGGATCTAAACATCCTGCCCACCTCCTTCCTTCCGCATATCCTACGGAAGCCGCGGTGACGCCGGTAGGAGATGTTCCTCGCTCCTGCGACTTCACACACAGCGATGTGTGCTGCCGCAGGAGCGAGGAACAACATCGGACCGTCGCGTCAGTGTAATTATGGATTACGCCGACGCTGCACCGATGATACGATTACGACGATTTTGCGCTCATTAATCATATCATCTAGGCATTACACACTACGATGTCGCATGCGATGCCGGATGTGCGTCACTTTCAATTTGACCCCACCGACATCGCACCTGCGATGTCGTAGTGTGCAAAGCCCGCCTAAGAGTGGTACAATAATGAATGTCTGCAGATAACTGTGAAGCATGGTGGAGGGTCCTTGCATGTTTGAAACTGTATTTTAGCTAATGAATTTCAGGATGTCATAATGACCATGAGATAGCATGGAACCAGGGCTTCTAAGCTGTCCCTCAAACTAGGAGGCCCTATGCTATAACTAATCTCATGGATACTCCTGATGGTGGAGATGCCTGGGTCTCCATCCTGTTCCTGCTCCTGACTAGTTGTCATCTGATTCCCCCTCCCCCCCAGGGAGCAGTGGGACAGGAGTGTGATGAAACCCACAGATAAAGACAGACAAGAGAAAACCAAAACTCTGTCAAACAGCATACACACACACACACACACACACACACACACACACACACACACGTGTAAAGACAATAAGTGATTCAGGAGGAAAAACAAGAGCAAGATGGAAGCTCCAAAACAATAGGAGTAAATTCCACAACCACAGCAAGCAAAAAACACAACTATCACCAGAAAGTCTGGGACACCACACCTCACAGACCAACATAGACAAACTATAGCTGGCATAGGTGGAAGAATTCAACCAACATAAATAGGAGGGAAGCAGATATGATAGGCCTCCCCACAACATATGATCAAAGGAGCAAGCGGACTAGCAGCTCTTGCTCTTGCTAAGCCAAAAGAAAGAAGAAAAAAAAAACAGCTCACCTGCAAGATGTGCACAGATCAGAAAAAAAACCTCAACAGGGAACAAACAAAAAGGGAATGATCCAGCACAGAAAATTAACTCATTTAATGCATATTAAATGATATGCATATTAATACAAACTGTGATCATGGAGGAGACAGACCTTTGGTTATGATTAAGAGGTTGTTCCTCAAACATGTAAACCAGATCCAGGTGTGTTTTTTGTATGTCTCTTCCATATTCACAGTTTGTATTTTTACTATGCATTAAATGAGTTAATTTTCAGTGCTGGATCCTTTCCCTTTTTGTTTGTTTCTTGCTCTTTCTAGCCTGCCTATGAATCAGCACAGAGCAGGTCAACACCCAAATCTCACTGTGTTGATCCCAGACACCAGACAAACATTGGCTGGAGTTTCAGAATCTGCAATCTGAACAGAGCCAGACAGTCAGTGAAGTTTGTGCAAAACTCTGTCTGACGCAGGATTTGGTCAAGATTAATCATATTTTCATCATGCAGTACCATCAGGGAAGTGTCTGATTGGGTCCGAATTTATTCTGGAGCTGGACAACCACCCAAACAAAATTAAATGTCATTAAAAGCTATCCTCAGTGCAAAGAAAAATATGGATTCCTGGAAGTGATTATATAGCTCCCACAGAGCCCTGATCTGTGGTTAGTGCTCCAAGATATTTGGAACAAACTTCATGCTGAGCTCCTTCAAAAACTATAAGCAAGTGTACCTTGAAGAATTGATGCTGTTTTGAAGGCATAGGATAGTCACACCAAATACTGATTTGATTTAGATTTCACGTTCATTGACTTTGCACTTTGATAATTGCTAAAAGTATATTGTTAGCATTTCTATTTATGAAGTTGTTCATACCCTGCAACATTTTTTTATTTTGATGCCTGCCTAGAGCTTTATACAGAGTACTGTTATATTTATGTAAAGTGTATATATATATAATATATATATATATATATATATATATATATATATATATAGTGCCTTGCGAAAGTATTTGGCTCCCTTGAAGTTTTAAACCTTTTCCCATGTTTCAGGCTTCAAACATAAAGATAAAAATGTTAATGTTATGGTGAAGAATCAACAACAAGTAGGACACAATTGTAAAGTTGAACAAAATTTATTGCTTATTTTACACTTTTTAAAAAAATAACTTAAAATTGGGCCGTGCAATATTATTCGTTCCCTTTAAGTTAATACTTTGTAGCGCCACCTTTTGCTGCTATTACAGCTGCACGTCGCTTGGGGTATGTCTCTATCAGTTTTGCACATCGAGAGACTGACATACTTGCCCATTCTTCCTTAGCAAATAGCTGAGTGAGGTTGGATGGAGAGCGTTTGTGAACAGCAGTTTTCAGATCTTTTCGCAGATTCTCGATTGGATTCAGGTCTGGACTGTGACTTGGCCATTCTAACACCTGGATATATTTATTTGTGAACCATTCCATTGTAGATTTTGCTTTATGTTTGGGATCATTGTCCTTTTGGAAGACAAATCTCCATCCCAGTCTCAGGTCTTTTGCAGACTCCAACAGGTTTTCATCAAGAATGGTTCAGTATTTGGCTCCATCCATCTTGCCATCAACTTTAACCATCTTCCCTGTCCCTGCTGAAGAAAAGCAGGCCCAAACCATGATGCTGTCACCACCACCATGTTTGACAGTGGGGATAGTGTGTTCGGAGTGATGAGCTGTGTCGCTTTTACGCCAAACATATCGTTTGGAATTGTGCCCAAATACTTCGATTTTGGTTTCATCTGACCAGAGAACCTTCTTCTGTCTGCCAAGTGGCTTGTGCCAAACTTTAAACAACACTTTTTATGGATATCTTGAGAAATGGCTTTCTCCTTGCCACTCTTCCATAAAGGCCAGATTTGTGCAGTGTATGATTTATTGCTGTCCTATGGACAGACTTTCCAACCCAGCTGTAGATCTCTGCAGTTCATTCAGAGTGATCATGGGCCTCTTGGCTGTATCTCTGATCAATTTTCTCCTTGTTTGAGATGAAAGTTTGGCTAGATGGCCGGGTCTTGGTAGATTTGTAGTGGTATGATACTCCTTCCATTTCAATATGATTGCTTGCACAGTGCTCCTTGGGATGTTTAAAGTTTTGGAAATCTTTTTGTAGCCAAATCCGGCTTTTATCTTCTCCACAACAGTATCATGGACCTCCCTGTTGTGTTCCTTGGTCTTCATGATGCTCTCTGTGCTTTAAACAGAACACTGAGACTATCACAGACCATGTGCATTTGTACGGAGACTTGATTACACACAGGTAGCTTATAGTTACCATCATCAGTCATTTAGGACAACATTGGATCATTCAGAAATGAACTTCTGGAGTGAGTTTGCTGCACTGAAAGTAAAGGGGACAAATAATATTGCACACCCCAATTTTCAGTTATTTATTTTTTTAAAAAGTTTAAAATAAGCAATAAACTTCGATCACCTTCACAATTGTGTCCCACTTGCTGCTTATTCTTCACCATAACATTAAAGTTTTTATCTTTATGTTTCAAGCCTGAAATGTGGGAAAAAGTTGAAAAATTCAAGGGAGCCGAATACTTTCGCAAGGCACTGTATATATATATATATATATATATATATATATATATATAACTGTTCATATACAGGAAGGGTGACATTCTACATTGTCCCACTCATTGTCTTGCCTTCATAAAAATAAATTGTTGATATGAGCATCATCATACAGATGAAAATAATCTTGTATGTGTCTTTTTATTTCACTTTTTGCATTCCTAAAAACATTAAAACTAACCTTTGGAGCAGCAAAACAGCTGCACCGAACATTGTTAAGATATTGAAGAGAAAGCTCCTCCTATTTCCCACATTGCCTCAGTGGGGGATCTTCTGTTCAGATACTGGAGGATGATCATAGATTTCTCTGTAGGAAATGCTTTGTGTCTTTGAAATGTTGCTTGTTTACTATGTTTACCAGCTGCGAAGAGCCTCACCATTACCCTGAATTCAAATGTAAAAGAACTATTTAAATCTGACATGGAAGAACTCAGTAAAATTACGAATTGCAGTTTGTTTGCATAGATGATGAATAAGAATAATCTTCTTTGTTCTTATAGAGATTCTCCAACAATGAGATAAAATGGAATACCTGATACATTTCAAACTGCCACCTATCCTGGTCACATGTTAGGATGGACTGCAGACTGAAAACCTGTGTCTCAATGTCAAGAGCTATATCCCACATACCTCAGTCAGCATACGGAACGCAGCTGTGATATGTAAATAAACATGTCTTAACCCACATTGTACTCGGCAAGATCTCCAGCCTCTTCCTTCAGCGCCAGTATGACTGCTTTTTAGCAGTGCACAGAGACTGCGCAAAACTAGAAAACAAACACAGAGGAGGATGAAGCTGGAGATAACGCCTGTTGTGGCTCTCAGGCCAGTGATACAGTGCTGGCCAAAATTATTGGCACCCCTGCAATTCTGTCAGATAATACTCAGTTTCTTCTTGAAAAAAATTACAATCACAAATTCTTTGGTATTATTATCTTCATTTACTTTGTCTTCAATAAAAAAAAATAAAAATTGTCATAAAGCCAAATTGGATATAATTCCACACCAAACATAAAAAAGGGGCTGGACAAAAGTATTCACACTGTTTTAAAAATCATGTGATGCTTCTTTAATTTGTGTAATTAACAGCACCTGTAACTTACCTGTGGCACCTAACAGGTGTTGGCAATAACTAAATCACACTTGCAGCCAGTTGACATGGATTAAAGCTGACTCAACCTCTGTCCAGTGTCCTTGTGTGTACCACATTGAGCATGGAGAAAAGAAAGAAGACCAAAGAACTGTCTGAGGACTTGAGAATCCAAATTGTGAGGAAGCATGAGCAATCTCAAGGCTACAAGTCCATCTCCAAAGACCTGAAAGTTCCTGTGTCTATGGTGCGCAGTGTCATCAAGAAGTTTAAATCCCATGGCACTGTGGCTAACCTCCCTAGATGTGGAAGAAAAAAAAAATTGACGAGAGATTTCAATGCAAGATTGTGCGGATGGTGGATAAAGAACCTCGACTAACATCCAAACAAGTTCAAGCTGCCCTGCAGTCCGAGGGTACAACAGTGTCAACCCATAATATCCGTCGGCAGTGAGTGAGTGAAAAGGGATTGTATGGTAGGATACCCAGGAAGACCCCACTTCTTACCCCGAGACATAAAAAAGCCAGGCTGGAGTTTGCCATAACTTACCTGAGAAAGCCTAAAATGTTTTGGAAGAATGTTCTCTAGTCAGATGAGACAAAAGTAGAGCTTTTTAGGAAAAGCCATCAACATAGAGTTTACAGGAAAAAAAAGAGGCATTCAAAGAAAAGAACACGATCCCTACAGTCAAACATGCTGGAGGTTCCCTGATGTTTTGGGGTTGCTTTGCTGCCTCTGGCACTGGACTTCTTGACCGTGTGCATGGCATTATGAAGTCTGAAGACTACCAACAAATTTTGCAGCATAATGTAGGGCCCAGTGTGAGAAAGCTGGGTCTTCCGCAGAGGTCATGGGTCTTCCAGCAGGACAATGACCCAAAACACACTTCAAAAAGCACTAGAAAATGGTTTGATAGAAAGCACTGGAGACTACTAAAGTGGCCAGCAATGAGTCCAGACCTGAACCCCATAGAACACCTGTGGAGAGATCTCAAAATGGCAGTTTGGAGAAGGCACCCTTCAAATCTCAGGGACCTGAAGCAGTTTGCCAAAGAAGAATGGTCTAAAATTCCAGCAGTGCATTGTAAGAAATTCATTGATGGTTACCGGAAGCGGTTGTTTGCAGTTATTTTGGCTAAAGGTTGTGCAACCAAGTATTAGGCTAAGGGTGCCAATACTTTTGTCTGGCCCATTTTTTGAGTTTTGTGTGAAATGATCAATGATTTGATTTTTATTTCATTCTCTTTTGTGTTTTTTCATTGCAAGCAAAATAAATGAAGATAATAATACTAAAGAATTTGTGATTGCAATCATTTTCAAGAAGAAACTGAGTATTATCTGACAGAATTGCAGGGGTGCCAATACTTTTGGCCAGCACTGTATATGGCTCATGGCTGTCTGCTAGCTTGGTGTATTAGCACCATGTTTAGAAAATAGCTATGAAGAATAATCTACCGATTGTTAATTTTTTTTTGGGTAGCCCTGCACAAAAGAACAGACCTAGATGAAGATATACTGGTTTAAGAGTGAAGAGATTAATTAAAGGGAACCTGTCACCAGATTTGGTGACTATAAGCTGTGGCCACCACCACTGAGCTCTTACAGTCATATGAAAAAATGGGGGCACCCCTATTAATATTAACCTTTCTTCTTTATAACAATTTGGGTTTTTGCAACAGCTATTTCAGTTTCATATATCTAATAACTGATGTACTGAGTAATATTTCTGGATTGAAATGAGGTTTACTATACTAACAGAAAATGTGCAATCCGCATTTAAACAAAATTTGACCGTTGCAAAAGTATGGGCACCTCAACATAAAAGTGACATTAATATTTTGTAGATTCTCCTTTTGCAAAAATAACAGCCTCTAGTCGCTTCCAGAAGCTTTTAATGAGTTCCTGGATCCTGGATGAAGGTATATTTGACCATTCCTGTTTACAAAACAATTCCAGTTCAGTTAAGTTTGATGGTCGCCGAGCATAGACAGCACGCTTCAAATCATCCCCCAGATGTTCAATGATATTCAGGTCTGGGGACTGGGATGGCCATTCCAGAACATTGTAATTGTTCCTCTGCATGAATGCCTGAGTAGATTTGGAGCGGTGTTTTGGATCATTGTCTTGCTGAAACATCCATCCCCTGCGTAACTTCAACTTCGTCACTGATTCTTGCACATTATTGTCAAGAATCTGCTGATACTGAGTTGAATCCATGCAACCCTCAACTTTAACAAGATTCCTGGTGCCGGCATTGGCCACACAGCCTCAAAGCATGATGGAACCTCCACCAAATTTTACTGTGGGTAGCAAGTGCTTTTCTTGGAATGCCGTGTTTTTTTGCCTCCATGCATAACGCCTTTTTGTGTGACCAAACAACTCAATCTTTGTTTCATCAGTCTACAGAACCTTCTTCCAAAATGTAACTGGCTTGTCCAAATGTGCTTTTGCATACCTCAGGCGTCTCTGTTTGTGGCGTGCTTGCAGAAACGGCTTCTTTTGCATCACTCTCCCATACAGCTTCTCCTTGTGCAACGTGCGCTGTATTGTTGACCGATGCACAGTGACACCATCTGCAGCAAGATGATGCTGCAGGTCTTTGGAGGTGGTCTGTGGATTA
This sequence comes from Anomaloglossus baeobatrachus, assembly GCF_048569485.1. NCBI lineage: Eukaryota > Metazoa > Chordata > Amphibia > Anura > Aromobatidae > Anomaloglossus > Anomaloglossus baeobatrachus. The sequence goes on along the minus strand of NC_134356.1, from coordinate 292,303,193 downwards.
TCCTTGACTGTTCTCACCATTCTTCTTCTCTGCCATTCTGATATTTGTCTTGGCCTGCCACTGCTGGTCTTAACAAGAACTGTACCTGTGTTCTTCCATTTCCTTACTATGTTCCTCACAGTGGAAACTGACAGTTTAAATCTCTGAGACAACTTTTTGTATCCTTCCCCTGAACAACTATGTTGAGTAATCTTTGTTTTCAGATCATTTGAGAGTTGTTTTGAGGAGCCCATGATGCCACTCTTCATAGGAGATTCAAATAGGAGAACAACTTGCAAGTGGCCACCTTAAATACCTTTCCTCATGATTGGATACACCTGCCTATGAATTTGAAAGCTCAATGAGGTTACAAAACCAATTTAGTGCTTTAGTAAGTCAGTAAAAAGTAGTTAGGAGTGTTCAAATCAAGAAATTGATAAGGGTGCCTATACTTTTGCACCGGTCAAATTTTGTTTAAATGCGGATTGCACATTTTCTGTTAGTACAATAAACCTCATTTCAATCCAGAAATATTACTGAGTCCATCAGTTATTAGATATATGAAACTGAAATAGCTGTTGCAAAAACCCAAATTGTTATAAAGAAAAAAGGTTAACATTAATAGGGGTGCCCAAACTTTTTCATATGACTGTATATACAGCATTCTAACATGCTGTATATAAGAGCCCAGGCCACTGTGTAGAATGTAAAAATGACTTTATAATACTTACCTAAACAGTCGGTGTGGTGCAGATGGGTCAGATGGGTGTCTCCATTCTCCGGGTGTGGTGCCTCCTCTTTTGGCCATCTTTGTCCTTCTTCTGAAGCCTGAGTACATGACGCATCTTACGTCATGCGCACAGGCGGGCATAGAGCTCCTGTTTGATCTGCCCTGAGCAGGGCAGGTCAAAGTATTGTAGCGCACATGAGTGGGAACTCAATGCCCACCTGTGTGCATGACGTAGGAATCGTCATGCACCCAGGCTTCAGAAGAAGAAGGACAAAGATGGCCGAAAGAGGAGCCGCTGCACCCGGAGAATGGAGACACCCATCTGACCCATCTGCACCAGACCAACCATTTAGGTGAGTATTATAAAGTAATTTTTACGCTCTACACAGCGGCCTGGGCTCTTATATACAGCATTATATATTTTCAGACTTTGAATTTTTATGACCTTAAACCAGAGAGTTTTATAACACAAAATAATTAATAAATAATATTTGCCATGTTCCCATGTCTACTTTATATCAGCACAAATTTTGAAACATCATATTTTTGTTAGGAAGTTAGAAGGGATAATAGTTTATCAACAATTTCTCATTAATCTAACAAAATTTGCAAAACCAATTTTTATAGGGACCACATCACATTTGAAGTGACCTTGAAAAGCGAAGGTGACAGAAAATACCCAAAAGTGACACCATTCTAAAAACTGCACCCTTCAAACTGCACAAAAACACATCCAAGAAATGTATTAACCCTTTAAGTTCTTCACAGGAACTAATGCAATGTGGAAGGAAAAAATGAAAATTTTACATTTTCCCCTAAAATGTTACTTTACCCCCAAATTTTGTATTTTTATAAGGGTAACAAGAGAAAATGAACCATAAAACTTGTTGTGCAATTTCTCTTGAGTACAATTATACCACATGTGTCGTGGAAATCTACCGTTGGAGCGCACGGCAGGGCTTGGAAGGGAAAGGGCGCCATTTCAATTTCACAGGTCAAAATTGTGTGGAATAGATAGTGGACACCATGTTTGGAGAGCCCCTGATATGCCTAAGCAGTGGACGTTCCCCAAAGTGACCCCGTTTTGGAAACTAGAAACCTCAAGGAATTTGACTAGATGTTTTGTGAGCACCTTGAATCCCCAGGTGCCTCACGGAATTTTATAACATTTAGCTGTGAAAATGAAAATTTTTTATCACAAAAATTTTTCTTTAACCTCATATCTTTCATTTTCACATGGATAACAGAAAATAATGCATCATACAAATTGTTGTGCAATGTCGCCAATACCCCATATGTTGTCGAAAACTACTTTTGATGCACAGTACAAAATGAAGAAGAGAATAAGTGCCATATTTAATTTCAGGTTTAGTTGGAATGGTTTGCAGGTTCCATTGGCAAAGCACCTGAGGTGCCTAAACAGTGAACATCCCCCACAAGTGACCCCATTTTGGAAACTAGAAACCTCAAATAATTTATTTAGATATTTGGTGAGCACCTTGTACCTCCAGATGCTTCACAGAATTTTATAATGTTGAGCCATGAAAATTAAAAAATACATTTTTAACCACAAAAATGTTGCTTTAACCCCAAATTTTTCATTTTCACTAGAGTATCAGAAGATATTGGACCATAACATTTGTTGTGCAATTTCTTTTGAGTTCGCCAATACCTAATATGTGGTAAAAAACTACTTTTGAGGCACAATACAAAATTATAAAAGAAAGGCGCACCATATGTGTGTTCAGATTCAGTTGGAATGGTTTGGGGGGGCCATTTCACGTTGGCAGAGCCTGTGAGGTGTCAGAACAGCATAAATCCCCCACAAGTGACACTATTTCAAACACCGCACCCCTCAGTGAATTCATCTAAGGGTGCGTTGAGCATATTGACACTACAGGTGTGTCACAAAATGTTATACTATTGAGCGGTACACAAAAAATAATTACATTTTTACAACTAAATTGTTGTTTTAGCCACAGATTTCCAATTTTTACAAGGAGAATAAGGAAAAAAAAGTCCCCATAATGTGTTACTCAATTTCTCCTGAATGTGGAAATACCCCATATGTGACTGTACGGTACTGTTTTTCCACACCGCAGGGCTCGGGAGGGAAAGAGCTCCATTTGATTTTTGTAGCACAGATTTTCCTAGAATAATTGGGGGACTCCATTTGCAGAGCCCCTAAGTGCCAGAACAGCAGAAACACCCTCAAGTGACCGTATTTTGGAAATTACATCCCTCTGGGAATTCATCTACTAGTGTAGTGACAATTTATTATCAACACCCATGGAGTCAAACAATAAATCTTGCAGAATTTAAAATTGCAAATATGCCCTTGTCATACCCAGCATATCATAGTGCCCGCACTAGAGATGAGCGAACCGGTCGCGGTTCCGCTCGAGGTCGGTTCGCCGAACGGAGCTCCCGTTCGAGTTCGGTTCGTCGAACGTTCGACGAACCGAACTCGAACCAATAGGCTATAATGGGAGGCAAGCACAAACACATAAAAATGCATTATAAATGTACACATACAGTTAATAAACATTGCCATAACACTTACCGGTCCACGCGATCCCTCCTGTACTCTGTCTCCTGCCGCTATTCCATCCGATGATCGCTGAAACCTCCCGGTGACCGGCACTGCCAGCAGAGATGCAGGACCTATCGTGATGTCAAAATAGCCATGTGACCAGTCACGTGGCTATTATCTCATTAGCTACAGACTGGTCACATGACTATGACGCGTCATGTAGGACCTGCGAGTGCATCTCTCCGGTACACGGTGCACATTTGTGTATCGCCATGTACCGGCGACATGCTCTAGCACACGGTCGACTCCCCGTTCCGTTAGTGACCGGCTGACAAAGCCGGTCATTAACGGAGATCACCGTTGCCATAGCAACACAGTTAGCGGTGACATCACCGCTAACCGCGGCTCCGGGAGCACCGCTGCTATGGTAACGCATCTGTCAGCGTTACCGCTGTTACCGCTAGCAGCACTGATCACTCACGGAGTGAAGGCTGCACGCTGCTTCTCGTGCAGCTTTCACGGAGTGAATGCTCCACGGGAAGCAGCGTCTTCCCCCATGCAGCAGTGATGGAGCAGAGCTGCATTTGTTGAACGAGAAAGACAGAAGACCATGGATCGTGGAGGGCTGACAGGGGGTAATAAAGATGGAGTCTCTAATGTGTCTGTGTATTAATTTCTATTAAAGTATTTTTTCTCTGTGTGGTGTCTTTTTTTTAACCCTTTATTGGAGATTCTTAATGGCCGGGTCAAACGTGCTTGACATTAAGAATCTCTGGCTTAATACTGGCTAGTAAAACAAAGCCAGTATTAACTCATGATTACCCAACAAGCCACCTGGCTCCAGGGCTGTTGGAAGAGTTGGATACAGCGCCAGATGATGGCGCTTCTATGAGAGCGCCATTTTCTGGGACGGCTGCGGACTGAAATTCGCACAGAGGCACCCAGAAACCTCGGGCTAACCTGTGCTGCGGATTCCAATCCCCAGCTGCCTAGTTGTACCTGGCTGGACACAAAAATGGGGCGAAGCCCACGTCATTTGTTTTTTAATTATTTCATGAAATAAGTGAAATAATTAAAAAAAATGGGATTCCCTATATTCTGGGTTCCCAGCCGGGTACAAATAGGCAACTGGGGGTTGGAGGCAGCCCGAGGCTGCCTGCTGTACCTGGCTAGCATACAAAAATATGGCGAAGCCCACGTCATTTTTTTGGTGGGCAAAAAACTTCTGCATACAGTCCTGGATGGAGTATTTTTTGTGTCCAGCCAGGTACAACTAGGCAGCTGGGGATTGGAATCCGCAGCACAGGTTGGCCTGAGCTTTCTGGGCCCCACTGCTGCGAATTGCAGACGGCATCCGCCTCAGAAAATGGCATTTTCATAGAAGCGCCATCTTCTGGTGCTGTATCCAACTCTTCCAGCACCTGCCTGCTATACCTGGCTAGCATACAAAAATATGGCGAAGCTCACGTCCTTTTTTTGTAGTTTTTTGGCAAAAAAATAAAAAATGCTTCCCTGGATTTTCCATTGCCAGTGAAGGTAACACCAAGCTTGGATTACCCTTAGCTAGCAATACAAAAAATGCAGCGGGAGCCCATATATATTTTTTTTAATTATTTATTTAAATAACTAAAAACAAAATGGGCTTCCCTGTATTTTGATTGCTGGACATCACAGTGCTGTAAAAATAAATCTTTAAAAAAATAACGTAGCGCTCCGCGGTATTTTTGATTCTCAGCGCAGATAAAGCAGACAGCTATGGGTTGCCACCCCCATCTGCCTGCCGTTACCTTGGTTGGCAATCAAAATACCCCCATTTTTGATAGCCAGCTAGGGTAAAGCAGACGGCTGTAGCCTGAAAACCACAGCTGGCAGCTTTACCGTGGTTGGGGATCCAATGTGGAGGTCCCCTCAGGCTCTTTCTTATAATTATTTTATAAATATTAATAATTACACAATAAAAGTAGGGTCCCCCCCAAATTGGATCACCAGCCAAGGTAAAGCGGACAGCTGTGGTCTGGTATTCTCAGGGTGGGAAGGTCCATAGTTATTGGGCCTTCACAGCCTAAAAATAGCAGGCCGCAGGCACCCCAGACGTGGCGCATCCTCTAGATGCGCCAATCCTGGCGCTTCACCCCAGCTCATTCCGTGCCCTGGTGCAGTGTCAAACGGGGTAATAAATTGGGTTGATACTAGCTGTAAAGTCACCTGAGATCAAGCCCAGCAGTTTGTGATGTCATGGCGTCTATTAGATACCCAACATCATAAACTGTTAGTACTAACAAAAAAAAAAAATCGACAAAAGAAATTTATTTGAAAAAACAGTCCCCAAAACATTTCCTCTTTCACCAATTTATTGTAAGAAAAAAAATAAAGGGGTCCCACGACGACTCTGGACTGTCTAGAATATGGGGGGGAGACACTCAGGGAACGTATCCCCCATTTTCTAAAAGTGCGGACCCTTCATGTGAGGAGTGTGGGTGCAATGAATCTGCACTCACTCTCCCCGGGTCCACAGCAGCAGAGTCCATGTCGTAATGGTTGCTACCAAAGCTGCAATGCCCTGCTCATGAGGTAAGGGCATGCCTAATCAGGAGAACTACTGTAGAGGAAGCTCTGCTCACTGGTATATAGGTGCTCAGAGGTAATAATAGATAAAATTAGTGAGTAACCTCGGCACTCTAAATCTCCCAGACTAAGTCAGTAAGTCACAATGGATAGTAATGCAAAATCACTCTTTATTGGTTCGTATTAAGAAAAAAATTTGTTTCATAAGCATATATGTTTTTGTCCAAAACAAGTTACAAATGACGTTTCGGCCTGAGCCTTCGTCAGATTGGACTTATCTGCATGTAATCATGAAAAATGACAATAATCAGTATCACATAAGAGTGAGAGAACAATAACATAAACTCGAACAATATAGAGGTACAATTGGGATGCAGCAAAAAAATTGCAACACAGCAAGAAATGAAGCACATGATACAAATGTCATAATACAGTACAAGGACAATATAGTAATGACAAATATGGGGTCAGAGTAGGCTTAGACAGCTCTGGTACGAAAGAGATGTCAATCATAAAGTAACATGTGCAGTAGGTGTAGAGCTACACTATGCATGGCAGAGCTAATGGGTAGACCGACCATAGAAAAAGAACGGAGAAAAAGTGGAGAAAAAGTGGAGAAAAAGTGGAGAAAAAATGTAGAAAAAGTGGAGAAAAAATGGAGAAAAAGTGGAGAAAAGGTGGAGAAAAGGTGGAGAAAAAGTGGAGAAGAAGTGGAGAAGACGTGGAGAAGTGTTTGTTCATGCCAGATGGGAGATAAATAATTTTTTACCGACGCTGTCATTTACTGTAACGTGATCATCGGTGTACGGTGTATACCTGTGATCACGTGAGCGGGGACCGGAAAAACCGTCCTGAATCATGATCTCCAGGGTCTCACTTAGCCCTGAAACCCCGGAGATTTTCTGACGCCGGGGGGCGCTATTCACTTATTTCTGCCTGCTGTTTATAAACGGCAGATCAGAATAAGGCTACATTAACACGACCGATCCATTTTTGCGGTCTGCAAAAAACAGTCCGTTTTTTTTCACGGGTGCATCCATGTGGCATCCTTTTCCGTTCCGTAGATGGTCCGTATGTCATCTGTTTGTCATCTGTGTGCCTTCCGTTTTTTTTGTGTACTGCAAAAAAACTGAAGGAGGGTAAATGCATAAATTTACCCAGGATCCATAGCTTCATCCTACATGATGCGGTCACATGTTCACTCCAGTGCCATTTTCTACTGCTTTTCACAGCGTAGAGCACTCTGGTGATTTTCTTGTGCTTGTACACTTCATATCAGTCTTTTCTGTCATTATAATGGCAGAAAGACACATAATGTCCCACTCTCCTGCATTTTGTAATTTTGCACCCTTTGGTGCCTTTCATGTGGCACTAAAGGGTGCTCAGCTTTGTATTTAGCCAAAAAAATTAAAAAAAAAAAAAAATGACGTAGGGTTCCCCCTAGTTTTGTAGCCAGCTAGGGTAAAGCAGACGGCTGCAGCCTGCAGACCACAGCTGGCAACCTCACCTTGGCTGGTAATCCAAAACTGAGGGCACCCCACGCTGTTATTTTAAATTAAATAAATAATTAAAAAAAAAAAAACACGTAGTGGTCCCCCCAAAATTGGATCACCAGCCAAGGTAAAGCAGACAGCTGGGGTCTGATATTCTCAGACTAGGGAGGTCCATGGTTATTGGACTCTCCCCAGCCTAAAAATAGCAGGCCGCAGCCGCCTCAGAAGTGGCGCATCCATTAGATGCGCCAATCCTGGTGCTTCGCCCCAGCTCATCCCGCGCCCTGGTGCGGTGGCAAACGGGGTAATATATGGGGTTAATACCAGATGTGTAATGTCACCTGGCATCAAGCCCTGGGGTTGGTGAGGTCAGGCGTCTATCAGAAACCCGACATCACCAAACCAGTCAGTAATAAAAAAAAAATAGACGACAAACACATTTTTATTTGAAAAAACACTCCCCAAAACATTCCCTCTTTAACCAATTTATTAGAAAGAAAAAGAAATCCAGGTCTGGTGTAATCCAAGGGGTTGCCATGACGATCCACACTGTCCCAGTCAATGAAGAGCAGGATGATCCCCATTGGCTGGGAGAGCAATGCAGTGACCTGAGCTAACATCAATGGGTCAGCCCAGGTCACTGCAGGGGATGACAAGTGCTGCTGTCAGCGAGGTACATTACCTGCGCTGATCTCCTGCACTGCTGACAGCACCTGTCACTGAGTTCAATGACCGCCGCCTTCACAGCCAAGTATCGCGAGAGGCCCGTGACGTCACCGCTAGTCAGTCTCGGGTCGGAAGCGAGAGAAGGTGATGTGACAAGCGGCGGCCATGGAGGACAGTGACAGCGCTGAGGTCGGGATGGCGTGACTTCATCACCGCAGGTAAGCCGAGCGGGACCATGTGTGCAGAGTGTGTGTGCAGAGTGTGTGTGCAGAGTGTGTGTGTACGTGTGTACATGCCGCGGGCAGGAGGGGGTGGAGCGAGCTGAGCGGGGAAGTGTGGGCTTCCTGCACGTAACTAGGATAAACATCGGGTTACTAACCAAAGCGCTTTGCTTGGATACCCGATGTTTATCTTGGTTACCAGCTTCTGGCAGGCTGCCAGCGATGGCTCCTGCACACTGTAGCTGTAAAAAGCCCGGCTTTTTGCTGCTAGAACCGTTCTCGAACGTATCTAGAACTATCGAGCTTTTAGCAAAAAGCTCGAGTTCTAGTTCGATCTAGAACAGCCCCCAAAATCACTCGAACCGCGAACTGGAGAACTGCGAACCGCGAACCGTGCTCACCTCTAGCCCGCACATAGTGCCCAGCTTGTGCTTCTGGAAATCATTATCCTATAAATTAAGCAGGCTTCCTCATCCTTATTTGATGTGTCAATTTTTGACAGATATTATATATTGTTTATGGCCTATGTGAGAGTATTTTCTGCTTATTGTTAGCCACTGAGAGATTTTTGTAATCATACCTTGCATGAAGTTGTTCCTCCTCAAGTCATCTTCTTGCTGTGCATATTTTTTTAATCTTGTGCATTTTTTATATTTTCCAATAAAGATTTTTCAAAATAGCATGTTGTAGTTCTTTATAGGTTATGGTTTATTTACAAACATGATGAACCCGAGTGTAAACTTCTGTTTTTGTGGGTTGAGTTGAATGTGGGGGCTTCGATCGGAGGGGAAAGGAGCACGATCCCTCTCCCAGACTCCTAAATGCTGTGATCAATATCGATCATGGCATTTAGGGGGTTAAAAAGCCAGGGACAAGGACCATCCCTGGCTGTGAGAGTCGAGGCCCAGCTGTCAGGTAAGCCGAATAAATGGAGGCCATTGCATGGGCACAGCTCCTGTTCCCCTGCGGTCACCAGAACATACTGGATAGGTTCTTGGTCAGCAAGTATCTGACAAGCAGGACATACCTAGTATGTCTATTGTTGAGATGGGGTAAATCTCAATTTATGTGTAAAATCTGTATTTAGTGAAGACATAATTTTGCATTACTGTGATAAGTGATGGCAGGTGTTACTAATAAGATTCTTTGCAGAGGAGAGCAGGAGGAGGGAGAGTTTCTCTCATCTTCTCCTCCTTTCCTACTACGTAGAATTTTATTAGCAGCAACTTCCATCTCTTATATCAGTAATGTCAAAAATTGTCTTGACTGAATACAGATTTTACCCATGAGTTCAGAATTCTGAGAATTAAATCAGTCCTCGTACAAAGAAAAGCAAATATGTCTGATAATATATGTTATAAAGTTGCTTATTTTCATATGTACTATTGATTTATGAAATAAAAATTTTTATTTTTTTTATTGATTACTTTTTAACTGACAAAATATTAGATTGGATCTTAGGAAATTTGAAATTTCCTGTGAATTTTACAATTTGAATCGATTTTGTGTGAATTTCAATTCTGCAAGGCCTCAAATTGCCTAGAAAAAGACATGTACAGTACTTGGAGGTCTCCTGGGACTGTATTGAACACATTTTGAAATCTTTAATGCAAGTACAACCACCACCAGTGAGCTCTTATATACAGCATTCTAATATGTTGTATATAAGAGCCCAGGTCGCTGTGTAGAACGTAAAAAACACTTTTATAATACTCACCTAGTGAACGGTCCGGTCCAATGGGTGTCACAGCTCCCCGATCCGGCGCTTCCTGTCTGTGATGATATCCGTCCTCCTTCTTCTGAGGCCCGTGTCCATGATGCATCCTACGTTATCCACACATTGAGGACCAGCGCAGGCGCACTTTGATCTGCCCTGCTCAGGGCAAATCAAAATATTGTTGTGCACATGCACAGGCGGTCTTTAACCTTTCTTCATGCCTGCGCATTACAGTACTTTGATCTGCCCTCAGCTTGGCAGATCAAAGTGCAACTGCCATGCCTAGGCTGGGTAGAAGGAGGATGGAGATCGCAGCAGAGAGGAGGCACCGGACTGGAGAGCAGCGATACCCATCGGATACCCATCATCCCCTAGATGAGTATTATAAAAGTATTTTTTACGTTCTACACAGCGGCCTGGGCTTTTATATACAGCATTCTAGAATGCTGTATATTAGAGCCAACTGGTGGTGGCCGAAGCTTATATTCACCAAATCTGGTAAGAAGTTCCCTTTAACTATCTGGTTAGGGGAAAACAGATGTTAACCTATGGTAATTATCAGCTGTATTCGGGTGGAATGTATGGGTCTAACTTTGGACTATTAAAACAAAGAAGTGTGCAAAAAAATGTTTTTCACAATTTGTTTTACACCCTACACTCTCTGTGTTTAAATATATTTTTGTCTTAAAAAATGGCTTGCCCATCTCAGAAGCCAGAAATCTCACTTTCTATGACACACGAGGCTTGATTTCAGGATTTTCCTTCAGAACAGGAATTAGTACAGAGGGATATCAAACTGGCCTCCTTGTTTGCAGGGTTTGATGAATAAGAAAAAGCTATCATTAAGATGCTGTACTGAAGTTTTGTACAGTTAGGTCCAGAAATATTTGGACAGTGACACAATTTTCGCGAGTTGGGCTCTGCATGCTACCACATTGGATTTGAAATGAAACCTCTACAACAGAATTCAAGTGCAGATTGTAACGTTTAATTTGAAGGTTTGAACAAAAATATCTGATAGAAACTGTAGGAATTGTACACATTTCTTTACAAACACTCCACATTTTAGGAGGTCAAAAGTAATTGGACAAATAAACCAAACCCAAACAAAATATTTTTATTTTCAATATTTTGTTGCGAATCCTTTGGAGGCAATCACTGCCTTAAGTCTGGAACCCATGGACATCACCAAACGCTGGGTTTCCTCCTTCTTAATGCTTTGCCAGGCCTTTACAGCCGCAGCCTTCAGGTCTTGCTTGTTTGTGGGTCTTTCTGTCTTAAGTCTGGATTTGAGCAAGTGAAATGCATGCTCAATTGGGTTAAGATCTGGTGATTGACTTGGCCATTGCAGAATGTTCCACTTTTTTGCACTCATGAACTCCTGGGTAGCTTTGGCTGTATGCTTGGGGTCATTGTCCATCTGTACTATGAAGCGCCGTCCGATCAACTTTGCGGCATTTGGCTGAATCTGGGCTGAAAGTATATCCCTGTACACTTCAGAATTCATCCGGCTACTCTTGTCTGCTGTTATGTCATCAATAAACCCAAGTGACCCAGTGCCATTGAAAGCCATGCATGTCCATGCCATCACATTGCCTCCACCATGTTTTACAGAGGATGTGGTGTGCCTAGGATCATGTGCCGTTCTCTTTCTTCTCCAAACTTTTTTCTTCCCATCATTCTGGTACAGGTTGATCTTTGTCTCATCTGTCCATAGAATACTTTTCCAGAACTGAGCTGGCTTCATGAGGTGTTTGTCAGCAAATTTAACTCTGGCCTGTCTATTTTTGGAATTGATGAATGGTTTGCATCTAGATGTGAACCCTTTGTATTTACTTTCATGGAGTCTTCTCTTTACTGTTGACTTAGAGACAGATACACCTACTTCACTGAGGGTGTTCTGGACTTCAGTTGATGTTGTGAACAGGTTCTTCTTCACCAAAGAAAGTATGCGGCGATCATGCACCACTGTTGTCATCCGTGGACGCCCAGGCCTTTTTGAGTTCCCAAGCTCACCAGTCAATTCCTTTTTTCTCAGAATGTACCCGACTGTTGATTTTGCTACTCCAAGCATGTATGCTATCTCTCTGATGGATTTTTTCTTTTTTTTCAGCCTCAGGATGTTCTGCTTCACCTCAATTGAGAGTTCCTTAGACCGCATGTTGTCTGGTCACAGCAACAGCTTCCAAATGCAAAACCACACACCTGTAATCAACCCCAGACCTTTTAACTACTTCATTGATTACAGGTTAACGAGGGAGACACCTTCAGAGTTAATTGCAGCCCTTAGAGTCCCTTGTCCAATTACTTTTGGTCCCTTGGAAAAGAGGAGGCTATGCATTACAGAGCTATGATTCATAAACCCTTTCTCCGATTTGGATGTGAAAACTCTCATATTGCAGCTGGGAGTGTGCACTTTCAGCCCATATTATATATATAATTGTATTTCTGAACATGTTTTTGTAAACAGCTAAAATAACAAAACTTGTGTCACTGTCCAAATATTTCTGGCCCTGACTGTATATCACAGAACAATCAGTTCAGAGTCACACTGAGTGGCCATGTAGGCACAGAACCTCCCTATATCACCTGCATCTTTGGAACAAACTGAGATTGCCATTCACATTTTCAATTTGCTATAGCGCTGCGGTAATATACAACAATCAGATTAGACCGTCTTCTGCAACTAGATGTAATGAGCTGTATGATTGGACTCTTACCTGAAGCGTGTACAATCCTAAAATGGAGTTGCTTGGCTGGTCCTCATATTTCTATTGTATCTGTGATAGCCACTCCTAATTGACTATGTTAGACCATGTGATGTGATAGCAACAAGACATTATTGGGAAGCCCTTATGGCTGTGTCATAAGCCCTCTCTCTGGCTCCTGTAGTCTTCAGTACTGCATGAAATGGTACTGGCCATTCTTTTTTGTGATCCTCATGAATCAAATCGCAAACTGTTCGAATTCACAGGAACTTGAAGTCAATTTGCTTATATTAATAATATGACAACATAAAAGGCACTTCAGACTGTATGGAGTTTAATCACTTATCAATGCACAGTAAAGCAGCTCAATCACTGAATTCATATCATACTGGAACAGTAGATTATAGTGGTTGTCCCCTATTTATCTTTATTGTATAATTAGGCCTATGGTGATCTTCAAAAAACAAAACAAAAAAAACAAAGCATCTACTTGGGTAGCACTGTGGCCCAGTGGTTAGTACTGCAGTCCTGTCCTGGGCTCAAATCCTGCCATGAAAAAAAGGCATTTTTATGTTCTCATGTTTGCGGGGGTTTCCTCCTAAAGCCATACTACTGATATGGAATTTAGATTGTGAGCTACGATGAGGACAGTGATGATATAAATGAGTAAAATCATAAATACTTCTTCATCAATGCCAGTGTACCCCACAAGTGCCTCTTGATTACTGCCTTCACGTGACTGCTGCAGCCAATCAAAAGCCAATAATAAGTTGCAGTGGAGATGTTCCATCTAAGTTTGAAGAGAAAGTTAGGAGATAGTGGTGGATCACCTCTCTCAGATTTAGACTTTGATGTGGATTGAGATTGCATTCACACCAAAATCTCCAATATCATTCACACCATGACTGCTTCACACATATTTTTCAGTGTTGAACCTCAAGTGCCACTTTACGCAAACCTGTAATGTTCTAAATCCATCTGTATCATGCTTCTTTATAGTTTAACATGCCTATTTTACTATATCATTTCTTTCTAAGGTTGTCAATAAATATGTTAACTTAAATAGAGCTCATTAGTAACCCTTGTTATAAACCAATAGTAATGGTGACTCAATCTGAAAGAGTACCATTTAGAAAACTCTCAAGGAGCCACTTTTTTACCTTGTTATACACATCTTCTGCCAGTCCAATTATCATCATTTTATATAAGCCTATTATTTATTTTGGAACTTATTGTTTCATTGAGTTATTATTGTTATTTATTTGTAAAGCACCATTAATTGTAGAGTGATGTGCATGTGATATGGTGTATATAGATATAGATACTCTACATATATAAAATACAATACAGTAAACAAACTAAGGCCACGTTCACACGTTCAGTATTTGATAACTATTTTACATCAGTACCTTCAAAACAAAACCAAGAGTGGAACAATCAGAGGAAAAGTATAATAGCAACACGGGCACCACTTCTGTATTTATCACCACTCCTAGTCTTCGCTTTCAAATACTGAGGTAAAATACTGACCAAATTATTGAACGTGTGAACAATACCAAATTGGTACCGAAGGGGAGAGAACCTTGCATATTCACCTTGTAGATCTAATTTCAAAATAAATTTTCCTTATATTTTGGCAAATTTGGTAACTGAATTGGTAACAACCCAGTTGCCTGTGTGGATTGGATGTGTTGTTACTGACATCTGGTAAGAAATACATGTCAATAGCACCTTTTCGAAGTATATTTACTTTAAAATTGGTGACATTTTCAATACTTATTTCACCCGCTGTATAAAATTTCACTTCCAAGACTGTTAAAAAGACATGTAGGACAACGTAGCAATGGAAGCTCTACCTACTACCCTTTAAAGGGTTGTTCACATTCAGATAATGTTCTGCCGCAGCTGCAATTTTAATAAAATAACAAACCATGGGTGAGACACTGACGTCATATCAACTACACAGTTACAGAGCTATAAGCAATCAGTAAACGCTCAGTGGTTCTAAAGGTGGTATTTCATCTACATAGGTAGAACCGCTGAGCTCACTGATTGGATGCCATGCTGTTGCCATCAGCACCGCAGCCAGTGCCACACACTGTGCCAGAGACTTGCCAGTTGCCCCCAGGGAAGGTAAGTACAGTGTTGTTTTGTTTTTTTTTAACATTGAAAAGGGTACAACACCTTTACGCATGTGAATAAGACCAAATAGGGACTTTGCCATTATCATAACCTTCATATGTATCTGCATACTTCAATACCTCGTTTTCATGGTCTCATTATATACTATATTAAATTGTATGGTTTGCAGTAGATGATAAATTTTATATATAAAAGGGAAAGTTTTAGAAGAAAAATAGATAACAGAACTGCAGTTTCCATGGTAACCTACATCCAGTTTCAAAGAAAACTTTTATGCTTCTTTTCTTGGATGGTCTGCAAACATATTTTATCATTGTTAAAAGAACAAAAGTGTCAAATACTGATTCTGCAGAGAAAGGTCCAACACTGTAACAGCCATGTCTCTTTGCACCTGTTCTCTCCCAGTCAATGGTGGTAGTAACAAATAATTTATGAAGTGTAAAATCATTCTTCTATTATATTTTACAATGGTAGAAAAACTCTGAATATATAAAGACTATGTGCCCAATTGATTAAGATGAGTGTTGTTTATGTCGGTCTTAATAAGTTTGTGTGTTGGAGTAAAGCGGGCTTTACACGCTACGATATATCTAACGAGATGTCGGCGGGGTCACATCGTAAGTGACGCACATTTGACATCGTTAGTGATATCGTAGCGTGTGACAGCTATGAACGAGCAGAAATACTCACCTTATCGTTCATTGTTGACACGTCGCTCATTTTCTAAAAATCGAACGTCCGGTTGTTCAATGTTCCCGAGGCAGCACACATTGCTCCGTGTGACACCCCGGGAACGATGAACTGCAGCTTACCTGCGTCCCACCGGCAATGCTGAAGGAAGGAGGTGGGCGGGATGTTTACGTCCCGCTCATCTCCGCCCCTCTGCTTCTATTGGCCGGCCACTGTGTGACGTCGCTGTGACGCCGAATGTCCCTCCCCCTTCGGGAAGTGGATGTCCGCCGCCCACAGCGAGGTCGTTTGGAAGGTAAGTACGTGTGACGGGGGGTTACAGCATTGTGCAACACGGGAAACAGATTGCCCGTGCCGCACAAACGATGGATGCGGGTGCGATCACAAATGCAATCGCACAATTAATTGAAGCATATAAAGCAGCCTTTAGACACCCCTTATTGCATACTTCTTCAAGAATCCGGAGAGTCTGACGAGTAGCGTGTGTCTCCATGCTCTACACTAGGAATTTCTCTGCCGTCAGGTGCTGGATTGAGATTTCTGGTGTACAGAAACCCAACATGCCCCTGTCCCGCCCCAACTCCAGCTTCCCCCCATTTTGTTGGAGCTGACATTAAAATGCTAAATGTCGCAAAATCTACATACAATTCCAAATTGATCCTAAATTTTGCGACCTTTCAAAGCTTTTATGTCAGAATTCTGGTGTGAATGTTTTGATGACTTGGGCCCTATATCTGTGGCGCCCCTGAGGCTTCAGTCTCCACAGGTGATTGCACCTCACTTAAGTTGCGGTACTCATCCTGGATCCAGAGGAGGTCGGTACCGGTTCCACAACACAGAAACTCAAACACACAACCAGGTTGGCCTCCCCACTGAGGACCGGCTAGGGTTGGGTCTTAAGGCAGTCAGCAAACATGGACGGCTGACACCCACTAGCGACGGTGAACTGAGGAGTGACAGCCACCAGGGGGAGTTAGGAGCAACACAACAGTCAGGAGTTCTCCAGCAGGAGAGGAAGAGAGCAGTGTTGGGTTTTACCAGCAGCTCTTGTGGGACGCAGGTGAAAATTCGTTCACTGAGGGGAGAGCTTCATTACTCCCTTGGGACCGGCGCAGTGCAGGGTGCAGAATCTGAGGATGAATAATAATTCAGGTTGTCCACCAAAATCTACAGGCCAGGGGGATTGCACAATTCCCAGAGCACAGTGCTATATAGGATCTGCGGTCGTGCTCCAAGGCAGGCCCCACAATAAACCCGCGGAACTTGCATACGGGATGGGAGTAAACACTTACCAAGAACCGAGGTCCCCAAGAAGCTTCAAGCCACAAGGATCCACATTTAGAAGCGCAAGGGGGAAGGGCCCACTGTCCACTGTACCGGTTCTGACCTACAATGGATTCAGGATTGGCTGGGGCCCATCATGGCGGTGACCGGCATATCCCGGGTAAACCAGGAATATGAATACAGAGACCTTGAACCTGCAGGAGACTGTCTGCCTTTCCGTGCCGTCGCCACTACTACTCCCCTCATCATCTTCCCCGGGGCCCACTCCAACTGTGGGGAGCAGAAACATCTTAGCTGCTAATACCATCCACACCAGAGGACAGTGACAGCGGCGGCAGCTATTCCCTAGCCACATACTGCAGGTGACATCACAATAAATCCTATCCTCCACCATCATCACCCTTCCCCCCTCCTTTATTGTACATCTCGGGGCCACGAAACCGGGCAAGGGCCACCCGTGACATCCCCAGACTTGACATCACCGACCCAGCGACGAGTAAGGCTAACCCCTTGCCCCAAGGGTGCTACATATCAGTAGATGCCAATTAATCACATCATTTTCTACAGACATTGAAAATGGTACTCTTCACCTTAAATGGTGTCTTTACTTTTATTTTGATCATTATAAGTAGCATTCTAATGTTCTTCATATTTAAAAATTTGGTTCAGCTTTTGCAGAATTGGCAAAGTATATGCCTTTCCTTACTGTATTTATTATGTTTTAGAGTAGGTCATAAATGACAGACTACCACCCATGTATTAGTAAAATATATAATTACTGTATTTGATGTATACTCAGCATGACCATTTACACACCGGAGGAAAAATAATAGAGGAAATTATGATCAGTAGGAACGCAGGAAAAAAATTAAAGGAATTGAAAACAGGCTGAACTAATGCATGCAGCACATAATTACTACCATTCTACTCTTATAATTTTCCTAAGGAACTACTTGAAGAATTACAGATGACTAAATAAATTACTATATATATATAGATATATATATCTATATATATATATCTAATATATAAAGCTGAATCTGTGTATGTGTGTGTTTGTATGTGTGTGTGTGTGTGTGTATGTCCGGGATTGGCATCTGCACCGTCGCAGCTACAGCAACAAAATTTTGCACACTCACACGTCTGGACCCCAAGAGCGTCATAGGCTATGTTTTGAGGGGAAATTTTAACCCCGCAGTTTACAGTTATTCGCCAAAAAAACTGCCTCCATTAAAGCGAATGGAGCTGGGAGCCACAGTGCAGCCAGAACTTCAGAAGAATGCGCAGCTACGCTCATAAAAGGAATGTTGGCGTGTCACAATGCAGCCAGGGAAAGAGACAGACACAGACAGGGAAAGAGGCAGACACAGACAGGGTAAGAAACAGTCATACACAGGGTAAGAGACAGACACAAAGAGACAGACACAGACAAAGAGACAGACTGACAGGGAAAGAGACAGGGAAAGAGAGGGAAAGAGACAGACAGTGTAAGAGACAGACACAGACTGACAGGGAAAGAGACAGACAGGGAAAGAGAGGGAAAGAGAGAGACAGGTTAAGAGACAGACAGGGAAAGTGATAGAGAGACAGACAGGGAAAGAGATTGAGACAGACGGAGAAAGAGACAGAGACAGTCAGAGACAGACAGGGAAAGAGACAGACAGACAAAGAGAGAGAGAGACAGAGAGATATATACAGAGGGGGAGACAGACAGAGAATGGGAGAGAAACAGAGAGACAGTTACTATCCCGGGCGTTAATGCATTCTATTTATACATTCTATCCCGGGAATGTTAATACATTCTATTTTGTTAACAACAGTTATTAACCCAGGCGAAGCTGGGTAGTACAGCTACTGTATATATATATATATATATATATATATATATATATATATATATATATACTGTATATACAGCACAGACCAAAACTTTGGACACACCTTATCATTCAAAGAGTTTTCTTTATTTTCATGACTCTAAAAATTGTAGATTCACATTGAAGACATTAAAACTATCAATGGAAACATGTGGAATGAAATACTTAAAAAGTGTGAAACAAAAGAAAATATGTCTTATATTCTAGGTTCTTCAAAGTAGCCACCTTTTGCTTTGATTACTGCTTTGCACACTCTTGCCATTCTCTTGATGAGCTTCAAAAGGTAGTCACCGGAAATGGTTTTCCAAAAGTCTTGAAGGAGTTCCCAGAGATGCTTAGCACTTGTTGGCCCTTTTGCCTTCACTCTGCGGTCCAGGCAGCTCACCCCAAACTATCTCGATTGGGTTCAGATCTGGTGACTGTGGAGGCCAGGTCATCTTGTGTCGCACCCCATCACTCTCCTTCTTAGTTAAATAGCCCTTACACAGCCTGGAAGTGTGTTTGGGGTCATTGTCCTGTTCAAAAATAAATGATGGTCCAACTAAACGCAAACCGGATGGAATAGCATGCTGCTGCAAGATGCTGTGGTAGCCATGCTGGCTTAGTATGCCTTCAATTTTGAATAAATCCCCAACAGTGTCACCAGCAAAGCACCCCCATATCGTCACACCTCCTCCTCCATGCTTCACGGTGGGAACCAGGCATGTAGAGTCCATCCGTTCACCTTTTCTACAAAGACACGGTGGTTGGATCCAAAGATCTCAAATTTGGACTCATCAGACCAAACCACAGATTTCCACAGGTCTAATGTCCATTGCTTGTGTTCTTTAGCCCAAACAAGTCTTTTCTGCTTGTTGCCTGTCCTTAGCAGTGGTTTCCTAGCAGCTATTTTACCATGAAGGCCTGCTGCACAAAGTCTCCTCTTAATAGTTGTTCTAGAGATGTGAAGATGTGTCCAAACTTTTGGTCTATATATGTATATATATATATATATATATATATACATATAAATATATACATAATTTATTGAGACATAGAATCATGTGAATGTTATATAAATGTGCCTTTAATACTTGAAGTTTTGCAATGTTTGCATGAGATTTGCAGAATACACAGGTACACCAAGAGTTTGATGGATGAAGTTTTAGTGACAAAAGTTACTTCTCTGAGTTTTGCAAATGAGAGTAGTCTGCGCAGACAGACAGAGCAAAGCTGAAGCAGCCACCAGCAAATATGTAAACTCTGTTCCAGCAGTCCGGTTGGCTAGCAGACTTATTTGATGACCCCTTAAGGGAGGAATGTGGACTTGTACCTTTTGAAAATGATTAATGACCATGCCCAGTGAATGTTGAAGCCATTGCTGCACTATTGTATTGCGGGTCATAGCTGTGTCCTGCAGTCTGGCAATCCAGCAGCACTTTAATTGAGGGCAGCGGGGAAGACCCTAGTGACCTCAAGTGACCTTACTGCCGTAATGTCAGATTGCGTGTCACGGCCGTGTCCTACAGTCCGGCACTCAGGTCGCCTGAGGTCACACCATAGGAAGCCAGATGTGACCTCCAGTTAACTGAATGACGTCACCTGCTCACAGCCGGTTCCACCTTGGTTGTCAGTGATTCCCGGAGCCTGCAGAGAGCAGACATGTTTTCCCTCTCTGCAGCCTCTGGATGTAGCAGAGCTGAGAATCTATGTGGGAATGTATATGGATTATGTTGGATCCACAAGGGTGTTTTGGGGGTTAATAAAGGAATGAAAGATAGTGTGTGTATTTTATTTCAAATAAAGGATTTTTTCGGTGTTTGTATTTTATTTCTTTTTACTTACATTATTAGTAATGGGGGTGTCTCATAGACGCCTCCCATTACTAATCCAGGGTTTGATGGCAGCTGTCATTTTTTACAAATCACAGCTGTCATTAACCCCTTATATTAACCTGATTGCCTCCACACCAGGGTAATTGGAATGAGCCAGGTAAAGCACCAGGATTGGCACATCTAATGTAATATGCCAATTCTGGGCAGCTGGGGGGGGGGCAATTATCCATGGCTCTTCCAATCCTGAAAATACCAGCCCCCACCTGTCTGATTTACTGTGGCTGGTTATCAAAGGGGACCCTCACCTTTTTTTAAAAAAAATATAAGTCTGCAACCAATCATATACACTGGCTCAGAGGGTGGGTGGAGGAAGCAGTGAATATTGATAACCTTAACTATCGAGCCCAGAAAAGAGTCTGATGCAGTGTGATTCTCCGGGAAACACGGAATGTATAACTATCATGCTCTTACTACCATTTAACTTCCATTTGTAGCCCACGTAATTTTTTATTTTTTTTAAGTGATTTCTATGGCCCATCACAGCCATGTTAATACTTGGCATGGCTGTGATGGCTCCGGTAGTGCCCACAGCCTAAAGGCTTGCAGATTGACTGCTTTGTGACCTTTAAACAAGCTTTATTCGGGTGACAAACCTGAACAGGAACTTGAAGTATAATAAAAAGTCTGTGTTCACAGTTCAGCACCAGACACAAGGTATACTGTACGGACCCCAAACTTTACAGTTAGGGTTCTCTTATCCCTATTACCAAGCTGTAAGGGGGATGTCCATGCACTAAGAATCTTCAGAGAAAAGATGTAGGCTATATTCAGACTTTATTCAGTGTACACAAATCAGAAGGTGAAGATATTAATTGGGCAATTGAGTGGAACAGCTGTAAGGGAGGTGAAGTTCCATCCCCATTCTGAGAAAAGAACTGTTGGACACAGCTTTGATAGACTGAGTGCCACCTTTGATACCCGAACAGTTCTGGAATAAAAGCCTCGGATCTTTGTCAGAAAACAGCAGCTTGATTAATCACTCATGGATTTTGCCTTTAGATTGTGAGAAGCACTACATGCTATACGTCAGGTGGACCCTCATGAAGTATTGAATGTAGATACCACCTTAAGGAACCCGTTTGTAGAAGGGGCAAGAATAGGATCTATAAAGACACATCTAAGAATCCTTTCCCTACAGAAACCAGACAGTTCATTTCTGGACTTTAAGCAGTTGGCCATTAAAGATCTGGGAGTGGAAGCAGCTTCCTACCAAGTTCATGACCAGTATCCCATGTGACCAGCCTAAGTACCCAAAGATGGCTTTCCCTGAAACCAGAATAGTTCCACCAACTGACCTCAAAGTGACTGTTACCAGCTGTGCCCAAGTTTAAGCTAATGATGCTGTAGGAGACCTGAGCAAGCAAGTTGCAGAACTACCAAATAGACTGACAGAAGTATGTGAGGAGCTTAAGGATTTAATGCACCAGTATTGGCATCCTGAAGACTCATGGTCTCACAGAGACAGATGCCGTGAAAACTCCAGAAAAAGTGGCCATGGCAACCATGGAAGACTGTTCACAGGTCAGTTTAAGTCTAAAGGGAGGTCTATTTGCAGAAAGTGCCGGAGGAGTGCCCACATTGAATGGGAGTGCCAATGTTTAAACTGGAATATTCCGCCGAGTGGACCTGTTCTCAGGAGGAGAATACCTAGGTCCAGATTACCACAGAATGGGCCCTTACATACCTTGACAGGTCTCCTTTGATTAACATTGAAATTGATGGAATTCCTTTTGCAGCTTTACATGACACAGGCTTACAAGTCACCACCGTCCAAACCTCCTACTATGTGTGTTAGTGGAATCCTAACCAGTTACTGCATCTTCCAAAAGCTTGGATTAATGTGATTGCCAACAATGGACAATCTTTTCTCCAGCGAGGTTGTAGGGAACCCACAGTAAAATTCGCAAAGCTTCGAAGACAGGGTCTAATTGTTGTTGATGTCCAAGACAATGGATTTCCTCCTATTGTCCTGGGTATTAATGCTCTGTGAAATTGCCTGCAAGTGATGCTGGATGCCCTGAAGCACGAACTGGCTCTGGCTCCATCCAAAGAGAAAAGGGATTCAGAGGTCCATTTGCCTACTGCATGCTCAACAAAGATGTGTTGTCTCAAATGGGAAAATCGGTTAGTAGATGATCTATCTTTTTACCTGTAGGTTCGGAGACAGTGATTTTGTGCAAAGATAAGTAATCAGCAAGTGAAGCTCAGAAAGTAAAGCATTGTTGAACTGTCCAGCGTGTCCTTCCAAGATATCCTAAGTCAAAAGGCGCTGAACTATCAACAAAGTGCACAGACAGAGGTTCATCCTGTGAAAACTCCTCAGAACCCATGATGGGATGAGATTAAGGTGGGTGATCAGAACACCCCAGATGAGTGGAGGAGTGGAGTTCTGAGGGTCGTGAAAGAACACCATCAGAGCTTTTGAAAGAATTCCATGGATTTTGGGAAATTCACTAGCCCTTTCCTCTCATCTATGTGCCAACCTGGGAAGAAGTTAATCAAGGACGTGAATAGCACAAACATCATCAGCGACAGTCACATTCCTTGGGCGACACCACTTCTCCTTGTGAGGAAGCAAGATGGCAACATCTGCTTCTCTGTAAACTCTAGAAAGCTAAGTAGTGTCCCTTACAAAAATGCCAACCCTTTGCCACATTTTGAAAAGTTCTTCACAGAGTACTTCACAGCTTTAAAATCAGCTGCATTTTTCTCAAGCATGAGTGCACGGTGGCTCAGTGGTTAGCACTGCAGCCTTGCAGCACTTGGGGTCCTGGGTTCAATTCCCACCAAGGACAACATCTGCAAGGAGTTTGTATTTTCTCTCTGTGTTTGTGTGGGTTTCCTCTGGGTACTCCAGTTTCCTCCCACACTCCAAAAACATACAGATAGGGAATAAACTTTGTACTTTGCCTTTATATGTTGTGAGCCACTCTGAGTCTTTGGAGAATGGTTTCATACAAGTTTGACAAATAAATAAATAAGAGCATGTAGTCCCAGAAGGCTGTGATAACCCAGCCTTTAGGACACCAATGGGCCTGTTTCAATTCAACTGTATGCCTTTTTGGCTGTGAAATGCCTCAAGTACTTTCCAAAGGCTAAGGGCTGCTTTACACGCTTCGATATTGTTACCAATATCACTAGCGTGCGTTCCCGCCCCCATTGGTTGTGTGTCATGGGCAAATCGCTGCTTGTGGCGCACAACATCGCCCGGACCCATCACAATACTTACCTGCCTAGCGACGTCGCTGTGACCGGCGATCCGCCTCCTTTCTAAGGGGGCGGTTCATTCGGCGTCGCAGCGACATCACTAAGCGGCCGCCCAATAGAAGCGGAGGGGCGGAGATGAGCGGGACATAACATCCCGCCCACCTGCTTCCTTCCTCATTGCGGGCGGCCGCAGGTAAGGTGAGGTTCCTTGTTCCTGCGGTGTCACACATAGCGATATGTGCTGATGCAGGAATGACGAACAACATCGTACCTGCAGCAGCAACGATAATTGGGAATAGGGGGGCATGTCACCGATTAGTGATTTTGAACATATTTGCGACGACTTAAAATCCCTCATAGGTGTCACACGCAACGACATTGCTAACGCGGCCGGATGTGCGTCACAAATTCCGTGACCCCAACGACATTGCTTTAGCAATGTCGTAGCGTGTAAAGCACCCCTAATAAAATACTGCCTAGGTCACAAGAACTTTGAGACGGTACTGATTTATTTGGATGATGTGATCGTGTCTTCTAGAACCTATGAAGAACATCTTGAGCATTTGTCTGACATCTTCAAGATAATCATCAACTATGGCCTGAAAGTCAAGCACTCCAAGTGGCATCTGTTGAAACCCAGCATGAAGTATCTAGGCCATTTAGTGAGTGATGAAGGAGTGGTCACAGATCTTGAGAAGAATGCTATTCTCTAGAAGGGACCTGTCCTGACTACTATTCAAGAGGTCATAAGTTTCCTATGATTTGTAGGATACTACCGCCACTTCATCAAAAATTTCCAGGTTGCTTAACCCCTTATGGGATGATGCTATACATCATGAAAGAGTACACTGTATACTAAAGGGGGCTTTACACGCTGCGACATCGCTAATAATATATTGTCGGGGTCACGGTGTTTCTGATGCACATCCGGAGTCGTTAGCGACGTCGCAGCGTGTGACAGGCTGGAGCAACCTAAAACAATTGCAAAAAAGACAAAAATCGTTTGTTTTGGAGAGGTCGTTTAATTACAAAAAATCGTTGTCAGGTAAGTAGCGATGTTGTTCATCGTTTCTGCGGCAGCACACATCGCTGTGTGTGACACCGCAGGAGCGACAAACATCTCCTTACCTCCGTCCCACCGGCAATGAGGAAGGAAGGAAGTGGGTGGGATGTTCGGCCTGCTCATCTCTGCCCCTCCACTTCTATTGGCCGGCCGCTTAGTGACGCCGCAGTGATGTCGCTATGACGCCGAACGCACCTTCCCCTTGAAGGAGGGATTGTTCGGCAGGCACAGCGACGACGCTGACAAGGATGTGCGTGTGACGCTGCCATAGCGATAATATTCGCTACGGCAGCGATCACCACATATAGCACCTACGATGGGGGCGGGTGCTATCGCGCACGACATTGCTAGCTACAGCTAGCGATGTCATAGCGTGTAAAGCACCCTTAAGGGATAGCACTATACAAAACAGAATAAGGCTATATTTATATATCCATATGAAGTCTTGGTGTGGTGTCCAATTTATTATAAAAATTCGATCAAAATAGGACATGGGAGCACATGGATATTTTATATAAATGTGTGAATGTAGCTTAAGGGAGTTTATTTTCCAAACAATAGTATGTATTCCATCATCTCTCTGCACTGTACAGTACAGATATAGAATTAATATTTTCCTCAAGTGACTTCCTGCTGACCTCTTATCTGGTTAGAATCACTTTCTGTTGTTTCTTCTCCATATGGTCAGACCTTCACATTGACATTTCCCAGCTACAACTCATCTTGTCACACTGATCACTGCAGCCCTGAAAATAACTGTTATATACTATATATTGTATTTTTTTGCTTCTAGAGTAAAAAATTCTACATACTGCACCACTAAATATAATTTGATAAGGCAGTACAGTGTCTTAACTATAATTTCTACTTCCCAATAAATATAAATGTTCACTGTGACTTTCTCTCCAAATTCATTTTAAGTTCCTGTCGTGTGTCCTCTTTTTGTCTAATGCCCTACAACACCCTGTTCCATGTACTTTCTTCCTCCTCCCAATTCATTTTAAATCCTTTTATAGTGGCTGTTCTCTTCCATTTTATCTGTCCCTGTATTACAAACGCTCTCACTCTCCAATTAATTATAAGCTTCTGCCCTCCCTCCCGCCTCCCTAATTCATTATAAATCCCTGTATAAGATGCTCTCCCCCCACCTCCTATCCACTTCATTGTAGGTCCTTGTATAGTTTTATTTCCAACCCCCAAAGCATTATAGCTTCCTCTATAGCATACTCCCTTACACCCCAATTCTTTATAAGTCCCTATTAAGCATTATCTTCCATCCCCCTCCCCTCAACCATTATGCTCTAGCACACTGTATTTGAAAAATAAAAAAAACACTTACCACTCCAGATGATCCCTGCAGCATCACTTTATTTCTTTTTTGACCAGGTTCTTTGTAAATTATGCAGGCGGCACTCTGACATCATCACAGGAAGCGCAAACCTAAGTCATAGAGAAAGTGGAAAGGAGGATGCTGATGACTGTTTCCTGCTATTTTCTAATGTAGTCAGCAGAGCTGTATGAATGCTCCCTGTCCGCTGAGTCCCTAATGATGAGTGGAAACAGGCCATGGGCCCCCTGAGTTGCAGGCCAGATTCCCCCTATTATAAGGCTCCTGTGCAGCCGCACCAGCGGCATCTGCATTTTGCCTGCCCCTAGTTACACCGGCATGGAAAAGAAACAAGGATGTCACAGTATATAAAATAAATTGTAGTATTCAGAATAGACTAATTTAGAATTGATTGATAGTTTAAGGGGAAAAAAGCTTAAAAAACTGCAACCAGATTCTCTGTGTGAGTCATAGTAATTCTTTACTTTTTAGAAACAGATATGATTTGTAAATCCTTACTTACGGTAAAGACTGCAGTTATAAGATATCAAAAAGGGTTTTTGCAGGTGCACTGGTGCCAGAAAATCATAGGTGGATTAAGAATGCTAAGTCAAAAGCTTATCATCTACTTTTTATAACTGACACTTTAAGTTTTAGAAGTACACGTTTTTGCGATACACTTGGAAAATGGTGGCATTTTGACAAAATTAAATACTACAGAGCACAGTCTACATGGAGCGTCTATGTTATATTTGTATGAGTTTTCTGTAGGTTCTATATATCACTGTTACAAATACAATGTACAGTACCGAGCACTGACCAATGTGCTATGACATTGCCCACTGTTTGTAAAATCAGAATTTAAGCCCTAAGTCTTATTTAAAAACTTTGCTTAAAAATTAAAAAAAAGTGTCTTTTTATTCCAAATCTGATTACATGTCATATTGAAAACAACAATCTTTTCTCTTAGGATAACTGTCATGTTCTTTACCGAGTTAAGGAACAAGTCCAGTCTTTGAATATTTAAGCACATTAATGTCGAAAACTAAACAGAAGTGGTGCATCATTATCCCAAGTGATGGGCACAGCAAGAAGTAAAATTTTATTTATTTTTTTTTTCTATTTTTTTAATTTCTAGTCATCAAATATTCAGTAGTTCAAAATGAGTATTAAGTCAGATTGTTTTGCAGTTTCCATGGATGCAAGAATAATGTTTTACAACTGCATCGCATTTACTCATCCACCTAGCAGAAAAATATAATGATAGGCGAGATAATAACAGAGGAAAATCTTAAATACTGTAGTTTCTCACAGTTTTAAACATTTACATGAGCTCTGGTTGAAAGTCACAATACCTGTCAAATTAGGATATTGAAGTATCAGCTTTTTCCTAATTTCTGATTATTGTTTTGATGGGTTTTAGGTTAATCTACCGAGTTGCAGAAAAAAACAATCCTGCCCTATCTTCTGCAGGACAGGCCAGCAGACTACAGATATGTTACAATAGCCTGTAGTAATTTCTGGGAATCAATTAGATTTTTGATATGTAATCTGAGGACAGCGTGGAGTTAAAAGACTGAATTCGACTATGTCACTTCAAGGTGTGTGCTATTATTTACTTATAATGAAGGTTTAATCATCAAGAGCTAATCACTGCTGGTATAGAGCTCACATACCTGCTAGATCTACCATATGCTCTCCTCTGATAATCAGCTCACTGTCAATAGATAATGGACACAAAGAGCTGTGATGTAGGCGGGGTTAGCTTCCTTAGCTCTGCTATGTCTAAAAACTCTGTGTCACATCTGATGCACCCAGCAATTGATACATCATTGGAATCAGGGTTTATTGTCCTACATTACGCTGCTCATAGACAAGATAGCTGGTGACAGATTCCCTTTAAGGAGCTGACCTATTGCCCATCTATATATTGAAACAGCATATATGAGTGATATCATAATAAGTGATGAGCAAGCATTACCATGCTCAGGTGCTTGATACTCGTAACGAGCAGTTGGATGCTCGGACAGGCGCAACGCAAGCACCCGAGTATACAGGAAGTCAGTGGAGGACTCAAGGATTTTTCCAGAATATTTTCCGGAAAAATGCTTGAGTCACCCAGTGACTTCCATTATACTTGGATACTCGAGTGGCAACCATCCGAGCATCCAACTGCTCATTACGAGAACCGAGCACCTGAGCATGGTAGTGCTTGCTCATCAGTAATCATTAGCATATAAATTTCCATTTTTTTTTTAAGCCCGTGCCAAGCCAATATGAATTTAGTTTTTATTTCTTTAAATCTTGTGCTGTTTACCATGACATTTTGTCTCTTTGCGAAAAACAAGTTCAGTGTTTCCATTGTCTATTTTACTATTGTGCGTATGAAAGGTTTGAAGGTCAAAACAAATGCCTCACTGGATTTCGTGCTTTTCTAGAGGTGGTGAATACAAGGAAAGTCTGAGTTACTACATACAATATACATTGCTTAAACAGCGCTGGCCTGGCTGTTTGCAACACCCGGAGGTCAATGCTGGTATTGCATTTCTACCAGAAAAAATATTGTGGTTACTTGTGTTAACTGCAAATAGGAGGGGGCTCAAAACTTATTCTTTTATAAAACTCCATAGGGATTTTCGCATGTTTAGACAACATGAGGTTTTGGTTACACACCAGCCATTAACAAGCTATTCTAATGCATGTGCATATGTGCAGAAAAAATGAACGCCCTGCAGATTTTGATATTTACATGATGTTCATTGTTTGCATTGAATGACAATGGGGCTAATCTAAGTGGGGATCTGTTACCACAAAATTAGCAGGTCACATGGCCTTATTTCCATTTCAGAAATAGCTATTCCAGTGTAAAAACATTAACCTTATTATTTTATAATCTCAGTACCTCCTTCCATCCTCATTTGCAGTACACAAGCTCTTTATGTATTTATAAGTCATTTTTACTTACTATGTAATAAGTATGTATATACTATAAATGATACAGTAGTGAGTGTTCTTGGTTATTAAAACTCCCCCCATAATTAGATTATTGTGGTCCTGAGCTATATTGAGTAGTCCTCCCCCCATAATTAGATTATTGTGGCCCTGAGCAATAGTGAGTAGCCCTCCCCCAAAATTAAATTATTGTGATCCTGAGCTATATTGAGTAGTCCTCCCCCCATAATTAGATTATTGTGGCCCTGAGCAATAGTGAGTAGCCATCCCCCAAAATTAGATTATTGTTGTCCTGAGCTATAGTGAGTAGTCCTTCCGCCCATAATTAGATTATTGTGGCCCTGAGCTATAGTGAGTAGTCTTCCCCCCATAATTAGATTATTGTGGCCCTGAGATATAGTGAGTAATCCTCCCCCATAATTAGATTATTGTGACCCTGAGCTATAGTGAGTAGTCCTCCCCCCATAATTAGATTATTGTGGTCCTGAGCTATAGTGAGTAGTCCTCCCCCCATAATTAGATTATTGTGGCCCTGAAATATAGTGAGTAGTCCTCCCCCATAATTAGATTATTGTGACCCTGAGCTATAGTGAGTAGTTCTCCCCCCATAATTAGATGATTGTGGTCCTGAGCTATATTAAGTACTTGAGTAGTCCCCCATAATTAAATGATTGTAGTCCTGAGCTATAATAAGTAGTTGGGTAATTCTTCCCCCATGATTAGATTATTGTGTTGCTCAGCTATATTGAGTAGATGAGCTGTCCATCCCCTTTAAAATGAGATTATTGTGATCCTGAGCTATATTGAGTAGTTGAGTAGTCCCCCCACAATTAGATTATTGTGGTGTGACGCCCTGGCCTATCAGGTCATCACAGGGTATTGTGCAATCTGCCCTTCTGAAGAGTATCCGCATCCTCCTTGGTTATGGATCCCTGTCTGTTGGTGTTGCTAATAGCTAAGCCAGTCAAAACCCTAGGAACACTTTGCACCACACCCACCAGACACACCATTGGGAGGCCTGAAGGGAATAGGGCCACCCATTTGGGGGGTTGGTAAGGGGGAGTGAGAAGTGACAGTTAGAGAGAGTGTGAAAAAGTGGAGAAGAGAGAGGAGGTCAGGAGCTGGGCTCTTTGTAGAATCCTAGGTGGCAGACGTTGGTCTGGATCTGGTAGGAGCTGGAACCCCGGTCACAGGGGATCGTGTCAAGGGGAATGGATCTGCCGAGAAGGGCAGCCGGCGTCCTTGAGCCATTTCCAGGCAGGGGCCAGGGCACGATGGGGTACGTGGACCCTAGGACGGGAAGCAGCATCACGCAGTCTGGTAATTTACGTGAAGTCTTCAGGATTCATCCCTCACCCTCTCCAAAATCGGGGTACTAGCGCACCGATGGGATAGGACTTTCCCAAATACAGTCCAGAAAATCCTGAGCGTGAACCCTGAGAGCAAGCTCACTCCGTTAGCCATATGGGTGAGCGGGACCCAACTAGTTCCACACTATAGGGTCCAAATAGTGAAGAAAGTGCCACGGAAAAGGTCACAGGCTAACAAGCAACACCAAGGGGCACGGATCTACGCGTGCTCCCTCCTGGCTGCAGAGGTGCTCAGAAGTCTGGTTTACAAGTTGTCCGTGTCAGTATTCTTAGACTGAGTGAGTACACAGAAACCCTTTCCTCCCCAACGGCACCCCTTCACCACCATCACCGGGCTCCAGGGGCACAAACTCCCTACCCACGGATGGGTTAAACACATTGCTACCATACCACCGCCACCAGGCATCCCCAACAGCAGCGGTGGTATTCCATCTTACCACGCACCGTGGGTGGTGACATGAACTTCTAATCCCCCAGTACATATAACCCCCCTTTAAAATTCGAGTGTCCGCGCGACCCCCACACCCGGGTCTGGAGACCCCTCGAGCCACCGCGGTTCCAGATCCGAGCAGCTCGGCCACTGACACAGGGGCGGTACAGTGGACCTGAGCTATATTACGTAGTCCTCCACATAATTTGATTTTTGTGTTCCTGAGTTATATTGATTAGTTGAGTAGTCCTCCCCCCATAATTAGATTATTGTGGTCCTGCCCCCATAATTAGATTATTATGGTCGTGAGCTATAGTGAGTAGTTGAGTAGTTCTCCCAAAGTTAGATTATTGTGATCCTGAGCTATATTGAGTAGTTGAGTAGTTCTCCCCCATAATTAGATTACTGTGGTTCTGAGCTAGATTGTGCAGTCCCCACTATAATTAGATTATTGTGGTCTTGAGCTATATTGTATAGTCCTCCCCATAATTTGATTTTTTTGGTCCTGAGCTATATTGAATAGTTGAGTAGTCCTCCCCTTCATAATTAGATTATGGTGGAATTGAGCTATATTGAGTAGTTGAGTAGTCCCCCATAATTAGATTATTGTGGTCCTCATCTATATTGAGTAGTTGAGTAGTCCTCCCCCATAATTAGATTATTCTGGTCCTGAGCTATATTGAGTAGTTGAGTAGTGTGACGCCCCAGGGTTTTTGGGTATTTGGTCCACGGCATGCGGTGCGCAGTGGGGGGGGGAACAGTCGTGGTCACAGCCCGGTGCCATATCCTTTGGGGTGCCGTCCTTCAGAAAAAGGGGGGAAAAATAAAAGTAAAAGGGGAAAAATAAAATCATTCTCGACTACGCCACTTGCGGTGTGCAGCCAGGTTATTGGGGCCGCCACTGCAGGGTCCTGCTGGGGCTGATGGAGTGGTGCAGCTTAGGTGTTTGAGCCCTCTGCAAGCAGGGACAGGCCCCAGCAGTGAATGATGGGGATTGTAGTGGGGAACCGTCTGTGTAACTGCACGAGGCGATAATGAAACAGTCCACACCAGTATACTAGTTTCAACTTGCCTTTCTTTTACTGTTGGTACTTGGACCCACTGGTGCCAGTTCCAGGTGTTCCCGCGCCCCTTGTTCTTCGTACCAGCTGTGACTTGGGTTGGCTGTCCTCCGTGCACACTTGTTGTGGTTGGACTCCCGTGGCCAGGAGTTACTTGGGAGTCCCTTCTCTTCAGTCTTGGTCCTGCTGCAGGCAGCCTGGACTATTTAAGGAGTTCAGTCCCCGGTTCCCTCTTTGCTGCTTGTGCTTCAGACTCTTTGGGTTGGCGATGGACCCTGGAGATCTTCTCGCCCGGCAGAGTTAACATCTGACTATAAAGTGTCCCACTGTCCTAGGGTCTGCACCCTGCCTTGTGCTGAGTCCTGTGAGCCTTGGTTCGAGACTTCCACAGTTGTCCCATGGTTCCAGGAGTCTTACACTTCCACAGGTAACCCACAGTGCCTGGAGTCCTGGTTCCGTACTCCACAGTCCCTCACTCCCTTTATAGCACTCTGGTGTTGCTTCAGGTCTTTTCTGTACTTTTCGTTCTTTTCTCCTCACAACTCCTCTATTGCTTTCTTCACACTCCTCGACTTCACTAAACAACTGCAAAAAACTGACTACTTCCTCCCGCCAACTTCCCAACCGACCACTGGCCTCTCCCCCTTGCTGGGTCTCTCCCTACAGATTGGGTGGCAACTATCCAAACAGTGAAAAAACACAAATAAGGAATTTAGTTCAGCTCACCACTCCAAAGCAGGTATCTCAAACTTCTGGTCCGGTGCACGAAACAAGTGGTTTGGCTTCCACAGCTGAATAATCAGTCACATCAAGGGTAGAAGGGGAGGAAAGAAGATCCAGCACTGACGTAATAAAAAAATTCTTTATTCAAAATTCATAAAAAGGTAACTCTAACCAAGTGCAGAATATATTTATGCTTGACGCGTTTTGGAGAAAGTAGACTCCTTATTCATAAGCAACATGTTGCTTATGAATAAGGAGTCTACTTTCTCCGAAATGCGTCAAGTGTAAATATATTCTGCACTTGGTTGGAATTACCTTTTTATGAATTTTGAATAAAGAATTATTTTATTTACGTCAGTGCTGGATCTTCTCTCCTCCCCTCCTCCTCTTGATGTGACTGATTATCCAATCAGTGCCCATCCCATTTACCTGTTGCTAGGCAGTCTCCCAGTCTGGTGTTGGGGTTGTGTATGTGGCCTGAGTGTGCTGGTGTACTGGCCGGCACGGATGCTCCGGGGTTTGGGTTTCCACTGGTTACATTTGTGGCACCTGATATTGAGTAGTTAAGTAGCCCTCCCATAATTAGATTATTGTAGTCCTGAGCTATATTGAGTAGGTAAGTAGTCTTCCCCCCCTATAATAAGATTATTGTGGTCCTGAGCTATATTGAGCAGTTGAGTAGTCCTCCCATAATTAGATTATTGTGGTCCTGAGCTATATTGAGCAGTTGAGTAGTCCTCCCATAATTAGATTATTGTGGTCCTGAGCTATATTGAGCAGTTGAGTAGTCCTCCCATAATTAGATTATTGTGGTCCTGAGCTATATTGAGAAGTTGAGTAGTCCTCCCCCCATAATAAGATTATTTTAGTTCAAAACCATATTGAGTAGTTGATTGGTTGATCTACGCACACTTATTTGTCTAGTTTAGATAAACTCCATAGACTTTTACCTTCGATCCCATTGCTATTTCTATTAGGATTTGCTTAGTTTTGCGGAGTACAGGCACCCAGCACGCAATTCTTTCACAGTCTGTTGCTATGGATATGTGTGTGCCTAGTTATTTCAGAAACAAGTTAACTGTTGGAATGACGACAGGTCCAGGAAAGGAAAATGTTTTTTCTGCACAGTATTTTTTGAACAGGTTTATAAAATATTACTCATACATGTTTACCAGACTAAATCCGCAAAGGACCAGGCTAGGACTGTGTAATGCTTGCAACATCATGAAAATGCAAATCATAGAGTGCTGCTGGGACATATAACATCCTAAACCTGGCTTGTATAGCTTGCTGACGTCACTGCTGGGACTGATGATGATAAGGCTATGTGCACACGTTGAATATTTGGTTGCTGAAATCTTTGCACTATTTCTTTATCTCATGGCAGGAAAAACTCAGCTTAAAACCACTTATTTTTCATGCATTTTGCATTAATTTTTCAATTGAATTCAATAGGTGAACAAATGCTGCAAAAACGCTGAAAGAATTGACCTGCTGCCGATTATTTTTTGCATCAAATTTGCAAGGAGAAAATCCTCAAAGTGCACAACAGTTCAAAATTCTCATTGACTTTGCTGGCATCAAGATTTGCTTGCAGGCAGGGCCGGCTCCAGGCTTTTGTGGGCCCTGGGCGAAAGAGTCTCAGTGTGTCCCATCCACACATAGACATGCACAGATACATACACATACAGGCATACATACACATATATGTTTAACCCCTTCACGACCATGGACGGATATATCCGTCATAAAGCATGTCCCGTTAAGCCCCGCCCCCTGCCGCAGGCAGGCAGCGGCGGTCGGCACATATATCAGCTGTTTTCAACAGCTGACATGTGTGCCTGCATGTTGCGAGTGGAATCGCTTCCACTCGCAACATTTAACCCCTTAACAGTAGAACTACTGGACTCGTGACACCTATATAGAAATACATGGTGCAAAGTAGTCAAAATGACTACCTCAGTAGTTCTAGTGTTAAATCTCGCTGCCAAAGTCTGGCAGCGAGATCTATATGCGCGCGCCCACGATTTTTACTTACCGCCGCTCCCACCGGAAGTCACGTGCGTGATCACGTGACTTTCGGTGGTTGCCATCGTAGCACAGGGTCATGTGATGATGCCTGCAGCTATGAAGTTTTACTTTCGTTTTCCCTCGGCCGGGAGCAGAGGGAAACAGGAAGTGACTGAATCTGCTGTTTACAACTGTATAGCTGTGATCAGCAGATAGATAAGAGCGATCGGATTGCTGATCGCTATAGCCCCCTAGGGGGACTAGTAAAATAAAAAAAAACAAAAAACCTAAAAGTTCAAATCACCCCCCTTTCCCCCCATTGAAAATTAAAGGGTTAAAAAATAAATAAATATACACATATTTGATATCGCCGCGTTCAGAAATGCCCGATCTATCAAAATATAAAATCAATTAATCTGATTAATAAACGGCGTAGTGGCAAAAAATTCCAAACGCCAAAATTACGCTTTTTGGTTGCCGCAAGTTTTACGCAAAATGCAATAACAGGCGATCAAAACATAGCATCTGCGCAAAAATTGTACCATTAGAAACGTCAGCTCGAGACGCAAAAAATAAGCCATCACTAAGCCATATATCCCAAAAAATGAGAACACTACGGGTTTCGGAAAATAGCGCAAAACGTGCGCTTTTTTATTGGACAAGCCAGTGAATTTTTTTAACCCCTTAGATACAAGTAAACCTATACATGTTTGGTGTCTACAAACTCGCACCGCCGACCTCAGGCATCATACCCACACATCAGTTTTACCATATAGTGTAAACCGTGAATAAAACATCCCAAAAACTATTGTGCCATCACACTTTTTTTGCAGTTTTTCCACACTTGGATTTTTTTTGCTGTTTTCCAGTACACCATATGGTAAAACTTATGGTTACATTTAAAAGTACAACTTGTCCAGCAAAAAACAAGCCCTCATATGGCAAAATTGATGGAAAGCAAAAACAAAGCAAAAAACAAAAACGCAAAAACGGAAAGTGCCCCGGGGCGTAAGGAGTTAAAGAGAAATTCACAAAAACACATATAAATAGACATAAATCTAGACACAGTCATATACACTGACATACATAGATACACATCATACATGCACACACAGACACATTATTTTTATATTTTTATATATTTATATATATTTCTAATATTGTGAAGCCGGTAACAGCCTCATTCACCTCCCCACTTGTCTCCATCCAGCTCCTCCTAGATTGGTGGCAGTCACTAATAGACATGGCCGCACATAGAGCACACTGACACTGCTGTATAAACATCACAAGAGAGGCTGGGGACATACACATGACTGGGGGGCATATATATTACTGAGGAAAGGGGTAAACAGCAATGGGGGGCATACAGCTCTAGAGGGGGGCAGTGGCTCTGAGGTGGGGGGACAAATAGCTCTGAGGGGGTATACAGCACACGGGTAGAGGGAGCATACAACTCTGGGGGTATAGTAGAATGCAGCCCCATATTCCTCCATGTAGTGTCATGAAGCCCCCATAGTCCTCCATATAGTATTGTGTAGCCCCCATGTAGCATTATGCAACCACGGAATTGCACTATGCAGCACCCATATGGTACTATGCAGCCCCCATATGGCACTATGCAACCCCCATATAAAATTAAGCAGCCCCTATATAGCACAATGCAGACCCATATACTATTAGGCACCCTCATGTAGTATACAGCCCTCATATAGCACAATTCAGACCCAGATAGCAGTAGGAACCTTCATGTAGTATACAACCCGCGTATAGCACAGTGCAGACCCAGATAGCATTAGGCATCCTCATGTAGTATACAGCCCGCATATTGCACAATGCAGACCCAGTAAGCATTAGGCACCCTCATGTACTATACAGCCCACATATTGCACAGTGCAGACCCAGATAGCATTAGGCACCCTCATGTAGTACACAGCCCACATATAGCACAGTGCAGATCCAGATAACATGAGGTATCCTCATGTGCTATACAGCCCGCATATAGCATAATGCAGACCCAGATAGCATTAGGCATCATAAATGTAGTACACAGCCTTATATGGCACAGCGCAGAGCCAGATAGCATTAGGCACCCTCATGTAGTAAACAGCCCGTATATAGCACAGTGTAGAGCCAGATAGCATTAGGCATCCTCATGTAGTACACAGCCCCTATATAGCACAGTGCAGACCCAGATAGCATTAGGCACCCTCATGTAGTATACAGGTGCCATATAATTTAATACACTCCCATGGTCGTCTGGCCACAGTGATTGTACATTCTCACTTCTCGTTGTTCCGCTGCTGCTCCGGTCTCCTCGGCGCGTCCACTGCTGTTGCTCGCTCTGGCCTATTGTTGCTCACTCTGGCCTCTTAGGATTTTCTGGACTATGTATTGGGAAAGTCCTATCCCCTCGTTGCACTAGTACCCTGATTTTGGAGAGGGTGGAGGATGAATCTTGAAGACTTCACCCTCGTAGGGTAAATTACCAGGATGCGTGAAGCTACTTCCCGGCCTAGAGTTCATGTACTCCGTTGTGCCCTGGCCCCTGCCCGGAGATGGCTCAAGACCGCCGGCTGCCCTCCTTGGCAGATCCGTGCCCCTTGACACGATCCCCTGCAACCGGGGTTCCAGCTCCCACCAGGCCCAGACCAACGTCTGCCACCTAGTATTTACAGGTAGCCCTGCTCCTGACCTGCTCTCTCCTTCCCCTCCAACACTCCACTTTTGCAACCTTTTGTCTCGAGGGTCACCGCTCACTCGCCAGCTCCTAACACCTCTGACTCTCCCCTACTATCCCCCCAAGTGGGTGGCCCTATTCCCTTCAGGCCCCCCAATAGTGTGTCTGATGGGTGTGGTGCAGAGTGTTCCTAGGGTTTTGACTGGCTTTGCTCTTAGCAACATCGAAGGCCAGGGATCCAAGGAGGGTTTGGATACTGTGCAGAAGGGCAGATTGCACAATACCCTGTGACGACCTGATAGTCCAGGGCGTCACATTCCCCCTTGGTTAAACAAAGCTCGTCCCCGAGCTACAGGACACCAGAGGTTTATTTTGTTTTAACTGTAGAAAAAGGAAAAGTAACATTAGTAAAACATTTATTAACAGGTTCATCCCACACAGGGGAGGCACTTTTCTTAAATGTTACTAACTTTTAAGAGTTCATCGTCCAGCAGTGGGACGCTACCGGTTTTAATGGTAACGGAGGCTCAACCTGCTCCGTTGCAGCCCCTTCCTGCGACAGTCCAGTCCCTATGTCCCGGACCCAATAACCCGCCACCCAAACAACCTGACCCCCTGGAAACCTATCCGCGGGTCCATGACCAGGTTAAGGTCCCGGGTGTTGTCTTTAGACGACTCTGGTTGATACAGGAGGTGCAACTATTTATAATACACAAGTTTGTGTTGGTCACGCCAGTCCTGTGACCGAGGTCCATTTTTACTTATATACCTATAAAATATAACGGAGGAAAAGGAATTTGGTTGTTAATCAGGTAACTTCTTCGTTCATTTTCAATTATTTACTCAAACTTTCATTTGCTGATATATATATGAAAAATAACAAACTGTGAAAAACAATAAACGAAAACACTGATACCTAACAGTTCTATGGCATCGTAAAACCACTGGCATTATAACATTTTCCAATATTCTTGGTACCGCTCACTGGGAGTCAGGTAGTCGACTGCTGCAACTGACACAACTTGCTCATTCACCATAGCGAGCCATTTTACATCAAGGGCGTACCAGCCCCACTCGCTCCAGTGCTGTGTATAAGTGACCGACTCCCCTGGCTCAAGATTCCAGCCCGGGTGATCCCTTGGGAGATGCTGCTCAACATCTCTTCGAGCCACAAACACCTCCTCAGGGAGACTCGCTTCCCAGAGGAAACCCCATCCCTTCTAAGGGTCGAAATGCCGCACGAGGCCCCTCCTCGGTGGGCCCTGAACACGAAAAGTGGCTTTCCTCAGATTTTCTCTTTCTCTCTGTTTACGGGCAACAATCTCCCGCCGCCGTTGGTCTGGAGGGATCGTCGCTGGTATCAGTGGTCGCGGGTTTCGTTCCCAGTAGGGGGCGTCAGCGTCTGGCCTCAGCTCCCTAGCTGGCTCTGTTTTTTTCTGGACTCTTGTGGCCCCAACAGCCGTCGGAATGCCATGCGGTAGCGGAACTGGTGGATTTCTTGGCTCCACTTCCATGGCTGCAAACTGAAAAACCGACTGCTCCGCAGCCGGGCTTGCAGGTTCTGGGTGCTCCGCCTCTGAGGACGGGCCCGGTGAGGCGGCCGGGTCTGGTCTGGCCGGTGTCTGGATTACCGCTGTCATGACTGGAATGAGGGTCGTGACCGGGATCTCCACAGCTGGAACTTCTTGTAAAGGCACCGAATGCTCCGCTGCCGTGGTTGGTGTGGGCAGCTCGGCATCCGCCGAGGACGTGGTAGGTGACGGTGGAGTGCTCACCGTGAGTGGGGGTGGTCCGGATCCCTCAGCCGCTGTGCCCGGATTTGGGCAATCAGTAGGGACTGGGTAACTGCTTACCCTCTCTTCACGTGGGATTTTGATCTCACGGGCTCGTACCGCCATCGCCAGGCTCCTCATTTCTTCCCTCCAGTGGTTCAGTATAAACAGGAACTGCGTCCACATTCTCCTGCACAGCTGCTCGTCTCTTCCTCTATCCATGTCGCGGTCCCAGGGACAGCACGTTTTGGGGACCAGTCTCGCTTTGCCATCTTGCCACTGCGTAGTCCAGAAACGTTATGGCACAGTCCTGGCATCCCTGCTTCTTTTCTGCTGTTGTTACATTCCGGCACGCCCCTC
Organism: Anomaloglossus baeobatrachus; assembly: GCF_048569485.1. Classification (NCBI taxonomy): domain Eukaryota; kingdom Metazoa; phylum Chordata; class Amphibia; order Anura; family Aromobatidae; genus Anomaloglossus; species Anomaloglossus baeobatrachus. The sequence goes on along the minus strand of NC_134356.1, from coordinate 292,263,762 downwards.
GGTCTTTTCTCAGCACTCTTCAGCGCTGTGGCCCTCTGGGAACTTCCGGTTCTGGCCTCACATGCAAGATGAAGGCCGGGGCTTAGGCTTCGCCCGCTTTCTTGGGGTAGACAGCATTTTGGCGTGAAAATATGGCAGAAAATGGTGGAATTGGCGGGAAAAGGACTCTTGACTCACGGTTTTCAGCTTTCAAGGCGCACGTCACCCAGGTAAGCGGGTCCTGCTCGTATCCTGTTCGTGATGCCAAGTTTTTCGAGGTGTACCGCCCCCGTGTCAGCGGCCGAGCCGCTGGGATCTGGAACCGCGGTGGCTCAAGGGATCTCCGGACCCGGGGGGGTCGCGCGGACACTCGAATTTAAAAGAGAGGATATGTACAGGGGGGTTAGAAGTTTGTGACACCACCCACGGTGCGTGGTAAGCTGGAGTACCATCGCTGCTGTTAGGAGCGCCCGGTGGCGGTGGTATGGCAGCAAGGTGTTTACCCCCTCCATCGGTAGGGGGGTTTGCTCTGGGGGGCCGGTGATGGTAGTAAAGGGTACTCACTCAGTCCAAGAATACTGACACCGACAAATTGTAAACCAGAATTCTGAGCACCGCTGCAGTAGGGAGGGAGCACCGGTGGATCCATGCCCCTTGGTGTTGCTTATTAGCCTGTGACCTTTTCCGTGGCACTTTCTTCACTATTTGGACCCTGTAGTGTGATACTTGTCGGGTCCCGCTCACCGCTATGGCTAACGGAGTGAGTTTGCTCTCAGGGTTCACGCTTGGGATTTTCTGGACTATGTATTAGGAAAGTCCTATCCCATCGTTGCGCTATTACCCCGATTTTGGAGCGGGTGGAGTCAGATGAATCTTGAAGACTTCACCCTCGTTGGGTAAATTACCAGGATGTGTGAAGCTACTTTCCGCCCTAGGGTCCACGTATCCTGTCGTGCCCTGGCCCCGCCCAGGACATGGCTCAAGGCCACCGGCTGCCATCCTTGATCCCCTATGACCGGGGTTCCAGCTCCTACCAGGCCCAGACCAACGTCAGCCACCTAGTATTTACAGGTAGCCATGTTCCTGACCTCCTCTCTCCTTCCCCTCCAACACTCCACTTTTGCGACCTCTCCTCTCGAGTGTCACCACTCACTCTCCTACTCCTAACACCTCTGACTCTCCCCTACCAACCCCCCAAGTGGGTGGCCCTATTCTCTTCAGGCCCCCCCAATGGTGTGTCTGGTTTGTGTGGTGCAGAGTGTTCCTAGGGTTTTGACTGGCTCTGCTCTTAGCAAGACCAAAGGCCAGGGATCCATAACCAAGAAGGGTTTGGATACTGTGCAGAAGGGAAGATTGCACAATACCCTGTGACGACCTGATAGTCCAGGGCATCACACTAGTATAACACCAGCCTTACACTACGCCATAATGTCCCAAAAAGCTCCATTATATACTCATGTAGTAACACAACCGTCTGAATCTGGGACAGTTTGACGCTATAATATTTTCCTCCCCCCCATACGCATACGTACTACACCTCTCCAAAATATCGCCCGAAACTGGCCCTTTCCATGTGTCCCCCAGAGACTGTTCCTTTCTATACTGTGCTGCCTTTCACAATCTCGCATACCCCATTTTGCTCTTTCCTAGCAACACTTCTCTCCCCCCTAAATCTAAAATTATTAGATATTTTAACTTCAGCTCTTCCATGAAGCTCTTACCGGAGCACATATGGCACCCCTGAGGCTTCAGTGGCCACAGGGTACTGCATCTCCCTTAAGATGTACTACTCATCCTGGGTAAGGAGAGGTTAATTGCACCCTGCGCTTCGGCACCAGCCATCACTACTCCACTGATCATCTTCCCTGGGTCCCGCTCCATCTGCGGGCAGCAGAAACATCTTAGATGATATAACCATAAGCTCGGGAGGACAGTCACAGCAGCGGCGGCTATTCCCTGGCCGCGTACCACAGGTGGCGTCACAAATCCAAACTTCCACTATCATCATCCTCCCTCCCTCCTTTATTGTACACCTCGGGGCCAAAACAACAGGCAAAAGGGCCACCCGTGACATCCCCAGACCCGACATCACCAGGCCCAGCGACGAGTCATTTAACCCTTGCCCCGTGGGTACAACACACACAATATGTCCGCAGCCTCTGCAGCGCCAGGAGCAGTGTGATGACATCATCAATGTGCTGACCCCATCATGCTGCTGCATGTTGGCACCGGGGCTGACAAGCTCTTCTTTGCTTGAGTTCCAGAGTGTTTAAGTGCTGAAATGTATTCATGTCTGAAAGAAAAAAGAATGTAATGGTGTCTCCTGGACAACTCTGCGGCCCACAACAGTATGCGGCCTGTGGATTATATGTTGTGCAGGTCAGGAAGATGCTTTAACGGCCGTTGCCCACTTTGTTGTTTGACTCGGCGGCCCATCAGGCATTTGCCCAATTTGGCAGATTACCAATCTGGGCATGGTGATCATAACCATGGATACCTAAGCTGTAATGCCCTGTGAATGAGGTAAGAGACATTGTTATATCAGGAGAGTTAGGGGTACTTCTCACATAGTGAGATCGCTAGCGAGATCGCTAGCGAGATCGCTGCTGAGTCACAGGTTCTGTGACGTACCAGTGACCTCATCAGCGATTTCGCTGTGTGTGACATTAAGCAGCGACCTGGCCCCTGCTGTGAAATCGCTGATCGTTACACACTGTTCTGGTTCATTTTTTGCTCGTTGGTCTCCCGCTGTGCAGCACACATCGGCGTGTTTGACAGCGGAAGACCAACGAGCACCGACTCTGTGTAAGCAGCATAATATTGGGTAACTAAGCAAAGCGCTTTGCTTGGTTACCCGATATTTACCCTAGTTACCAGCATACACGCTTATAGGCTACCAGCACTGGCTCCCTGCACATGTAGCCAGGGTACACATTGAGTTACTAAGCAAAGCGCTTTGCTTAGTTACCCGATATTTACCCTGGTTACCAGCGTACACCGCTAAGCGCTGGCTCCCTTCACACGTAACCAGGGTAAATATCGGGTATCTAAGCAAAGCGGTTTGCTTAGTAACTCGATGTGTACCTTGGTTACCAAGCACAGAGTCGCTGGGGGCTGATGGCTGGTCGCTGATGAGATCTGCCTGTTTGACAGCTCACCAGCGACCATGTAGTGACGTACCAGCAATCCTGACCAGGTCAAATCGTGGTCGGAATCGCTGGTACGTCGTTGAGACGGTACCCTTAAGGGTGCTTTACACGCTGCGACATCGCTAGCAATGTCATGCGCGATAGCACCCGCCCACGTCGCTGTTTCGTCATGGGGGTGATCGCTGCCGTAGCGAACAATATCGCTACGGCAGCGTCACACGCACATACCTGCTTAGTGACGTCACTGGAGACACCGAACAATCTCTCCTTTAAGGGGGAGGTTTGTGCGGCGTCACTAAGTGGCCACCCAATAGCAAAGAAGGGGCGGAGATGAGCGGCCTGAACATGCCGCCCACCTCCTTCCTTCCTCATTGCCGGTGGATGCAGGTAAGTAGATGTTCGTCATTCCTGCGGTGTCACACGTAGCGATGTGTGATGCCGCAGGATTGACGAACAACCAGCGGCATACACCACCAACGATATTATGATAAGGAGCGACATGCCAACGATCAACGATTTTTGACATTTTTGTGATCGTTGATCGTCGCTCCTTTTAGTCACACACAACGATATCGCTAATGGCGCCGGATGTGCGTCACGAACACCGTGATCGTTAGCGATATCGTTGTGTGTAAAGTACCCTTTAGGGTAAGTTCACATAGTGCGTTTTTGCATGTTTTTTTGGGTGCGTTTTTGCTCAGAAAACTGCATGATTTTGCTTCCCCAGCAAAGTCTATGAGTTTTCATTTTTGCTGTCTGCACACAGCGTTTTTTTTAGCTGCGTTTTTGTGGTGCCCACAAAAATGCAGCATGTCAATTATTTTTGCGTTTTTCACTGCGTTTTCCACCCATTGAGTTCAATCAGATGTTGAAAAACGCAATGAAAAACGCTAATTGCAAATATAGCTTGCAGTCAGTTCATGACAGTTGCAGACAGGCTGGGCTGATCTCCGGAGTTCAGGTGAGAGCACTGGAGATCAGCCCGGCCTGTCTGCAGCTGTCATGAACTGAACCGCAAGGGCCGGGGAATCAATCACTCGGCGCTCGCTCGCTGTACAGTCTCTGCTACACGCCGGAGCTCAGGTGAGTGCTCCGGAGTGTAGTGCAGGTACCTGAATCCAGACCTGGCATTACTGTAGTTTCCTCCGGTAGCCAGTCCGATGCTGCACAGAAGTGTGTAGCTTGTTTTTTTTTTTTTTTGCACTGATGCATCAGCTGATTGTATAAACGGCTTTTATACAATCAGCTGATGTGTGATGTGATTCAGTCCCTTGAACCTGACCCATCATCTGATTGCTTTGCCTTCCAGCAAACTGATCAGATGATATTGGATCGGACGGTGTGGGACCCTTGACCCAGGATTACTGCGGAGGGGGGTTCTTTATTTCAATACAGATGGAGTCACTAATTGTGTTGTGTTTTATTGTTTTATTTCTAATAAAAATATTTTTCTTTGCGTTGTGTTTTTTTTTATCTTTACTAGAAATTCATGGTGGCCATGTCTAATATTGGCGTGACACCATGAATTTCGGGCTTAGGGCCAGCTGATAATACACAGCTAGCCCTAACCCCATTATTACCCAGCGAGCCACCTGGCATCAGGGCAGCTGGAAGAGTTGGATACAGCGCCAGAAGATGGCGCGTCTATGAAAGGGGGGTGGCTTTGGACTGCCATTCGCAGCAGGGGTGCCCAGAAAGCTTGGGCACCCTGCATTCGGATTCCAATCCCCAGCTGCCTAGTTGTACCTGGCTGAAGCCCATATCATTTTTTTTAATTATTTCATGAAATTTATGAAATAATTAAAAAAAAAAAGGGCTTCCCTATATTTTTGGTTCCCAGCTGGGTACAAATAGGCAGCTGGGGGTTGGGGGCAGTACCTGCCTGCTGTACCTGGCTAGCATACAAAAATATGGTGAGGTCCACGTCATTTTTTGGGTGGGCAAAGAAATCCTGCATACAGTCCTGGATGGAGGATGTTGAGCATTGTAGTTCGGCAGCTGCTGTCTGCTCTCCTGCATACACTATTGGATGGAGGATGCGGAGCCTTGTAGTTCTGCAGCTGCTGTCTGCTCTCCTGCATCCACTAGTGGATGGAGTATGCTGAGCCTTGTAGTTCTGCTCCCCCTGCCTCTCCCTCCAGCATACAGTTCTAGATGGAGCATGCTGAGCCTTGTAGTTCTGCAGCTGTCTGCTCTCCTGCATACACTTGTGGAGAATGAAGAACGTATTGAAGAAGGAAATGACATCAGACCTTTTTTTTTTAAATTATCTTTAATGGCATTGTTCACTGATAAAAAAAATGCATAAAAAAGCAGTGAGCAAAAGCGCAGCAAAAAACGCACCAAAAAGTGGTAAAAACACATGCGTTTTTGCTGCTTTTTTTTGCAGCGGGTGCGTTTTTGTGCGTTTTTAAAAATGCACAAGAACACAGCATCAAAAAAACGCAGTGTGTCAACTTAGCCTTAGACTACATTGCTAATTGAAGGTATTAATATTAATATTTTTATTATACCTGCTACATATTGGGATAGAAACTTGGAGATGGGAATATCATGCAATGTTACGTTATCTTAATCCTCTTAAGTGAGATTACCTTCTGTGACAAGTAGTTAAGATGCTGCATTAGGAATCATGGTAACCTTTGCTACATCTGTAGCTACCTTACAAGTCACTGTCTGAATCTTTACGGAGCCTTTCTACATAACCAGGGATGTGTCAAGCCAGACAGCCATTTACAAACAGCTGCTGTGGCTTATGATGAATAGAGCAGGATTTGCCTGAATGAGTGAAATGCTCTTGATGCAGCTCTGTGAGGGGTGGGGTTGGTGATAGGGGGGTTGTTGGCCCTCATTAAGGAAGAGACCAATAGTCTCCATAGTGATAGCCAGAACCTCCTTCCCAAATAGATAATTTAAGAAACAAATGTTTTAAATCAATCTCATGAATTCAAGCAGCCAAATAGGCAGAAAGTGGTGTAATCAGCTCTCTTCATGCTTTTTCTAAGGGCACGTATTCCCGTGTGCCTGCAATCACTGTGTGCTGCTATCCGGAATCGAAGGACTTAGTCATGTCCAATATAGTGTATCCATGGTGTTGGGTTTCCGTGGAAACATCCTGCAATGATCGCAATGAGAGATGAACTCAGAAATACAATGTATACATTTTTACAGACATAACATTTCTGCATAAATTCAGTATCAGTGATCGCGCCAGAAAAATAAAAATTCATCTCTATTACTTTATTTTATGGTAAAAATCCCTAACAATAAAAACAGAGGATTAGTACAAAAAAAAAAAGAGCAATGGCTAAAGCGGATGACATGAAGTCATAGATATTCTCATCAGGGTTGCCATCTTGACTTTGTATTTTTCCTGGACGGCTTATAAAAATCATGGACAGGCAATATTTTTTGCGTACCTGTAAAAAAAATAGTAAATCATTTGATTATTAGTGATACATCCCATATTGATACATCCCATAATTCTAATATGGAGACATCAGCTACGTTCACTGTAAAATGATGATAATTACAGTCAACAATCTAGGTTTCTACAGTGTGAAAAAAATCATGGACGCCTTAATTTTTAATTTTTTGTGGTATGTGTTGCTTTAACTGCAATTTGAAGGTGTTAGTTCACAGATGTTGCTGATTCATCTGATTGGGTTTCTTCCTCCTACCAAATTTCTCCTCCTTTTTTGTTTTTTTAAGCACATTTTCTGTATGTATTTGTCATGGTTATGACTAAGGAAGGTTTACTTCTGAAACGCGTTAACCGCGTCTTCATGTTCATGCACCTTTATGGATTGTAATTAGTATGAAGAAAGTTGGGATTTTATGAAAAAGAAAAATTCTTGAATAAGGACGTATAGTTGCTGGATTTTTTTCTTTGCAATTACCTCCAGCCTCCCTTGTCTTATATGCACAATCTATTCTTCTCTATGGAATGATCCATGCTTCATGAATGACCTACGTCCAACGGTGAGCTGTACACATTTTTTTGTCCTCCCGCATAGGTAGTACGGAGTGTGGAGGTTGTTTGTTACCTATGTGGTAGGATATGAAGCATCCCACGCTCCATTGCTAAGACATTATTACGGGGACATAGGAACCACCATCAGCTGTATGCTTCTGGGATAGAGATCGACATGCATCTTTTGAGCAAACAACTAAATAAGCATTAAGAAGATGGTCTACACATTATGGGACTGATTTAGAGCCTATTTCATATCCCCTGATGAACCCCTAAAGGAAGGGGAGAAAGGCATCGTGTTCTCTGTGATGAGTCTACCACATGAGTATGCCTGATTGCCTGGGTTATAATTGTATAGGCCTTAATTTACTTTGGGACTGTTCCCTATTATGACCGTAGCAGTTTTGCTGACTAGGGTAAGAAAGCCATGGACCCCATAGGGGGGAGGGGCGACATGACCAGAGGGAAGGGAGGGAGTGAGGGGGTTAATAAAGTGAATTAAAAGGGCATTATGGGGCTTATAGGGGATTGGTGGAATAGGGTCACTGTAGGGTGGGGAGGGGGCTAGTATATAAACTATAGGGGAGGGGTCTTACCTTCCTTGTGACTCCGGACAGAAATGGATTCCGACCTGTCCAACAGCATGGCGGACCTCCAGGACCGGGACAGGACGATCCGATCAGCGATGGCGGTGCACGGGGGCCCAGGCAGTGCAGTCCCACTTCAGGGCTGCCTGGGTTTCCCCGTCGGCACCTGCCCCTTGTCTCCCCCTCGGCCGCGGGCGGCGTTCCAGGCCCCCCCCAATCATCAGGTATTCTCCGGCCGCAGGGGGGGCAAGGAGGCCCAGTGAGAGCCCCCCTCGGGACCCTCCGCGGCGGGGCGGGCAGCGGCTGCTTCCAGCGTCTGCCCCGGCCGCAGGGAGGAATCTCCGGCGAGGCCGCGGCGGCCGCAAAGGGGGCGTGGTCAGCCCGGGGCCTTCTTCTGATGTCGGGCCTCGGGCTGGAGTGAGGAGCCCAGCGGCGTCTCCCGGCCGGGAGCAAGCCCGGCGACGATCTGAGGCCAGCGGCGGCCTGGACGGAGGCGGGCCCGGCCTGGGGCCTACTTCCGGTCCCAGGCCTCGGGCTCCATTAAACAGGCCAGCGGCAGCCCGGGACCGGGGGGCGTGCCCAGCGGTGATCGGAGGCTTGAGAGGGGGCGTGCCCAGCCTGGGGGGCCTGCTCCTGGTGACGGGCACCCTGCGGAGTGACACGGCCCTGCGGCAGCTTCCAAATGGGAGCGGGCCCTGCAATTGAATGAGGCCAGCAGTACCCCCCGTGGGTGGCGGGGGGGGCTGGGCGCAGGCAGCCAGCGGGGGGACCGGTGTGTGCAGGCGGCACCCGGATACCCGTGAGGCTGCGGGGAGCAGGGGGGACGGCAGGAGCCCTGCGGTTCCCGCCAGGTCCCTCAGGTCATCAGTACTACGCCCGGCAGCAGCGGTCTCCCCCTCCCGGGGAGGACCCGGCGGGATGCCACGGTTGGGGCCCCTGGAGGGCTGGAGGCGACGGTGGGGAGCCCCCTGAGCTCAGGGAGAGGCTCCTCCAAGAAGAGGATTCGGTCAGCGGCAGCCCGGGGGATAGGACGGTCTCGCAGGCTGTCGCCGCACAGGAAGAGACGGATGCCCACCGCCAGTTCCCACGCGGCGGCCCAGGAGGGCGGCCGTGGTGGAGGGGATGCATCGGCTGCGTCCTCTGGAGCTGGAATGGTGGAGGACGACTACAGCGAGGAAGAAGAGGGAGCCCTCAGGTCGGGGGACGAATCTGACGAGCAGATGGCGGAGGACGTCGCGGTACCAATTTACATTTCTGCGCCACGGTCGGGTGAGCTAGCCGTGGATTCGGCATTGCTGGCGGCGCGGGGTGCTAGTTTTGGGGAGGTGGCTGCGGGCACGGCAGCGCCAGGGGGGGTCAGCTTTGCTTAGTCAGTTGCTGGGCTTGTTGCAGGGTTTAGCGCGCGCGCCGGCGGCAGCAGCAGCTTGGACGGGTCGGCGGTGGATGGCGCAGCGTCGGTCAGCAGCGAGGCGGCGCCGGTAGGGACGGGTGCGGTGGGTGGAGTAGTGGAGCCCGTGGGTTAAACAGCGATAGAAAAGGAAAATGGGGATGAGGTGGTGCGTTTGGATGATAGGGCTAAGTTTACGTATGCTTTGAGGGACAGTTAGGGTCTCACCTCAAGAGGGAGGTGAGAGACAAGAATTGGAAGGGGGAGTATGTGAAGATATTTTCCCTGCTACCCCTGAACAAATTTAATCTGGACAAGGTGAAGCCGAACGACTCCAAGAAGGAAAGGGAAGGGGAAGAAAAACGCCGTTATAGGCTCATTCCTCGTCCCCTTTTCCAATTGGCTGCAGGAGTTCGCAATTTTGGCAAGTGTAAGAGGGGAAAAGGAGCCGGAGCACTGCTCGGCTCTGTGTGGTTATCGGGATGCACTGGGGGAGGCGGATTGCACGGACAGGGGCTTGCCATGGCTGCGGTGTGATGAGCATTTTAGGCAGCGGAAGGCGTTGCGGCCCGGCATGCGGTGGGACCATGTGGACATTTCCTTATGGATGCGTTTAATGGCGGCCCCGAGCCAGCCCTTTCATGGCGGCGCCGGGGGGAACGGGAGCTGGGCCCTCGGGTACCCCAATAAAAAAAAAAAAAAGGGATTGTGCTGGCAAGTTAACGACGGCCGGTGCACATTTGGGGCAGCATGCAGGTTCGAGCATGAGTGCTCCGGCTGCGGGGGGACGGGTTTGGTAAAAGGGAGGACGCCAGTGAAAATAGGGGCGATGGGCCATTTTTCAATAGGTATCCGGACGGGGCAGCGGCGTCAATTTTGCGGTTTGGTTTTTATACGGTTTTCAGATTCCGTCGGCGGTTGAGGCATTGCCTCCGGTTTGTCGTACTTTTCGGTCGGCGAGGGACCACCCTATGGTTGGGGGTGGGAAGTTGGGGACAGAGGTTGAGTTGGGCAGGATGGGGGGTCCATTTGAGAGCCCGCCGTGCAGTAATCTGGTGGTGTCCCTGTTGGGGGTGGTGCCAAAGGCGGAGCCGAATAAATTTCGGCTCATCCATCATCTTTCATTTCCGGGGGGGTCGTCAGTGAATGATGGCATCGCGCCGGAATTGTCGGCAGTGTACTACGTCTCGTTTGACAAAGCGCTGGACTTGGTGCGGGCGGCGGGACGCGGTGCATTGATGGCAAAGGTGGATGTAGAATCGGCGTTTCGTTTGCTGCCGGTGCATCCGGAGAGCCAGCACCTTCTGGGTTGCTGGTGGGGTGATGAGTTTATGTTGATCGTTGTTTGCCTATGGGCTGTTTCAATTTCTTGTTTGTATTTTGAGGCGTGTAGTTCCTTTGCTGAGTGGGTGGTGCGGGACGTCTTGTCCTCCATTGTCCATTGTCTAGATGATTTTCTTGGTGTCGGTCCGGCGGGATCCATGGTTTGCGCTGGCTCGTTGTTCGCCTTACAGAGAGTGGCGGATAGCTTTGGGATCCCTTTGGCTCAGGATAAATCGGGGGGGCCGGCTCCGGTTATGCGTTTTGGTTTTTTTTTTGGGGATTGAGATTGACTCTTTGGCTATGGAATGCAGGCTGCCGGAGGGGAAGATGGTGGACTTGTGGTGAGTGGTAGCAGCAATGCTGGCAGCACGGAAAGGGCGGCTGAAGGTGGTGCAGTCTTGGCTCGGGGAGTTGAACTTTGCGTGCAGGATTATGCCAATGGGGCGGGTGTTCGCCAGGATTTTGGCGGCAGCTATGGCAGGTGTACGGTCCCCGGCACTTTGTGCGGGTCACGCGGGAGATCAAGGAGGATTTTCTGGTTGGGATGTTTTCTTGCAATGTTTTAACGGCCGAGCCTTGGGGTTGAAGAAGGTGGTGCCCAATGGTGTGCTAGAACTGTACAGGGACGCGGCCGGGTCGGCGGGTTTCGTCACCCCTTTTTCAGGGACATTGGTACGTTGGGAGGTGGCCTGAGGAATGGCGGCAGGTTGGTCTGGTAAGGCATCTGGCCTTGCTTTGGTTATTTCCGATCGTGGTGACGGTGGAATTGTGGGGGGTCGCAATTTTTCGGGACGTCAAGTGTGCTATCACTGCGATAATCAGGCGATGGTGCATGCGATAAACAGCTTGTCAGCAGGGTCCGGACCGGTAGTGGCTTATCTGCGGCATTTGGTGCTCAAGTGTTTACTGTGGCACGTTCATGTGGTTGCGAAACATGTGGTGGGGGTTGATAACGGGGTGGCGGACGCTTTATCTCATTTTCAGTCCACAGGTTGTGGGAGTTAATGCCGGGGGGCGGACGAGATCGGAGCAGTGTGTCCGGAGGACTTGTGGAGCCTGGTGAGGCATTGATTGCGGGTTTAATTAGGAATTCGGTGAAGGGCAGGAGATGCTGGGAGTTATGTTTGGTGACGGGCGAGCAAATTACTTGTTGGCGCTACTGGCACTGGTGAGCGAGGATTTCAGGACTGGGGAATCAGCGTCAGCAATGATACTTAGGGTGGCGGCTGGGGCCTTTTGGTTGAAGGTCAGGGGTGAGTGGGGCGTGCCGCGGAATTTTGGGGGCGGCAGGCCTCGAAGGGTTTTTCGTAAAGGGGCGAAGGAGCGGGACGCTAGGCGGCCCATTTCTTTGGTTTTGTTCCGGCGATGGGTGGATGGTTTGCGAAAAATTTGTGTCTCAGTTTATGAGAGGGTGCTTTTGACACGGCTTTTGTGTTAGCCTTTTTTGGGGCGTTGGTGAGCCCTTCCAGGTTCAAGGGGGGTGGTCTGATGTCTGAGGTTGTGGCAGTGGTGGGACGGAGAGTAGAGTGTCGGCTTAAGCGGTCCAAAACAGACCAGATGGGTCGAGGAAGGTTGGTTGTGCTGGACGCGGTGCAAGGGGAGGCGTTGTGCCTGGTGCAGATGGTGAGGAAGTTTTTGCGGCTTGGGGCGGTCTTCTGGGCCCGCTGTTACGGCACGTGGATGGGTCTTGGTTGTCTCGTTACCAGTTTGTGGCCGTACTGAGGAGTTGTTTGCGCTGTGCGGGGGAATGCCCGGGAGATTACGGGCCTCATTCCTTCAGGATCGGGGCGGCTGCGGAGGCTTCCCGTTGGGGCCTGGGTGATGACATTGTGGGACGAATCGGTTGGTGGGAGTATTATCGTTTTCGGGGTTATGTGCGCCCACAGTGGTTGTCCCAGTGAGGGCTTTGTAGAGTAGTTGGTTGTGGCTTTGTCGGGGTTCTTTGCTGCAAATTGGCGTTGGTGGGGTTTGTTTGTTAAAGTTTCTGTGGTTGTAGGAATCTGCCTGATATGGATTCTGGGGCACTCCTTCGTGTTCTGGGGGGGGCCCGTCGGGCCGACGCTCGCCCGAATGGTCGGCAGTTGGGTGTGGACAGATCGCTTGCATTGGTCAAGTGGTTCGGTGTGCGGGGCATGGAATGGAGCAGGGTCGTGACGGAGTTTGAATACTATTGCGGGGTGGATAGACCTCCGAACGTGTTGGTTTTTGCACGTGGGGGGGGGAAATGACTTGGGAGCGCGGGCATCACGTGATTTGATCTGGGACATCAAGATGGATCTATTGCGTTTATGGACCAGGTATCCGGGTTTGATAGTGGTATGGTCGGATTGTGGCCACATTGGTGTGGAGGGGGGCACGGTCAGTGGAGAAGTTTAATCGCGCCCGGGCTCATGTGAATCGGGTGGTTGCGCGTTTCGTGCGGAGATACGGCAGTATTGTCGTGCGACGTGCGGATCTGGAGTCGCCAAAGTGGCAGTTTCGAAGGGGTGATGGGGTTCACCTTACTGAGATTGGTTCTGATCTATGGGCCTTGGGTTTGCGTGATGGTGGAGCAAGCCTTGGGTGTGTGGCGGGTCCAGGCCACGTAAGGTGTCACGTGTCCTGTCCTGTGGCGGGGGTAGGTCTGGTCCAGAGGCGGTTGTAAGGGATTGGTGGCTGGACTGAGAGGCACTGTCTTGGTATGGTGTCTCCGGGTTCCGGTAAATTGCAGGCACGGGGTTCTGCAAGGTTTGGGGGGTATTAATCCACGGGGTGATTAATACCTCATCTCTGGGTCGGAGTGTTGCGGCCAGGGATATTGGTGGAGGAAGTGGTTTCTGAACCGGGCCTACATGGGGTTACGTGTACAGTTATTATTTATGTGTTACCTATTATTTGTTTGGGGTCGCCCGTTGGACGGCGCCCCCTTGTGTTAGAATGTTAATAATAGGTAATAAAGGCTGCTGTGGCCAATTTGTTTAACCAACTCACATGCAGTCGGTGTGTTATTTATTAGGTTAAGTGGGTATACTAACCATCACGACCGGAGAATCCTTCCTCAGTGGTCAAGAAAGCCATGGACCCCATAGGGGGGAGGGGCGACATGACCAGAGGGAAGGGAGGGAGTGAGGGGGTTAATAAAGTGAATTAAAAGGGCATTATGGGCCCTTATAGGGGATTGGTGGAATAGGGTCACTGTAGGGTGGGGAGGGGGCTAGTATATAAACTATAGGGGAGGGGTCTTACCTTCCTTGTGACTCCGGACAGAAATGGATTCCCGCCCACCCGCCCTTGTGTTTTGCGAGTTCGTTTTGGCTATGTTTTGTTTTTTAAAAAAAAAAAAAATGAAAACAAAATGAGAAAATGGAATGATGCAGTTAAAAAAAAAAAAAAAAAGGAGGAATACAGGTTTCAAAGAGTCGTATGTTCTGTCGCAGCAGCGGGGGTAGGTCTGGTCCAGAGGCGGTTGTAAGGGATTGGTGGCTGGACTGAGAGGCACTGTCTTGGTATGGTGTCTCCGGGTTCCGGTAAATTGCAGGCACGGGGTTCTGCAAGGTTTGGGGGGTATTAATCCACGGGGTGATTAATACCTCATCTCTGGGTCGGAGTGTTGCGGCCAGGGATATTGGTGGAGGAAGTGGTTTCTGGACCGGGCCTACATGGGGTTACGTGTACAGTTATTATTTATGTGTTACCTATTATTTGTTTGGGGTCGCCCGTTGGACGGCGCCCCCTTGTGTTAGAATGTTAATAATAGGTAATAAAGGCTGCTGTGGCCAATTTGTTTAACCAAGTCACATGCAGTCGGTGTGTTATTTATTAGGTTAAGTGGGTATACTAACCATCACGACCGGAGAATCCTTCCTCAGTGGTCAAGAAAGCCATGGACCCCATAGGGGGGAGGGGCGACATGACCAGAGGGAAGGGAGGGAGTGAGGGGGTTAATAAAGTGAATTAAAAGGGCATTATGGGCCCTTATAGGGGATTGGTGGAATAGGGTCACTGTAGGGTGGGGAGGGGGCTAGTATATAAACTATAGGGGAGGGGTCTTACCTTCCTTGTGACTCCGGACAGAAATGGATTCCCGCCCACCCGCCCTTGTGTTTTGCGAGTTCGTTTTGGCTATGTTTTGTTTTTTAAAAAAAAAAAAAATGAAAACAAAATGAGAAAATGGAATGATGCAGTTAAAAAAAAAAAAAAAAAAGGAGGAATACAGGTTTCAAAGAGTCGTATGTTCTGTCGCAGCAGCGGGGGTAGGTCTGGTCCAGAGGCGGTTGTAAGGGATTGGTGGCTGGACTGAGAGGCACTGTCTTGGTATGGTGTCTCCGGGTTCCGGTAAATTGCAGGCACGGGGTTCTGCAAGGTTTGGGGGGTATTAATCCACAGGGTGATTAATACCTCATCTCTGGGTCGGAGTGTTGCGGCCAGGGATATTGGTGGAGGAAGTGGTTTCTGGACCGGGCCTACATGGGGTTACGTGTACAGTTATTATTTATGTGTTACCTATTATTTGTTTGGGGTCGCCCGTTGGACGGCGCCCCCTTGTGTTAGAATGTTAATAATAGGTAATAAAGGCTGCTGTGGCCAATTTGTTTAACCAAGTCACATGCACTCGGTGTGTTATTTATTAGGTTAAGTGGGTATACTAACCATCACGACCGGAGAATCCTTCCTCAGTGGTCAAGAAAGCCATGGACCCCATAGGGGGGAGGGGCGACATGACCAGAGGGAAGGGAGGGAGTGAGGGGGTTAATAAAGTGAATTAAAAGGGCATTATGGGCCCTTATAGGGGATTGGTGGAATAGGGTCACTGTAGGGTGGGGAGGGGGCTAGTATATAAACTATAGGGGAGGGGTCTTACCTTCCTTGTGACTCCGGACAGAAATGGATTCCCGCCCACCCGCCCTTGTGTTTTGCGAGTTCGTTTTGGCTATGTTTTGTTTTTTAAAAAAAAAAAAAAAATGAAAACAAAATGAGAAAATGGAATGATGCAGTTAAAAAAAAAAAAAAAAAAGGAGGAATACAGGTTTCAAAGAGTCGTATGTTCTGTCGCAGCAGCGGGGGTAGGTCTGGTCCAGAGGCGGTTGTAAGGGATTGGTGGCTGGACTGAGAGGCACTGTCTTGGTATGGTGTCTCCGGGTTCCGGTAAATTGCAGGCACGGGGTTCTGCAAGGTTTGGGGGGTATTAATCCACGGGGTGATTAATACCTCATCTCTGGGTCGGAGTGTTGCGGCCAGGGATATTGGTGGAGGAAGTGGTTTCTGGACCGGGCCTACATGGGGTTACGTGTACAGTTATTATTTATGTGTTACCTATTATTTGTTTGGGGTCGCCCGTTGGACGGCGCCCCCTTGGGTTAGAATGTTAATAATAGGTAATAAAGGCTGCTGTGGCCAATTTGTTTAACCAAGTCACATGTAGTCGGTGTGTTATTTATTAGGTTAAGTGGGTATACTAACCATCACGACCGGAGAATCCTTCCTCAGTGGTCATGCGCTGTAGATCTGCTTATTCTATTGGTGTAGGAGTAAATGTATCAAATCTACATCTGAATGTGGGAGCTGCTGTATTTACCCCACATGTTGTTAACTCTTATTAGATGTAATTTTTGGTACTCCTACATATATGACCTAAGACTTTTTACTGTTAACTTCAGCACTCTTTGCACTGTTTACACTTTATAGTTTGGGTGATGGACACCATATCTATGGTTAGAAGTAGCTATTAAGGATAGACTAGGGTGAGTCTCGTGGAGCGGGGGCACTCAAAAACATATGGTGTATTAACCTCCACTGCAAGGCAGGGTAAAACATTGGGGTCAGCTAGCCTGCATCTTTCAAGCTCATTACTGAGCTGTTACCCCTATATGATACCACTAGGTCAGCACTGTTAAACACCTGTCTATACTGTGTCTACATCATATCACATATATTTTTCATATGTTTTCACCCTAATGTTTTTAAGCAACTAGATTCACCAGTTGGTGATTCTGCAGGGACAATGCTCACAATTAGTTTAAGTAGACAGCACCAGTGAGAGAAAAATCTAAAACTTAGCCTTTAATCTTAATCATTAAAATTGTGTAATATATTAAAATACATTCAAAATTGGATCACCCTGCGGGTAGCCAAGGCCCGTATTCTTACATTGAGTCGGGATACCGTTGGACAATTACCATTAGGGGATAACAATAAAGTGTGTTTACGGTGATGGTAAGACTGTTATAATGCACAGTGATACAGGGGGTAACGGACAGTGGTCCTGCTATTAGCATACACTATATATATATACGGCATCAAATCCCACAGTTACTGGCAACAGAATATAGCCTTATACCTCGTTTAGGTTATTAAACACACAGACAAAAGCAAAATTGGAAGGGTCTCACCCATTTAGATGATCTTCCTAAGTTTTGCACAGCATATCCACATTGGAGGGGTCACAGCGGGGCTTGAAATCCGGGCTTGATGTAACTTGCCCTATGCCCCCTTGACTCCCGTCCTTAGAAGGACGGTCCACATCTGAACCTAAGTCCTTGTGCACAACTGCCCCACATGCCTCCCGACGCATTTCGTCACAAAGAAGTGACTCCTCAGGGGACCGGGCATGAAGGCAAAGTATGGAGGGCCAAAGAGTGGTGTGGCACCTGCAAGGTCCATACACCAAATGCTGCAAACCGTTAGCCCCATAGGTGATGACTTATAAAACTATAGTCAGGACCCACATCGCCAATCAAAATGGCCTCCGATCAGGTGCATTCAATAATCACAGGTGGTTATATAATTAGATGGACACTTACCACCCTTTTGTGAGGATCATTCCCACTGGGTAACACGTGTCCTAGCGTTTCTCCATTATGCAGACTCCATATTCCCGGTGCGTGCATCGCATTTCCGGGTTGTATATGCGAAAGTGAGGCTTGTACCTCATCACGTGGTGCAAAAAGCACCACGTGATCAGACACGTGATTTACCGTGTCACCGCTGAAATCCAGGAAGCGATACAGTGTAAGAACGCTGTGCGAGAACGAGGCTTGGACCGCATCACGTGGTGCAAACAGCATCACGTGACCAAACATGTGATCCGCCGCATCATCGCTAGATCAGGGAATGCGTTCTGATTTAGAAACACGCCCCCAAGACATTCATTCAGACTGGAGGAGGAATCAAAACGCCCATTGCATGACATAATCGGCCATGAACTATAACAGGGCTCACATAAACATACATGGCTCACAATTATTTGAACCCTCTAGGTGGTCTAAAGGCACGATCAGGTCACATCATATGACATTAGCCTGTGATGAGGCACAAGATGACACACATCACTACTTCCTTCCCAAGGAGATAAAACGCCCCCAAATCATATGTGGGGGCGGTTATAAATGGCCTGACGTGATATTCCACTTAAACAAAGACAGTTCTGATGGAACATGTATGTATAAGTCCATACACCCCATTATTATACATTATTATGCTTGCCAATATGCAATCATCATCCACACTTATCCCCTCAATCTTCCTCAGAAAATCGGTGGAATCTCTGGTATATGACTGTAGATATGTAACAAAGGGTCGCAAGACGATGTCCAAGTATTGGCCTCAATATTGGCATATGCTGTTGATTCCCGAGACTATTGGTCTACCCTTTAATGGATCTATTCCTTTGTGCACTTTCGGTAATCCATAAAAGGTAGCAACCACAGGATTCTGTGGTAGCAGAAATTCATATTCCCTCTTATCGATGGATTTAGAGGCCAATGCTTCGTCCAACAAAGTTTTCAACTCAGACAAAAAGGTCTTTGTTGGGTTTTCCTTCAGGATACCATACCCCTCTCTGTCCTCCAGGAGATCAAGACACATTCTGCGATATCTTTCGGAGTCCAGGACCACCACATTGCCACCCTTGTCAGAGGGCTTAATGACAATGTGGTGATCCTGCTCCAAGACACGCAGAGCCCTAACCTCCTCCCTGGTACAGTTAAATGATGTAAAGGGGTTCTGATGTTTCAATTTCCTAAGGTCTTCAGTCACTAGATTAACAAAAACGTCCACAGCAGATACATCACCCTATGGAGGCGGTGTAAAGTCTTGGCTTGCCAAAAATATTATCAATGGACAGTTTAGGGTCATGAATTGGCCCCTGATACCATTGCGGTGGAAAGGCTTTTCCGCCGCATTCTAAATGTATATTGAAAATGCATCAACCTCTGACACACTCACTATGAGGTCATATTATGGGGAGCCATAAATAATGACTCTCTACCTGACTGATATAATATTCCCCTATGACATGGTTTGTCTTAATATAATGATGATGTAAACTGATGTGTGTGTGATGTGACCCCCCTGTATAATAATGGGGTGTATGGACTTATACATACATGTTCCATCAGAACTGTCTTTGTTTAAGTGGAATATCACGTCAGGCCATTTATAACCGCCCCTACATATGATTTGGGGGCGTTTTATCTCCTTGGGAAGGAAGTAGTGATGTGTGTCATCTTGTGCCTCATCACAGGCTAATGTCATATGATGTGACCTGATCGTGCCTTTAGACCACCTAGAGGGTTCAAATAATTGTGAGCCATGTATGTTTATGTGAGCCCTGTTATAGTTCATGGCCGATTATGTCATGCAATGGGCGTTTTGATTCCTCCTCCAGTCTGAATGAATGCCTTGGGGGCGTTTTTCTAAATCAGAACGCATTCCCTGATCTAGCGATGATGCGGCGGATCACATGTTTGGTCACGTGATGCTGTTTGCACCACGTGATGCGGTCCAAGCCTCGTTCTCGCACAGCGTTCTTACACTGTATCGCTTCCTGGATTTCAGCGGTGACACGGTAAATCACGTGTCTGATCACGTGGTGCTTTTTGCACCACGTGATGAGGTACAAGCTTCACTTTCGCATATACAACCCGGAAATGCGATGCACGCACCGGGAATATGGAGTCTGCATAATGGAGAAACGCTAGGACACGTGTTACCCAGTGGGAATGATCCTCACAAAAGGGTGGTAAGTGTCCATCTAATTATATGACCACCTGTGATTATTGAATGCACCTGATCGGAGGCCGTTTTGATTGGCGATGTGGGTCCTGACTATAGTTTTATAAGTCATCACCTATGGGGCTAACGGTTTGCAGCATTTGGTGTATGGACCTTGCAGGTGCCACACCACTCTTTGGCCCTCCATACTTTGCTTTCATGCCCGGTCCCCTGAGGAGTCACTTCCTTGTGACGAAACGCGTCGGGAGGCATGTGGGGCAGTTGTGCACAAGGACTTAGGTTCAGATGTGGACCATCCTTGTAAGGACGGGAGTCAAGGGGGCATAGGGCAAGTTACATCAAGCCCGGATTTCAAGCCCCGCTGTGACCCCTCCAATGTGGAAATGCTGTGCAAAACTTAGGAAGATCATCTAAATGGGTGAGACCCTTCCAATTTTGCTTTTGTCTGTGTGTTTAATAACCTAAAAGAGGTATAAGGCTATTTTCTGTTGCCAGTAACTGTGGGATTTGATGCCGTATATATATATATAGTGTATGCTAATAGCAGGACCACTGTCCGTTACCCCCTGTATCACTGTGCATTATAACAGTCTTACCATCACCGTAAACACACTTTATTGTTATCCCCTAATGGTAATTGTCCAACGGTATCCCGACTCAGTGTAAGAATACGGGCCTTGGCTACCCGCAGGGTGATCCAATTTTGAATGTATTTTCATATATTACACAATTTTAATGATTAAGATTAAAGGCTAAGTTTTAGATTTATCTCTCACTGGTGCTGACTGTTTTCACCCTAACATGAGATCTGTCGGCTTCTGACTGTGGAGGCGTGTGTTTTTTTAGGACGTTATTTTCCTACTATTTCTTAAACTCATCTGAGAGCAGTATGATGAAGACAAAGAGACCCTGAATCCAGTGATGTATCACATAGATTACTGGAGGCAACTCTGATACAATCAAAGTTTTTAGATTTAGCCATACAACAGAGCTGAAAAAGTTGCCACTGTCCAAACCTGACTCTGTATGTACATTTCTATAGACAGTGAGATGCCAATCACAAGACGGGGCAAAGTTGGACAACATGGTACAAGCCAGCTAGTAACAGCAATGATAATGTCCTAATGATAAAATACATAATAGGTAAACACATGATAAGTAAACAGCAGCACAGGAGCTTGACATGTGACACATCGTTGAATTCTGTGTATTTATCCTTATAGTGCCCTCAGATTGCATAGCAAAAACCTACTGACAGATTCCCTTTAACCCCTTAAGGACCGGGCAGTTTTTCATTTTTGCTCTTTCAATTTTTCCTCCCCTTATTCCAAGAACCATAACTTTTTTATTTTCCATCGATGTAGCGGCGTAAAAGCTTGTTTTTGTGGGATGAGTTGTACTTTTGAATGACACCATTCATATTATCATAGGATGTAATGATAAATGGGAAAAAAAAATTCCAAGTGTGGCATAAAAGCAAAGAAAAGTAAAATTCTGCCATTGTGTTTTGGGATTTTCACTTTACAATAAAATTGACCTGGCAGTATAATTCTCCAGATCAGTATTATTATGAAGTTACCAAACTTGTATAGATTTTGTCCTATTTAAGTGGTGAAAAAAAACTCAGAAATTAAAAAAAAATGAAAAATTTTGCTTGTGCCACGATTTTCTGAAAACCATAATGTTCTCAATTTTTTCATCTGGGGCTTGTTATTTGCACCCCGAGCTAATGTTTTTATTGATATTATTTTGCTGTATATACAACGTTTTGATCACACTTTTATTACATTTTTTCTCTTTTTGTAGCAGCCAAAAAACTGCACTTCTGGTGTTTTGAATTGTTTTCTCGGTACACTGTTAAATTTATGTTAGATTTTGATAGATTGGACTTTTACAAATGCAGCAATACCAAATATGTGTATTTTTTATATTTCCTAATTTTTTAATGGGGTAAAAAGGGTTTGATTTGAACTTTTATATTTTATCAACTTTTTTTTTTTACTTTTTACTATATTTTATATTCCTTTTAGATGAATTGAACTTGCAATAGCCTGATCACTTGATCTATATACAATAATGCCATAGCATTGAGGTATAATGAAAAAAAAATCAGTCTCCTATGAACGCCGGCCACGGCTGATTTTCACAGGATTACTGAGATGACAGACACAGGGGTCATCAGATTATAATCCACAATGCCATTTGTTGTGAGGAAAGTATCATGTGGCAGATGTCGTCATGATGCCAACAATATAGTATGGAGAACAGGATACGCTCACCTGCGCGTCCCTGGATTTCTCACTTTATTACCTGACATTGTTTTAGTGTCTTGAGTCAGCTTCAGGTTTTAGCCTTACAATTGCTACCATTTAGACATTTTAGTTCATAATACAGAGTAAGCACCATTTTGAACGGTTCTCCAACCTCAATACAATCTAGCTCGCATGAATGAAATTCAGTTTACTTACTTTCAGCATAAATTTACATCTATTGACTATTTCACGTGGCTCTACTCAATGTGTTTACTCTAATAGATT
Organism: Anomaloglossus baeobatrachus; assembly: GCF_048569485.1. NCBI lineage: Eukaryota > Metazoa > Chordata > Amphibia > Anura > Aromobatidae > Anomaloglossus > Anomaloglossus baeobatrachus. The sequence goes on along the minus strand of NC_134356.1, from coordinate 292,241,836 downwards.
TCATGCTTGTGTGGAGACAGAAAATATCACATTTAGTTTGTTTCCAGTTTATGAGTTAGCTAGCATGGACAGAGAAAGAATAGAAATGACATAGTGTACTGTATGCAGCCCGTGGTTGAGAATATTTCAGGTGAAACTTTAATGCTTCATAATTTAATAAAGACGGAAGGAGAAAGCTTTGGTGCCCATGGCATATCAACAATATTCAGACCACCATTTATGTCAGCCTATGGACTACGTCTAAACTCTATATCAGCGTTTCCCAAACTCCAGTCCTCATGGCCCCCAACAAGTCATGTTTTCAGGATTTCCTTACTATTAAACAGGTGATGGAATCATTATCAAGGCATCACCTGTGCTATATTAAGGAAATTCTGAAAACATGACCTGTTGGGGGTCGTGAGGACTGGAGTTTGGGAACCACTGCCCTATATGTACTAAATCTCTAAGTACATATTCACATTCTAAACACTTGTATTTTCCAGTTCTACACTATATGTTCTACCTTTATGATCTTTGTTGGATTCACGCGTAAAGTAGAGTTCACATTTATACACTGTGACATGCTTCAGGGTTTCCATTTAAAAAGGTTTTCCCACAAAAAAAATTCATTTTGAAGTTCATTTTAATCAATAGATCTTGAACAAAGGAGCTGAAAAGACAAAAAGGCGCAAATGTGAAGCCCCACAGGTGTTGTGTCGGTGCATTACTTTCAGGGACTCCACGTGGAGGAACAGTCTGGTCACAGGTGGGGAATCTTCTTAGGATTGTCGTGACGCCACTCTCGGTATTGCGGTCAGTGGGGACCGCCACTGCAGATTATGGGATGCCTGGGACTGATGGTGGGTGCAGTCAGTTGTAGTGGCCTCCCGAGAGTGAGGCAAGCCCCAGGGCCCTGTGTAAGTGTGTGGAACCACAAGGCTCAGAATGACTCAAACACAAGCAGAATGTCTTTCAGGGGTTTTACTCACATTAGGTGGCAGGGTGAGTAACCCGGGCATAGCTGAGATGAACCAGGCTGGAACCAGGTGTCCTTCAGGCTGACTGGTAAGGGTGACTACCAACTCACCTTCCTTAGCCCTTCTGTGTTTTGGGTTCACCCCTGCTTGAAGCCCTGCTGGGGTTGCCCAGGGAAGTTGCTGGTGCCTTTCTCCCCTTCTTTGTTTGGCACGGTTGCTTGTAGCCTGGACCAGGTCACTCTGGCTGCTTGCCTCCTGTGAACTATGAGCCCTCACTTTGCTACGTGACTGCGGACTCTGTGGTGTTGTCTTGAGGGTCTGAAGTGCCCCCTCAGGCAGGTTTGGCAGAAGAAAGATGAATCTATCTCTGCACTGGGACCTGTTACCCATGCGGGCCTGGTACCTCCCTGGCAGTCCCCTTACTCTGCCACCCCTTTGCTCTCTTTAGCCTTGGGTGGACTTCGGGTGGCACTACCTGGTGACTGATCTCCCCCGTCGGTAGTCACTGCGCATACGCTGTCAGCTTGTGACAGACTTCAGGGTCTGCTCATTACGTCTGCTCTCCCTGAGCTGCACTTACTAAACTGGCTCACTGCTCCTCCTCTCCTGTTCTTGCCTACGCAACCTAGCAACCAGGCTCTCCACCACACCCCTTAAGTGGACATGGAGGGCACGCCCCCTCCTGGAAGCTGTCAGGAGTCCTCCCAAAGGTACATGTGTGAGACCTGATTACTATGCACCTGTGTAGTCACACCTCGGTCAGCCTTCTGGATTACCTGTATTGTACTGCCCCCAGCATGGGTGCAGTACTCAGTGGTGCCTGACCAGGTCAGGGGCGCCACACAAACCTGGCATCTTATCCTGGTGGAAGCCGTCTAAGGGGGTGCAGGGAATCACTCACCTAGGTAAGTTGTGCAAATCACAATTACTGTAGATCACTTGTTAGCATGGAAAACCATCTGCTGCAGCCCTACTGAGAGAAATAATTTAGTGAAGCAGGAGAAAGGGGTTGTATTGCCGCGCTGCCGGAAAGACTCAGAGAATTTATCATTAAAATCAGCAGGTTTTATTGTTCATAGTTCTACATATTTCGGAGCTAGCATACTCCTTCTTCAGGAGCCAACAATAACAATGGGCATCATATACAACCCCTCTCTCCTGCTTCACTGAATAAATCAATAGATCTTGGAATAATAATGTCTCTTTTTTTTTTTTTTTTTTTTAAACACATCGAAATGTGGAACTTATTAGATCTATATTATAAAAATCAACCCTGTTCATGGGAAAGCCTCTTTAAATACCCAAAAAAGGGTTTCAGATATTACGCCAGTGAGAGTCATTTTGGCCTACAGCACAGAATGTTTTTAGTTGATGTAAAAACTTAAGCCCCAAAAATGCTAAAAGTATTCTAGGAGTGATAGCTTTATTGGCTAACCAGAAAAAATATATTTGCAAGCTTTAACAATGGGACTCAATTTAACACCTGGATTTATCACTCACTATATGGACACATTTCACTCCTCTACCAGACTACAAAAATATATACAGCTGCACTCTAAAATACAACCAGGCCGTGCCCACCCTCTTTGATAGCAGGATCCTTTCTGCCCAGATGTAGGTTTTTAACCCAGATAGAGGCATTTGAGTTAGGTTCCCGGTATATAGAGATATACCTTGCCATGGTGACCAGGCTCACATGCATTGGCCAATACATAAGCTAAATATCTCTTTTTTCAAATATTCCTATAGCAGTAATGCAATACCAGAGTTCCTTTATTCAATGTTAGCATTTTAGAGTGCAGCTGTATGTATTTTTGCAGTTATATTGTGTTTTAGCTGGCACCTGTTCACACCTGTTAGATGTGCAGGTCAGTCTTTTTGATATACTGCCACCAGACTGACTCCAGATCACTAAGAAATCACTTCCACCACTTCTCCATTTGTAACAAAAAACTTGATTTGATTTCCCTAGCTTATCTTTAGGCCCCCCGTCGAAGGAGCCCTTCTGCTGTGAAAGCTTGCTCATATCATTTTTCTAGCTAGCCAATAAAGGTATCACTCCTAGAATACTTTTGTCATTTTTGGGGCTTAAGTATTTCCATTGATTTTTATGGCTAAAACTGTATCACAATATAATTCTGAATTGTACATCCACCATTATAGCTGTAAACTGCCGTACTAGGAAATCTGTCTGCTGTTTTTTTTCCTATCTATTCTGACAACAACAGAAAAGACTCAGGATATAAGACCCTGGGTACAGCAATGTGTTAATAGGCTGTCTGTTGTAGTGTCAATACAATCAGTATTTTATCAGCAGGAGATTTTTACTATGGGACGCTATCTTAAGCTGGTGTCACACACAGCGACAACGACGTCGCTGCTACGTCACCATTTTCTGTGACGTTGCAGTGACGTCCCGTCGCTGTCGCTGTGTGTGACATCCAGCAACGACCTGGCCCCTGCTGTGAGGTCGCCGGTCGTTGCTGAATGTCCAGCTTCATTTTTTGGTCGTCACTCTCCCGCTGTGACACACACATCGCTGTGTGTGACAGCGAGAGAGCGACGAAATGAAGCGAGCAGGAGCCGGCACTGGCAGCTGCGGTAAGCTGTAACCAGTGTAAACATCGGGTAACCAAGGGAAGACCTTTCCCTGGTTACCCGATATTTACCTTCGTTACCAGCCTCCGCTCTTGCTGCCAGCTCCTGCACTGTGCACATGTGGCTGCAGTACGCATCGGGTAATTAACCCGATGTATACTGTAGCAAGGAGAGCAAGGAGCCAACGCTAAGCAGTGCGCGTGGCTCCCTGCTCTCTGAACTGTGACATGTAGCTGCAGCACACATCGGGTTAATTAACCCGATGTGTACTGTACATAGGAGAGCAAGGAGCCAGCGCTAAGCGCGGCTCCCTGCTCTCTGCACATGTAGCACAGCGACGTTATGATCGCTGCTTCTGCTGTGTTTGACAGCTAAGCAGCGATCATAACAGCGACTTACAAGGTCGCTGTTACGTCACCGAAAATGGTGACGTAACAGCGACGTCGTTGTCGCTGTCGTTTAGTGTGAACCCAGCTTTAGGCTTCTGCCACACTCACGTGAAATTCACGCACGTGCCGAGAGACACGTATTTTCCCTGCATGTTGCGTGCAGGTAAGTACGTGTCTCTGGTACGTGCGTGACACGTGTGTTCTACGTGTGCTATCCGCGATAGCACACGTAGAATCGGTAATTATTATACTCACCTGGTCCTTCCTGATGTCCATGCTGCTGTCCGTGGTGCTGATCCTCGGTCTCCAGCCCTCCCGTCTCCCCGCTGCTGCTGCTGCCAGGCAGTGAAGTGAATATTCAATGAGAATAATGAGCGGCGGTCGGCAGCAAGAGGCAGCAGCGGCGGAGACAGGAGGGCTGGAGAAGGTGAGTTAATGTTTTTCTTTTTTTTCACTGACATGTGTGTTTTCTCCGGCGCGTGTCACACGGGACCGCATCCACACTACACCCGTGTGGTGCGGGTGCGGGCCGTGTGACACCCGTGCTGCGGGAGAAAACACTGACATGTCAGCGCTTTCAAAAACGCACACACGTACAAACGCACACGGACACACGTTCCGTGTGGTTTTACGTGTGTGTGCCTGCTACAATAGGGTAGCATTGGTTAAAGTGTCTCCGTGCCGCCGGTACGTGTAAAAAATGACAAACACGTGCCGGAGGCACGGATGTGTGGCGCTAGCCTTACATGGATGCTAGACTTGCTAATATGTGTACCTCACCCCACCACTGATTAGCAGCTTGCTGACAATTTACAGTGTACAAAGGAAGTTGCTAGTCACAGGTGTGGATGGGCATATACACAGCAAAGAAGTCTAAGGGGTACTTCTCAAATAGCGAGATCGCTAGCGAGATCGCTGCTGAGACACGGTTATGGTGACGCACCAGTGACCTTATTAGCGATCTTGCTGTGTGTGACACTGAGCAGCAATCTGGCCCCTGCTGTGAAATCGCTGCTCGTTACACACAGTGCTGGTTCATTTTTTGGACGTTGCTCTCCCGCTGTGAAGCACACATCGCTGTGTTTGACAGTGAGAGAGCAATGATCTGAATGTGCAGGGAGCAGGGAGCCGGCTTCTGGCAGCCTGCGGTAAGCTGTAACCAAGGTAAATATCGGGTAACCAAGCGAAGCCCTTTGCTTGGTTACCCGATATTTACCTTGGTTATTAGCGCCCTTCACTCTCAGGCTGCCAGTGCCAGCTGTCTGATCCCTGCACATGTAGCCAGAGTACACATTGGGTAAATAAGCAAAACGGTTTTAACTCTGGCTAGGAGTGCAGGGAGCCAGTGCTAAGCAGTGTGTGCTAGTAACCAAGGTAAATATCGGGTAACCAAGCGCTTGGTTACCCGATATTTACATTAGTTACCAAGCGCAGAATCGCTTCCACACGTCGCTGCTGGCTGGGGGCTGGTCACTGGTCGCTAGTGAGATCTGCCTGATTGACAGCTCACCAGCGACCATGCAGCGATGCACCAGCGATCCTGACCAGGACAGATCACTGGTGGGATCGCTGGAGTGTCACTAAAGTATGACGGTACCCTTAGCTCTGCTATAACTACAACAAACAAGGATTCTATCAAAACTATGTAAGTAGGTGCCAGGAGTGCAGCGACACAGTAGGCGACTCAATCGTGACTCACAACATGGAGTTAGCAGAGTTGAAAGCGTAATCAATGAATGATACATGTGTTCAAGATAAAGCAATCAATTCACAGTTGATAATATACAGAGGAACAATTGACTGATCTATTACACATGACTACTTAAGCTGGGTTTACACACTGCAACATCGCAAACGACATCGCTGTAACGTCACCGGTTTTGTGACGTTACAGCGACCTCCCCAGCGACATTGCAGTGTGTGAAACCTATCAGCGACCTGGCCCCTGCTGTGAAGTTGTGATCGCTACAAATCGTTCAGGACCATTCCTAGGTCCTTTGTTTCCCGCTGTGCAGCATGCATCGCTAGCAAGTTTCAGTGTGTAAAGGGGACTTTACAGCGACTCCGCGGCTCTGTCTGTGTAGCGTCCTGATTAGCGGTCACCGGTGAAGGATTCACCGGTGACCGCTAATCCCCCGAGTGACTGAAGTGTCCCCCCCTCTCTCATACTCACCGCTCCTGTCACCTGCACGCAGCTAATGAAGAGAGCAGTGTGATCGGCTGAGCTGTCACTGAGGTTACCTGGATCCAGCGGTGGATGCAGCGGTGGCCGCGGGTAACCTCAGTGACAGTTCAGCTGATCGCGTTACTCACCTCATTTGCTGGTGATTTCCCCCCCTCTCTTATACTCACCGATCCCCGATCACCGGCGCTGCACGGCGTTCACACTGCTCCGGCGGCTTTTCCTTTTTTGAAAAAGCCGGCCGCTCATTAAACAATCTCGTATTCCCTGCTTTCCCCGCCCACCGGCAAATGTGATTGGTTGCAGTGAGACACGCCCACACGCTGAGTGACAGCTGTGTCACTGCACCCAATCACAGCAGCCGGTGGGTGTGTCTATACTGTGCAGTAAAATAAATAAATAATTAAAAAATCCGGCGTGCGGTTCCCCCTATTTTAATACCAGCCAGATAAAGCCATATGGCTGCAGGCTGGTATTCTCAGGATGGGGAGCTCCACGTTATGGGGAGCCCCCCAGCCTAACAATATCAGTCAGCAGCCGCCCAGAATTGGCGCATACATTAGATGCGACAGTTCTGGGACTGTACCCGGCTCTTCCCGATTTGCCCTGGTGCGTTGGCAAATCGGGGTAATAAGGAGTTATTGGCAGCCAATAGCCAAAAGTCCTAGATTAATCATGTCAGGCGTCTCCCCGAGATTCCTTCCATGATTAATCTGTAAGTGACAGTAAATAAACACACACACACACGAAAAAATCCTTTATTAGAAAATAAAAACACAAACACATTCCCTCATTACCAATTTATTACCCACAACAAAGCCCTCCTTGTCCGGCGTAATCCACGGTCCTCCAGCGTGGCTTCCAGCTCTGCTGCATGCAGGTGACAGGAGCAGCAGAAGACACAGCCGCTCCTCAGTAACGCGATCAGCTGAACTGTCACTGAGGTTACCCGCGGCCACCGCTGCATCCACCGCTGGATCCAGGTAACCTCAGTGACAGCTCAGCCGATCACACTGCTCTCTTCATTAGCTGCGTGCAGGTGACAGGAGCGGCTGTGTCTTCTGCTGCTCCTGTCACCTGCATGCAGCAGAGCTGGAAGCCACGCTGGAGGACCGTGGATTACGCCGGACAAGGAGGGCTTTGTTGTGGGTAATAAATTGGTAATGAGGGAATGTGTTTGTGTTTTTATTTTCTAATAAAGGATTTTTTCGTGTGTGTGTGTGTTTATTTACTGTCACTTACAGATTAATCATGGAAGGAATCTCGGGGAGACGCCTGACATGATTAATCTAGGATTTAGTGGCAGCTATGGGCTGCCAATAACTCCTTATTACCCCGATTTGCCAACGCACCAGGGCAAATCGGGAAGAGCCGGGTACTGTCCCAGAACTGTCGCATATAATGTATGCGGCAATTCTGGGCGGCTGCTGACTGATATTGTTAGGGTGGGGGGTTCCCCATAACGTGGAGCTCCCCATCCTGAGAATACCAGCCTGCAGCCATATGGCTTTATCTGGCTGGTATTAAAATAGGGGGAACCGCACGCCGGATTTTTTAATTATTTATTTATTTTACTGCACAGTATAGACACACCCACCGGCTGCTGTGATTGGGTGCAGTGACACAGCTGTCACTCAGCGTGTGGGCGTGTCTCACTGCAACCAATCACATTTGCCGGTGGGCGGGGAAAGCAGGGAATACGAGATTGTTTAATGAGCGGCCGGCTTTTTCAAAAAAGGAAAAGCCGCCGGAGCAGTGTGAACGCCGTGCAGCGCCGGTGATCGGGGATCGGTGAGTATAAGAGAGGGGGGGAAATCACCAGCAAATGAGGTGAGTAACGCGATCAGCTGAACTGTCACTGAGGTTACCCGCGGCCACCGCTGCATCCACCGCTGGATCCAGGTAACCTCAGTGACAGCTCAGCCGATCACACTGCTCTCCTCATTAGCTGCGTGCAGGTGACAGGAGCGGCTGTGTCTTCTGCTGCTCCTGTCACCTGCATGCAGCAGAGCTGGATGCGACGCTGGAGGACCGTGGATTACGCCGGACAAGGAGGGCTTTGTTGTGGGTAATAAATTGGTAATGAGGGAATTTGTTAGTGTTTTTTATTTCTAATAAAGGATTTTTCGGGTGTGTGTTTTTTAACTGTAATTTACAGATTAATCATGGAAGGTATCTCGGGGTGACGCCTGACATGATTAATCTTGGACTTATTGGCAGCTATGGGCTGCCAATAACTCCTTATTACCCCGATTTGCCAACGCACCAGGGCAAATCGGGAAGAGCCGGGTACAGTCCCAGATCTGTCGCATCTAATGTATGCGGCAATTCTGGGCGTCTGCTTGCTGATATTGTTAGGCTGGGGGGCTCCCCATAACGTGGGGCTCCCCATCCTGAGAATACCAGCCTGCAGCCGTATGGCTTTATCTGGCTGGTATTAAAATAGGGGGGGACCACACGCCGGATTTTTTAATTATTTATTTATTTACACGGCACACAGAGCCGCGCGGCATTAAATGAAGTCGGGTGAAGTTCACCTGCTTTTTTGACACGTCCCCAACGACCAGCTAGTCGCTCTGCAGGTCCGGATCGCTGTTAGGTCGTTGGCCAGGTCTGCCTGTTTGACAGCTCACCAGAGACTTTGCAGCGATCCCGGCTAGGTTGAGATCGCAGGTTGGATCGCTAGAAAGTCTCAGTGTGTAAACCCAGCTTTAGGATTCTATAATAACTCGGAAACAGAAAAGATGAAAGCTTCTAAGATGCTACTATTATAAAGTCCAGTTACCCATTGTTGTAAACCCCTTCTGTCCAGAGCTCGAATGAATGTTATGCCAAAGCCTGAGTAAACTAACTAATGAAGAAAAACAAATTCGGCTCCACAAACAGAATCTTCTTTATCCAAATAACATTGTTGCACAGGACATTAAATGACAGATGAGCTGGTGTTAGTCATGATTAAGGTGAGCTACAACCAAAATGCATAGGTGTGGTATGCATGCATCACTATAATGTCATCTCAGCTGTCATCTAATGTCCTGTTCTGTTCTTTAAAGATGCTGATCAAATAACATTTGATTGAGCTCCAAATAGGGTAAGGCAGATTAAAGTCCAACGTTTCGGCCATTTAGGTCTTTGTCAAGGTTATCTGTAGGACTTGTGGCGATAATGTCAGTCTTGAAGAACATATGGATCCTGTTGAGCTGTGTCGGAGTTCAATAAAATATTATTTAAGCAGCATCTTAGAATCCTTTATCTTTTCTGTGCGGAAGTTACTATTACACTTATCTGACGTCGGGATTCTTCCATGACAAATCTCTACGGAGTTGAGCAGATCTTTGTTTTACTTAAGATTCTAATTAACAACTTTTACCAACGTTATTCCACTGCCAGTCTTTCTGTCAGGGAAACATTAACTTCGGTAACTAGCTTTACTTTCTTACTACCATATGCCAAAGCTCATTTGGAGGATGCTCTGGAGCGAATATTCTATTCCCGGTCTTTGGTATTTAGCCTTCGGTGATTGAGGTACGCAGTCTGGTCTTTTTCTGGGACTGGTAATTGGTGTTCGGTCTTTGGTGCTTGACCACAAAATCTGGTCTCATTTTGCATCCAGTGCTTGACATTTGGTCTTCGGTGCTTTACCATGAAGTTTGGTCTTCCTCTGGGGATGGTATAACTCAGGTCTTCTTCAAACTCTATTTACTTTTGGGTACTTCTTTTGCAGTCAACATGGGGGGACTGCTCCTCTGTGTACAAGTCTGCTTCCCTGATAGTCATGGCATCAAGACCTGGTGCCTTTTTATATTTTGTAACTGCCCGACAGCTGTCACCTGACCCAGCATCCTCTTCAAATGCTTCCCTCCCAGAAACACGCTCATCACTCTTCAGTTCCAGTCAGTTCTGTCCCACTAGTATATGGCTATATACGCTGGTAAGGATAGTGGGATGTTGAATATGAACATATACTTTTTCCATCCCTTACAACCACGCCCAGTAAGAGATACATGGCTAAAATCAAACTTTCTTACCCTATATTATGCTGCTTTTAGATTATATAGCAAATGATAGATTCCCCTTAACTTAGTAATTGTTAAATAAGCGTTACTTGTGGATGTAAATAAGCAAAATATTACAAGGTCCAGGTTTTGATTAATTTATTAGCAAATGGTTGCAGTTGGTATAACTGCATGACACAAAGTTTAGGACACATCCATCACCTTTTATAATATTTTACTCAAGTTGAGAATGAAATATATAGGTACAGATCAGCTTGTCCACAAGTGCTGATATCACAGAGCACAGTATAAAGTTAATTGAGTACCTGAAGGCTATATTATCTGTGGAACATTCTATTTGTTGTTTTGTTTTGTTAGGGAAATCAAAGCAAAGAAGAGCTACGCAGTTGTGCAGTGGGGAAGAGACTTTAGAGTCCAAGCACTGTTTATAATATTGGACATATTGGCAAAAAGAATGAAACTATCATGTAAAGCTAAAAACCCTATGTAAGACAAAAAAGTCGATAGGCACCAGCTGTGTTATAATGATCCATATCATAGCCTTCCCACTGTGCAGATCTTCAGCTTCCAATCATTATAACTAGTTACAAGTATGTTATTTTTGTTATTTTGTGATGGTATTAGCAGAATCCTTGATAACCCTCTTGTGTTCACATGACATTGCTTCATTTTCCACCCAGCCACTTAGATTTTTTCACATTTAATGAATAGTTTGGTTGATTTTAATACTTAGTTTTCTGAACAAATGACACTTAGAGTCTCTCAATAAGCACAGCTTGAAAAACGCAGCTGGCTCAACTGCTCAAAAGTCTTGATATATTGGAGATTGACAGCAATAAACTAAGCTCTGAGTTGTTTAATAGTGTATGAAAGGAAAAACTTCTATTTGTGAATTGTTCTTCTAAAGTTTAAATGCCAGTGGTCTCTATAGATTAGTTTTCATAATTTCAAAGTTTTTAAGATTAAAGGTAGTCATAAATCCATCGAGTTCAACCTATAACCTAACATTTAATTCAGAGAAAGATGAAAAATTGTGCCATATGTCCCATGTCCTTCCTTACTCCACATAAAGCAATCAAGTTCCATGGATCAAGATCCCATCACAGAATTTAGTATCTGTAACTTGCAATATTATATTTTTCCTGAAGGCATCCAGGCCTCCTTGAACTTTTGTAGTGAATCAACCATCATGCCATTTTGTGGCAGAGAGTTCCATAGTCTCCCTTATCTTACAATAAAGAATCGTTGCCTGTGATTATGAATAAACCTTCTTTCCTCTCAACATAGAGGATGCCCCTTTGTCACCATCAAAGGTCTAGGTGTAAAAAAAAATCAATAAAAAGATCTCTATTCTGTCACTTCATATGTATTTGTACATTGTAATAAAGTCACCCCTAAACCTTCATTTTTCCAAACTGAATAAACCCACGTTTAATAACCTATCCTGGTATTGCAGTCCACCCATTCCATTAATAACCTTGGTTGCTCTTCTCTGCTCTAGTTCAGTTATATCCTTCTTATACACGAGAGGCTAAATTTGTACATAGTATTCTAAGTGTGGCCGCACTCCTAATTTTTATAAACGCAAAACTAGATTCCTGTTTTGAGCATCTATGCGTATTTTAATACATACCATTATTTTATTTTCCCTGGTATCAGCTGCCTGATATTGGTCACTAAAGTTGAGATTGCCATCCACCCATACGCTATAGTCTTTTTCAGTCACACTTTTATCTAGCGTTTTACCATTTAGTACACAATTATAGATTTAATTTTCTCAATCCAAGAACATGACGTTACATTTATCTATAATAAACTTCAATTGTCATTAGTCAGCCTAAGCATTCAGTTTACAAATATTCGTCTGTAGTATTAAATTAGTAGAGAAAAGGAAAAAGTAGTTTTCAGCCTACCATAATGCCTGTGATATGGATTCAATAGTGGTGCACGGATAACACCAGGATCGGGCTTCCCAGGATAGAGCAACAGCAAAAATAGTAGATAGATTCCAGCACCAATTAGGATACCATCCAAAAATTATGTAAAAAATGGAAAATTCTTTATTGGATCTTCATGTTAAAAATATGAACACACAATTTAAAAGTCTTTTAAATTGTGTGTTCATATTTTTAACATGAAGATCCAATAAAGAATTTTCTATTTTTTAAATAATTTTTGGATGGTATCCTAATTGGTGCTGGAATCTATCTACTATTTTTGCAGTATTAAATTAGGATTTCTTTGGTGAAAACAATTCTCACCGATCCACAGGCTAGGTAGGTGATAACTTATTGATCAGTGGAATCCGACCAGTGGAAACCACACAGATCGGAAGAATGAAGAACTTTTTTCCCTGACAGGGCACTTTTATCCCCATCATAAAATGGAGCAGCAGGTTGGATGTGTGACAACAGCTCCATTCACCCTCGCTAGCGTGGCTAGTTAAAAACAACTGCAGCACTCGGCAGCCACTGAGGGATTGAATGGATCAGTTATTGAGTCAGACATGAGCTCCACTTTAATGGGGATGAAAGTTGCACATTTTGCTGATCGGTGCAGGTCCCAGCAATCAGACCACCACTGATGGTGAAGTTGTCAGTTATCCTTAGCCATGTTCACAAGTTCAGTATTTGGTCAGTATGTTACATCAGTATTTGTAAGCCAAAATGGAGAATGGTTGAAAAATGCACATGTGCTACCAATATACTTTTCCAATGATTTCACCACTCCTGGTTTTGGCTTACATATACTGATGTAAAATCCTTACCAAATACTCAATGTGGGCACATGGCCTTAGAATGGGTGATTACTTGTTTTCAGCAGAGAACCGCTGTAAGTGCATATTTGCTACAGTGAAATAGTCACAGGACAGGAAGGGGTTAAATGTTCAAATATTTAATCTCTATTGGAAATAATCTTCCACTTATTCATAGAGAGAAATTGACCCCCATACACAAAACAATCTACTATACTAAGACCAATAATACCACATACAAGGGAGAAATATTGCCACCCATAAGGACTCTACATTTCCATTGGCCTCACATATATTAACTTGCAGAATAGGTTTTAGGGGGATTTTACATATAAACAAACCCCTCTCCCTTGCTTACTTATATGTCCATTGCTGAACAAATAAACAACCCAGTCATAGCTCTTGTCCAGCCATGTCTTCGTTATTCCCACCATTTTCTTCCAGCATTATTAATTCTATTTCCTCCATCTTGGTGAGGCTTCTTGAATTTGTGTACATGTATGTATTCTATGTATTTCTCTGTACCTCTGCTCTGTCGGCGGGGTCACGTCGTAAGTGACGCACATCCGGCATCGTAAGGTACATTGCAGTGTGTGACAGGTACGTGCGATTGAACGGTAAAACGGTCATTGCATACACATCGTACCTTTCTCTAGAATTGCACGTCAGATTGTTCATCGTACCCGGGGTATCACACATTGCAGTGTGTGACACCCCGGGAACGATGAACAGATCTTACCAGCATCCTGCGGCTCCCGGCCAGCAATGCGGAAGGAAGGAGGTGGGCGGGATGTTTACATCCTGCTCAGCTCTGCCCCTCTGCTTGGCTGCCTGCCGCGTGATGTCGATGTGACGCTGAACGTCCCTCCCACTCCAGGAAGTGGACGTTCGCCGCCCACATCGAGGTCGTATGGAAGGTAAGTACATGTGACGGGGGTTAATCGTTTGTGCGGCACGTTCAACAAATTGAACGTGCCACACATATGATGGGGGCATTGCAAATTGCATACAATATCATATGCGAAATTGCAATGTGTAAAGCAGGCTTTAGATTATTGACTGTTCCAACCCATCCCCCCATGCCACTTCAAGTTTTATTACTTATGCCCAGGTCTCTATCTACACTATCTTCTCCTCCTGTACAGTAATTGTCCTCCCGCAAAGTCCCTAGTTTAAACACTCCTTCAACCTTCTAGTCATTCTTTCCTACAGCATAGCTGCACCCCTTTCCATTGAGATGCAGTCTGTCCCTAGGGTAAAGCCTGTAGCCAACAGAGAAATTGTCCCAGTTCTCCAAGAACCCCAAATTCTCCCTCCTATACCAATTCCTAAGCCAATAGGGTACAGGTAACATTTCAATAGCTACTACATTCGAAGTCAATACCTTAAGTTTTTGGCCTAATCATTTTTAAAGACCTTCTATCTACCTTTTGAAAATTTTGAATATCAACATTTAAAATAATTTGAGAATCGACAGTGGTTGGCAACTTTTAATGGCTAACTGAAAAGCTGGTAATAAATAGCAAGCTTTGCAGACTTCTTAGATCTCTTCATCAAGCTCAGTATAACACAAAATCTGAAGAGTCATATACTTATACACAACAGGACATAGAACAAGGCAGTAAATAAGACATATTAGGTCATGGTACGTGGTGTGGATTATTTCGGACTTTGGTGTTTTGGAGGTTAATAAATTGGAAAAAGAGGGTGGTTTATTTAATAAAGAATTCTCCTCTGTGTTTTTTATTTATTTATTTTTACATACAGGATTAATAATGGGGGCCCAATACTAACCCAGGGCTTAGTGGCAGCTGTAATTTTTGACAAATCACAGCTGTCATTAATCCCCTATATTACCCCGACTGCCACTGCACCACTGCAATCAAGATGAGCCGGTTAAAGTACCGGAATTGTTACTTTTAATTAATGTGATGTCACCACTAGGGGGAGTCAGCACACAGTGTGTGTAAGGAGATCCACTACACTGTAGAACCAGAGCTGTCTAACCACTAGAGGGCGCCCAGGCAGTCGGCGTCCTAGGCAACTGAATGGTTGTTAAGAGGAGTCATACTAACCGGGTCAGAGCCGAGAGAGGGAGCACAGTACAAGGGAGGAGGCGAAGTCAGGGTCCGGGACAAGACAGAGGCCTGTAATAGGGAGAGCAAGCCAAAGGACAGGGCACAGGGATGGGACAAAGAGCAGGAGAAGGGCACGGAAAGTAAGCCAAAAAAAGGAGGGGCTGGGAGACAGGGAGGTCAGACAAAATGGAGGTCAGGGAGGTCAGGAAGGGTCAGGGGAGGTAATGAACAGAATCTAGAGCACTTACAGGAACTAGCTGAGCAAGCTGCAGAGCAGATCTATAACTGGCAGTGTCATGGTGGAGGGGACATCCTGATATAGTGGTGAGCTCCTGGGAACGAGGCATGGAAGGAAAAGCTCCTCCCACTGGGAATGCAGACAACATGATCAGGTGACTGATACAGCTCTGCCACAGCAGAATGCAAACAGTATCATGACAATTAATGAGACAACTCTTGGTGGCTGCGGGCTGCTATTTTTAAGTTGGGGGGCCCAATAACTATGGGCCTCTCCAGCCAGAAAATACCAGCCCCCAGCTGTCCACTTTATCTTGGCTGGGTATCAAAATTGGGGGAACACATGCTTGGTTTTTAAATTAGTTGCTTACATAATTTAAAGAAAGTTGCATGGGGCTTTCATATTTTGATACACAGCTAAGATAAGACACACAGCTCTCAGCTGCAGCCTGAAGCCGTCTGCTTCATCTGTGCTGGTTATCAATATACGGGAGACCCTAAATCATTTTTTCCTATTATTTATTTATTTTTACACTCTAGACCCAATCATAGTCACCAACACTCTGGCAGTCTGACAGCAACAAATGACAGATGCTGTCACAGAGTGTGGGCAGGGGAAGCAGTGAATATGCATGAAAGGTATTAAGCGGACCCAGGAACAGTGTGACAGCCTACTCAAGACACTTGATAAGTATAAGGCCATGTGCCCACGGGGAAAGTATCCTGCGGATATATCCGCAGAACATTCCGCAGGAGCTCACAGAAATCCGCAGCAGAACTTTGTCTGAGTTGTACGCGTTTTTGGTGCAGAAGTCCAGCGGAATGTTCTGCGGATATGCTGCGGGCATTCAGCATTGAGGATACAGTACTATTGCTCGGGCACTGCATCCTCAATGCTGAACAAGTGCTGGAATGATCGGTGAGTTCATACCTGTATCGCACAGCAACTTGGTTTCCGGACGGCATCTGGAGAAGATGGGCGGGGCCTGGATGAGCTCGGGTGGTCACATGACCGCAGCTCTTGCAGGCCCCGCCCACCTTTTGCAGCCCGCTCCTGGCTCCGTCCCGCTCTTCTACACCGAAGGAAGAGTCTCCGGTGTCTTCAATCAAGGCAGGTAAGTATAGAGATCGTGCGGAAAAATACGCAAGAATAATTGATATGCAGTTCTTTGTGGCTGCAGGAAATCCGCAGCATTGAAACAGCATGCCCCAAATCCCATAGGATAACATGAGGAGTGCCTGTACTTGTGTAAATCTGCGAATTTGTTTGGAAAATAAAGAAAATCCGCAGGTTTTCCGCAGCAAAATCCGCATGGCTTTTGTCCTGTGGGCACAGGGCTTAACTGTCCTGCTATGCAGCACCCTAGCCCTTCCTGCCACCAATTTACAACAAAATGTTCAGACCCTCATAAAATTATAAGGGCTTTGGTGTCCAGGCAGATGTTCAAATTGAAGTCCGGTCCCGAACCAAACTTTTTTTTTTAAAGTCCGGCCTGTCCCACCAAAGCCAAACACCTGTGGGTCCGCCCATCTCTAATTACATGGTATTCCACCTATTTCAGCATTATGATGAAAAAGCATCATTTTTTGCCTCGTTTTCTATTATTTTTTTATGTTGTTCACTGAATTGGTTAAATAGTGTTATAATTTTACAATTGAATTATACATTGAGCTATAATATTTTTTGGCTTAATATGGTAATACTCATACATGACTTAGTTTCTGGAAAGATTTTTGTTCTTAGAAAAGTATATTTAGTTTTGCAATCAATATTGTCATTAATATTAAATCCTGCAGTGGTCATTTGATATTATATGAGAGCACCTTGAGAGAAGGATCTATGTGACATAGCAATCTAAGGAAACATATTGTCCAGAACAGTCTACTATGTCCCTTGTAAGTCACCTTTGTCTCTTCTGCAGGGTGGCGTGTCTTATGTAATGAAGACATTCTAGCTCTTTTTTTTATCTGTGTATTTCTTTTGAATTTGATCTCATAAATATGATGATAGAGTAAATTTTAGGAATATCAGCAACCTCTGAATAATTCCAAGACCATTTAAGAGCATTAAGTTTCAAGTTGACTGCTATATAGGTCATGGAACTCAAAGGTGACTTTTAACATTTGCATCAGTAACAAAATGTTCTATTTTTTAGTAGACTTTTTTCAAATTTGTTATTGCATGCTTGATATATATAAAAAAAAACTATCATCTGTTGTGTGTGAGTGATTGTCGTCAAAGAGGAAATGCATGCAAGGCCCATGAAAACATAGAGGTATACTTGAACGTTTTAGTATCATACTAGCATTTTGAGAATAAAGAGTTCAAAAACTAGTAAAATGATTAAATCTGCATCTCAGAAATAGAAAGTGACAGCAGCATATAACAGAGGAACGGTGAGAGTAGATGATGATGGAACGTGTGAACCCCGTAAGAGAACATGAAAGGTTCCGAAAATGATTTTGGTGGCTAGACACTGTTGCGATTAGGAATGGTGTATATGACTAAACTGATATGAAAAAAAAATAATAATGGTTACAGAAAATGAGAAGGAACAATGGCAGGAAAATTATATGTTATAAAAGGGATGTGTCAGGTTTTGTATGGTACGTTATTGAGTGTTGTAAAAGAAAGAAGAGAATGCTGAGCTCTGGCATGGGTAGTTTTATAGGATTAGGATTATTTTCTTACAGATAGCTGTTTAATTGCAGCCAGGACTCACAGAATACTGAATTAAGGATATCTGGCAGAATAGTATGGTAAATAATAGGGATGATTGAATATCACAAATATTCGGCAATATTCGGCTTCGCGAGTATCCGACGAATAGGTCGCCGCTATGTGAATATACGGTGTGCAATGTAAGTCTATGGGAAGCCCGAATAGTTGCTATTCGGCAACTAATTGGGTTTCCTATAGACTTACATTGCGCATCGAATATTCGCAAATAGTCGAATAGCGGCGACCTATTCGGCGAATATGGGCATTGCCGAATATTTGAGGTATTCAATCATCCCTAGTAAATAATATACATCTAGTACGACAATTTTCACTCTTTTGACATTCACAAAGAAAACCAGAATAACAGCATGTTCCTAGAAGGTCAGCCATTTCGAGACATCAGCATACTTTTTTTTCAAAAATTATAATAAGGTTTGTATCTAAAACCCTGCTTCCGAGACACACAATCCCGAAACCCCTGCCTGACTGGGTAATTTTCTTGTTTTGCGTTTACATTTTTTTTCTCCCCTTATTCCAAGAGCTATATTTTTTTTTCAACATAGCTGTCTGAAAACTTGTTTTTTTTGTATGACGAGTTGTACTTTTGAACAATAACATCCATTTTATCAATGATGGCAAAAAAAGTGCAAAAAGGGCAATTCTGCAATGTTTTTTTTAATTCACGTCATTCATTTTTCTGTAAACATCACCTGCAAATATGATTCTCCAGGTTACTATAATTATGGTGATATCAAATATGCATACTTTTTTATTTTATTGAAGTGGTAAAAAAGTTCTGCAATTTGTAAAAAAAAAAATATTTGCTTGTGTCGCCGTTTTCTTAGAGACGTTTTCAATTTACAGAATATGGAATTATGTGATAGTTTATTTTTTGTGCCCTGAGTTGCTGTTTTTATTGATATCATTTTGGAGTAGATACAATGTTTTGATCGCTCCTTATTAAATTTTGTTGCACTATTGCGTTGACCGAAAAACTGCAATTCTAATTTTGCAGTTTTGATTTTTTACTTGTTACTCAATTTTCCAATTGGATTTATTTATTTATATTTTGATAAATCGGATATTTACAAATGTAGCAATACCAGATATGTGTATTTTTTTTTTTTCATTTTTTCATTTTTAATGGGGGGAAGAGGAATGATTTGAACTTGTATATTTTTTTCATATATTCTTAAACTTGTCCCTTAGGAGACTTGAACATGTGATCATCTGATCTACTGTGCTATATACAGCAATACTGACAGGAAAATCAAGAAGTGGTATCGTCTGCACAGGACGGAAACACCGACAACCCATTGGTAGTCAAACAACTTCCCATTCTTGCAGCTGGTTGTCGGTGTATCCTTTCTATGCAACGCCAGTACAATATCACCTCTTCCTGTCAGTCCTTCTGTTCAGCTCTGTGTGTCCACATTGTGAGCTTGTGGCTGATGCAGCTAATGCTCAGGGCGAGCTCCAACACCCTTACCATTGTTGTGCCTGGTGTGCACAACTATTTGAGGTGAGCACAATAGCCCTACTGTTTTTTCTCCCTTTTCTCTTGCTTGATCGATACACACATGGAGCACTTCTCTCTGTTATATTTACATATAAAGCAATACAGCAGTATTGCTGTATATAGCAAAAATTATGGTTTCCTATGAATGCCAGCACTGGATGGCTTTCATCGTGGTCCTTAGCTAAGACAGCAACCCATCTGCATCCCTGTCAGTGCACTGTAACTGCCTCTGTCACAGATTGACAGTCCTCTACTTTGAACAATGCAGCCTCAGCTTGTGAGTCTGCTTCAAATTCAGGGAGCCAGCATATAACATACCAGTATGTCACATGTAGGTAAGAGGTTGAATAGAATTTCATGTCTAGCCATTCAAGCTACTTAACACTAGAAGTTCCAGAGAGGGGTCATTTAACATTTCTACTTTTGGAACCCAGAGATGGGTCGAATGACCTGAAGGATTTTAGCTATAATATTGTCACCGTCTTTTGTTCTGTAATTAAGGCCATTACTGTTGCACCACAGGAGGTTGTTGTTTTCCATTGAGTTTAGCCATTTAGTTTCTAGTTAGTTCTATTCAGTTTATTGTATGTCATTTGACCCTCTTTCGTGACTTCAGGGGAGAGCTCGAAATTTCTGGGACTTCTAGTTTTAAGCTTATGCCTATACAGGCAATAAACACAAAATTCTCATAACTACAGGGTGAGGCTTGGTTCACTTCTGACTAGAGATGAGCGAACCGGTCGTGGTTCGGCTCGAGTTCGGTTCGCCGAATGGAGGTCTCGCTCGAGTTCGGTTCGGCGAACTGGTTCGGCAAACAGCTCGAACCGCATAGGAAACAATGGGAGGCAATCACAAACACATAAAAACACCTAGAAAACACCCTCAAAGGTGTCCAAAAGGTGACAAACAACTCACAACACAATACAAACACATGGGAAAGTGACAAAAACAAATTCTCATGCTTAAACAAAACAGCGTTAAAAGGAAAAGAGGATGAGACACAGATATAGGCATGGCATGCCCTTCTAAAATCATGTAAAACACCGCAAGGTGACTACAAGCGGAGTCTCCCTTTTTTCCAAAAACTGGGCCACACAGACACCCACCCCTTCAGTGGCAGCACTTGTGCCCCAGTTGTACACTTCACAGGTAGATTTGCATCAAGCACATTCTAAAATACGCCATCCTTAACCGTCCCCAGGATGACACCAGGGTAGGTAGCAAAGTCTTTGCTGAACCATGAATTGTTCACCTTGGCTCCTTATAAAAAACACAGCAAGCAAGGGTTACTCCAAGCGGAGTCTCCCTTTTTTCCAAAAATTGGGCCACACAGACACCCACCCCTTCAGTGGAAGCACTTGTGCCCCAGTTGTACACTTCACAGGTAGATTTGCATCAAAAACATTAAAAATTACGCCATCCTTAACCATTCCCAGGATGACCCCGGGGTAGGTAGCAAAGTCTTTGCTGAACCATGAATTGTTCATCTTGACTCCTTTTAAAAAACACAGCAAGCAAGGGTTACTCCAAGCGGAGTCTCCCTTTTTTCCAAAAATTGGGCTACACAGACACCCACCCCTTCAGTGGCAGCACTTGTGCCCCAGTTGTACATTTCACAGCTAGATTTGCATCAAGCACATTCAAAAATATGCCACACTTAACCGTCCCCAGGATGACACCAGGGTAGGTAGCAAAGTCTTTGCTGAACCATGAATTGTTCATCTTGGCTCCTTTTAAAAAACACAGCAAGCAAGGGTTACTCCAAGCGGAGTCTCCCTTTTTTTGCAAAAATTGGGCCACACAGACACCCACCCCATCAGTGGCAGCACTTGTGCCCCAGTTGTACACTTCACAGGTAGATTTGCATTAAGCACATTCAAAATTACGCCATCCTTAACCATTTCCAGGATGACCCCGGGGGTAGGGAGCAAAGTCTTTCCTGATCCCAGCTCTGTTCATCTTGGATCATTTTTAAAAACACTGTAAGCAAGGGTTACTACAAGCGGAGTCTCCCTTTTTTCCAAAAATTGGGCCACACAGACACCCACCCCTTCAGTGGCAGTAATTGTGTCCCAGTTGTACACTTCACAGGTAGATTTGCATCAAGCACATTCAAAAATACGCCATACTTAACCATCCCCAGGATGACACCAGGGTAGGTAGAAAAGTCTTTGCTGAACCATGAATTGTTCATCTTGGCTCCTTTTAAAACCACAGCAAGCAAGGATTACTCCAAGCGGAGTCTCCCTTTTTTCCAAAAATTGGGCCACACAGACACCCACCCCATCAGTGGCAGATCTTGTGCCCCAGTTGTACACTTCACAGGTAGATTTGCATCAAGCACATTCAAAAATACGCCATACTTAATCGTCCCCAGGATGACACCAGGGTAGGTAGCAAAGTCTTTGCTGAACCATGAATTGTTCATCTTGGCTCCTTATAAAAAACACAGCAAGCAAGGGTTACTCCAAGCGGAGTCTCCCTTTTTTCCAAAAATTGGGCCACACAGACACCCAACCCATCAGTGACAGCACTTGTGCCTCAGTTGTACACTTCACAGGTAGATTTGCATCAAGCACATTCAAAAATACGCCATCCTTAACCACTCCCAAAATGACCCCGGGGTAGGTAGCAAAGTCTTTGCTGAACCATGAATTGTTCATCTTGGCTCCTTTTAAAAAACACAGCAAGCAAGGGTTACTCCAAGCGGAGTCTCCCTTTTTTCCAAAAATTGGACCACACAGACACCCACCCCTTCAGTGGCAGCACTTGTGCCCCAGTTGTACACTTCACAGGTAGATTTGCATCAAGCACATTCAAAAATACGCCATCCTTAACCGTCCCCAGGATGACACCAGAGTAGGTAGCAAAGTCTTTCCTGATCCCAGCTCTGTTCATCTTGGATCATTTTTAAAAACACTGTAAGCAAGGGTTACTCCAAGCGGAGTCTCCCTTTTTTCCAAAAATTGGGCCACACAGACACCCACCCCTTCAGTGGCAGCAATTGTGTCCCAGTTGTACACTTCACAGGTAGATTTGCATCAAGCACATTCAAAAATACGCCATACTTAACCATCCCCAGGATGACACCAGGGTAGGTAGAAAAGTCTTTGCTGAACCATGAATTGTTCATCTTGGCTCCTTTTAAAAAACACAGCAAGCAAGGGTTACTCCAATCGGAGTCTCCCTTTTTTCCAAAAATTGGGCCACACAGACACCCCATCAGTGGCAGCACTTGTGCCCTAGTTGCAAACAGGATTTTTTGATTTGCATTAAGCACATTCCAAATCCACAAGCATTTACTCTCCCCAGGATGACACAGGGGTAGTAAATTCCTTGTGGACCCATGACTTGTTCATTTTGATGATTGTTAGTCTGTCCACATTGTCACTGGACAGACGCGTGCGCTTATCTGTCAGCACACACCCAGCAGCACTGAAGACACGTTCAGAGACAACGCTGGCAGCTGGACACGACAAAATCTCCAAGGCGTAAGTGGAGAGCTCTGGCCATTTTTCAAGATTTGAAGCCCAAAATGAGCAAGACTCCATTTGCAAAGTCATGGCATCAATGTTCATTTGGAGATACTCCTGTATCATCCTCTCCAGCCGTTGACTATGTGTCAGACTTGTTGTCTCTGGTGGCCTTGCAAAGGATGGTCTAAAAAAATTATGAAAAGATTCTATAAAATTGCTGTTACCATCACCAGATACGGTGCTGCTGGTACGGGTAGACTGTTGAAGATGGCGAGACCGTCCCATGTTTGTCAAGTTACAACTGGGAGATTCACTCCCTGCACCAGGGTTGTTTGGTGGAAAAGCCGAGATAAGATGGAGTAACAGCTTTTGCTGATACTCCTGCATACGTGCGTCCCTTTCTATGGCTGTAATTATGTCACAAAATTTGGACTTGTACCGGGGATCTAATAGTGTGGCAAGCCAGTACTCATCATCACTTCTAGATTTGACAATACGAGGGTCATGTTGGAGGTAGTGCAGCAAGAAGGCGCTCATGTGTCTTGTGCAGCCATGCGGACCAAGTCCACGCTGTGTTTGTGGCATAGAGGTGCTAACCGTTCTTTCTTACTCTGACATCTCCCCCCAACCTCTTTCAACTGAAATTTGACCAAGGTCTCCCTCATCCGCTGAGTCTTCCATGCCCATGGACAGTTCGTCCACCATTTCTTCATGTTCTCCTGCACCTTCCTCAACATTTCGCCTGCTACCATGCACCCTTGTTGATCCCTGTCCCCCATGGTCCCATGCCTGCCGCCTTGGTGATGATGAACGTCTGGACCTTGGTGATGTTGTTGTCTCTTGCGCATATGAATCCTCCTGTAGTTCCTCCCCTTTCTGTTGTCCCACCCCCTGACTCCGAATAGTGTTTAGCGTGTGCTCCAGCATGTTAATGACTGGAATTGTCATGCTGATAATTGCATTGTCAGTGCTAAACATATTCGTCGCCATGTCGAAACTGTGCAGAAGGGTGCATAGGTCCTTTATCTGAGACCACTCCATCAGGGTGATCTGCCCCACCTCTGCATCTCGTTGGCCTAGGCTATATGTCATGACGTATTGCACCAGTTCTCGACGGTGCTGCCACAGTCGCTGTAACATGTGGAGAGTCGAATTCCAGCGTGTCGACACATCACATTTCAGGCGATGAACCAGCAGGCCGAAAGACTTCTGGAGCGATGCAAGTCGCTCAGCTGCGGTGGTTGAACGGCGGAAGTGAGCAGACAGTTTTCGTGCCCTGTTCAGAAGGCCATCTAGGCCAGGATAGTGTGTTAAAAATTGCTGGACAACAAGGTTCAACATGTGAGCCATACAAGGAACGTGTGTCACCTTGCCCAAGCGAAGGGCTGCACCCAGGTTTGCAGCATTGTCGCACATGGCCTTACCAGGCTGCAGGTTGAGTGGAGACAACCATTTACCAAACTCAGTCTCCAGAGCTGCCCACAACTCAGCCACTGTGTGACTCTTATTTCCAAGACATTTCAAGCTAAAGATCGCCTGATGCCGTTGCGCTCTGCTGCCAGCATAATAATGAGGGGTGCATGATTCCTTCTGCGCAGTTAGAATGCTGGTGGCCTGACCAGGCAAGCTTGGGGCGAAGATGGAGGACCCAGACGAGGTGGAAGAGGCAGAAGCAGTGGAGGAACTTGGACAGACAGAGGATTAACACACAAGTCGTGGGGACGGCAAGACTTGTGCAGCAGACCCTTCACCATCTATCACCATAGTTACCCAGTGCCCAGTCAGTGACTTGTATCGTCCCTGTCCATGCTTACTGGTCCAAGTATTGGTGGTGAAATGCACCCATTCACACACAGAGTTTCTTAAGGAAGCGGTAATGTTGTGTGCGACATGCTGGTGTAGCGCAGGCACACCTTTCTTAGAGAGGTAGTGACGACTGGGCATCTGGTACTGGGGCACAGCAACAGACATAAGGTCTCTAAAATCCTGTGTGTCCACCAGGCGGAAAGGCAGCATTTCGGTAGCCAAGAGCTTATAGAGGGATAAATTCAACCTCTTAGCTTTGTCATGGGTCACAGGAAATGGCCTTTTATTTGTCCACATCTGAGGGACAGAGATCTGGCTGCTGTGTGTAGACGGTGGTGAGTAGGGTGTCCCTGAAAAAATGCAGGTTTGTGAGGAAAGTGCAGGCGTAGACATGATGTTGCCTTCATCCAACGTTGATGCTATCGATGTCTGAGACAGCTGTACACACGGCCTTGTTTCCCCTTCCAACCAACTGACGACCTACCAAGCAAATTGCCTGTTGCGGTTACACTGGTGGAAGTTGTGCGTGGAAAACCAGGTGTGACAGCTGTCCCCACAGTCCTAGAAGATGAAGAGCGCGCGGATGCACTGGAAGGGGCAGGCGGTGGATGGTCCACTCCGGTAGGCCGCATTGCAGCACGGTGAGCTTCCCACTGAGACATATGATATTTATTCATGTGACGATTCATGGAAGAAGTTGTCAAACTGCTGAGGTTTTGCCCTCTACTAACAGAATCATGACAAATTTTACATATCACATGATTTGGGCGATCTTTTGCTATGTCAAAAAAGGACCAGGCTAGGCAAGGCTTAGAGGGCATGCGGCCTGCTGAGCCACCCAGACTAGTGCTCAGAGGCAGAGTGGTGGCTGAGGATACAGTTGTAGATGTGCTACTAGTACTCCTCTTCTGTCCAGGAAGGCGCAAGGTAACTTCATCGTCAGTAGCATCCTCCTCCACCACCTCTGTTGACCTCCTCGAGTGCCTGACTGTGGGTTGACAGAAGGTGGGATCTAGAAGTTCCTCATCAAGCGTTGTGTTTGCACTCCCCTCCCCCTCAGACCGAGCCTCTTCCTGCCCTGAACGAATATTTAAGTTGTCATCCCAATCTGGTATCTGCGTCTCATCATCATCAGTATATTCCTCATTGTCTATTACAACAGGTGTTTCAGTTTGTGAATAAGGGTCAACATTATGCTCATGAACTTGGTCATCACAGCCTGAATCTGAGTCACAAAGGTTCTGGGCATCACTGCAGACCATTTCCTGGTCTGTACTCACTGTAGCCTGGGAGCAGACTTCTGATTCCCAGGCTATAGTGTGACTGAACAGCTCTGTTCCACCATACTGTGCAGGTTGGATGGAGACTTGAGAGCTGGGAGAAAGCAAGTGTGATTGGGATGACAACTCAGAGGACTGGTGTTTTTTGGATGCGGTAGTTGAGGTGGAGGAGAGGGCACTTGTTGGACCACTTGAGATCCATTCAAGCATTTTCCTTTTTTGGCCATCATCTACCTTTGTTCCAGTTGTTCGTGTCCGTAAAAAAGGGAGCACATCGGATTGTCCACGGTAAGTTGTAGACATCTTACTTTTGCTGGAAGATGGTCTATCTTCAGCAGATGTTAATGGAGCTTTGCCACCTTCCCCACGGATAAACCCTTTTTTTCCTTTTCCAACATGCCTGTTCCCCTTTCCACCAGCATCTGTCATTTTGCCACTCATTTTGATTGCGACAAGATTGTGCACTTAAAATGTGGTAGTAAAAATTGAGAGGTCGTGTAGATTGCAGCGGTGGTCTAGCTTTATTGACAGCAGAATAAACAACAATAACTATCCCTGACAATGCAACTACGGCCCTTAAACTGGCAGCACAGTTTGCTATTAGAATGGCTTAGTAACAATGAACTTGAGTGTGCAATGCAGAGGTGCTGCAAATATCTTTGCACCAGTGGGACAATAATGAAATCCAACAGCCCCTTTTAGGATGCCACTAAGTTTCCTCAGTGTTTGCTAGTATAATGGCTTAGTAAAAATGAGTTTCAGTGTGCAATGCAGTGGTGCTGCAAATAGCTTTGCACCAGTGGGATAATAATGAAGTCCAACAGCCACTTTTAGGATGCCACTGTTTCCTCAGTGTTTGCTAGTATAATGGCTTAGTAAAAATGAGTTTCAGTGTGCAATGCAGAGGTGCCGCAAATATCATTGCACCAGTGGGACAATAATGAAGTCCAACAGCCACTTTTAGGATGCCACTATGTTTCCCCAGTGTTTGCTAGTATAATAGCTTAGTAAAAATGAGTTTGAGTGTGCAATGCAGTGGTGCTGCAAATAGCTTTGCACCAGTGGGACAATAATGAAGTCCAACAGCCACTTTTAGGATGCCACTAAGTTTCCTCAGTGTTTGCTCTTATAATGGCTTAGTAACAATGAGCTTGAGTGTGCAAAGGGCAGGAGGGTACAGTGGCCGGGTTGTGGGTCAGTGTATAGGAAAGGAAGCCTCACTTTCTATCCCTCCTAATGGTGAAATGCAGCAAGGAACTCCCTGACCTAAGCTACACAGACGCTCTTATCTGTAGCTGTTAAAACCTCTTTCCACGGACCTGACTGTCACCTATGGCTCTGAGCCTGCTGTTATTAGCCCTTACAAGGGCTGAAAGAAACTTCTATCCCTATTCTGTATAGTGCTGTGTGTAGAGCGTGCACAGCAGCATCGGAGACAGGAGCTGCACCTGCGGTGACTGACACCCAGACGCAGAAGGCAGATAATGGTGTCCAGATGGGCAGATGCCCGTATTTATAATGCAGGGACATGTGACATGGACATCCTATCACACATGCCATTGCTTCTCTGGCTAAAAGTCCACTTAGCTGTGTGTGTGTCTGGGATTGACTGACATGCTGGCCCGCCCCACTACACACGCGCTTAGGGAAGGAAGACAAGGGAAAAAAAAATGGCGATCGCCATTATCCCAGCAGCAGTGATCTGAATGCGCAGTTCCCGCACACTATACGCTGAAATTTCATAACAGTGTGAGTCACAAAGTGACTTACACTATTATAGCGAAAAGCCAGCTAGGAATTAGCTTTTTGCTGCTAGAACTGTTCTCAAACGTAACTAGGACTATCGAGCTTTTAGCAAAAAGCTCGAGTTTTAGTTCGATCTAGAACAGCCCAAAAAATCACTCGAGCCGCGATCTGGAGAACCACGACCACGAATCGCGCTCAACTCTACTTCTGACCAGTGCACATATGACCTGCATCATCATTTCGAACCTAAGCTTTGCATTGGGATAATTCCCACAAGTCTGATGCATGCTTCGTTAAAAGTCTATGGTAGAAATGAGTGGACCACATTGCACAACCCCAATCCACAGTCCAAATCAGTGCTTTGTGGCCATTGGCAGGAGCTAGACACATTTCCTTACCTTTGGGGATCCCATGTACAGCTTATGACTTGCTGGGCCTGCATGTCATCATCATCACCTGTGCGGCAATGAACCAAACATTGTCCTGGGGAACCTAGAAGAGTAGGAAATTCGCACAGCTCATGTCCATTGCCAGAGAGTAGTGACCTAGACTGTTGACTGGGGTTGGTCAAAGCAATCCTCTCATCTCAACTCAGCTGAAATGACATGTGGGTTAATAAAATGTTTATTTCACATTCCATATTTATCCAGCACATCAGGTGAAGGTGCCATTTCAGTGAACTAATCACATTTCATATAACATTGAGATGTGGCTCCGAATCAGCAGCAGCAATTAAGTGGTGAAAAAGTCTGAGTGCAACTGATACATATTTGCATTAATTTTACCATCAGTTCTGATCCGTTGATGCAGATCTCTGATCTCAGCCTGATGCAATGTATATGGGTGAACTCAGTAAGAACAGTAGTAGGCTGTCATCATTCTTCCTTATATCACTTGCAGGTATCGTCCCTCTAATACATACTCAGTATCAGAATGAAAAATCTGTCATCTTGCACCTAAGCTGGGGTTCTTTACTTTCATTTTTGGGTCAAGATGTAGCCCTCATATTCTAGTCATGGAGAGCACTTACAGTCAACAAGCATCTTTGGCAGTAAAATTGTTACATCGGAGAAACAAAATAATGATTGAGGCAGCTTTAATTCCATATGCAATACATGTGTATGCCATAAGGATCAATAATCCTTAAAGGGTATGTCAGCGGGTTTTTGCTCCCTCATCTGAAAGCAGCATAATGTAGGCAAAAAGATCCTGAATCCAACAATGTATCACTTAGATTATTGGGTGCAGCTCTTCTGACACAATCAAAGCTTTTAGTTTTAACATGTTGCAGAGCTGGGGGACCTGTCCCTGGCCACGTCAGGCTCTCAATAAAGATTGTACATTGATAGTGAGGGGCCAATCATAGGAGGGAGTGTGTCGGTGACATTGTAATCAGAGCAATAATAATCAGTAGGTGATTAAGCCATTAGTTTAAGGAAACAACAGCCTAGCCTCTGATAAGAGAGGCATAATTGAATTTTGTTTTTTAACCCCTGCAGAATGCTGTCCTCAGATTACATACCAAAAATCTGCTGACAGATTCCCTTTAAGTAAAGTGGATTTACCGCTCGATTTTTATAGTTAGCACTATGGCTTTTAAATTACCCGTATGTATAAATGCAATGTTTTGGAAATTCCCATTAATATGAGAGAACACTGTGTTAATTTTTTTAGGCTGGATGTAAAGGGGGTGGTGACTTAATTATGGTGTCAATTGCATTAGTTTCCTTTTATTACATAGGTAGCTTAGACTAGCAATCTATATCATTGTATAACCTTGTAAAATGGCAATATAAATATGATAACTACACTCTAGCAACAATATACCAATAGCATATGTAAAAAGCAAATTAAGTTAGCTAAGTTTGAGACAGAGAGACTCATTGTGAGAGAAAGTAAAAATAATCCTAAAATATTCTTTAACTACATAAACAGTAAAAAACTAAAAAGCGATAGTGTTGGCCCCCTTAAAAATAGTCTTGGTGAAATGGTGGAAGGGGATGAGGGTAAAGCCAACCTGCTGAATTACTTTTTTTCTACGGTTTTTATACAAGAAAATGCCATGGCAGATGACATGACCAGTGATACCATAAATTCACCCTTGAATATTACCTGCTTAACCCAGCAGGAAGTACGCCGCCGCCTCGAAATCACTAAGGTTGACAAATCTCCGGGCCCGGATGTCATACACCCCAGAGTACTGCAGGAATTGAGTTCTGTGATAGATAGACCATTATTTTTAATCTTCTCAGATTCCTTAATAACAGGGTCGGTACAGCAGGACTGGCGCATAGCAAATGTGGTGCCAATATTCAAAAAGGGGACAAAAACTGAGCCGGGAAATTATAGGCTGGTAAGTTTAACCTCTACAATTGGTAAAATCCTTGAGGGTTTCTTGAGAGATGCTATACTGGAGTATCTCAAGAAAAATAACCTTATGACAGAGTATCAACATGGGTTTATGAGGGATCGATCCTGTCAAACTAATTTGATCAGCTTCTATGAAGAGGTAAGTTCAAGCCTGGACCAGGGAAATGCAGTGGATGTTGTGTATATGGACTTTTCAAAAGCTTTTGATACGGTGCCACACAAAAGGTTGGTACATAAAATGAGAATAATGGGGATAGGGGAAAATATGTGTAACTGGGTTAAAAACTGGCTCAGTGATAGGAAACAAAGGGTGGTTATTAATGGTACGTACTCGGACTGGGTCTCAGTTCATAGTGGGGTACCACAGGGGTCAGTATTGGGCCCGCTTCTTTTCAACATATTTATAAATGACCTTGTTGGGGACATGCGGAGTAGAATTTCAATATTTGCAGATGCTACTAAACTCTGCAGGGTAATCAATACAGAGGAGGATAATTTTACATTACAGGGAGATTTATGTAAATTGGAAGATTGGGCTGAGAAGTGGCAATTGAAGTTTAATGTAGATAAATGTAAGGTCATGCACTTGGGTAGAGGAAATAACATTTATGATTATGTACTTAATTGTAGAACACTGGGTAAAACAGACACAGAAAAAGACTTGGGTGTATGGGTGGATGGTAAACTTCACTTTAGTGGACAGTGTCAGGCAACTGCTGCCAGGGCTAATAAACTAATGGGATGTATTAAAAGAGGTATAAGTGTTCATGAAAAAAATATAGTTCTACCTCTGTACAAGTCACTAGTGCGACCGCACTTAGAATACTGTGTACAATTCTGGTCACCGATATATAAGAAGGACATAGCTGAACTGGAGAGGATGCAGAGAAGAGCGACCAAGATTATTAGAGGAATGGGTGGGCTGCAATACCAAGACAGGTTATTAAACTTGGGGTTATTTAGTTTGGAAAAACGAAGGCTTAGGGGGTATCTAATCACAATGTATAAATATATGAGGGGACAGTACAGAGACCTTTCCAAAGATCTTTTTACACCTAGGCCTGTGATTGGAACACGGGGGCATCCGCTACGTCTTGAAGAAAGAAGGTTTAATCATAATCACAGACGAGGATTCTTTACTGTACGAGCAGTGAGACTGTGGAACTCTCTGCCGCATGATGTTGTAATGAGTGATTCACTACTAACATTTAAGCAGAGCCTGGACGCCTTTCTTGAAAAATTTAATATTACCAGTTATGTATATTAGATTTTATGACAGGGTATTGATCCAGGGAACTAGTCTGATTGCCGGATGTGGAGTCAGGAAGGAAATTTTTTCCCCATTGGAACTTGTTTGCCACATTGGGGTTTTTTTGCTTTCCTCTGGATCAACATGTTAGGCTACGGTTGAACTAGATGGACTTAGAGTCTCCCTTCAACCTTAAAAACTATGATACTATGTTATTAGCGTATATATTTGTTACATCTTATAGCACCAACATATTCTACAGAGCTGTTGAGAGACTGTAGTCATTACCGAAAATCAAATTTCCCTCTCTTCCAATCCATTCAAGAGGATTGGCTTAATTTGTCTTTGAAATAGTGCAAATCATCAGTTAAAATGTATGCAATGGATAGTAATGATTAAATGACTATCCTGGGGCTTTGTTTGCCTTTGCTAGAATGTGTATACAGGTACCTGTAACGGGGAATAAGGAAAATAAATGAAGCCATTCTGATTTTGTAAGAAGATACTTTCCACAATAATCTATATTTTAAATAAAAATACTACTTACTTATACTATGCCTTTAGAGCTATAACATAGCAGTGCAAGCAAGTGCGGAGAGCACTGTTATTTTGCTTAATCATAGCAGGTGCTGTAATTTCCTTTGAACATAATTATACTATTCACTCAAAATAGCGCTGGGTGTATTGACTGGATCAGCTTTTTCTTTTCTTTACAATGACGTTCCTTTCAAGAGGCCAGACAATGTGATATAATATGCTCTGTGATTTCAGTCCACACTTTAACTTGGAGAATAGGAAATGCCATTTGTTATATTGTTGATATGAACTGCTAAAATAATTGGAACCCAGCTTGGCATGCTTAAATCTATCAAAGAAGTTGTACATGAAACAGTTCATCATTTTGGAAGAAATTAAATGTTAAAATTTCAACTTACCTACCCATTTTCTTAAGAATTTTCTTGCATTTAATACATGTCTCTTATAGAAGTGCAGTCATTAGACAAGAATGAATAAATATGAGTGGAATTGAATTCTACTCAAATTTTACAAATATCTGTATTTTAATTTTTTTGTAATTCACTTCTGTGGACATTCAGCAAAATTCAGTATTTTTCTGATTCATAATGGGCCATCAAAATGTTAAGAAAACTCCCTGACTTACACACGTGGTCAAAATTGTTGCTACCCCTTGTTTAATGAAAGAAAAACCCACAATGGTCACAGAAATAACTTGAATCTGACAAAAGTAATAATAAATAAAAAATCTATGAAAATGAAAAAATGAAAGTCCGACACTACTTTTCTACTTCCACAGAATTGTAAACAAAATAAAACTCCTGATATCGGCCTGGACAGAAATGATGGTTCCCTCCTTAACTTAATATTTGGTTGCACAACCTTTTGAGGCAATCACTGCAATCAAATGATTCCAGTAACTGTCAATGAGACTTTTACACCTCTCGACAGATATTTTAGCCACTCCTCAAGAGCAAACTGCTGGTTACTGGCTTTAATAAGCCCAGAACGGTTCTGCACATGCACCCAAAAAAGGTTTCGGCTCACGCTTGAGACGTCATGGCAAGGTAAAAATATGACAAGGTCTGGAGTGGAAGGGCTCAGAGAATTGAGGGGTGGGCTCAGCATAAGGATTTTTTATTATTTACATTTTAAATTTTTTACGCCCTTCGGTAAGAAGAGACTTCAGGGCATAAGAATGGACATCAAATTTGTCAAGAATAGCTTCACCGTGAATCGAATTTCCCAGGAAAATCTGTTCGACCAGGCAAATTCCAATTTTCATTGATCCACTCATCTTAAGCACTTCACTCCCAATTTTTCGTTTTTCATTTAATATTGTTCCTTCACTTCATCAGAGAGCAATAACGGTTTTATTTTTTTCATCAATATAGTCATATTAGGACTTGTTTTTTGTGGGACGAGTTGAACTTTTGAATGGCACCATACTCTCTGCCATATAGTGTACTGAAAAGCTGAAAAAAAAATCAGAGGACAGTGAAATTGCAAAAAAAAGTGCAATTCCACAATGTTTAGTTGGATTTTTAATTTACCATGTTCACTATATGATAAAACTGACCTGGTATTATGTAATAAGTGAATACAACTGGCGCTAACTGAAAATACCTTACAAGTTGCCAGCTACAAATAGACATCCAAGACCACCACAGGGTTAACATCTGAAAATAGGAAATATACTGGGTAATTGGAAAAGGCTACAAGGTGTATACAGCTCTGGCAAAAATTAAGAGATCACTGCAAAATTTTCAGTTTTTCTGATTTTTTTCTTTATAGGTATATTTTTGAGTAAAATGTAAATTATGCTCTTATTCTTTAAACTACTGACAACAGGTCTCCGAATTTCCAAGCAATACATTTTGTATTTATTTTATGAAAATGAGAAATGGTTAAAATAACAAAAAAATGCATTGCTTTCAGACACCTCAAATAATGCAAAGAAAACTAGTTCATAATCATTTAGAAAAAACAATACTAATGTTTTACTTCAGGAGGAGTTCAGAAATCAATATTTTGTGGAATAACCAGGATTTTTAATCACAGCTTTCATGCGTCTTGGCATGCTTTCCACCAGTCTTTCACGCTGATTTTGGATGACCTTATGCCACTTCTGGTGCAAACATGTAGCAGTTCTTCTTTGTTTGATGGCTTGTGACTATCCATCTTCCTCTTGATTACATTCCAGAGGTTTTCAATGGGGTTCAGGTCTGGAGATTAGGTTAGCCATGACAGGGTTTTGATATGGTGGTCTTTCATCCACACATTGATTGACATAGCTGTGCGGCATGGCACATTGTCTTGCTGGAAAACCCAGTCCTCAGAGTTGGGGAACATTGCCTGAGCAGAAGGAAGCAACTGTTTTTCCAGTATAACCTTGTATGCGGCTTGATTCATATGTCCTTCGAAAGGTTTAATCTGCCCAATTCCAGCCTTGCTGAAGCATCCCCAGATCATCACCGATCCTCCATCAAATTTCACAGTGGGTGCAAGACACTGTGGCTTGTACGCCTCTCCAGGTCTCTGTCTAACTATAAGATGACCCGGTGTTGAGCAAAGCTGAAAATTAGACTCATCAGAGATTACCTTAAGGCCCCGTCACACGCATCGATATATCGTGCGATTTCATGAGCGATCGCACCCGCCCCCGTCGTTTGTGCATCACGGGCAATTCGTTGCCCGTGGCGCACAATGTCGTTAATCCCCGTCACACGTACTTACCTCCCAAACGACATCGCTGTGGGTGGCAAACATCCTCTTCTTGAAGGGGGAGGGATGTTCTGCGTCACAGCGACGTCACACATCGGCCACCCAATAGAAGCGGAGGGGCGGAGATGAGCGAGACGTAACATCCCGCCCACTTCATTTCTTCCGCATTGCCGGAAGCTGCAGGTAAGCTGCAGGTCATCGTTCCTGAGGTGTCACACGTAGCAATGTGTGCTGCCTCGGGAACAATGAACAACCTGTGTCCTCTACAATCAAAGATATTTTAAGGAACGACGTGTTAACGATGGACGATAAGGTGAGTATTTTCCATCGTTAACGGTCGTTCCTTGCTGTCACATGCAACGACGTCGCTATTGATGCCGGATGATATATCGTTAGATCCGTCGTTGTTTATGACGCCGCCTTTACTCTAGATTGAAAAAAGTTGGATTTTTTAGCTTAGAAAAAAGACGTCTCAGAGGAGATCTCATTTATATGTTTAAATACATGTGTGGTCAATATAAAGGACTGGCTCGTTACTTATTCCTTCCAAAAACAATACTAAGGATCAATGGGAACTCACTGAGATGGGAAGAAAGGTGATTCTGGCAGCTAAATAGGAAAAGGTTATTTACAGTTAGAGCAGTCAGACTGTGGAATGTCCCACCGCAAGATGTAGTAATGGCAGATACTATAACAACTTTTAAAAAAGGGCTGGATGATTTTCTCAGTACACACAACATTGTGTGTTATTGCTGATTTAGTGAGAAAATGTATAATTGGTGGAGGAAGGTTGAACTAGATGGACCTAGATCTTTTTTCAATCTATGTAACTATGATGGAGTCTCAGTTATCCATACTTATTGCTTCTTCTTCTTTACTTAGAGATGCCATGCGGGGCACATTTACGTGGTACATGGCACTATTATGTTGAGGGGCACTGAGCGTAGCTCTAACATTTCAGCATCTAACCATTATCTTCAGGCACGCATGTGTTTAGCTTTATTTTCTCAATATGTCATTTAGTAATCAGATTAATTTATTTTATGTTTTGATAGATTGGATATTTCTGAATGTGGAGATACCAAATACGGGTATTTTTTATTGTTTTATTTTTAATAAGCCAAAAGGGGGGTGATTTGAAATTTTGAGTTTTTTTACTTTTAAATATTTTTTAAAACTTATTTTTTTTACCTTTTACAGTATTAAATAATCTACTTAGGAGACTTGAATCAGCACTGCTTTGTATAGCAAAAATCTCAATCTCCTATGATTTTTTTTTACTTTTTACAGTATTTAATAGTCTCCTTAGGAGACTTGAATCAGCACTGCTTTTTGTAGCAAAAATCTCAGTCTCCTATGAATGTCGGTCTACAGATTATTCCATCATCATGACAAATTACATTATATATCAGTTAGAGAAGAACAGTTGAATATATAGATACCATATTTAAAAAAAGCTGCTCAGATAAAGGACCTGGAAACATCAGCTGGTACAACAATCCATTACCAAATGGATTGGAAATCTAGCAGTATCTAATGCAGTTTATTGTAAAATGGAGTAAAAAAGTGTAACAGGCAGAACATAAAAGTTGCACAAATCATACAATATTAATTTAAAAATAGAGAAAAAAGTCTTAATGGCATATGGAAGGTTGCAAGTATAGTTAAGAATAAATGGATTATCTAATTAAAGAAGAAAGTAAGAAAAAAATCATGGTGAAAAAGAAATAATGTATGTAGAGGAGAGTGGAAAAACGGAAGGGGATATCTATAAACTGAAATAAAGGTACAGAGTGGAAGATCCAATAAAAAAATGAAATTCAAATTTTTGTGAACTAGTAGACAGAGAATGTCAGCCTGGTAGGATAAGCTCATTCTGCTCCAACTTGATGGTATTAGAAATGGCTTTGTTAATGAGCTCTTTGGGGTACTATTGTTAAGAAACCCTGGAATACAGAATGCTACCTCATTAAAGTCAGTATCCTTAGTGCAATTTTTCCTAATTCTCTTGAACTGCTTGTTTAGAATATTCCATATCCATTTGTAATAGTGTGGCACCCTTGGGCTTCAGGCGCCACAGGGTATTACACCACTTTTATGGGGTAATATCTATCCCGGATCAGGAGGGGGTTAACCTGCCAGTGCCTTCACAAAACACACACAACCAACAACAGGTGCTTACTCACAGTGGGTTGGACTGGGCAGACAGGGGAGGCAGTCATCATGAAGCATGGGACTTCCCCAGTCGCTAGGACAACCACCGGGGGCGGACACCACATGGGGTAGAAGTAGGCGCAACCATCACACTTGAGACAGAACCTTCCTGGACAGAGCTTGGGATAACACCTAGCACTGACAACTGGAGTTAGTGTTCCTCTCTCTTCGTGGGCCTGTGGCATGGAGCAGGAGGGTCGGCCCAGGTTCTGGATAGCAACCAAGGGACACTTCCCTAACAGTCTTTCATGGGCACTAGTGTTGACCGACGACGGATCTGGGATTGGCTAGAGCGCATCGTAGCAGAGAACGGCACTTCGGGACAGCACTTAACAACCTGTAACAACCTTAACAACACTTGGAACCGCAGCCCCTGCCTCTGCCTCTCCTTTAACCGGTGCCGACGCCAAGCACTGTGGTGCTAGCGGGGACTGCCACCAACCCCGCTATCCTCCCGGGGTACTCTTGCTCCGCCTGTGGGGAGCAACACCATCCCGGCTGCACCCATCATCTGCCCCGGTGAGAGACCCTGGCCGTGTACCACAGGTGGCGTCACAATCCTAATAGACTTTCCTAACCTCCAACTACTACCTCCATCTTCCCTGCCACCCTCCTATCCTCCTTCCTGTACACCTTCGGGCAACGGAAGTGGGCTAAGCCACCCTGTGACAATGCAGAGGATCTGCACCTCCGGCCTGGCGATGAGTAGGTTAAAACACCTGCCTCGTGGGGCGCTACAATAGTGGCTCCTGATGAAATGCACATATATGTTGGCATCCACTTCCTTAAAAAGGTCATGGTAAGAATTTGATGCCTATTGTAAGAGATCGTTAAATCAAGGAAATCCTCATTAGTATTACTGTAAATTAGAGAAAATTAAAGACCCTAATTGTTGGACTGAATCCAAGTCAGGAATGTGGGAAAATTGTTAATGACTTATACCCAATAAAAAAGGTCATCTATAGAGCGTTTTTATAGAATAATGCACTTATTATCAGGGGTGTAATAAACGAAAAAGATCTCAAAGATGGCCATAAACAGATTTGCATAAGTGGGTGCTATTTTAGAACCCATTGCTGTACTCAGCCTTTGGTAGTAGTTTTTTTCTAGGAAAGAAAAATAAATTGTTATATAAGGAAAAGCAGAGACCTGTCAGAATAAAATCCTTCTGTAATATATGGATTCTACTATCATGCATTAAAAAATTGTGGAAACCGAGAAGTCTCAGCGCATGGGAAATGTTGGCATATAAGGCTGACACATCCAAAGACATAAACATATAGGATTTCTTCCAAGGAATGTTTTTGTGTGGAATTCCTTAGATAACTAGTGGCTTTTAAAGGAGAGGTGCACAGTATAGTACCTACACATTCAACTGGTTTTCTAACTTGTAATATGTAATGTGGTTTGCATTGATGAAGAAGTAATCTGTTCTCTGAAATGCGTAAACCAATAAATCACAATCCAGCACTTCTGCTTTCATGTTATTCCTCCACAACAGAGTGGTTTTACCCCTTCACTCTATATCTTCAGTCTTCATTTCATGTGTGGCTGCTGCAGCCGTTACATGCTTCTACAGTGGTTGTGACTATCATAACCACATAAGATAAGCACTTCGACCTAAACATTTTTTAACCCTTACTTGGGTAAGAACCTATTGCACCATTGTCTTTCCAACACCTAAATTTTTTGGAGGGCAGATCACAAAGGTTGTATTTGGTTAATGACAGAGAGTAGGGGGAAAAGTCAGTAGACATAACTTTAGCTATAGATATAATTCACTTGATAGATTTTCAACATGCTAAAAGAGTAGGCTGAGGTAGAGCAGAGACGGCCAACCAACATGGCCAAGAACTTTGTGCTATGGGATCTGTATCAGATACAGCAGTACAGACACATATGTACCAAAGTTGTGGATGCTACAACAAAAAAAATAAAAGGAAATTGTTAATGGAAGTTGCTGAATTATGTATTTAGCAAGCAAACAATTTCAGTCTGCAGGTATACATAGCTTCCTTCAACATGAAACAGAAAATACAATAGAAATCCAAGACAGATATGTAAAATAAACTTTGCACAAACCATCCATTTTTTAATGTCTTCTTGATCTTCGAAATATATGAAAGGGAATAGCAGAATAGCAAATGATTTACTTTTGATGACAGATAAGGTGTCTGTCTTATTTGGATGTTTGTAGGTTAATTAATAAACCAAGTTTGAATGTTTCCGCAGCAACTCAATGCACAAAAACATCAAAATCCATGATAAAAAAAGTAACAGTAATGTTTTGCTTTCTTTTTGCTTTATTCTTTTTGCCATTCACACTATTAAAGTAAAAAGTATCTGGACCACACAGTAGAGTAAAATATTTAAAGATGACTTCTCACAAGGCCAAAAGGGGACAATGTTTTGCTCTTATTGTATTCCCAATGCTTCCCTGAATATTCTATTCTTTGTTCTTTTTATTGTTTATTATTTTTCAAATCTGCCATATGGTTCAAGAAATATGGGATAATTTCTATGATCTTTACCAAAGGGGCATTGGTCCCAGGATTCTCTGGGAACATGTCTGTTGGCTGCTCTGCATAATTACCCTGTGAACCTGAAGAAAGCAAACACTGGACACTTTTGATCAGTGACAAGTCCTCATTCAGCTTTTGTACTTCATTTCTAAATCTATAAGCAACCTCCAACATATGGCTTGTTAATATTACTATTTGCATTCTTCTTAATTGACAGAGAAGACTTTAATCGTGATTCATCATCACTGACATTTTACACTCCAGTCTTGTTCAAGTAATAACTACAACTCTGGCACACCAGAAAAAACAAAAAGCCAGCACTAAATGTGCACTTCAGCACTAAAAATTCCAAACTGTACTTATTATAAAAATTTTGAGATTTTTGGCAAAAAATTGCAATTTCTTGAGCTACCTCGCCACGTCACGGCAAATCTCATTTGAGGCAGTCCTACACTAAAATATTTTTATAAAATGTGCCATACGGCCTCACATATGAATAGTAGAACTGCTCTTAGCACACTCACCTGGTCTATTTCAATCCCGTACCCATGACTGAGTCATGGCTGTGGGCGGGACAGGTCCGAGTAAATGCTGCATGAAGTAAATAGCCTGTGGACAAGGCCTGGTAACTGAATGTGAACAGTCACCAACCGCCAAAATCTAGACAGGTGGAATACATCCCAAATTGGGGTGCATAGCAGGGTGGGGGTCAGCCACCGACAAATTCAATGAAGAAAAAACAAAAACCAGCACTAAATGTGCACTTCAGCACTAAAAATTCCAAACTGTACTTATTATAAAAATTTTGAGATTTTTGGCAAAAAATTGCAATTTCTGGCACACCAAATGTAAATGAAGTAGAAGGTTCTTAAAAAATATATTAAGAATTGCTATCTTTTAGTGATGCTTTAATCTGATTTTGTGGAAAAAACCATACAGATACAGTCCATCCAACGTTTTGGTCTATAAAGTGGCGTTCATCAAGGAATTATTATCTAGGAGAATACAGAGAATGTGGGGAATTCCCATGGAGAAAAAGATGACAAAAAGACTGTAATAACCTCTAACAAAAGAAGAGTATAACCGCATATGGGCTTCAATGTTGCCGATCAAAATATGTTCTGGAGAATGACTGATGTACTTGTGAATCTCGCAGTCGGAGTATATCTCTCTGTTGCAGACAGGGTCAAGTGTAGGACTATGATGGTATAAATAAGGTTATATGAACCATCTAGGGGTCACGGTAGAGATGCAAACATCAAGAGGCCTGCAATTGCACAGACCTACAGGAGGTCCGCAATTAGGCTGGTGGCCGCTCTCCCTGATCATTTAACACAAGTCCCCAAGGCCTTATATGGACTATATTCCTTCTCCTCCTTTTAACACTAGAAGTCCCAGAAATTTTCGAGCTCCCCCCTGAAGTCTTGGAAGAGGGTCAAATGACCCTTAGTCCTATCTGAATAGAACTAACTAGAAAATAAATGGCTAAACTCAATGGAAAACAACAACCTCCTGTGGTGCGATAGTAATGGCCTTAATTACAGAACAAAAGACAGTGATTATAGGATGTTAGCTAAAATCCTTCAGGTCATTCGACCCGTCTCTGGGTTCCAAAGGTAGAAATGTTAAATGACCCCTCTCTGGGACTTCTAGTGTTAACATTTATAGAAGCCAACTGTGGGATCATTAGTATCCCTGAAATAAGAGGATCATTACCACAGCAAAAACACTTCAGGTCAGGCCCAGACTGGCAATAGGGCAATTCTGGCTAATCCAGATGAGCCGTTCCCTGTAGTGGACCGGTGCCTGTAGTGGGTCGCTCTATCTGCAGTCACCGCCGCTCTGCTCAGCAGTGTGCAGGCCGGGCAGCATTATTTGCCGTGTGCACACTATCTGCAGCAGTACCAGGAAGTAGCTCACTGCACTGTGCCGGCCCTGCTGTGTGATAGTGTGCCCAACATGCACACACTGCTGACGAGTGCGGCGGTGGCGGTACCGGTGACCGCAGCTTCTTTCTTCCTATTCAAATGTATTTGCGTCTCTCAAACGTAAATACATTTGAACAGTGTGTAGAGCCATGACTGCGGCCTCGCCCCCGACGTGCAGCAACGTAATGAGATCAGCATCTTACTGACGTCATCACAGTGCTGCAGGAGACACAGACACATCGGGGAGCGGTAAGCGCTCCATTGAGGAGCTGAAGATGACAGGTTTAATTAATGGGGATGAGTGGGGAGAAGCTGAGGGCACATAATGGGGGAACATTTATGAAGGAACACAGCTTTGCTACAGGCAGAGGGGGAGTACTGTATTCCGAAGGAGGGAGGGGGGGGTGTGGTGATGGGGGGTGCATTGTATTGTGTGTGTGTGTGTGTGTGTGTGTGGTGAAGAGGGGTGCATTATATTGTGTGTGCGTGTGTGGTGATGGGGGGTGCATTGTATTGTGTGTGTGTGTGTGTGTGTGTGTGTGTGTGTGGTGATGGGGGGTGCGTTATATTGTGTGTGTGTTAGTGGTGATGGGGGGTGCATTGTATTGTGTGTGTGTGTGTGGTGATGGGGGTGGATTGTATTTGTGTGTGTGTGTATATGTGGAAAGGGGGTGATGGGGGTGTATTGTGTGTGTGTATGGGGGGTGGATTGTATTGTGTGTGTGTGTGTGTGGTGATGGAGGTGCATTGTATCGTGTGTGTGTGTGTGTGTTTTGATGGAGGGGTGCATTGTATTGTGTGTGGTGATGGGGGGTGCATTGTATCGTGTGTGTGTGTGTGGTGATGGGGGTACATTGCATTGCGTTTGTGTGGAGGGGGTGATGGGGGTGCATTGTATTGTGTGTGTGGGAAGGGGGTGATGGGATACATTGCATTGCGTGTGTGTGGAGGGGGTGATGGAGGGTGCTTTGTATTGTGTGTGTGTGTGTGTTTGTGTGTGTGTGTGTGTGTGTGGTAAGGGGGTGATGGGTGTGTATTGTGTGTGTGTGGAGGGGGCGAGGAGAGGTGCATTGTAGTATGTTTGTATGTGGCAAGGGTGTGATGGGGGTGTATTGTGTATGTGTGTGTGTGTG
The DNA here is from genome assembly GCF_048569485.1 of Anomaloglossus baeobatrachus. Taxonomy (NCBI): domain Eukaryota; kingdom Metazoa; phylum Chordata; class Amphibia; order Anura; family Aromobatidae; genus Anomaloglossus; species Anomaloglossus baeobatrachus. The sequence goes on along the minus strand of NC_134356.1, from coordinate 292,199,417 downwards.
TGTTTGTGCAGGGGATGATGGGGAGTTGCATTGTATAGTGTGTGTGGGAGGGGTGTGGGGGGTGCATTGTATTGTGTGTGTGTGTGTGTGTGTGTGTGTGTGTGTGTGTAGGGGCAATGGGGGTGCATTATATTGTGTGTGTGAGGAGAGGGTGATGGGATGCATTGTATTGTGTGTTTGTGCGGGGGTTACAAAAGAGCAGTTTGGGGGGGAATATTTTGGAGAGGGGAAATATGGGGGGATATTATGGAGAGAGGCAGTGTGGGGGTATATTACATAGAGAGCAGTGTGGAGGGGACATTATGGAGAGAAGCGGTGTATGGGGACAATATGGAAAGAGGCAGCATGGGGCTATATTAAGGAGAAAGGCAGTGTGGGAGGTATTTTGGATAAGGGCAGTGTGGAGAGTTATTTTGTGAAGGAAGCACAGCAATTAATTATTCAGGGGCACAGTATGGGAGATATTTATATTTATGGGGCAGTATAATGATACTTTTATTTCTAAAGGTGGTGTGTGGGGAAGTGCTGCTGAAGAATAAAGAGGGAGGTCTTCAGAGATGAGCTGTGGGCATGAAACCTCATCATGGCGTCTGTACTGTGTGGGGACAGAAGGGATGGGATAGACTGAGAAGATGTCATCTATAAAGTACCTGGATGTAAATGATTATTTGTGATACTGCCTGCGTCTTATCAGTATTGTGGTTCCTGTATGGTCTGCAGTCTGATAACAACAACTCCCAGCATCTCTTTACCATTGTTAAGGACAAGCTGGGAGTTGTAGATTCCGGCATCTTCCGAGCCTTCCCATTGATCTGCATTGTAAAATACAGAACATTTTCCGAATGTAAAACACCAGAAGAATGGAGCGATCACTTCTTTTAATCACTTGGGGGTTTTAGAAACCTGAAGTGGGTAAAAGATGCTGAAAAGCCTGAACCTGTGCACAGCGGGTAGATGCAAATGGTCATTCGAGTATTTTTTCATAGTAGTTTCCATGGTGGGATCTACCCTCCAAAAATTTCATTGCACATTCCCTAAGTGGTATGTGTCTAAAATTATCACCAGTGAAAACAACAGCTTCCCAGATCACCTACCTGTAGAATAGGTCATCAATATTAGTTCAGGGGGATCTGATTTTGTATCCCTGCCCATCAGTTATATGACCGCAGTATTATAGGGAGAGCAGCATCCTCTTCATTACCTGCGAGACACCTCTTCAGCTTCACTATCCACGGCAGACTCAATCGTCTTTTTGGTCAGTTAGGACCTATTTCGCTGACCTTTCGCTGACTGAGGGGATTTGTTAGGTCTCGGCCATGGAATGGCCACCACCCGGGCCACACTGCGTGTCCGGCACCCGGAGTCAACCCACAAGGTCACACCAAATTGAAGTTATTGGGATTTCCTCCACCATGTCTCTCACAGATGCAGTCTGCTCCTCTCCCTCAGGGACTCTCCTCACCAACTGACTTCCTAACCACTCTTTTTCAAACTAAGCTCCTCCAATTCACTAACTCCCTTTAGCCCGGGAGCACCAGGGAAGCAGCTTACACACTGTGGCCACCTAGTGGCCGTTTTCCAATAATACACACTATACCAGAACAACATGCAGTATATTGCCGGTTTGCACTGAGCCCTGCACCCCCTTTCAAGCCCCCCTTACAAGCTCGCACCATGCACCCGCTTCTGACTTTCTCGATATATAAGAGGCACCCGCATTCATTAATCTGGTACAACTTAGAAGTTGCGTTACCATTGTGTGCTTCTCCACAACTTGTCATGAATTAGATGAGTGAGCACCGCCATGCCCCATGCCATCCCTGTCCTGACTTAGCTCTGTCTAATTTGGCAGAGCTAGCCAAAACTGGCGTGAAAAGATCAAAAGTTGCACATTTTTGTAGAACATGAAGTTTCTTGAATAAACACTTTTTCTGGCATAAACATGTATTTGATCCTTTGTATGCTCTTGGGCTCCAGGGGCTTAGAGTGATTGCTACCTCTGCACCTCTTATATTTGTGCCCCTTATCTGCAACAATATGTACTCATTTCTAAGTTTTATTGCCATCTACAGTTGAAACCAGAAGTTTACATACACTATCTAAAAAGACACATCTGCATGTTTTTAACACTATTTGACATGAAATGAAATAAACCTTTCCTGGTTTAGGTCAATTAGGAACTAAAATCATGTATATTTTCCTAATGCCAGAATAATGAGAGTTTGTTTTGAGACATTTTATTACTTTCTGCAAAGTGAAAAGTTTACATACACTAAAGGGTGCTTTACACGCTGCGACATCGCTAGCGATAGCTAGCGATGTCGTACGCGATAGCACCTGCCCACGTCGCTGTTTCGTCATGGGGGTGATCGCTGCCGTAGCAAACAATATCACTACGGCAGCGTCACCCGCACATACCTGCTTAGCGACGTCGCTGGAGAAACCGAACAATCTCTCCTTTAAGGGGGCGGTTCGTTCGGCATCACAGCGGCATCACTAAGTGGCTGCCCAATAGCAGAGGAGGGGCGGAGATGAGCTGCTGGAACATGCCGCCCGCCTCCTTCCTTCCTCATTGCTGGTGGACACAGGTAAGGAGATGTTCGTCGTTCCTGCGGTGTCACACATAGCGATATGTGATGCCGCAGGAACGACGAACAACCAGCGGCATGCACCACCAGCGATATTATGAAAAGGAGCGACGTGTCAACGATCAACGATTTGGGCCGTTTTTGCAATCGTTGATCGTTGTTCCTTTTAGTCACACACAACGATACCGCTAACGGCGCCGGATGTGCGTCGCGAACACTGTGACCCCGATGATATATCGTTAGCGATATCGTTGTGTGTAAAGTACCTTTTAGAGTACTATGTCTTTAAACAATATGGGACATCCCATATGATGATGTCATGTCTTTGGAAGCTTCTGAGTTAATTAGAGACCCATGTGGATGTATTTTAATGCACACCTGAAACACACTGCTTCTTTGTGTAGCATCATGGGAAAGTCAAAAGAAATCAGCCAAGATCTCAGGAAGAGGATTGTGGACTTGCACAAGTCTGGTTCATCCTTGGGTGCAATTTCCAGATACATAAAGGTGCCTCATTCATCTATACACACAATTATACGCAAGTAAAAACAAGATGGGAATGTCCAGCCATCAGACCGCTCAAGAAGGATATGGATTCTGTATACCAGAGATGAACGTGCAAGAACAAAAGCAAAAGAACTTGTTAAGATGCTGGTGGAAGCAGGTAAAATTGTGTCATTATCAACAGTTAAACGAGTACTGTATCAGCATGGGCTGAAAGGCCAATCTGCAGGAAGAAGCCATTACTCCAAAAGAAACATAAGGAAGCCAGATTAATGTTTACAAATGCACCCAGGAACAAAGATCTTAATTTTTGTAGACATGTCCTGTGGTTTGACGATACTAAAATTGAGCTATTTGGCCATAATGACCATCATTACTTTTGGAAGCAAAAGGGAGAAGCTTTGAAGCCTAAGGACACCATCCTAAATGTGAAACACGGGAGTGCCGCACTTCACAAAATAGATGGCATCATGAGGAAAGAAGATAATGTGTCAATACTGAAGCAACATCTCAAGACATCAGCAAGGAACTTAAACCTTGGGTGGAAATGGGTCTTCTAAATGGACAACGACCAAAAGCATACTGCCAAACTGGTTGCAAAGTGGATAACAAAGTCAATATTTTGGAGTGGCCAACAGAAAGCCCAGGAAGACAGATGCGAGCAAGGCAACCTACAAACATGGCTCAGTTACACCAGTTCTGTCAGGAGGAATGGGCCCAAATTCCTACCAACCATTGTGAGAAGCTTGTGGAAGGATATCCAAAATGTTTGACCCAAGTCATACAGTTTAAGGGCAATGGTACCAAATGCTAATAAAATGTGAGTAAACGTTTGACTTTGCAGAAAGTAATAGAAATGTCTTAAAACATTCTGTCTCTCAATATTCTGGCATTAGGTAAATATAAATAATTTGGTTCCTAATTGACCTAAAACAGGAAAGGTTTATTCTGACTTCATGTCAGATAGTGAGAAAAACATTAGATTTGTCTTTTTCGATATTGTATGTACACTTCTGGTTCCAACTGTAAGCACTTTTGTATTGAAAAAAGTATAACAAGATCAATAAATGTGTTTGACCTGAATACCATATGTTCAGCATATTTACATTGATAAATCTGACCTAGTGTGTCTTGCTTCTCCAATATGATACATTTCAATAGTGAGATATTTACCTGATCCAACTGTTTAGCTATCCTGGATTTAATTATAGTGATTAACTCCGAGAGGACGTTTTTTTTTACAGCTAATAATTAACTATGCCCATGTTAATGCCGGCCAGAGAATACAGAAAAGACATGTATTACACTGGAATTGTTTAATAGGCTCGCCAAACATTTAATAATAATATTTTTAACTAACCACTTCTATTTATCTAAATTATTTTAGCCAGCATGGGAATTCATGTTATGTTCTAAATATAGTCACATTTACAAAATAACATAGTCATTTAGAGCTTATGCCCATGGGAAAAGTGTGTGCATGGAGTCTGAACGTCAGTACACAGAGCTCCTAAACACTCCATGTGCTGTCTGTCATATGGTGTCATTAAAATAGATTATCTACCACTATTAACATGGAATGCATAATATTAAAGTTTGATATTGCCATAATCATACTGACATGGAGAATCATTTTCCAAGTTATTAAAGAAAAAAAAAAAACAACACCCCCATCACCGTTCCTTTCCCCCCACAAAAATTAGAGAATTGAAATTCTTCACCATTTCTTCGCACTTGAAATTTTTATCTTATTTTTTCAATGTATTGTTTGGTAAAATGGCAATTTCAATAGAATAATAAAAACTTTTGGCTATTGAACAAAGGGGAATAAAAAATGAAAACATTAAAGTAAAAGTTGGTCATGGAGGCAAGGGGCATAAAGACTTCCAGATATTAAATCTGGAGTGTAAGCATCTTTGGCAAGTCATGGACCAGACGGTCACAACTGGGTATGAGCGAACCCGAACTGTAAAGTTCAGGGTTCGTATTGAACACCAGGTGTCCGAGTCTTGCACCTAAACACAGACTATTACCTGTATGTCCAGTTCCTGTTTGGGCTTATCATCCGAATAAAGCTTGTTGAAAGATTGCAGACCAGCCAATCAGCAAGCTTATCCAGTTTTGACACTTCTGCTTCCATCACAGCAATGTCAAGTATTGGCAAGCTTTGATTGGCAAGGGAAATCACTGTAAAAAAAAAAGATGTGTTTTTCCACCCTATTTTGATAGCTAGCAACAGTAAAGTAAACAGATGGGGGCTGGTATGTGTGTTTTATTTCAAATAAAGGATTTTTTCAGTGTTTGCCTTTCATTTATTTTCACTTACGGGGGGTGTCTCATAGATGCCACCCATTACTAATCCAGGGGATTTTGGCAGATGTCATTCTTTGACAAATCACAGCTGTCATTAACGCCTTATATTACCCTGATTGCCACCGCACCAGGCCAATAGGGATAAGTCAAGAATAGCAATTCTGGTCAGATGCTGGCTGTTATTTTTAGGCTGGGTGGGCAACATCCATGGCTCCTCCCATCCTGATAATACCAGCCCCCACCTGTTTGCTTTACCATGGCTGGTTATCAAAACTGTGGGACCCTACTCCTTTGTTTTTTTAGATTATTTAAATAATCTAATATATAAAGCTGAATGTGTGTATGTGTGTATGTATGTATGTATGTCCGGGATTGGCATCTGCACCGTCGCAGCTACAGCCACAAAAATTTGCACACTCACACTTCTGGACCCCGAGAGCGTCATAGGCTATGTTTTGAGGGGAAATTTTAACCTTGCGCTTTACAGTTATTCACCAAAAAACCTGCCTCCATTAAAGCGAATGGAGCTGGGAGCCACAGTGCAGCCAGAACTTCAGAAGAATGCGCAGCCACGCCCTTATATGGAATGTTGGCGTGTTACAATGCAGCCAGGGAAAGAGGCAGACACAGACAGGGTAAGAAACAGACATAGACAGGGTAAGAGACAGACACAAAGAGACAGACACAGACAAAGAGATAGACTGACAGGGAAAGAGACAGACACAGACAAAGAGACAGAGACAGACACAGGGAAACAGACAGACAGGGAAAGAAAGGGAAACAGACAGACAGGGTAAGATACAGACAAAGACAGGTAAAGAGACAGACAAAGAGACAGACACAGGGAAAGAGACAGAGGGAAAGAGACAGACAGGGAAAGAGAGGGAAAGAGAGACAGGGAAAGAGACAGACAGGGAAAGTGACAGAGATAGATAGACAGACAGGGGAAGAGATAGACAGACAGGGAAAGAGATTGAGACAGACGGAGAAAAAGTCAGAGACACAGACAAAGAGAGAGAGACACAGAGAGATATATACAGAGGGGGAGACAGACAGAGAATGAGAGAGAAACAGGGAGACAGTTACTATCCCGGGCGTTAATACATTCTATTTATACATTCTATCCCGGGAATGTTAATACTTTCTATTTTGTTAACAACAGCTATTAACCCGGGCGAAGCCGGGTAGTACAGCAAGTATATATATATAAAGCTGTATGTGTGTATGTCCGGGATTGGCATCCGCACAACCGTAGCTACAGCCACAAAATTTTGCACACTCACACTTCTGGACCCCAAGAGCGTCATAGGCTATGTTTTGAGGGGAAATTTTAACCCCGGTCTTTACAGTTAAAAACCTGCCTCCATTAAAGCGAATGGAGCTGGGAGCCACAGTGCACCCAGAACTTCAGAAGAATGTGCAGCCACGCCCTTATATGGAATGTTGACGTGTCACAAGGCAGCCAGGGAAAGAGGCAGACACAGACAGGGTAAGAAACAGACATAGACAGGGTAAGAGACAGACACAAAGAGACAGACTGACAGGGAAAGAGACAGACAGGGAAAGAGAGGGAAAGAGAGAGATAGGTTAAGAGACAGACACAGACAAAGAGACAGAGACAGACACAGGGAAACACACAGACAGGGAAAGAGAGGGAAAGAGACAGACAGACAAAGAGACAGACACAGGGAAAGAGACAGAAAATGCAAAGAATCCGGCACACTCAATAAAGTGATTTCCAAAGATAATATTTCGTTTCAATGGTTTTATTGTTCTTGTGAGGATATCAGAAAATGGTATATGTACAAGTCCAACGTTTCGACCAAAACATATGGTCTGTTTCAAGGACTATGAGACAGAAAACAATACGTCAAAATAAGACAATTTACATACAATAAAATTAAAACATATAGTTACATAAAGAACTATTGTACGGAAAAAAGGAGAAATTTTGAAAATAGATATATGTCCCAATGGGAAAGGGAAAAGAAAACAGGGATTACACTGAGTTTCTCCACAAGAACTCACAATTTTTATGAGAATAACAGTAATATTTCATTACAACAATATACATCAAATTTTCAATGAGAGGAAAAAGAAGGAAAAAAATAACAAAGGAAGTTGTTGAGTAACACGAACCTCAAAAAGTTATGGTATGATGTGTATCACATGAGATATTCACTCGCATGTATTTTATATGTTACTCTTATAGCCTAAGACCAAAAGAAGGATAAATCAGTGATTACATGAGAATATGATTAGATATATAACAGGAGATGAAGTCATACAAGTCATCAAGGGACAACGTCACTATGGGGGATAAGTGTAATTACCTTAATACCCTCACATAGGTGGATAGGATGACTAACGTCCTCTTATTGGATTAGATTTTAACAAGAAGCTGTGTAACCAATGACATAAAGATTAGATATGAGGCATCTGTATGTATGAGCAGCATGAGTAATACGCTAATTGTTGTCATATGAAGTGCAGAAATATACGTACATGATCGTCTAACCATCTAAGACGGGAGAAAGTAATATTCCTCACGGCTTTACAACATATGCCAAAAATGCAATCATGAGAAAAGCAGCAACTTAATTGGATTAGATCCACAGGTCAATCATACCTATAGCTCATGATCTAGAACGTATAAGGAGAGATTACAATATAAGTAGCTGTCATATTACCAAGAAAACACATCAGTGTAATGGGAGCGTCTGCATAAATAGCAGGGGTAAAAAATGACATGATCACCTGTAAATTGCTTGTCTATGTATGGCACCTGTTAAGGGCTGAATAAGATTCAATTGGATAGGTACAATAGGGCACCTAGGTATAAACAGGACATAGTATTAAGGTATGAACCGGTCAATTTATCAAAAACAGGGGTGATAAAGTGCTTACCCACAAAGTGAGATAATAGGAAAAATCCTGGGTATGAAGGTGGGGCCTGTTATACGAGATAAAAATAGTTGGGGTTTAGTGTATTAAAAATACACAAGAAATTAGGGGACCTGGTCCAAAAACATACCTTATGTCTGTCCTGGTGAACGTTATGCCCAAGAGTGCCTGGAGGTGGCTGGTGACCTGCCGCATGTGTTCTTTATGTAACTATATGTTTTAATTTTAATTTTATTGTATGTAAATTGTCTTATTTTGACGTATTGTTTTCTGTCTCATAGTCCTTGAAACAGACCATATGTTTTGGTCGAAACGTTGGACTTGTACATATACCATTTTCTGATATCCTCACAAGAACAATAAAACCATTCAAACGAAATATTATCTTTGGAAATCACTTTATTGAGTGTGCCGGATTCTTTGCATTTTCTGGACTTATTATTTTTTCCGAGCACCTAAAGCCTCTCTTGCTTAGTGAGCCAGGCATTTCTATTACAGGGAAAGAGACAGACAGGGAAAGAGAGGGAAAGAGACAGACAAAGAGACAGACAAAGAGACAGACAAAGGGACAGATGACTCGCCCACCCCAGGGCCATGGGACACCCGGTGCTTGGCCGGACTAGTCCGGGGGTCGTCAGTGGTGGCGGGGCCCGACTCCGTGGCCCTGGTGGGTGTCAATTAAATATGGCTGGTGAATAAAGTTTATGGTTGTCGTGACGCCACCTGTGGTTTGCGGCTATTAAGCCGCCGCTGCTGTATGGGGCCTCCGGGGCTGATGGTATGGCAGCTTAGATGGTCCTGCTCCCCACAGGTGGAGCGGTACCCCGGGGCAACAGTTGGTGCTCGTGAGAGTCTATGGTGTGATGTTGTGTGAATAATACGGTGCAGGGCCGACAGGCAGTGAAAGAAACAGGCACAAACAGTAGTCTCTTTACCTTCTCCTCTTTTACTTGGGAAACAGTTAGTCCTGGGAGACCGTTACAGGTGGTAGAGGGCTCCGGCCGGCCTGGAAGTAACTGAGGTATATTTTTGGCCAGATGAGTATGAGGCCTACTCCTGCTCTTTCCTTACTGTTATAGGACCCTGCTCTCTGGATTGGCAATGGCCCTCTTGCTGCTGGGACCTGTGGTTCGTCCCTTTTTCTGTGTGGTAGGCTGTGCAGGCCCTCTCTGGTGCTTCTCTGCTGGAGTTCACACCGGGCCCTTGGGATGCAGCTGTACCTTCAGATTGCTTCTGAGCCAGGGGGCTTGCTGCTCTCCTGCCCTCCGGATTCGGCTACCAGGGAAGGATTTTACACCCTGGCAACCACAGATTCCGATGTCTGAGTCTCTTCTGTGCCTCCCTGCTCCTTCTGCTTCACTGGGCCAAGCTACTCCAGCTCCAGGCCCCAGTCCGCAGGACAGCACTACTCTGCGCCTGCTTTCTCTGCTTTCTCTCTACAGACTGAACACTAACTCCTCCCTCAGGTCAGACTTAAGGAATGCTCCCTGGAACTCCAGGTTCAGAGCTCCCCCTGCTGGCCCGAGGGAGGAACTGCGTTGGATGTTGAACTTACTGGCCAAGGATTCCCCCAATTACCTCAAGGCTCAGCATTAACCCTTTGGAGGGACAATGCTGTTGTGGCGACCAGGTCCTGGGGCGCCACACAGACACAGGGAAAGAGACAGACACAGGGAAAGAGACAGACAGACAAGGAAAGAGATAGACGGAGAAAGAGACAGACAGACAAAGAGATAGAGAGAGAGAGAGAGAGAGACACAGAGAAATATATACAGAGGGGGAGACAGACATTATAATTACATTTCTATCTATTTGTTTTGCGGTTTTTGTGTGCAGAATACATTTTTGTTAATACATTCTATTTTGTTAACATCAGTTATTAACCCGGGCGAAGCCAGGTAGTACAGCTAGTTAAAAATAAAATGCTATAGGATCCCCTTTATTTTGATATCCAGCCACAGTAAAGTTCACAGATTGGGGTTGCAGCCTTTAGTTGTTGATTTACCTGCTCTGGCTCAAAATATGGTGGAAGCCCATGTAATTTTTTAAAATTAAATTAAACTTAATTTAAAATTCATTTGTATGAGGTTTGTTGGCTGAGTCCAGTTTGGCTGATGAAATCAATTTTTTTTAGTCTATACTGGGTCAGCAAAATGAGTATCCACGGATTTGCTCACCACTAGGCACAACACCTTATTGTTTGCAGGTATACAACTTGTATTTCAGTGAATCTACTTTCATTTAGTGCTGCAGGGGTTAAGGAATCTTTCCTATCTGGCTGTCATCGGATGCCTTAATCTCAGCTGCAGCTCTGTTGTGACCACTCTCCTTTACTATAAAAAGTCACGTGTCTTAGTATCTGATGCTGGTTATAGATTCTCATTTCTATCCTGAATGACCACTTTGACAGTAGCCTGATTCTGGAAGAAGCTGATGAGTCATGACTAATGCAAATATGATGTTTAGCTGCATTGGTGGAGCTTGGAGTGTTTTCCTATTTGTGTCTTTTTCCCCCTCTGTTTTATTGCAGTGGTGAGACTAGTGTTCTTGCTGAACTTCTCACTAGCCAGGGTGAGTTGAGGGCAAGTGAGAGCCTAGGTACGTGATGGCAACTGGGGGAATGTCACGTATTGGGACAATAGAGAGTATAGGGTACAAACTCAGATGAGTTGCAGGAGGTGTCCCCTCTCCCTATTTCCAGTGCCATTCATCTTTACTAATTCATCATTAGCCTTGTGTCACGTTGTACTCTGAGCATCCGTACACTCTGGCGTGATTATAATAGTACATGTTTAAAATAGAATTTTCTGAAAAAACATCGAACTTGTAAACTAGACTCTAATTGTATCTTATTTTTCTATTTTTTGTTTCCTTACAGTTCATCGCCTTTGCTTCCTTGTTCTTCATCTTGGTATCTATTACAACGTTTTGTCTGGAGACCCATGAAGCATTTAATTCCATCATCAATAAAACTGAAACTGTGAATAATGGCACAGAAATGGTGTCATTAATTGAAATTGAGACTGACCCTGCATTGACATACGTTGAAGGAGTTTGTGTGGTATGGTTTACATTTGAGTTTTTAGTACGTGTCACTTTCTGCCCTGACAAACTTGAATTCGTCAGAAATCTACTAAACATTATAGATTTTGTGGCTATATTGCCATTTTACCTGGAGGTTGGACTAAGTGGGCTGTCCTCCAAAGCTGCTAAGGATGTATTAGGATTCCTCAGGGTTGTGAGATTTGTCCGCATCCTCCGAATTTTTAAACTAACTCGCCATTTTGTAGGACTAAGAGTGCTTGGGCACACACTTCGAGCTAGCACTAATGAATTTTTACTTCTCATAATATTTTTGGCTCTAGGAGTCTTAATATTTGCCACAATGATCTACTATGCTGAGAGAATAGGTGCCAGTCCAAATGATCCATCAGCAAGCAAGCATACACAGTTTAAAAATATTCCAATTGGTTTTTGGTGGGCCGTGGTCACTATGACTACATTGGGGTATGGTGACATGTATCCCCAGACTTGGTCAGGGATGTTGGTAGGAGCACTATGTGCTTTGGCTGGTGTACTAACAATTGCAATGCCTGTTCCAGTCATTGTTAACAATTTTGGAATGTACTACTCCCTTGCTATGGCAAAACAGAAACTTCCAAGAAAAAGAAAGAAATATATTCCTCATGGACCTCAGGCTGGCTCTCCTACATTCTGCAAGATGGATCTTAATATTGGATGCAACAGCACACAGGTGGATACATGCCTTGGTAAAGACAACCGCTTGATGGAGCACAACATGTCAGGTACAGTAGAAGAATAGTGAAACAGATCAAGTGCAATACCTTTTCTTTGTTTGAAGTAACACTTTAGGACCGTTTTGTACTATATTCAAGACATTGGTGTTTTTTAGCTTATATATCATAATGTGAATATTGGGTATAAGAATAATACCATATTGAGTCTCATAGAAAATGCATTTAAAAAACAAGCCATTAGATTTTTTTATGATAGCTTAATGGAAGTGTATTACATGCGATTATCAAAAAATGTCAAAACTGAATCCAAAGGATCTGGGAGGAAAAAGAATACCACGGGTGAATTGAAGAGCCAACTTTTGTGTGGTGTACCTTCCTTTTTCATATTTACACCACATTGTAGTTATTAAGTTATTAAGATTTAAAAAAACAGTATAATAACATTATTTAGTGTACATAATACCATATTACTGAATTTTGGTTAAAATTATTGGATTGTTAGGGTATAACTTTATCTGTTGTCCCTACCTCCCTCAATAGTCCAGTCTTCCCTTTTGCTCACAATACTTTTACATTTCTTGACCGGTAGCTTCTAACCCTATTGCTACCAAGGGTTTTTGGAGAATTGGCACATCTGGTTGACAGGACAGTTTTTGTACTCTTGACGTGTGCAAATAAAGTCTAAATGACAAATGAAAAAGAAATTAAACCCTCATACCTATATATTTTCTGAAAGTAGACATCGGGCTTCTTGCCAAATTATACTCAGCACTTTATATACCACAGGCACCTTCTAGCTATTTTGAATTTAATTATTTTTTTTTTTTTGTAAAAAATGCATACAAATTGATATTACTGGCTAAAAGTGTGGCACGAAGAGAAAATTAGATATACCACACATCCCTAAAATAAAAGTTTGACATGTACAGAGTGCATACCTTTAGAAAATCAAAAGAACTGGAAAGACTATATTTTTTGAAATTTTCAAAAACCTATAATATTTTTTAACGGTCAATTAAGTTCTCTAGTGCCTTTGAGGGGCCGATATATTAAAAGCTCCACATAAATCACCACATTTTAAAATGTGAGCCCCTTTGAGTATGTAAAATCGTATTTGGAAAGTTTTTCTTTACCCTTCAGGTAAAATATTTTTTTTTTTCCATTAATAAGTATTTTTAGCCTACAATTTTTCAGTTTCACAAGGATTAGTAGGAGAAAAAACACCTCACCATGTGTTATTTCATTTCTGGTAACCTATATGTGGTCGTACTCTTTTGATACATGGCATGTCTCAGAAGAGGAGAAACACCATTTGGCTATTGGAGAGCAGATTTTGCTTGATTGGTTCTCATATGACAAATTGTGTTTTAAGAGCCTCTGAGGGGTTAGTACAGACAAAATGTCCCAAAAGTGACCTCATTTTGGGAACTACACCCCTCAATAAATTCATTTAAGGGAGTAGTGAACATTTGTACCCCACAGGCGTTTGACAAATTTCTTTACCATTGGTTAATGAAAATGAAAAATTTTGGTTGTTACAATATTGTGCAAATTAAGCTTATTTTTTACAAAATGTAATAAGAAAAAATGTACATCACAATACCCTACATGTATGCTATTGTTTTTGCCTAAGGCTCAGTAGGGAAGAGCCACCACTTGGAGTACGCATTTTGCTGGAATGGTTTACTTTTGCCAAATTGCAGTTGCAGATTCCCTAAGGTATTAGTACACAGGAAAGCCCCCAGAAGTGACCCCATTGTAAAACTATACCCATGAAGGCATTTATCACAGGATGAAGTCTCTATTTTAGCCCCCAAAACATCTTCTTCAATAATTTTATGTGCAGCAGATAGCAAAAAATTAAAATGACATATTTTCCTCCTATATTATGATTTTTCTTTTTCAATGAAGACAGTGTTGCAAAAGTGACATTAACTTTATTTTGTGAGTCAGTAAAATTAAGGAAATGCAGAATTTATATAGTTTTATTTATGTTTTACTCTGTTTTCACAATAAAAATACTTCATAAAAAACAAAAAAATATATATTTTTTGTTGTCATATAAAGGAAGACATAATCCTTTTATTTTTCTCTTGCCATATCTGTATGAGAGCTTATTTTTGGCAGGACTAGTTGTAGTATTTACTGGTACATGATCAAATGATCGTCAGTCAAAAAAGCAATTCTGGCTTTGTCTTTTTTATGATGTTTTCTTGGCGGGATAAATAGAGTGCTCATTTTATAGTTTGGGTCATTATGGATTCTGGCTTTTTTTATCACATTGACTGGGAGAGCTAAGGGAAAGTTAATTTTATAGTTCAGGTTGTTACAGATGTAGCAATTCTAAATTTATGTATTTTTTTCAATAATAAAGAACTTAAAAGAAAAAAAAGGGCTATTTCCATTTTTTTGCATGATTTTTTTTTTCCTGGTATGATACCACTTATTCTTACACAAGGACAGGGGGAGGTTACACATCACTTCTTTCCTGCCTATGCAACATTGCAATTCTTCTCCCCTTTTCCTGCTTTACACTAGGTTGAAGGGGTCATGGACAATTTAATTTGTGGTCAAGCCCCACATATAACCCATAACCCCTAATATCCTAGTCTTGATCATAACTACTGATTCAAAATAAGCCCTGGATCGCCTCGGTAGCTGCAATCTAGACGGAAATATGGTCATTACTCGACAGGATCTATCTCGTATAACTGAGTTGCCAATCTGTAGGGACGTAGGAAATATGTCCTTGGCAGGGAAATGTCTGATAACCGGCATACCTATCATGTCCTCCATGTTCTAAGGGAATTTGTCAGCCGGATGTCACCCTTCAAATTACATATACTCTGGCAAAAATTAAGAGACCACTGCAAAATTATCAGTTTTTCTGATTTTTCTCTTTATAGGTATATTTTTGAGTAAAATGTAAATTGTTCTTTTATTCTATAAACTACTGACAACAGGTCTCCAAATTTCCATGCAATACATTTTGTATTTATTTTCTGAAAATGAGAAATGGTCAAAATAACAAAAAAAGTGCATTTCTTTCAGACCTCATTTTGCAGTGGTCTCTTAATTTTTGTCAGAGCTGTATATGCATGTAACACTTTCAAAGACAAGTCAGGCAATACCGTTAGATAGCTAGATCGTTCCTCTGTTACTGAGAAATCAGCCTTTAAGTTGGTATGCAAATAAGGCCGAAAGACTATTGTAGATCTGCAGCCTCTGTCACTCCAGCTCTATCCCTGCACTACATCACCACCTTTTACTTGACTGAAATATGCTAATTAGTGGTGGGGTTGGGGTTACACAGTGATGGGGGACTACAGTGCATAAGACAACTAGTCTTCTAGTGATAATCTGCTACTAATACAACACTTTTTTTTTTTAAACTACAAGAAGCAGCGTAGTAAGTATCACATCACTAGAATCAGAGACTCTGCCCCAACATTATGCTTGCCTTAGATTATATAGTAAAGGCTGTCTGGCAGGTGCTCTGTAAAGAAAATGTTTTTGAAACAAATTAGTAATTTTTCCTGAAAAAATTCTGATTGTATTTACATTTTCTCTGTATTAGTGTTTAGAAATGTCAATACTGTATATTGCAACTAGTAGAAGGCGGATCCCGGCACAAGGACGTCCAAAAATTCCAGAAGTGTGCATAAAACTTCACATTTATTAAAAAATAAAAACAGCATAAAAATAACTCCTCCGATCAATGCATTTTAGACGCGATCGTCCTTAGTCATGGATCATGACTAAGGACGATCGCGTCTGAAACGCGTTGATCAGAGGAGTTATTTTTATGTTGTTTTTATTTTTTTAATAAATGTGAAGCTTTATACACACTTCTGGAATTTGTGGACGTCTTTGTGCCGGGATCCGCCTTCTACTAATTGTCTCCAGCCTTCCCTATCCAGTGAGCACCATCCAGACTCTCCTCTAAGAATTTCCCCTGTTTTGGTGAGCTAATATTCACTTGTGTATATTGCAACTGTCTTGAAGCTATGGGTTCAATTCTTGAGAAAGGCAACATTTGTAAAGACTTTTTATATTCCCTTTTTATATTTGTTTTGTAATTTGACGCAAAAGTGGGGAAAAGTCTTTAGAGATGTTAGATAAGTCAACTTTTTTTTTAAAATGTTTTATATTTGACATACATATGTAGTTTTCAGTTACTAACATTTCAATAATATTCTTTCATATCACATTAAATTTTTTATACCTCATTTCTTTGGTACAAATCCTTCCTAAATATTACTAGGTGAGGATAGTTCAGGAAGTGACCAGCCTCTATCACCTGGGGAAAGGCATCCGATGAGACGCTCCAGCACCAGGGACAAGAACAGAAGAGCGGGAACATGTTTCCTCCTGACAGCAGGTGACTACTCGTGCAATACTGATGGAGGGATTCGGAAAGGTATGAGCTTCCTAAATTCTTACATTTATAGTACCACGCCAAACCAAAAAGAAAAAATCCCTATTTAAAATATCAAATTTTTATTCAGTCAACTTACTAAAAAACTGTCAGTGCAGTCACATATATTAGCCACAAATTACACAGGTGGAAGAAAGGTGAAAGGGACCAGTGCGCTGAGCATATCAATGGTGTTTTCAGGGTAAAGTTTGGCAGGGGTAGGGGTCACCTAATGCTGACCCTATACTTATCCCCTACCTACCAGCGGAGTGTTAAACACCCTAGCTTACTTGGTGCCCCCGCTCCTCGGCGGCTGTCCCTTACTGACCCTCCACTCCACATACACTATCACCATCACCATACACCGTGTGTAAATATATTGTGCAGATCATGTATCTGTCTGATAACTGCTCTCTACAGTCCAAAAGAGTACCAACTATAATGGTGTAAGAGAAAAATATCTCATACCAATACTCGTGCACATATATTTAAGGTTGCAGTACCATAATAGCTGTACATTACATTAAAAATATAAATAGTACTTATCCCATCACAAATGAGGGTCCCATCTCATCTCAACGCGTTTCTCCCTCAGAATGTCTGGGGGTTCATCAAGAGATGTTCAAATATTCAAAGGATATTCAAATGTTGAATCCTCATGCCGGTCACACAGTGGAGATCTGGGTGATATCATGCCCAATAGTGTCACTTAGGACCATACAATCAGGGTCCGGTCTCATTGGTGGTGTCAGGGATAATGCCATTATCCCTGACACCACCAATGAGACCGGACCCTGACATTCTGAGGGAGAAACGCGTTGAGATGAGATGGGACCCTCATTTGTGATGGGATAAGTACTATTTATATTTTTAATGTAATGTACAGCTATTATGGTACTGCAACCTTAAATATATGTGCACGAGTATTGGTATGAGATATTTTTCTCTTACACCATTATAGTTGGTACTCTTTTGGACTGTAGAGAGCAGTTATCAGACAGATACATGATCTGCACAATATATTTACACACGGTGTATGGTGATGGTGATAGTGTATGTGGAGTGGAGGGTCAGTAAGGGACAGCCGCCGAGGAGCGGGGGCACCAAGTAAGCTAGGGTGTTTAACACTCCGCTGGTAGGTAGGGGATAAGTATAGGGTCAGCATTAGGTGACCCCTACCCCTGCCAAACTTTACCCTGAAAACACCATTGATATGCTCGGCGCACTGGTCCCTTTCACCTTTCTTCCACCTGTGTAATTTGTGGCTAATATATGTGACTGCACTGACAGTTTTTTAGTAAGTTGACTGAATAAAGATTTGATATTTTAAATAGGGATTTTTTTCTTTTTGGTTTGGCATAATATTGGAATCCTTTTTCTACTGTTTGTGGTATATTTATAGTACCACACAAGTTAATTACTATATAAAGGAGAGTTGGGCAACTATTGGCACTCCAGCTACGGTAGTTTTCACATATCCATGTAATTGCATTTATACTAACTGAATTTGTTCTATAAAATGCAAAACTATATATTCAGATGGAAAAATTAGATTTACAGCTGGGGTTCCAAGAGCGTCCATCCTTAATATAGTGCACTATTTATCAAGCTGTTGGAGATATAAGGCTTAGCATTGCTTATTGCAGAAAGCCAGTCTCAATACCTACTAACATATAGAAATCTAACATTATATTATATAATATGTATAGACTTAAAAAACAATGCACAGAAATATGTAGAAATAGAGCAGATATTGCATACTTAAGGATCTGAAGTATAAGTACCTGAAGAGATTTTTTGGGTACTTAAAAATCAGTCCCCCAAATTTTTTATTCAGTAGACCTGTGTAACTGTGTATGTAATGTAGTGTAAATCAGCAAATATACTCATTGATTGCCTCTTTCCTGTTCCTGTCCTCTTCTCTCTCACGTGACTGCAACTCCAACTTGCTGGATCACATTATGGTTTATGTGTCATCCGGAATTCATTTCTACAACATAAGTCTATGGAGCATCATTCTAAGGCTCCATAGACTTACATTGTAAGGCCTCGGTTCCACTTGTGCAGAGCTTCTGATATCGGAAGTGATATGCTAATGACCCTTTGCTGTGAGTGTGAGCCGAGGGTCATGTGACTGTGATCCGATCTTGCGATTGCATCACAGCTGCGGAGGAGAGGGAGGGAGCACTTTATCCCTCTCCTCCATGACCTGTCTCTGCGGTCGGATGACATGCGAGTGCACTGCGATGTTTCACACGCACCCATAGACTCTTGTGCGTGAGCCGAGATTCGCTGCCAAATGCTGAAATTCTTTTCTCATGCTGATATGGCATGAAAACTCAATTACAGATGGATACTGCCCCATAGTTTTGCACTAGTACGAGTGCAATATGATGTTTTATCAGAATGCACTCGTCCGTGCAAAATGCAAGTGGAACCGAGACCTAAATTTGGTTTTCCGGCTCACACACATTTCCCGGTATGAGTCGATGAGATGGAATTTTATTTACGTGACTCAGAAGATGTCTGGAGAAACCCTGGAAACCATGAAGATGGCAATCATTGAGTAGATTAACACTCTTACACTACATTACATACACAAGTATGGGGAATGAAAATTGGAAAATGCAAGTGATTCTTTAAGACAGTATATCTTGTCCAACTCAGAATCCTTACTTTCTTAATGGCAGTCCCATCATCAAGCATTTTATATATATATATATGTATATATATATATAAAAAAAAAAAAAGAAAAACAATATTAATACTCAAAAACTTGATAATTTACCTTCTAGTCATCCACATTAAGAATTTCCCTACTGACTAAAATAATAATTAATTGTTTGTACATTACATGACATAGCCATAGTAAAGCAGGTCATACGGACAGTTTTTATTTAGACTACCACGAGTTACATTAAATATTACACTAAGATCACACATGCCATTGTGCCATGGCTTTGACATGGTTCATAGGGCAGGTTGTTTTTCCAATTACAGAAATATATCTTTACCTTTCAATAATACCCACCACCAAAACAGCAATTTATACAAAGTGTATAAGTATAAACACAGGTTTAAATGAGTTGTCTATGATTTTTCAAAATGTGTGTAAAGGCAGGATATTGATGTGACAGCTGCAGTCTCAGTGGTCTTGTTGGCATGCGTGCCATGTGACTGTTACGGCCAGTGATGGGACATGTCGTCATACTGCAGGACCAGCGTGAACCACCAGAGCAGTAGTGTAGGAATGCAGGTGGTTTAAATAGGTGAGTAACACTTTTTTAATTATGCTATATTATTTTTTGTCTTTATTCAAATTTTTAAAAAGCATGGATAACTCATTTAAACAGTAGGGATATTAATTAACATAGAATTTTTTTAGAGGCACACCTGTGCAATAATCATGCTGTCTAATCAGCATCTTGATATGCCACACCTGTGAGGAGGATGGAGAAAGGCTCACTAGCACAGATTTAGATAGATTTGTGAACAATATTTGATAGAAAAATAACTTTTGCGTACAAAGAAAAAGTCTAAAGCGGGCTTTACACGCTAGCGATGTCGCGAGTGATAGCACCCACCCACGTCGGTGGCGTGTCGCGGGGTGATTGCTGCCGTAGAGAACAATATTGCTACGGCAGCGTCACATGCAATTACCTGTTCAGCGACGTCGCTGTGGCCGCCGAACAATCTCTCCTTTAAGGGGGAGGTTCGTTCGGCGTCACAGCGGCATCACTAAGCGGCCGCCCAGTAGAAGCGGAGGGGTGGAGATGAGCGGCCGGAACAGCCCGCCCACCTCCTTCATTCCTAATTGACAGCGGCCGCAGGTGCGATGTTGCTCCTCGTTCCTGCGGTGTCACACATAGCGATGCGTGCTGCCGCAGGAACGACAAACAACCTACATTCCAAATGAGGAACGATTTTTTAAAAATGAACGATGTGTAAACAACGAACGATTTGACATTTTGCGATCGTTATTGATCACAAAAAGGGGTCACACACAATAACATCGCTAACGAGGCCGCATGTGTGTCACCAACATCATGACCCCGACGATATCTGGTTAGCAATATTGTTTTATGTAAATGGGCCTTTAGAGTTTAGACTTCAACACATGAAAATGGAAGTTTTTATATTTTTGTTCAGTGTTTTTACCTTACACCCTGACGTTTTAGTTAATTTATTAAAGCACAACTGCAGCTGTTTTTTTTTCAGTGCTGGAATGGTGCTTTAAATTTAAGTCCATTGTCCTAGTCTTATACTTACCATCTCTCGGCTTCACCTTTTTCCGGCGTTACTCCCGCACCACGATGCAACCTTGTAACTGTAACTTCTCACTGTCTGTAAGTCAGAATTAACGTCAAAAGAGCTCAGTACAAGTCTATGAGAGCCAGAACTCTAGTCCATGAAAAGCTGGAGCAGGCAGCAGGACACAAACTGCAGGAGACTAATGGGAGCAACACCAATAACAGATGAAAACACAGGAGGGTGGGTATAAGACCGGGGGAAGGAGACTTAGATTTACAAGAGCACTCCAGCGGTGAAATAGAAAATGATGCTTTAATATTCAATATTTTTGGTCAAATTTTTCCTTAACTCTTTGCACAGAATTTTCCCAATTATAATAAAAAATGGTGCATCCTATACTTTACATTCTTATTAAGGTGTTTACATTAATCATAAGGAACTACCCTAAAATAATCACAATATTTCCCCCTACTTCTAACAAGTCCCATGGCTTGATAAATGTGCTCTTAAGATATTTATGTACAACGAATGATTGTATGCTGTTCAATGTAATGCTTTGCTCCTATTTTTATTTCCTTCATCTCCCAAAGATGTTTGCTAACAAGTTGCTTGGCAATGTATGTCGCTCAGTCTAATCATGTAATCATTTTCGTCTCATGTTCTCATTTTATTTTTAAGTCTGATTGTCCTGTAAACATATTGTATAGTATAAATTGTACACAATTGTAATACACCATAAATATCTATCGGACAACGAAACAATATTAGACTCTAGACTTGACTTATAGAAGTGATAAGTAAAATTAGAAGTTCAATAAAGTAGCTGTCATCAGTTACTCGAAGAATTATTCCCAGCTTGGCAAGTTATCACCTATCCACTAGAAATTATTGGATTGATTTGGTGCACCAGCCCTGATAATCAAATTCTATGCTGGGGACTGCAGAAGGTAAGATCCATGGGCCTCACGTCTAGCTGCAAGACACCACTGATCTGGACACTGGACCGGACTCCTGCAAATCAATTCACTCATATCTACTATTAACAGTATAACTAATTTGTGTCTAAATACTTGGGTCCTACCACTGAAATCCCCACTGTCCTCGCCGCAAGGTTCTAAAATGCCTTTTTAGTCTGACAAAATAAATTAAGATAGGGGAGTTGAATTGGTGGCACATCCAGTCATCAACAAGTTAGCAGCTATCCTAAAGGGGTTGTCCACTACTATAAAACCTCTGCTCATGTTTCCCTCAGTTAAAAAAAAAAAGCTTATACTCACAGGTACCATTCCAGCAGTGTCGGTGCTCGGGTTCCCTGGGCTCACATGAGGTTGTGATGTCATGCGAGACCCTGACCCAATCACATCGGCTTCTCTCTACCGGCTTTCAGGCAAATGAGTTAATCAACAGGAAGTGAACGTTGCGGCTGCAACTCAGGAGTGGCACTTCCTGTTGGTTTCTCCTGCATCCAAAGGCGGAGGGACAGAAGCCAAAGGTGATTGGACACAGGACTTCCGTGACATCAAAAACCCATGTGGGCCTGGAAATGCAAACACCAACACCGCTGGAACGGTGTCGGCATGGGCAGTGAGTATAGGCTTACTGATTTTAAGTGGGAGAAACATGAGGAATGAAATGGGGTCCTAGTAGTGGACAACCCATTAAAGATAAGTGATTACTTGTCATTTTGGGAATAATACATATATATATATATATATATTTATATATATATATATATATATATATATATATATATATATATATATATATATATATATACATCTATATATATACAGTTAGGTCCAGAAATATTTGGACAGTGACACAATTTTCGCAAGTTGGGCTCTGCATGCCACCACATTGGATTTGAAATGAAACCTCTACAACAGAATTCAAGTGCAGATTGTAACGTTTAATTTGAAGGTTTGAACAAAAATATCTGATAGAAATTGTAGGAATTGTACACATTTCTTTACAAACACTCCACATTTTAGGAGGTCAAAAGTAATTGGACAAATAAACCAAACCCAAAAAAAAAATTTTATTTTCAATATTTTGTTGCGAATCCTTTGGAGGCAATCACTGCCTTAAGTCTGGAACCCATGGACATCACCAAACGCTGGGTTTCCTCCTTCTTAATGCTTTGCCAGGCCTTTACAGCCACAGCCTTCAGGTCTTGCTTGTTTGTGGGTCTTTCCGTCTTAAGTCTGGATTTGAGCAAGTGAAATGCATGCTCAATTGGGTTAAGATCTGGTGATTGACTTGGCCATTGCAGAATGTTCCACTTTTTTGCACTCATGAACTCCTGGGTAGCTTTGGCTGTATGCTTGGGGTCATTGTCCATCTGTACTATGAAGCGCCGTCCGATCAACTTTGCGGCATTTGGCTGAATCTGGGCTGAAAGTATATCCCGGTACACTTCAGAATTCATCCGGCTACTCTTGTCTGCTGTTATGTCATCAATAAACACAAGTGACCCAGTGCCATTGAAAGCCATGCATGCCCATGCCATCACGTTGCCTCCACCATGTTTTACAGAGGATGTGGTATGCCTTGGATCATGTGCCGTTCCCTTTCTTCTCCAAACTTTTTTCTTCCCATCATTCTGGTACAGGTTGATCTTTGTCTCATCTGTCCATAGAATACTTTTCCAGAACTGAATTGGCTTCATGAGGTGTTTTTAAGCAAATTTAACTCTGGCCTCTCTATTTTTGGAATTGATGAATGATTTGCATCTAGATGTGAACCCTTTGTATTTACTTTCATGGAGTCTTCTCTTTACTGTTGACTTAGAGACAGATACACCTACTTCACTGAGAGTGTTCTGGACTTCAGTTGATGTTGTGAACGGGTTCTTCTTCACCAAAGAAAGTATGCGACGATCATCCACCACTGTTGTCATCCGTGGACGCCCAGGCCTTTTTGAGTTCCCAAGCTCACCAGTCAATTCCTTTTTTCTCAGAATGTACCCGACTGTTGATTTTGCTACTCCAAGCATGTCTGCTATCTCTCTGATGGATTTTTTCTTTTTTTTCAGCCTCAGGATGTTCTGCTTCACCTCAATTGAGAGTTCCTTAGACCGCATGTTGTCTGGTCACAGCAACAGCTTACAAATGCAAAACCACACACCTGTAATCAACCCCAGACCTTTTAACTACTTCATTGATTACAGGTTAACGAGGGAGACGCCTTCAGAGTTAATTGCAGCCCTTAAGGCTACTTTACACACTGCGATATCGGTCCCGATATCGCTAGTGTGCGTACCCGCCCCCATCTGTTGCGCGACACGGGCATATCGCTGCCCGTGCCGCACAACATCGCCCAGAGCCGTCACACATACTTATCTGTCCGGCGACGTCGCTGTGACCGGCGAACCGCCTCCTTTCTAAGGGGGCGGTCCGTGCGGCGTCACAGCGACGTCACTGAACCGCTGCCCAATCGCAGCGGAGGGGCGGAGATGAGCGGGACGTAACATCTCGCCTACCTCCTTCCTTCCGCATAGCGGCCGGGAGGCAGGTAGGGAGACCTTCCTCGCTCCTGCGACGTCACACGCAGCGATGTGTGATGCCGCAGGAACGAGCAACAACCTCGTTACTGCTGAAGTAACGATAATTGGGAATGGACCCCCGTGTCGCCGATTAGCGATTTTTCACTGTTTTGCAACGATGCAAAATCGCTAATCGATGTCACACGCAACGGCATCGCTAATGCGGCCGGATGTGCGTCACGAATTCCGTGACCCCAACGACTCCGCATTAGCGATGTCGTAGCGTGTAAAGCCCGCTTTAGAGTCCCTTGTCCAATTACTTTTGGTCCCTTGAAAAAGAGGAGGCTATGCATTACAGAGCTATGATTCCTAAATCCTTTCTCCGATTTGGATGTGAAAACTCTCATATTGCAGCTGGCAGTGTGCACTTTCAGCCCATATTATATATATAATTGTATTTCTGAACATGTTTTTGTAAACAGCTAAAATAACAAAACTTGTGTCACTGTCCAAATATTTCTGGCCCTGACTGTATATATAGCTATATAGATATATGCATATATATTATTGCTTTAAAATACAAAAACACAGAAAGCAAAGAGCAGACTTAAACATGTAACTTTTAGCACTTCTTGGAACAGGCAAATATGTTTTTTACAAATATACTGTATACTATAAAGAGTTGTCTGAGAATAGAAAATCACAACTGTAAGCGCTGTGGAATATGTTGGCGCTATATAAATAAAAATTTTTATTATTATTTTTTACCAGAATCAGCAAGTCTTTTCGCATTCACATGCACAAAGTTGAGCTTGAATTGATTACAAAACTTATTAACATGATTTTTGCTATTTCTGGTAGAATTGTGTGTAGATTGTGTAGTTTTCTTCTTTTTGAAAGAAATGAACGCAACTAAAATTGATATTCACTAAAGACAGTGTGTTAGTTCAGTGAGTCAATAGGATTTACTTATAAAAATCAATAGAAAACTTTTTTTATCCCTAGAACTAAAGTATTTTTGATGTCTACATTTAACACAACTACATTCTCTGTCCTGCTAGTTTTCCCTTATGAGGCCATATGTAGGCAATCTGTAAAGTTCTAATAGGATGTATGCTTAAAGGGAACCTATCACCAGATTTGTCTCTTATAAGTTGCGGCCAGCACCAGTGAGCTCTTATATACAGCATTCTAGAATACTGTATGTAACTGCCAAAGCTACTCTGTATAACGTGAAAACCACCTTTATTATAATTATCTAAGGGGTGGTCCGGTCCGATGGGCGTCGCTGGTTTCGTTCCGACGCCTCCTCTATCCTGTGCGATAGTTATCCTCCTTCTCTGCCCTGTGTGAATGATGCATCCTACATCATCCAGAGACCTCCATTGCTCTCCTGCACACTTTGATCTGCCCTGTTGAAGGCAGAGCAAAGTATTGTAGTGCACATGTGCGGGCGATCTTTGACCTTTCCTCGTGCGTGCGCATTACAGTATTTTGCTCTGCCCTGACCAAGGAAGATGAAAGTGCGCATGCACAGGAGCACAATGGAAGCTGTATGGGAATGATGCAGGATGCGTAATACACATAGAGGAAGGGAGGAAGATGGAGATCGTATAAGATGGAGGAGGCACCGGACCTGAGACCATCGACGCCCACTGTACCCGACTGCCACCTAGATCAGTATAATAAAGGTGTTTTTTTACGTTATAAAGAGTGGCCAGGGCTCTTATATACAGTATTCTAGAATGTTGTATATAAGGGCTCACAGGTGGTGGCCACAGCTTATAGGAGAAAAACCTTGGGACAGGTTTTTTTAAGTTGCCCAACCCATAGGTCATATAATGTGGGCAAAAGATGTAAAAAGTAAAAACTGAGCTGATATGCTGATGTTGTGCTGATGTCAAATATTGTTCATGTCACCTTACTAGAGAGTTCCTCAGAACTTTCTTGCTTTCTCCTTTCAGACTGAGTTATTTGGAGCCACAGACTAAACATAGTGAAAGATGAAGAACAATTTTTTTTTCTCATGAATGTTTTCATATTTTTTTTGTTTTTATCTATTTAGAATTATTAAACATTTCTTTTAGTGCTAATATTTTGAATTAGAGTTTCATTTGACATCATATTTTAACATTAATATTCAGACAGTAAATCATTTACATTACTTTGGTACTAACCAGATGAAAAAAATTCACATGTTAAATGTATAGTACTGCAACTAGAAATGGGTGATTAGTGAAATATTCAGGTTCGAATGTAATGCAAGTCATTTGGAAACCCAAGCATTTTTCCTGAAGATTTCCCAGAAAAATGCTCAGGTTCCCATTGTCTTGCATTAGATATGTTATATGTGAATATTAGATAGTACTCAGTATTCAGATAACATTATCTGAACCCGAGTGTTTCACTATTAATCCAACTCTAACTATAACATAAATATGTAGCATTTCTTAGAATGGCCAAGATATCCCAATGCTGAAAGGTATAGCGGGCTTTACATGCTGCGACATAGCTAGCGATGTCGCGAGTGATAGCATCTGCCCACATCGGTGGCATATCAAGGGGTGATCGCTGCCGTAGCAAACAATATCGCTACAGCAGCGTCACATGGAATTACCTCTTCAATGACGTCGCCGTGGCCGCCGAACAATCTCTCCTTTAAGGGGGAGGTTCATTTGGTGTCACAGCGGCGTTACTAAGCGGCCACCCAATAGAAGCGGAGGGGCGGAGATGAGAGGGCGGAACATCCCGTCTACCTCCTTCCTTCCTCATTGCGGTATGGTGATGTTTCTCGTTCCTGCGGTGTCACACATAGCGATGTGTGCTTCCGCAGGAACGACGAACAACCTGCATCCTACAACAGCAACGATAATTGGGACTAGAATGACGTGTCAACGATCAACGATTAGGTGAGTAATTTTGATCGTTAATGGTCATTTGTGCATTTCACATGCAACGATGTCGCTAACGAGGCCGGATGTGCGTCACGAATTCCGTGACCCCAACGACATCTCGTTAGCGATGTCGTTGCGTGTAAAGCCCGCTTATAACTCGACATCTACCTACATAAATTCCAATTGTTTATGTTAAGTGTTAACTTTCTGCATTACTATACCTTTTTTGTGTGTTAGTTTAAGAAATACTACAAGTTTATAATAATAAACTAGAATATCATCAAAAACTTAATTTTTTTTCTGTAATTCAATACAATAAGGAAAACCTACAGTGGGGAAAAAAAGTATTTGGTTAGCCACCAATTGTGCAAGTTCTCCTACATAAAAAGATATGAGAGACAAACTGAGAAAACAAATCCAAAAAATCACCTTCTCTGATTTTGCAAGATTTTTTTCCCAAATTATAGTGGAAAATACCGTAATTTTGGATTATAAGACGCAGTTTTCTTCCCAAAAATTTGGAAGGAAAATGAAAGATGCGTCTTAAATCCGAATATAGCTTACCGGGAGGTGGAGAATTGGCTGGGGCTTGTCTATGCAGTTCTCTGTGCGGGTAGCTGGGCGCCTGTTGGTGCGTGCGGGTGCCTGCCTCTCTTCCAGCGGCTGGCTGCCTCTCTGTGCAGGTGGTCAGGTGGCCTGCTGGCTGCCACTCTGTGCGGCTGGCAGTGCGAACTGCAGTGGCTGTGCTGGCAGCAGGGGCTGTACGGTGGGTGTCCCAAATGGTCTGTACATGGTCCGGAATACAAATGATAGCGCCTGAATTCAGCGCATGCCCAGATGGAGCTCTTGCATGAGAGCTCCATTTGCTCATGTGCTGGTTCAGGCACCATTTTTTGGAAGCCCGGACTGCCGACAGAGCATATGGGAAACTCGCCGCACTGGCCTGGTCCACCACACAACCACTGCAGCTTCCGCTGCCAGCACAGACCCACCACCACTGTAGCCGCTGTCAGCACAGACCTGCCACTGTCGCTGCTAGCACTAACCTGCCGCCATCGCTGCCAGCACTGACCCACTGCTGCCAGCACTGATCCGCCACTGCAGAACTGACCCACCACCACCAGCACTGAGCCGCCGCCACCAGCACTGACCTGTTGCCGCCAGCACAGACCTGCTGCTGCTGTCAGCACAGACCCCATTTTTTTTACCTTTTGTTATCTCTAAATTTGGGGTGCGTCTTATAATCCGGGACATCTTGTAAAACATTAAATATGGTAAGTATTTGTTAAATAACAAAAGTTCATCGCAATATTTTGTTATATATCCTTTGTTGGCAATGACAGAGGCCAAACATTTTCGGTAAGCCTTCATAAGGTTAGCACACACTGTTGGTGGTATGTTGGCCCATTCCTCAATGCATATCTTCTCTAGAGCAGTGATGTTTTGGGCCTGTCGCTGGGCCACACGGACTTTCAACTCCCTCTAAAGGTTTTGAATGGGCTTGAGATATGGAGACTTGCTAGGTCACTCCAGGACCTTCATATGCTTCTCATGAATCTAATCCTTTGTTTCCCTAGTGGTGTGCTTGAGATCATTATCATGCTGAAAGACCCAGCTATGTTTCATCTTCAGTGCCCTTGCCGATGGAAGGAGGTTTGCACTCAAAATCTCATGAAATATGGCCCCATTCATTCTTTTATGTACACAGATCAGTCATCCTGGTCCCTTTGTAGAGAAACAGCCCCAAAGCATGATGTTGCCACCGCCATGCTTCACAGTAGGTATGGTGTTCTTTGGTTGCAACTCAGCATTCTGTCTCCTCCAAACATGACGAATTGTGTTTCTACCAAACAGTTCTACTTTGGTTTCAACAGACCATATGACATTCTCCCAATACTTTTCTGGATAACCCAAATGCTCTCTAGCAAACTTCAGATGAGCCCGGACATGTACTGACTTAAGTAGCAGAGCACATCTGGTACTGTAGGATCTGAGTCCCTGGGGGTGTAATGTGTTACTGATGGTAGCCTGTGTTACGGTGGTCCCAGCTCTATGCAGGTCATTCACTAGGTCCCACCGTGTGGTTCTGGGATTTTTGCTCAGTGTTCTTGTGATCATTTTGACCCCACGGGGTGAGATCCAGATCGAGGGAGATTATCAGTGGTTTTGTATGTCTTCCATTTTCTTATTATTGCTCCCACAGTTGATTTCATCACACCAAGCTGTTTGCCTATTGCAGATTCAGTCTTCCCAGCCTGGTGTAGGGCTACAATTTTGTTTCTGTTGTCCTTCGACAGCTCTTTGGTCTTCACTATAGTGGAGTTTGGAGTGTGACTGTTTGAGGTTGTGGACAGGTGTCTTTTATACTGATAAATTCAAACAGGTGCCCTTACTACAGGTAATGAATGGAGGACAGAAGAGACTCTTAAAGAAGAAGTTACAGGTCTGTGAGAGCCAGAAATCTTGCATGTTTTTAGATGACTAAATACTTATTTTCCACCATAATTTAAAAAAAAAAAAAAAATCTTGCCAAATCAAACAAGGTGATTTTCTGATTTGTTGTCTCATTTTGTCTCTCATAGTTGTGATCTGCCTATGATGTCAATTACAGGCCTCTCTCATCTTTTTAAGTAGGAGAACTTGCACAATTGGTCGCTGATGAAATACTTTTTTTCCCATTGTATATTATATAGTCATTACAAGCAGAGTGATATATTTCAAGTGTTTATTTCTGTAAATGTTGGTGATTGTGGCTTACAGCCAATGAAAACCCAAAAGTCATTATCTCAGAAAATTAGAATAGTTACCACAAAACACCTTCAAAGGCTTCCTAATCGTTTACAATGATCCCTTAGTCTGGTTCAGTAGGCCGCACAATCATGGGGAAGACTGCTGATTTGACAGATGTCCAGAAGGCAGTCACTGACACACTCCACAAGGAGGGTAAGCCACAAAAGTATATACTTGTATTAGCTGTTTAAACAATTTGTCACCAAGTTTTTGCTTCCCTATCTGAGAGACGGATAAGGCAGAGACAGAAACTGTGATTTCAGTGAGGTGTCAGTGTGCTGTAGTTTTGTTAAAATCACTGCAGCAGATTCAGCAGTTCTCTAAATGCTAAGCTCTGTATAACTCCACCCACACCACTGATAGACAGCTTTTTGTGTACATTGTGCATAGGCAGAAAGCTTCAAATCAGTGTTGAGGGTGGGTTATATGAAGGACTACATTATCCTGCTCTCAGATTTTGGGGCAAAAAACAGGCGTCAGATTCCCTTTAAATAGCATCTCCAACACAGACATCCTTCACTCATTATGGAAGTCATTGATTCATTATACAAAATGTATTGTCCTCAGTGTATTCTCCAATGTGAATACGTAATCTCTTGATATTTTGGTACTTTATACATAAAGGAATCTCCTATAATATCTACATTTACAGTGCCTTCTTCCCCCTTATATTTTTCAACCTTTTCCCACATTTCAGGCTTCAGACATAAATATAAAAATGTTAATGTTATGGTGAAGAATCAACAAGTGGGACACAATTGTGAAGTTGAACAAAATGTATTGGTCTTTTTAAACTTTTATAAAAATTGTAAACTGAAAAGTGGGGCGTGCAATATTATTCGGCACCTTTAATTACAGCTGCAAGTCGCTTGGGGTATGTGTCTATCAGTTTTACACATTGAGAGACTGAAATTCTTGCCCATTCTTCCTTTACAAACAGCTCGAGCTGAGTGAGGTTTTATGGAGAGCGTTTGTGAACAGCAGTTTTCAGCTCTTTCCACAGATTCTCGATTGGATTCAGGTCTGGACTTTGACTTGGCCATTTTAACACCTGGATACTTTTATTTGTGAACCATTCCATTGTAAATTTTGCTTTACGTTTGGGATCATTGTCTTGTTGAAAGACAAATCTCCATCCCAGTCTCAGGTCTTTTGCAGACTCCAACAGGTTTTCTGCAAGCATGGTCCTGTATTTGGCTCCATCCATCTTCCCATCAATTTTATCCATCTTCCCTGTCTCTGCTGAAGAAAAGCAGGCACAAACAATGATGCTGCCACCACCATGTTTGACAGTGGGGATGGTGTGTTCAGGGTGATGAGCTGTGTTGCTTTTACGCCAAACATATCATTTGTCATTGTGCCCAAAAGTTCGATTTTGGTTTCATCTGACCAGAGCAGCTTCTTCCACATGTTTGGTGTGTCTCCCAGGTGGCTTGTGGCAAACTTTAAATGACACTTTTTATGGATATCTTTGAGAAATGGCTTTCTTCTTGCCACTCTTCCATAAAGGCCAGATTTGTACAGTGTATCACTGATTGTTGTCCTATAGATAGACTCTCTCACCTCAGCTGTAGATCTCTGCAGTTGATCCAGAGTGATCATGGGCCTCTTGGCTGTATTGCTGATCAGTCTTCTCCTTGTTTGAGATGAAATTTTTGAGCGACGGCCAGGTCTTGGTAGATTTGCAGTGGTATGATACGCCTTCCATTTCAATATGATCACTTGCACAGTGCTTCTTGGGATGTTTAAAGTTGTGGAAAATCTTTTTGTAACCAAATCCGGCTTTAAACTTCTCAACAACAGTATCACGGACCTGCCTCTTGTATTCCTTGGTCTTCATGATGCTCTCTGTGCTTTAAACAGAACACTGAGACTATCACAGAGCAGGTGCATTTATATGGAGACTAGATTACACACAGGTGGATTATATTTATCATCATCAGTCATTTAGGACAACATGGATCATTCAGAGATCCTTAATGAACTTCTGGAATGAGTTTGCTGCACTGAAATTAAAGGGGATGAATAATATTGTACGCCCCACTTTTCAGTTTATTATTTTTTACAAAAGTTTAAAAATAAGCAATAATTTTCGTTCAACTTCACAATTGTGTCCCACTTGTTGTTGATTCTTCACCATAATATTAAAATTTTTATCTTTATGTTTGACGTCTGAAATATGGGAAAAGGTTGAAAAATTCAAGGGGGCCGAATACTTTTGCAAGGCACTGTATATAAGTTTAGAAACTCCATGTTCTTGGTGTAGCCGAGCAGACAATTTTGACAAAACTGATCAAGTGTTGCACACCCTTTCTCTGGATGCACTACAGTCAAAATAGCGAGACAAAATATACTGTGCTCTTGTCTGGTAAAATGTCCTGCCCTGTGATGGCAATCCAACAGACCCCATTATAGTCAATGAGATCTGTCTTGCACCACTAGTGTCCAACATGTCAGGGATCTAGATTTTCTATTAATTTTGTTCTCCTGCACCAATAGGATACATAAGATACAATAAGATACATCATAAGATACAAATTTAATTAAAAAACACAAACTATATGAACAAATTTATTGGGACACCTTCAGATTACAGTAACAGGAGCTTCTATGGCACCCTGTTCTAAATCCATAGATAGATATTAGTATGGAATTGGTCCCACTTTTGCAGGTAAAACAGATTCCACTCCTTTGGAATGGCTTTCTACAGATTTTGAACTATGTGGGAGCTCTGACTGTACATCCAGAAGAGCATTAATGAGGTGAGACATTGATGTTGGATTAGAGAGTCTGGTTAATAATCTCCACTTTAGTGATTTGCCCTGACTGCAGCACTAGTTTGATGAGGTTGAGGTCAGGGCTCAGTCAGAAAAATAATCAAGTTATCCACATCAAACCCACCTAACTATGGTTTTAACCTTGCTTTCAGCCTTGAGGTAGAGTCATTCTGGAATAAAAAAGGTCTTTCCTTCAACTGTTTAAAAAACTAGGAAGCGTAAAATTGTGCAACATATCTTTGCATACTAAAGCATTAAGATTTCCTTTCACGGGAAGTACCAGGTCTAGACCAATTCCTGAGAAACAACCTCACACCATAGCAAAATGCAGTCACGCAGGTTAATGTTCTCTGACAATCACCAAAGCCAAATCTCATCCATCAGACTTCCAGTTAGAGAAGCATGACGCTTCACTTCACAGAACACATTTCCAGTACCCCAGAGTCCAGTTGGAGTGTGCTCTACACTACTCCATGCAACATGCTTGGTGTTAAGGAAACCCATGTTATGAAGCTCCCGACGCACATTTTTTGTGCTAATGTTAAAGGTGTTGTCCACTACTAGGACAACCCATTTTGACTACACTTATTTCCCCCCAGGTAAAATAATATAGACTATACCCACCTCCCATACCGGCACAGTTTCAGCAGTGCCACGGCTCACGTGAGGTTGTGATGTCACGTGAGCCCTTTGTCCAATCAATACCGGCTTCCTTTTCCCCCCTTTGGACCAAACAAAAAATCGATAGCAAATAAGCAAAGCCACTGCGCTCACTTCCTGTTGGTTAACTCGATTGGATTTGAAGGCAGAGAGAAGTAAGTCGGCACTGATTAGATATGGGGCTTGCATGAGCCGTGGCACCGCTAGAACAGTGTTGGTATGGAAGATGGATATAGTCTTTATTGTTTTACTGGGGGGAACATGTGGAATCAAAAGGGGTTGTCCTAGTAGTTGACAACCCCTTTAATGAACTGCAGAGCTTTAAACCTCCTCTGGCATTGAGTTAGCTGACCATTAACCACTTTTGTGCACAATGTTTCTTAGCGCTCGGCGACCTCGCTCTGTATTCTTACTTGGTGTGCCACTTTATGACTAAGTTAAGGCCACTTAACACACAGAGATAACTCTTTGGCAGATCTGTGGTTGCAGTGAAATCATGGACATATTGTTCTATTTGTACACAGCCACAAACCTGGCACTGATTGTCCACAATTTCACTGCAACCACAGATCAGCCGCAGATTTATCTCTGTGTGTAAAGTGGCCTTTACTGTGGTTCCTAAACACTTCCACTTTTCAAATCCACCACTCACAGTTGATTTTAGAATATTTAGGAGGGATGAAATCTCATGAAATGACTTGTTACTATAATGACATCCCATTACAGTACCATGCACATGTAGTACCCCAGGGGGTTGGGGGATAAATACTCATCACCGGGCCGGTGAGGATCAGGGGGATGTCAACAGGTGGCCCTGTCCAGCTTCGTGACCCCGAGGTGTGCACGGAGGGAGAGGGGAAATAACGATGATGATGGAGGTTAATTTTGTGACGCCACCTGCGGTATGTGACCAAGGAATTAGCCGCCGCTGCTGTCACTGTCCTCCGGGGAGGATGGTAGAAGCAGCTGAGATGTTTCTGCTCTCCCCACAGGTGGAGCGATCCCCGGGGAGGATGATGAGGAGAGTAGTAATGGCGGGCGCCAAGGCGCGGGGCGGCAGCGCCGGGAATGACAGTCGGACACAGTCTCTGTGGATTCTAGGTGTGTTACACTTTATGCCGCTCGTCTAGGAAGTACCGGTCACTGGCTGTGATGGGTCTCGTCGAACCCAGATCCATTAGAGGTTAGAGACAGGGAATTGGACGGTGGAAACCTCATCCTGCTCTTGGTGTGGATCCCCATGGATTGAAGCTCTTGGGGACCCCTGTTTCTTGAAAATTGGGCTTACTCCCTGCCCGTATGCAGGTGCCGCGGGTCTGAGTGGGTCCGGCCTTGGAACTCAGCCCTGGATCCTTTCTGGCACTGTGCTGTGGGAACTGTGGAGGCCAGAGGGATATGCAATCCCCCAAGACTCCAGATTTGGTGGACAACCTGGAGCATATTCCACCCTAGGATTCTGCACCCTGTCAGCGCTGGTCCCGAGGGAGAAATCAAGCTCTCCCCTTGGCGACTATATTAACTCCTCCATCCCAACAGATTCACTGGTGAAACCCGACCGGTCTCTTCCTCTCCTGCTGGAGAACTCTCTAACTCTTGTGTTAGCTCCTCACTTTCCCAGGTGGTTACTCCTCCAGTCCCAGGTCCCACTACTAGTGGATTGGTGATCCCATATGTGGTGGTATCCTAAAGACCCAACCACGCATGCAATCCCTTTTGACCTGAATCTAGTCTGGTCCACAGTAAAGGAGGGCAACCTAGTTGTGTGTGTATGAGTTGTGTAAGTGGAACCGGCACCGACTTCCTCTGGATCCGGGTTAAGCACTGTACCTTAAGTCGGGTGCAGTACCCTGTGGCAACTGAAGTCTCAGGGGCAGTACACACAGATTTAGTGAGCCACTCTTTCACACATCTGTATAGGTAGATTACAAGGCTAGGAGGGAATTTTATATTTGTGAGGTAATGAGACTGAATGCAATGATTAAGAGGTGAGTCCCAATACTTTTGTCCATATGGTGTATGTTAACAGAGCCTTTTACTGGGTTCAAGAGAGAAATGAAAGCTAAATTAAGCAATTTCTTATAAGCTAGCTATAATGGCATGGCAAGTAGGTCATACATCCTTTATGATCAAACATTAAAGAAAAATATGTATATATGGATGGAAGGATGGAAAAAGGAATGGCTCAGTGAGCTTAAATAATTGGAGTTTATTGTAATGTGAATTCCACCCACTCCATATTTTAGGTTATTTGACATAGCATAGTGTAGTTAGAGTACATGCTGAGAAGGAAGAGTACCCATATCCAATTTTGAAGCTAATGAGAAGGATATAATATGATATGAGTACATTTTCTCATGTGGCATTCTATTGGTGCAGGGACCACCATTTTTTTTTTACTTACGAGAAATAGAAATTGAATATATCCTTTCCTTTTTTATCAACAACAAAGCAGTATAATAGTGTCAGTATAAGGGCTCTCTCACACTGGCATATAATATGGATCAGTGCAATACCAGAAAACATACCATTACAGTCTGACCAATGTTAATCAATGAGGCAGTGCAGGATCTTCATTTTTTTTCCTTATGCTGAAGTTAGTGGGTGTGTTCAAATCATCAGATTGGAGTATGAGATGGTATACATGGAACTTGTGAGACCATGTTCACACTGGCCATGAGACAAAAAGAAACCAAGGAAAAAATTGTGAAAACATACCCTGCTGTAACTAAATAAAAGCATAGTGCATATAAACATAGGGTACTTAGTAAACACTGTTTTTGATCAAAAAAAGCATAAAGCTATCCCACCAAACGTCAGATGCCATCTGAGTGCAGTTTGAAATATACAGTGACAGGAAAAGGAGAAGATGTAGAGATTAATCTTTCAATTTTTCCCGCACCTGTGCTCCTCACATATGAGAGAAATGGAGCACAGTAGAATGACACTTGGATCACGCTCGCAGCAGAGTTTGATCCGAATGTCATTAGTATATCCCATCGGATGCTATACGCTGGTCTCACTCGGCCTAATAAAGCATGGTAGTTAATGATGGGCAAACCCGAACTGTAAAGTTCGGGGTTCATACCGAACACATAGTATTCATGCACATGATCCCGAACACAGGCTTTCCTGGGAAGCTCGTGTTACAGTTCGGGTCCAGGGGCTGTAAAAAGAAAGCACATTATTAAAAAAACATTATGATTATACTTACAAGTCTTTCTGCTTCTCGCACTGTAGAGACGCTTGTCTTTACAGAGTGATGAAGCAGAGCTATACCTGTGGACTACGTCGAACTAAGGATTTTTTTATAATAAAGATGGAGTCTCTAAATATTTTTTTTTTATTTTATTTATTTCATTTCTAATAAGAAAAAATTTCTATATGTGGTTTTTTTAGTGTTTACTCAAAATGTATGGTGGCCATGTCTAATTTGGCATCACATCTTGAATTTCGGGCTTAGTACCAGCTGAGAATACAAAGCTGCTATTAACCCCTTTATTACTCCGCATGCCACCGCCATCAGGGCCGCTGGATTAGCTGGGTAAAGTGCTTGGAAATGGCACTAAAAAACAATGCGCGATTTCCAAGGATGGCTGCGGTTTTTAGTGTAGGGGGCCCAGAACGCTTGGGCCTTACCATGCTGAGAATCCCAGCCTTCAGCTGCCTGGCTTTACCTGACTGGTGATCAAAATATGGCGGGAGCTTACGCGGTTTTTTTTAATTATTTTTTTTAAATAGTTAAAAAAAAATAATGTCTTCCTGTATTTTGATTGTCAGGCAAGGTAAGGCCAGGCAGATGGGGGTTTCAGCCCATAGCCGTCCGCTTTATTTGCACTGTGAATCAAAAATACTGTGGAGTGCTACGTCATTTTTTTAAATTATTTATTTTTACACTACTATATGTGTGAGAGACCAAACAGCCAATCCCAGATGCTGTCACGCAGAATGGGCGTCAGTGATTGGCTGTTAGAGTAACCTGGAATCTGCCCATACATTCTAAATGCTAGAATGTATGGGCTGGTTTCAGATTACTCCAGAATCCAATCACAGACACCCACTCTGTAACAGCATCTGTAATTGGCTGTTATTTTAACAGTAAAATTAAACAACAACACAGAGAAAATTTTTTTTATTAGAACTAAAACAAAAGACATTTAGGACTCAATCTTTATTACACAATAAAAAAAAAAACCTCCGACGTAGTGCAAAGGTGGGCGGGCATCTTCAGCTCTGCTACATCTGACTTACAGGACCTTCCATGACATCATAGCCATGTGACTAGTCTGGTGTGAATGTTGTTACCTCATGGGTTACAGGACCTTCCGTGATGTCATAGCCATGTGACCAGTCTGTAACCCAATGTCTGTACAACATTCACACCAGACTGGTAACATGGCTATGACATCATGGAAGGTTCTGTAAGACACTGATGGTTACCCGGTTGCAAAGCAATGATTGGACCTGGAAGCAGAAGGGGCTGGGAGACAGAGTCTGCAAGATGTGTCGCTGGACCTGTAAGTATAATGACAATGTTTATTATTAACTATATTCTTTATTTTTCTTTACTTTACAGCCCCCCCCCTCGCCCCATCCTTAACATGAACATCGGCGGGTTTGCCCATCACTAGTGATAGTCACTTGTAGAAATAATGTAAATTATAAACATTGTGCTTACCAGATCTGAATTACTTGCAATCAAGAAAGACAATTGGGAATATTTTAAAGATGCTTGAAAAAACTTAGAGTTTGTTTTATGAAAACTACAGACAGTCGCATATATTAAGCTACTAATTCTCCCAGAATTTGTGATGCATGAAAATGTAAAATGGTATAACCACATGAAGACATATCTGGAAGTATTTTCTTTTTTTCTGGCATTGGTGGATCACAAACACATTACATTGCCTGTCAAGCTTCTCAAAACAGTTGTATTCTCATGTAATATGCTGTTTCATTAGCTATTAATTTTGGGCCTATTTCATTAAGACCGTCAAGCCTCCTTAATACCAGTCTTAAAGACGGGACCAGTGGCGCAAGGTCTGCCTAATTCATTAGGACCAGTACGCCAATTAATGAATTTGGTGAATCATGCAACAGTTCAGAATTTGATTCATTAGATGTAGTGCTTTGTCTGGCCCTGTCCCATGTTAGCTTTACTTATTTGGACAGAACTGGCAGAAACTGGTGTGAAAATGGCAAAAGTCACAAAATTTTGTAACATTTGAAGGTGGTTCATGCCTGAAAACTGGCAAAAATACCTTCATGAATCCAACTTTATATCACAAAAAAATGTAGGTAAATATTTTACAAAATACAAGTGTCTATATATTAATGCTATCACTATTGATTTGCAGTGTAATACAGAGGATATTGCTCATAACAATCACTAAAAATCTCTAACACTTAACATTTTTACACATACTATGCACAAAAATTCACATTATATTGCTAAACCTTGTCAATAATACATATTTTGCAGTTCCTTACAATATTCCCAATTCGCAGCATAATAATTTTGAAGGTTCAGTTCAAACTAGAATTGTATTATATCACTGCTGAGCATCATTTTCTTTAGTCTGCTTGTATAAATAGGCATTCAAATGGCCACCGATCGGTAAAAGGTTGTATCGTGCCACTAGTCAGTTGGTATAAACGGACCCTAACAGACAATTTTTGCCAATTATTCAAACTGGTAATGGCAGTTTCATAATGACGCCTTCAGATCTTTGTCTTTTTTTCCCTCATTGAATAGAGTAGCATAGTATGTTATTTGATGAAGATTTAAAATGCATAAATAAAATGGAAACCAGATAGAAAATAAAATACAAGTGAAGGCACAAAACAATTTGTAATGAGATTTGAAAGTTTAATTTCCATTTGAGGTTTAACTTTATATCTAATGCTGATAATCTAAGATCTGCTACTGCCTTACACTACATATACTGTACTTTTAAAATTGCAGGATGGAACAGATTAAAAAATTAGAATAGGCCCATCTTGAAAATATGTTATCCTTTTTAAGGGAGGCATATTACATACTTGGCACAGAGTAATAGTCCATAGTAACACAGTAATATACAGTTCTTATCCGGAACATCAAATTCTCATGACACACCTGCTTTAAAACAAGTCAGGAAACAGTTGCAATATGATTAGTGACCTCCTCCAAAGAGCTTGCACTCTAAAGTAGTCTTAACAATATTATACATCCTTTCTAGTGATGAGCGTTCACTAAAGTGCTCGAGTACTCAATACTCAAATCAAGAGGGTCTGACACTTGGACCCGCTCAATTCGAGTAATAACAAGTATAATGGAGGTCTATGGGGAACTTGAGAATTTTTGCGGCACACTCCACTAGGGGGCTGGGGAGGCTCGCATAGAAAAGATGCCTGGATGCATTTCTATGACTCCAAGGTTGCTGCTGGGAAGTATGCAATTAAATCATTTTAAAAAAGCAAGGCATTCCCCCCCATTTTTGTTAATCAGCCAAGGTAAAGCAGACAGCTTCAGGATGGTCTTATTATGCTGGGAACGACCATAGTTATTTCGCCCTTCCCAGCATAAAAATAGCAGCCACCCCAGAAATGGTGCATCTATTAGATGTGCCAATTCTGGCACTTTGCCTTGACTCTTCCCGATTGGGACAATAGGTTAATGGGGTTGATGTCCGCTGGCATCAAGACCAGGGGTTAGTAATGGAGAAGCGTCTATCAGGCAACCCCATTATTAATCCAGCAAGAGTAAAGTAAAAAAAAAACACACACACACTGGGAAAAAAATTGTTTCTTTGAATAAACACTCCCCCACTCTTTTTCCTTGTTCACCAATTTATTAAAAACCTGTTCCCATGAAGCTCCGACGTAGTCCACGATCGAGGACTGCAACTCCGGCAACTGTGATTCGCAGTAAAGTACAACTATTTACAGATGTTGGGTCACAACAATGCTCATCAGAGCTGCCAGGTATCACTGACCACAGCTGTCTGCTTTATCTTGGCTGCATAACAAAAATATTTTTTGTAAATTATTTATTTATTAAATTAAACAAGGCTAAACACATTTTAGTGCCATATGAAAGGCAGCTACAAGTGTAAAATCCTGCCAATATGCTTGCGCTAATCTAAGCCATCCCTCCTACGTCAACTCTCCCTGAACTGCAGTGTGCCGAGCATTGGGCCCCCAGGTCCCATATGAGACGTAATGAATAGATGCATACAGCCAATCACAGTAATGCCAGTAGCCAACATGGCTACTGTGATTGGCAGGCAATCCTTGCATGTTTAGTGTCTGAAAAGAGTCCGTGAAACATGCGGGATGAGTACTCAAGTATAGCGCTTATTCTCCTGCAATACTCGGCCGAGTATCGACCGTGCCCAAGCATTGCCAAGTAAGCTTGAGCATCACTAATTCTTTCCTATAAATTAAAAAATATAGTATAAATGCTACCTTTCCTATATGTCTGAAGAAAAAAATATTGTTTGCGCTTCCCCATTACCTAACCAGCTGAAAAATGCTTGTCACAAAGAGATCATATTACATGCAGTCAGGGTTGCCAACTTAAGTTCTTTCTTTTTGGGTAGCTTATACAAAAATAAAAGACAATTTTTTTCACAAAAGCATTGGAAAACCATAATAAATCAGTGATACATAGCTGCAGCCCATAATTATGATCAGAAAACATCAACTGCATTCACTGTGAACGGTAAATTGATTACAGTCAAAATAATCTGTATAAGTCTCTTCAGAATCAAAAATTCATGGATGCCTCAATTTTTTTATGGACCGGGCAAAAAAGTGCCCTAAAGTTTTTTGGAAGCTTGGCAAAATCCATCTGTTCCCTAGCATAAATCAACAAAACCAGCTACATTGGTCAATTTTTAGTATCAAACACAACTTTCTGCAGTGATTTACAGTTTGGATAGCATTTCTTTACACTTTACACCATGGTGTAGTTAACCCCTTCAGCCCCAAGCCTATTTTGACCCTAAAGACCAGGCCATTTTTTGCAATTTTGACCAGTGTCACTTTATGAGGTTATAACTCTGGAACGCTTCAACGGATCCCGGTGATTCTGAGATCGTTTTCTCATGTCATATTGGGCTTCATGTTAGTGGTAAATTTAGGCCGATATTTTTTGCGTTTCTTTGTGAAAAAAACGGAAATTTCGCGAAAACTTTGAAAATTTTGTAATTTTCAAACTTTTAATTTTTATGCTCTAAAACCAACGAGACATATGACACAAAATAATTAATAAATAACATTACCCACATGTCTACTTTACATCAGAACAATTTGGGGTAAAAAAAAAAAATTTAAGGAAGTTAGAGGGGTTCAAAGTTTATGAGCAATTTCTCATTTTTACAACAAAATTTACAAAGCCACATTTTTTAGGGACCACATCACATTTGAAGTGATTTTGAGAGGTCTACATGACACAGAACACCCAAAAGTGACACCATTCCAAAACGGCACCCCTCAGGCTACTCAAAACCACATTCAAGAAGGTTATTAACCCTTCAGGTGCTTCACAGTAACTAAAGCAATGTGGAAGGAAAAAATGAACATTTTACTTTTTGCAACAAAAATGTTAATTTAGCCTCAAATATTGCATATTCACAAGGGTAGTAGGATTAAATGAACCCCCAAAATTTGTTGGGCAATTTCTTCTGAGCACGCAGATACCTCATATGTGGCGAAAAAACACTGTTTGGGCGCACGGCAGTACTCGGAAGGGAAGAAGCGCCATTTGACTTTTTGAACAGAAAATTTGCTAGAATCGTTAGCCGCACCATGTTGCGTTTGGAGAGCCCCTGAGGTGTCGAAACAGTGGAGCTCCCCCATATGTGACCCCATTTTGGAAACTAGACACCTCATGGCATTTATCTAGAGAGCCGTGCAAATAAAAAAAAAAAATTTACCACAAAATTGTTAGTTCAACCAGGTAGCTTTTTTTTTAACAAGGGTGTCAGGAAAAATTGCACCATAAAATGTATTGTGCAATTTCTCCTGAGTACACAGACATCTCATATGTAGTGGAAATGAAATGTTTGGGCGCACAGCAGGGCTCAGAATGCAAGGAGCGTCATTTGACGTTTCAAACGCAAAATTGTCTGGGATAATTAGCGTATTCCATGTTGTGTTTGGAGACCCCCTGAGGTGCCGAAACAGTGGAGCTCCCCCACATGTGACCCCATTTTGGAAACTAGACCCCTCATGGAATTTATCTAGATGTTTATTGAGCACTTTGAACCTCTGGGGGCTTCACAAAAGGTAATAGAGTTGAGCCGTGAAAATAAAAAAAAAATTTTTTACCACAAAATTGTTACTTCAACCAGGTAGCTTTTTTTTCACAAGGGTATCAGGAAAAATTGCACCATAAAATGTATTGTGCAATTTCTGCTGAGTACACAGACACCTCATATGTGGTGGAAATCAAATGTTT
Source organism: Anomaloglossus baeobatrachus (assembly GCF_048569485.1). NCBI lineage: Eukaryota > Metazoa > Chordata > Amphibia > Anura > Aromobatidae > Anomaloglossus > Anomaloglossus baeobatrachus. The sequence continues at coordinate 292,156,635 of NC_134356.1, read as the reverse complement.
GTGTGCACAGCAGGGCTCAGAATGCAAGGAGCGTCATTTGACTTTTCAAACGCAAAATTGTCTGGGATAATTAGCGTATTCCATGTTGTGTTTGGAGACTCCCTGAGGTGCCAAAACAGTGGAGCTCCCCCACATGTGACCCCATTTTGGAAACTAAACTCCCATGGCATAGAAAAATAAATAGGGCGCACGCACAAATGTTCTGCAAAAAAGGGGGGGGGGACTAGGCGGGATGGAAAAAAGAAGTCCCGTCCAAAGTCGAGTACGACTGCAGGACGATTGCTGATCAGGTACCTAATTGTACATGTTTTGTTTTGTTTTTTTATTTGGGGTGCACAAAAAAAAGCAAAAACTAGAGCAACAATTACGTACCTGATCAGCCAATCACGTAGCTGATCAGCACTTGGCGGCAGGCAGGTGGGGGAGGAGGGGGGGGAGTGGGAGATGCGATTGGGGATAGTTAGAAAAGAGCCACGAAAAATACTTACAGGATGGATCAGAACAGCGGCAGATTGGGGGGCGGCAGATTGGGCGGCGGCAGATGGGGGGGCAGCGGCATATAAAGGGAGCATCTGTGAATGTGAGACGGTGGCGGCTGGGATAGGGTGGGGGCGGATGGGAAAGGGCGCAGTGGATGAAGGAGCGGCAGAGGATGGGGGGGAAGGGTGGATGGCAGGGAAGGGGAATGGGAGGTGAGATTGGGGATAGTTACCCTACAGGATGGATCTAGGCAGCGGGATCACAGGAGATGAAGGAGGCAGCAGATCGGGGAGGGTGAGAGGTGGGAGAGGGAGCGCAGCGCAGATCATGGGGGAGACAGGTGAGCAGAGCACAGATCACGGGGGTGAGAGGTGAGAGAGCGCAGATCACGGGGGAGACAGGTGAGCAGAGCGCAGATCACGGGGGTGAGAGGTGAGGGAGCACAGATCACGGGGGTGACAGGGGAGGGAGCACACATCACGGCGGTGACAGGGGAGAGAGCACACATCACGGCGGTGACAGGGGAGGGAGCACACATCACGGCGGTGACAGGGGAGGGAGCACACATCACGGCGGTGACAGTGGAGTGAGCACACATCACGGCGGTGACAGGGGAGGGAGCGCACATCACGGTGGTGACAGGGGAGGGAGCACACATCACGGGGGTGACAGGGGAGGGAGCACAGATCACGGGGGTGACAGGGGAGGGAGCACAGATCACGGGGGTGACAGGTGAGGGAGCACAGATCACGGGGGTGACAGGGGAGGGAGCACACATCACGGCGGTGACAGGGGAGGGAGCGCACATCACGGCGGTGACAGGGGAGGGAGCGCACATCACGGTGGTGACAGGGGAGGGAGCGCAGATCACGGCGGTGACAGGGGAGGGAGCACACATCACGGCGGTGACAGGTGTGGGAGCACACATCATGGCGGTGACAGGGGAGGGTGCGGGTAGCTGACCACGGGGGTGAGAGGTGGGGGGAGCGTGCAGCACATCACGTAGGGGAGGGGGCGAGCAGCACATCACGGAGGGAAGGGGCGGGCACCGATCACGAGAGGGAGGGGCCGGGCAGCAGATCGGAGGGAGCAGTGGCACTATGACAGATGGAGGAGGACAGGGATCGTGCAGCACATCACGGAGGTGAGGGGCCGGGCAACGATCACGAGGGGTGAGGGGCCGGGCAGCAGATTGGGGGGAGCGGTGGCACTGTGGCAGATGGAGGGCGGCGGCGGCAGCGGATCGGGAGGTGTGGGGGTGAGGGTGCGGGCAGGAGATCGGGGAGACAGGTGGCAGATCGCGGAGGGCAGCGGCGGCAGCGGATCGGGACGCTTTTCGCCGGTTTCATACAGTTCAATGGCAGCGCGGCAACGTCCGGGTCCCATGCTCCGGTCTCATAACAGCATGGGACTGGAGCTTGTCGCCCTGCCATTGCACTGTGTACACTCACTGTGCTGGCGTGCTGCAGGAACGACAAGTGAAGCTGATGGGGGCGGTCACCGGCAACAGGTCCACTGTGATTGGAGAAATCGGTCACAAGGCCGATCTCTCCAATCAGAGCTACTGGAGCTGGGGGAGGGTGATCCAGTGAGGTCACCCAGCTCCAGCCAATGGCCAGTGCTACAGCTGCACTGGCCAGGGCTGGATTTCAATGTTTCAGTCATTTTAAATGGCTGGAACATTACAGTGGCTGTGATTGGTTGAGCGGCATTCGTCAGCCAATCACAGCCTCCGTAGGTCCGGGGAGGAGGCACCACCCCTCCTAAGGTCAGGAACAGGTCCCCTCCTCCCCGAATCTGCGGTTTATGTTAACATATTGCAGTCACCGGAGGCTCCGGTGCCGCGATTCCGCCATGACGGAAAGATCCGTCCTTGGTCGTTAAGGCCCAGGGCACAAGGACGGATCTTTCCGTCCATGGTCGTGAAGGGGTTAAAAAGATATCTATCGACAATCCTTTCAGATTTCGAAGTGAAGCTGTATTGTATTTCCAGATTAGAGCAACAGTCGTAATAAAGTTAGAAAGTCAAAGATTTTTAAGTAGATGGTATCTACTAAGAAAATGTAAAGTGTTCAAGTATGTACTTTTAAGGTCACCTCCTATTAGTCATATTATGGTGAAAGCTAGAGTTATAGGTACAATGGGACCTTGCATGTATTGGTAAAGGGGCTAAGACTTTTACATATTCGTTGATCTGATTTTACATTCATAGAAAGTTGTGTTCTCTCAATAAATCTGGTTAAAAGAAGTGAGATTTCAGGAAATGTAATTAATGGGTAGTTTGTTTGTTTGAACATTTACATTAATAAAATTCAAACCTGAGAACACTTGAAAATGTAGAGGGCTGTGTGAGCAGATTTATACGTCCCAATCATGAAATAGAGACAGAGACCTTGGTTAAAGCATGTGCCACTTTCTGCACTTGCTATAGTTTTGAAATAATAATTGGTTTATCTCCTAGCCTTCTCAGAGATGAGTTGAGTATATTCTGGCATCTTCCATTTATTGACAGTTTTCTGCCTTTACTGCATATAGGCAAAAAGTTAACAATTAATGGTTGTTGTTTAGGGGATAGCCAGAGCACATGAATATTGAGGACTATGTAGCAGGGGCTCATAATTTTATACAACAGATAAAACAGCACGAAGCTCAGTAAGTTACACCACTAGAACTATCTACACCTATTTTATGCTGCTATCTTTAAAGGCAACATTGTAACAAGTAAAAGTTTCTAAAAGCCATGAACCCCTTTAAAACAAAGCTCCACCGTTCAATAACATTTGATATATAGTCAGCAAATGTCTAGTTTAGAAAATGTATAATATACAAGTAGATCACAGGTTACGAATTAGACAGATTCTGAAAGGATGTTAGTAAGTTGAATTTGTATGTAAGTTTGAACAGGTACAAATCCACTACATGGTTTAAAAAAAAAATCCAAAAAACTAAAAACCTAATACTCACTTCAGTCCTGCAATTTGGATTCTAGAGGACCTGAAAAATACACAGGACACAATTTGTAGGAGACAATTATTGCCAGGATGCTGACTATACACCCCACCACCGGAGTCTGTCACTCACTGTGCTCTCCTCCTTAATATACGAGACTCAAACTATGTATTCAATGTCTTCTTTTGGAGCTCATAGTAGATAAACACCATGTATTCTTGTCCATTTTAAAAGCATTGCCCTATAGTTGTAACATACAATTGCAATCAAAATTATTCACCACCGTTACAAGTTAGGTTTATTAGCAAAATTTACAAACTTCCTGTTACTTGCAAAAATGTAGTCACACAAAAATAATTTAAGTAGCTCAATACAACCAACATAACAAGCTGTTTCTCCAAATTATACACAAGTGTCACATTTAATTACTACTGCAGTCTCAAAATTCTTCAAGCTTTCATGACAAGCATCTCTGTAATTTAGTAAAGCACCCTTTGCCTGTTATGACCTCTTGAAACTTTGATGCATAGCCAGACATCAACTTCTCCCAGTGTTTCTAATAAATCTTAGTACTTTTCTTTTTGGCAATGGCCTGTAGTTTACTAACACTTGTGTTTCAGTGCTACAGCCATGTTCTTCAGATCCAAAACCAAGCCATTGCAGAATCTTTCATGACTTTGGAAACCAGGCCTTTGTGGACTTTGAGGTATGCTTGACATCTTTGGCGTGTTGATAGTTCTAATGATGCCCAAGCTTCAGCTTCCTGATAGAATGCATAAAATTTTCTCTTAGAAGTTCCTGAAACTTGATTGAATCCATCTTGTCCTCGACAACATACTACAGGTTTCTAGTATTTTAGGAAGTAAATAAGTCACAAAGCAATACTGAGCCACTGTCCTGCTTCAATGTAGACAGAGTGTTTTTAATGGATGTTATTTCCACATTGCAATCAACTTTTTCAGGCAAACTGCTGATCCGTAGGGCCAAAAAGTAAGATTTTTTTCATTGCTTTACAGAATAGAATCCCAAAACATCTGTGGCTTATTTATATGGCTTTAAGCATATTGGTGACAACTTTTTTTGTGCTTTTGCGGCATTAGAGGTATACAGTATATCTTGAATTTCAGACTAACATAATGTCAGTGTTCATTATACACCTTAATTTGAAAATTGTAAGCTCAGTACCTGCAACCACCATGTCTTGTTGCGAATTGTTGCATTCACTCAAGAATTTTGGACCACCTGCCCACTAAAGAATCTGGTGTCAACCATTGATAGCTTCCTCTTTGTGCCACATCCAGGTAGTCTAGCTGATGTTCCTTTAATTTTGAACTTGCAAACTATGGTAGTCATTAATCAAAATGTTTTCGTCAGATTTCTGGCTTAGAATACTTTGAAAAGTCATAAAACGTTTGCTCCTGCAAATTTTGCAATATTTTTAATATTTTCTCCAACATCCCAGCAAGATCTGCCAAAGTTGGTGGAGCACTGGTGAAACAAGGAGTGATGATGTCTGCCCCCAAAAAATCTTTAAAGGTTATGCTGCTTTAGTGGCATAACTTACATCCCAAACATACTCCAGTACCTTACTGGGTTGACATTTCTGGCAAGATGTAGAGAGGAACATGCAACTGATAGGATATGCCTAACTGATTAGGTGGTGTGTGTTGCTTGTTGAATTAGGCCCATTTTACACCTGCACACCCATCATTAAAACTTACCAGGTATGCGTAAGAGATATTGTATACTCTTATGATGGATTCTATTCAGAGAGTTGTATAACTCTAAGGCTGTAGTCATCAAAAGTGACATTTTGCATTAAGTTTGCAGAAATTACTTGTTCTATTAGCTGTATCAAGCTATAAAAAGTTTGTAAATTTTGCTAATTTTGTTTCTAAAATTTTGAATCCAAATTTGCAATTGTGGTTATATAATTTTGAATGCAGCTGCTTAGTAAGTTGATAGATCTGCTTTAAATATTTATAACTAGATTAAGAAAAATCATTATTTCTTAAACATGTAAGCTGTAAGTGCTTGTGTTGTTTGTGGCCTCTGTCTGGAGTTTGTAATATGTCAATAGTGATGGAATACAACTGAATTTTATGGATATTGTTTCCATACTTAGGCACCTCTTCCTCTACAAATCAGCCTTATCAGTTCTTTTAAAAAGAAAATTGTTGTGCAGGGAGCAAGAATCGAAGTCATCTGGATACAGCACAATGTGACAGAGTGGGCTAAAGATTGTCCATGGCTCCATTATTCAGATGTAGGCCTCATGCACAATGGACTTGAATTCTGGTTTGTGATTCACCCAAGAAGGTACTGATATTAAAGGAGTACTATAACCAGATCACTTGACATCTATACTCAACATTTAGCACCTAAGAGAAAGCTTCTATTTGGCAACATCCATTTTATCTGAAGTCAATCGGGAACAAGTATTTTGTGACAAAGGAATGGCAAGGCAAATGTTGATAGAGTATGAGGCACATAGTGAATACTGAGAAAGTTATTAGCATGATCAAGTATTTCACAATATACATCATGGATCAGAAGAAGAAGGTGCAATTCTTAACAAAACTGCTTCAGGAAATATTAAGAGGTAGAAGGGAAAGTGGCAAAGATAGTAGTGAACACAGTGATAACAAAAAAATGGAAAGAACCTGGGCACTTTTTATTTTAAGGGTGCAGTTATGAGTATGAGTGAGTTCCAGTCCATATCAGGCGTAGCATTATTTTTTACTTAACCAAAGGAAGCCTGTGGCAATATTCAGGATGCAAGGTTGTCACTTTATGGACAAACATTTTAGTATACCATCATTACTGATACATTTGTACCATCATCCTGACATTCTGTGGACAAATAGTGGTCACAAAGACATTTCACATCCTTGTCTGTTTCAGTCCATTTCAGATTCAAAGGCAACAATTCATTGCCGCTGCATTGTCTTGTTGGTGCCTCTGCTCTTAGTGCAGGTGCTTATTATGCTGCTATTGAACATAGAAAAGACAGCTGTTTTCTCATCTGCTTTTCTCAAGTTTTAATGGAACAACAAAGTATTTTAATATGGAAACCAAGCTGTACACAGTGAATCAAATCCCCCTAGCAAGCAATCAGAAGCTTAGTTAATTGCAGAACTAAAGAACAAAAGCACTTCAATTTTCAGATGCATCAGCAACGCTAATGGCTGCAAATCAAGTATAATCGACGTGACTGTGTCATGCTTACACCTGCCTTGTCAAATTGATCCATGTGGTCATGTGCAAATACTGAAAAGGGTGCAAAGTCTACCTGGTCTGCAAGACGGCTCATGGAGAACATAAAAATCTGGATTTTTTGGCTTTTAAATTAAGAAACTGGACCTGTAATGGGATTTTGACTAATCTGCTATGCAAATGCTTGCCTATTGCTCTCCAAGTACATTTTCATAAAGGGTCTCCAGGGCTGCTTGGTGAAGGCACCCCCACAAAGTGGTTGTAATTGAACGTTAGTGTGGAAACAATTGCTTTTGAAATTTCAGCTATTTAGGTAGGGAGTGAAAGGAAACTAAAGGTACCGTCACACTAAGCAACATCGCTAGCAACATCGCTGCTGAGGCACGACGTTTGTGACGTAACAGCGATGTTGCTAGCGATGTTGCTGTGTGTGACATCCAGCAAAAACCTGGCCCCTGCTGTGAGGTCGCTGGTTATTGCTGAATGTCCTGGACCATTTTTTAGTTGTTGCTCTCCCGCTGTGAAGCACACATCGCTGTGTGTGACAGCGACAGAGCAACAACTAAATGTGCAGTGAGCAGGGAGCCGGCTTCTGTGGACGCTGGTAACCAATGTAAATATCGGGTAACCAAGGAGCCTTTCCTTGTTTACCCGATATTTACCTTCGTTACCAGCGTCCGCCGCTCTCACGCGGCGAGTGCCGGCTCCCTGCTCCCTGCACACATAGCTAGACTACACATCGGGTAATTATCCCGATGTGTACTCTGGCTAGGAGTGCAGGGAGCCAGGGCTAAGCGGTGTGCGCTGGTAACCAAGGTAAATATCGGGTTGGTTACCTGATATTTACCTTAGTTACCAAGTGCAGCATCGCTTCCACGTGTCGCTGCTGGCTGGGGACTGGTCACTGGTTGCTGGTGAGATCTGCCTGTGTGACAGCTCACCAGCAACCCATGTAGCGATGCTCCAGCGATCCCTGCCAGGTCAGGTTGCTGGTGGGATTGCTGGAGCGTCGCTTAGTGTGACAGTACCTTTACTCTTAAATGTTCAGAATTGACTAGTATTCTTGTTAGGGATAGCATTTTGGATACAGAGCTCCTATGTGCCCTGGTATTGATTTGACCAACTTTTTCTTTAAAGATTTGTCCTGATATAGAACAGATTTATTTGCCATAAATTTTCAATCCCATTGTCAGTGGGTGAATTAAGTATTGAAAATTTACCAATTTTCTAAGTAAATATATTTATAAAGGTGCTATTGACATGAATTTCTCACTAGATGTCAGTAACAACCCATCCAATCCACACAAGGAAAGAAATCCAACCTTAGATGTCCATAAATTTAGTGATGTGTAATGTATGGAGAAACAAGTGGCAGGCATTGCTCAGATGTGATTTTGGCTCATTCTTCCACAAAAACACTCTTCCAATCCTGAAGGTTCTGTGGGCTCCTTCTATGAACTCTGAGCTTTAATTCCTTCTATAAATTTTCTATTGAATTCAGGTCAGGTGATTGGCTGGGCTATTCTACCAGCTTTATTTTCTTTCACTGAAGCCAATTGAGAGTTTCCTTGGTTGTGTGTTTGGGATCATTGTCTTGCTGAAATGTCCACCCTTGTTTCATCTTCATTATCCTGGCAGACGGCAGCAGAATTTTGTCTAGATACATTTGTCCATTTATCCTTTCTTCAATTTCTTCAGTGCCTTTTGGCCTCCAAACATGGTGTATGTTATGGAATCCAAAGAGTTAAAGTTGGTCTGCTCTGCTCAGACTATATTGTACCAGCATTTCTTGCAGGCTTCTCTAAATGTTATTGATCAAATGTTAAACGTGCTTAATCATGTTTTTTCGGCAGTAATAGTCTATGAAAATACACTGCACACTTTCTGCAGTGATGTATATTTTACATCACCTATACTATGCATTTTATATATATATATATATATATATAAATAAATAAATATTTTTTCACATTAGAGAGATATTAGCGTCATAATTTTGAAAAATTCATATTCATAGAAAAAATTATGTTAGAAACATACTGTAAATGTTGTATATATTTGTAAATATGTATTTAGACACTGTTTTTTTCTTCCTAGCAACCTCATGAACAAGGCTCCTAGAGCCGAAACGTAGAATTGGTGGTATTAAAATCTAAAACTTATGATTTCTCCTATATGAATAAAGCTTTTTTACTTGCAAAGCAGAAAGTGTGCAGTGTATTTTCATAGACTATTACTGAACAAAAAACATGATTAAGCACATTTAAAGTTTGATCAATAACATTTAGAGAAACCTGCGAGAAATGCTGGTACAATATAGTCTGATCAGAGCAGACCAACTTTAGAAATGGCATCTTGCATGGTGAGGTGCTATGAAACAATTGTATCTGCTGATTCCAGGTCTTTCTATAGCTATACACAAGTGTCTCTTAGCTCGTGGAAAACTCTTTTCACCCATCTGTCTCAAATCTTGCTGGGAATACCTGCTTTGTGGCCAGTTTATGTTGAAATTATATTCTTTCCACCTCAACAGTGCACACTGGAATCTTTAGTAGTTTAGAAGTTCTTCTGTAATCAATGCCATCACTATGTTTTGCAAAAGTAAGGTTGTGAACATCTTGAGACTGCTCACTGGTTTACCCATCATAAGATGTTTCTTGTGTAGCACTTTGGTAATGTGACATGTTTTTATAAGCTATCAGTAGAACTTGCTGATATTATTTTTCACTAAGTGGCAGGATTGTTTTCTAATTACTGATAGATTTTAGCAGATGTCATGACTTTCCATGACTTTTTGCACCTCTATTTCTTCATATGTTCAATACTGTTTTCCTGTGTCATTTCTCCGTATTACGTATAACTTAAAGACATTTATTGCTTGATTTATTTGCCTGTGTATACTGGGTGGGTTGTTACCAACATCTGGTGAGAAATTCATATCAATAGCACCTTTAGAAATATATTTGCTTTGAAATTTTGTGACATGTTCAATATTTATTTAATCTGCTGTATATTGGCTTTTTGTAGAAGACCACCCATCTTGAAGGCCATTTTTCACTGCACTATTGGGTTGTTTTTTCAACAAGGTATCATGTACATAAAGATTTGCATTTGTAGCCAGACTGGGTGAGAGGAGCATGGCTAATGTTAAAGGGGTTTCCCACAGATAACCTTTTTAGAATTAGCCAAGCCATAAAACATAATCATCTTAAGTCCAGCTATTGGTAATCCTTATGATAATGGAAATAAACGGTCCTCTAACTCACTGTTAGGCAGCCACTACTTATTTATTTTTTTTAATATAAACTCTCTTTCTACATTCAATACTAATACTAGGGTGAACCACTTAACATCTGTAGATTTACCAGTCCAATATTTAGTACAACATTAGAAAATAACATTTTCTAACAATCAGAATTTACACTTTATGACTATATCATAAATTTTAATGAATGGCGGAGCTTTAAATTTAAGAATTGGAGTTTAGATTTTAAGTTTGACCTTCAAATTAAGCTGGGATGATAGTAAGGATTGTATAAATGGGACAACCTCTTTAACTGAGTGATCACAATGCCACATAAAGTAATTCAATGACAAAAGGTATCTCTTGTATATCTGTGGTGCACAAAATAATATTAATTACATTTCACAAAGAAGTGTTCATTTCGGCCTAAATGAAATTTGGATCTGCCGGGTATAATTTGAATAAATTACATAGTGAAATGTCACATTTACAAAACTGTTAAAAAAATAGGATGATTTGCAAATTACTTTATATTCATAGTGATAATATTCATAGTACAGGTTACAGAAGAAGAAGGAGAAACTCCATTACAAATTGAAAATATATTTGTGACACAACAGTACCATTTATTTTGCAGTGATTTCCAGTTTACCTGTTTTGTTCTTTTAATTCAGTGTTTTGATTTCTGAAAGCAACTTGGATGAGATAACTGTGCCGAAAATAAATAATACCCAAGCAAAGATGCATTTCTGAAAAGGTTACTGTATATGCCAGTAGCAATGAATCTGTTTGTTGAATGACATCATCATATGTAGCGAAAGCATGAAATAAAAGCTTAATAATAAAGGCAAGTCATCTGATGGCAATACTTCACAATAAGGGATATTTTGGAAACTGTATGAAAAAGTTAACTTTTGCTAACAGTTACAGATCATTTTAGGATATGGTAAATGATTTTTTCATGTGACAAATGTGTCTGTTTATCTATTTATAGCTATATCTATCACCAAATACAGAATAACCAGAAAAATGCATGAATGTTAATGTTGACCTTGGCGTTCTTACTAAACATTTATTTAAATTGTTTATAGATGAAATGCTGTTGAATTTATGAAATTCTGGCCCTAGAGAATGGTAAATTCATTATAATACTCCCCTTAAATGCATGGTTGCCTGCATTAGCTCGACAGAGTCTGAAATGAATAACTTATGAATGGAAGGTTTGTTAATTTGTTCCCATCTGCACCTAAGTCCTTGCTTTTCTAATTATTTGTCAAGGACATTCCAAGAGTGATCTTAGCATTTCACGTGTTGCTTTGTGTATTTTATTATGCATTTTGACCATACAGTTTAACATGTCATATTGTTTCAGCTAATACAATTGTAGATCAAATCAAGACCCTCCAAGGACTGTTCAAAGTATAATCGAATGTTATTTTAGTTTCCTTGACTATTTTCTTTTTGATAAAGTGCAATTACGTTGTTGGGTATGATTGACCTACAAATTGTCTTAGCTCTTCATTACTGTTGACATAAACCTTTTTGATGGAGTCATAATTGATTGCATTTCATTTACTGTTTGTCTTTGTCTTTTTCTGGTTGAATTCAACTGATATCTGTGCAATATTTCGTAAAAGGATATGAGAAATCCCGAAGTTTAAACAACATAGCTGGCTTGACTGGCAATGCCTTGAGACTGTCTCCAGTAACATCACCCTACAGTTCACCTTGTCCTCTCAGACGTTCTCGGTCTCCTATCCCATCTATCTTATAAAACAGAATACACCAATCTGACAAATAGAATTTTCTCAAGTACTACAGACCAAATTATGGAAATAATTCAAGGTAGCATTAACTCTAGGCTCTATCCAGTCAGCATAAAAACACTGCATTATCTCAACTGGAAATGCTAGAAAACACCAGTTCATTTTATTATGATGGTTATAAAGTAAATTACCCTATGGAGTTTGTGCATATCTACTGACCTTCTGATTTCTTTCTGGCAATAAAAAGGATAGAGTATGGATGGATCGGCCAGTATATTTAATATTCACATATATTTTCAGGGACATACAGCTTTACCAATGTGCTTCCAAATGATAACCAACACTTCATTGAACGTTCATTTCTTGTGAGTTTCTGATCCATTCTGAAGATCTCTGGGATCCTGTCTTTCGAGCTCGCAGTATAACAGATCAGACCATTTGCATGGACCATCCCGTCTACTCATCATATCAATGCAATGTTGCAGATTACAGGGGCTGCAAAACGCCTCCAAACATAAGCTTGGCATCGTATCATTTGCTAATCAGTTGTCCTGCCAGTAGGAGTTTGTTTTTTAATCTTCTAATTTCCGTTAGTATTTTTAGATGACTTTTCATTGTTTAATACTGTGTAATAGAGTACCGAAATGTCTCTGGTTGTTTGCACACAGATAACTGCAAAGAGGTTGTCATTACTGGTTACACGCAAGCAGAGGCCAGATCTCTTTCATAATGGCTTGGGAAGGCACAATACATGTGAAAAAGGTAACTGCCATCCAGGCTTGCAATTTTAAGCTAGAAAGATCTTTTTCTTACACAAGGGTTCTTCAAGTTTTCTTCATGCAAAATTCTAAAAACTAGAGAAAGAAACTTGTGTACTGCATGTTCAGTTAAATAACCAGGGCTGTATATTGAGGATTTTTTTTTGACCAGCCTTAAACATCTGGAATCAAATTTGGCATTTCTTTTAAGTCAACGTTTTCTCAAATATTTCTTTTGAAATTCGTTTGTCATATATGTTCATGTTGGTTTGTCTAACCAGTTGTTAAGCTGTTTCATCCACCTCTCTTCAAACACTCAAACTGTGCCTGTACACGATTAGTTCAAGGCTGCATTCTTTTCTTTTGCGTTTTTTTGCTGTGTTTTATGTGCTTTAAGTATGGTTGATGTTCTACTGAATTGAATTATGTAGAAAGTAAATTACTTATTTTTTACCTGATATAAAAGCCATTAACCATTGCCACTTACCGCAGCAAGTCATCTATTTCTAAAGTTAAAATTATGTTCAATTATGCTACATTTAGAATAGGTCACCTTTATTACTCTAGCTGTTGTTGAATCATATCTACCAGCATGATCAGTTAGTTTCTAGGCACTTTGTAGAACATAAAATACACTGACTGAACCCTCAACAGCTATTGAGTGATTGGTTACCTATTTTTAAAGTGCTTCTCCAGGATTAGTAAATGGCTCTATTTTATCAGAAACAGCACCACTCTTGTCCATGGACTGAATGGACGTCCCTCAACATTTCTGATGGCTACGAGTGGCACTGAATCTGGAAAAAAAGCAGATCTGTTTTCCTGATCCCAGACAATCACTTTAACTCATTGTGAATTCAGTTTTTAGACATCCAATTTTTTTTTTCATGAAATATACTAAACACTGAAGTCATTGTCACAACTTGTCTATTTTTTGAGTTAAGCAGCAGGTGGCTTTTTTAACTGCCCAATTCACACTGAAAGGCTGGAGTCATACTTGTGTGTGACTCACGGAAGAATCACATCACACTGCCCAAATCGGCCACCGGCTCTCCTGACATGAGCGGATCAGCTGCATAAAAATACATGAAGCTGACAGACTCCTGTCTTGAGAGTCGGCAGCCAGTCTGGGCAATGAGATGCGATCCTCATGCGGGTCACACGCAAGTGTGACTCCAGCCTTAGATAATACATTGCCATTGCCTGTTCACCAGATTTATTCAATCCATAATAAAAATGCATTTCCTGTAATATTTTGTAGGTTTTTATAAGATAGATAGCGATAAAGTACGATAATAAATAATCTGTGGCCTTTTTCTGAAAATGGAGCAAATAGGCTGGTATAAGTACCAAACAGTCCAGCACTGCTACGGGCATGCTAATATCTGATTTACAGGTCTTGTGACATCTGACATCAGTGTTTAGATTACCTGTTTTACTAAAAGTTATGATGTTTTGGGCTGGTGATAGGAAGAACGTAATGTAGAAATGGTTACAAAGTTAGTAAGATGCTTTACCAATTGTTATCAACCTGACTTAAGCAATGTAGTTTTACTCATTAAGTAATGTTAATTCTAATGGTGTATGCCAGATTCAATAGCATGAGCTGTAAGACCGAGTTTATAGAGAAATCAATAATGATCATAGTTTAAACTTTAGAAATGATATATTATGACAGTGAAAACAATAGTATAGTATTTTAATCAAGGGATTAATACAATATTTGGTGCTGCTGTTATTGACTACAGTGTTATACGGAATTTATCATGGATTTGTGACTGCTGAAAAGGGGACAGTGGAATTTAGCCATAACAAGGACTATACTGGGAAGAAACTCCTGCTGGTGAATGGGCCCTAGATGTAAGCCTCTCATGTTACACGCTAGTGAATAAGATCTGATGTCCAGCTTGATCTGCAAAGTGCAACAATCACAGACTGAAATGTGTCAGCTGCCAACAACCTGTAAGGTCTGTGCTGGCAAATTAGATGTAAATAAATGTGAGCATGGAATATACGCTATTTTCATCAATATAGGTACATGTTCGATTGTATGGTTCCTCTTGATTAATGTATGTGTGTAAAATCCCCATACATTTTGGATTACCTCACAATCCCTGCAGTACTCTAGTTTGTGCTGTAGATTGTATAGAAATGCACATAAAAAGGTGTACGTTACCTTATCAGGATCTGTTTAACACAGGTCTATCCTCATCTATTGCTGTTCGTATTGCAGACGATATATAGTACAGTAGGTTCCAGTTCACTAAGTGGTGCTGCTTCATTAGACATTGTAGGACCCATAGACACAAAGCTTCCACAATGTCTTCTGATGTCGTCTTCTAGGACCTCACCACTTAGTACTCATGGACCGTAATCCATAATCCATCAGATTAGTGTATTGTACTACCTTCCTTTATCCTAGAATATGTCATGTTAAACATGTCAGAATTATTTTGCCATTGAAAACGAACATGTTAGTTAGCTGGCAATTCTTACAATCCATTCTATGAGATACAAATGTAAGTATTACCGATAAAATCATGGTGACAAGAACATATTGATAGTGTGTGCTTAACTCCATTGCTTTGTCATCACCACAGGATCCAGCAGCATAAATATTTGTTGTATAAGAATATTAATTTTATTTTTTTGCCAAGGAAAGATTTATCTTTTTATCTGTGCTGTGCTATAACAATGTGAATTGTTACTTGTTACTCTGTCCATGATAATGTACATTTCGGTTAATAAAATAAAATATTTTTCCTTTATTTAAAGATTATTTCTTGGTGTCTTTTCTTATGTAAGTGTATTTATATGATCCAGATCTGCAGAATGTAACATGACCTTGGTCTACTGTCAATGTAGACAGGACAAGGTAATGAAAGCAGTGCAATATTAAAGATTATTTTAGCTGGAAATCTATGTAATAGTGTACAGTAATAAGGTTAATTAGATAGATGAAAAGCCAACACCTTGCATTGATATTCCAGAATTAAAGCCCATCTTGGTAAATTGACAAAGGTCTATGTGAATAAAAACAATCTCATTATACTTGTTATGCTGAATAAAAAAAAAGCAAAATATCAGTGATATCTGATGGTCATATAAATGCTTTTATTGTATTCTTGGCTACTCCAGGACAGGACACTGAAAGCAGATCTGAGTTATGAAACTGTATAGTACATATATAGTGCATGAAATGTATACAGCTTGTGATCACTGGGGGTGTGGTTTCTGAGGCCCTCAGCGATCTGTCAAATCTCCGCTTTGAAGAGTGCAGCTCCTGTATGATCCATGCAAAGTGCATGGTATGGTCTCAATCACTGGCGGACACCAACAGAAAAGGCACCATGAGCAAGAACAATATATTGTCCCTTTGTAGCCCAAGAACTCATCAAAATGCATAATTCCACCTGCTTTGGAGGTAGAAATGGCCCCCTCACCTCTTGGGTCCCTGTGCAGCTACAAAAGCTGCACCAATGATATGTCCACCCCTAGGCTCTATAATGAGTCTATAGGTCTGTACATTCACTCTCACAGAGCAGAATACAAACTCATAGACTTACTAATGTGCCGGTAGACAGCTCTGTGTTCGCAGCTCATAGAGTTGCTGTGGGCTTCAGGCGGTGTTTTGACCAGTTGGTGGAGTCCTCAGGATCTGGACCCTCATTAATCAGCATCAGTATAGAGTGCCTATAATTTATTAAAACTTATAGAAAATCAGATTTACACTTTAAGCCACTAGCAAATTTGGAAATTCTATACTATTCTGTGGAGCTGTCCATATCTGGCTAACAAAATATTAAACTGTTGAAGAATCATTAGCATTACTACTTCTTTGATCATTAATACATTCTCTTTTTAAAAAAGCCTTTGAGATCTGTAAGTTAGGTGTTATGTAAATGTACTATACTTATAAGGTAAGTGGAAATGTTGTCTAGACATATTGGAATATGCTAATTCATCCTTGTGGGATTACCAAGTATAAATATAAACTGATAGGTGTAACAGGTGGCATGTGCGGGCACATTTACATTCTTGACAGCATGCACCATAGCCCTATTATTGAGGTAGATGTGGGCTTCTCTGCTATGACCAACATATTTCAGGCATATTGTTTTGCTACAAATGTTCCTTACTGAAAAACTCCTATATGGTCTTTTGAAAAAGCCTCAGCAAAACACGTGTCCCAATTGTTAGGTCTGGCATACCTCTTGGCTCTGTGACAGCAGGTAGGTCTCCGGGTTTCACTTTACCACCAAACCACTTTAAACCTGTATATTATTTATCTGACAGGACATGTATATGGAATTTTATGGTGGATTAATAAGTGACCTTGTGTCACCTACCCTGTCTTCTACGTGCTATATGGGAGTTTAACTATTAGGACTGTGATCCTTATCTTGTATTTGATCCTATGTTTTTTATCCAAGGGTATGCTATTCCCCAATTGGGACTTCTTTTCTTCCAAATAGTCAAAGGGAAAGAAAGCCAGGCACTGCAAGCCCAGGTGTGTACTCACTGGTTGTGGTTTTTCCGTGGAACACGGACCTCCAGCCGATCTCTGTGGTGCTCTGCCAACAGGTGAGAATCCAAAAAAGAACTTCAAAAAAGAAGGAATGGCGGCAACTCACTGGTCGATATGAACTGGCAAATTTATTGCACAAACCGCAGCATAATTACAGCAAACACGGGGAGGGGGGGGAGTGCAGGAGCGCCGGACGACGGCCGTTTCGCACCACACGAGTGCTTCCACAGGTCCGAACTAACAATCCCAGTTAAACCTCCCTCTTATGGAGGAGTCTGACAGGTGCATCTAAAAAGCTAATTAGCTGATACCAGATAGCAACAGCGCAGGAATACTGCCTACATTTCCACACAATTCGTCAGAATTAAATAAATGAAACAGACAGAGCAAAGAGATGGGTAACAAGAAAAATACAAAACATTTATCATATGCCCCTGCTCCCTCTTCAAAATAGAGATATAATACTGCCCCTACTAAGGGGGATTTATTGTGAAAGCACAACATTTATTTTGCTTCTAGTTGTTACTTATTTTTTCATTATTTTTTATTTTTAATTTATTAAATACTCTATGATGAGGGGATGCAGATTCTTATAAGTAAACGGGCATGTTCCGCTGTGCAAAAAAGAGGGAAAGAGAGACAAAACTGCCCTCATGCAAAAAACCTTAGATAAATATATATCTTATTAGGAATAGAGCCCTCTTTTTTCAAAAAGGAACTGCACCATCTCCAAAACGGGGGCGCTGTTTTTTCATGCAGCCTCATGCTAACAGGGACCCAAGAGAGAAGAAAAAAAAAAAAAAAAAAAAAGGGAGACTGCCTTTTTAGGAATTGCAGGGTAAGTGGAGCCGCAAGACTTTATGCATCCCAAGCTTAAACCAAAACGATTTTCAAGCAGGTGAAGCACGGAGAAACTAGAACTGTTGTTGAGAAAGCCCGGCTTCATTCTAATTCCAGACCCTCTGTAATTAACAGCGATAAAAAACAAAAAAAGATTGGGGAAGAGAATTATGGTAGGTTTCTCTTTAGTTTCAAATTTGGCCCCATGGACAGCATCATCCGGTCCAGCATAAAAAGGCATTGGCATGTGATAGAGGAGGACCCTGATCTGTCCTCGAGAGCACAAAAGGGACCGTTAGTAACATATAGAAGGAGCAAAAATTTGGGGGACCTACTTGTTCAAAACAGATTAATTAACCATAAAAAAACATGGTTGGACTATGCCCAACCTGTGGGGAATTACAAATGTGGGGACTGTAATTTCTGCTCCTTCCATTTAACAGCAAAAGTCCTAAGAATTGGAGATAGCAATTTTACTGTCAGGCATTTCATTTCTTGTAAGACCAAATATGTTGTATATGTGATATTCTGCCCTTGCTCCTACTTCTATATAGGGAAGACTATACGGTGCTTATATGTACGTTTTAGGGAACATTATAATTCCATCTTAACAGGTAAAGGGTCCCCCAAACTAATTAAGCATATTAGAGAACATCATAAAGGGAATCCGGACGTTCTATCTTTTGCAGGTGTCTTTAGGATTACCCCATCGGGAGGAGGAGGTGACACCCACAAGCGACTGTTGCAGAGAGAGTCTCGACTCATTATGGATGTCAAGGCATTGGGCCCTTTGGGACTCAATGACCGTAATGACATGTCCGTTTTCTTATAACGGTCATTGAGTAGTGTTGCTCCAATGATGGGGGTATATACAATTTTTTTTCCCCCCCTAGTGGAGAAATTAAGAGAATCGTAATAGTGGTGGGACAAGGCAATTTTTACATTCATACCGCTTCTGGGTGGCCAGTTCCCCTCCCTTGGTGTAAATTTTTTTAAAAAAAATTTTTGAAAAATTTTTTGGAAAATTTTTTTTTGAGAAAAATTGAGTAAAAAAAACAAAGCACTAATAATAATTTCATAGAAGATGTATAAATATACTTATTGCTTAGAATAAGCCTGGTTTGAGGATTCGATTGTGATCGTATATCTACAGTCTGTTACCTCGCAATTCTCCAGTACAGTTTCTCCGTGCTTCACCTGCTTGAAAATCGTTTTGGTTTAAGCTTGGGATGCATAAAGTCTTGCGGCTCCACTTACCCTGCAATTCCTAAAAAGGCAGTCTCCCTTTTTTTTTTTCTTCTCTCTTGGGTCCCTGTTAGCATGAGGCTGCATGAAAAAACAGCGCCCCCGTTTTGGAGATGGTGCAGTTCCTTTTTGAAAAAAGAGGGCTCTATTCCTAATAAGATATATATTTATCTAAGGTTTTTTGCATGAGGGCAGTTTTGTCTCTCTTTCCCTCTTTTTTGCATAGCGGAACATGCCCGTTTACTTATAAGAATCTGCAGCCCCTCATCATAGAGTATTTAATAAATTAAAAATAAAAAATAATGAAAAAATAAGTAACAACTAGAAGCAAAATAAATGTTGTGCTTTCACAATAAATCCCCCTTAGTAGGGGCAGTATTATATCTCTATTTTGAAGAGGGAGCAGGGGCATATGATAAATGTTTTGTATTTTTCTTGTTACCCATCTCTTTGCTCTGTCTGTTTCATTTATTTAATTCTGACGAATTGTGTGGAAATGTAGGCAGTATTCCTGCGCTGTTGCTATCTGGTATCAGCTAATTAGCTTTTTAGATGCACCTGTCAGACTCCTCCATAAGAGGGAGGTTTAACTGGCATTGTTAGTTCAGACCTGTGGAAGCACCCGTGTGGTGCGAAACGGCCGTCGTCCGGCGCTCCTGCACTCCCCCCCCTCTCCCCGTGTTTGCTGTAATTATGCTGCGGTTTGTGCAATAAATTTGCCAGTTCATATCGACCAGTGAGTTGCCGCCATTCCTTCTTTTTTGAAGTACTTCTTTTCTTCCCCCAAACCTCTTTTTTCTGATATCTGTACATCTTCTAATCATTCGAGTTTTTAATCTATTTGCCAATTTTCTGGCTGTATTTATGCACATTTTCTACAATAAAAAGCAGCTTAAAAGAAAACTATATGTCATGTTAATTTACCCATCAATTACCATATATTTAAACCCTCAATTACCCCTATCTTTTCTATGGTTTCTCATTAATGTCCTGATGTGGTGAAGGTATTATCATGAGATCTAATTGTCTTGGTTATTTTATCATATTTTTGACAGCATGCACCTTAGCTCTGTTATTGAGTTAGATGTGGGCTTCTCTGCTATGACCAACATATATCAGGCATATTGTTTTGCTACAAATGTTCCTTACTGAAAAACTTCTTAAAATGCTCTTTAATGACAAAAAGGTAAATAATCCAGATCCAAGGAAGTGGAAATGGTATCTTCCCAGTTTGGTGTGATGATCAAGGTAGTTTGAGTAGTAACTTTGTTGAGAAAGATGGGAAAATGGAGTGCCACTGAGTCACAGAGTTTCTGGTAGTTACAGAAGAAACTGACTCAGTGGGGCTCAGTTTTCCCGCTCTTTCTCTACAAAGTTATTATTCAACTCATCTTAACCATTACACCACACTGGAAGAGCGCCATTTCCGCTTCCTTGGATCTACATTATCGTCTCTTCATGGAGCTCCTCTGGAGAATACTCCTGCAGCCACCAGAAGAGCACCTCCAGCCAAACATTAGAGCATATTCAGTATGCTATTCTGTTCATTTATAGGTGAGTGCAAAAATTACACTTACCCTGTATGTCAATTATTACAAGTTCTGCTACCATCTCTTGCTACATAGAGGTTTCCAGCCATTCATCCAAAAAGGTAAATAAGTAGTTAACTTAAGCTCTGCAAATTAACTGTTTAGCAATGAAAGAATTAATTTTACCATTTACCACTGCTTTCTCTTAATGTCAAGCACAGAGTTACATAAATAATTCCATTTGAAAAAAAACCCCAAAAAAACTCAAGACCCTTAGTCCGTCAGTTTTAACCTTTAATACTTACAAATCCCAATGAATCCAAAGGAAAACACCATTGATTGGGATAGACCAATTTTTCAGAAAGTGGAAATCTTTCCTTCCTAACTGTACAGAAAATATCAATCAAGCAGATATCTGTCTCAGCAATCTATATTAGGGTAAGGACAGTAAAATGGAGGGAGAGGAATGCGATAAAATAATCGAGTAACCAATGTTACTCTATGGGGTCACTCCCATGAGTAATATTTTTTTCAGCCCTAATCGGACCAAGAAAACAATCGCAGCATGCTGCAGGTGGAATCCGATTTGTTTTCTCTTGCACTCATATAAGTCTATGGGGGTGAGAGAAACATCGCACTGCTCTCATATGACAACAGAGCGCAGTGCAATATATGCATCAGCTGATAATGGAGGAGATCAGAAGATTAGTCTCTCCCTCTCCTCCGCAGCTGTGCTCAGATCGCAGGATCACATCACAGTATAATGACACTCACAGCAGAGCGGGAGCCAGGGGTCATTAGTATATCACATCCGATGCTCTCGCATTGGCTGCTAAATGGCGTGTGTCCTTAGCCTTAATATGATTAATGCTGCATATTGTGTTTTTCAAAGAAGAAGTGTTATCAGACAAAAAGTTTTCTTTAAGCATGGATGGTTTTAAGAGAAAAAATGAAGTCATAGTGGACTACCTGCGAGCTCTGCATTTCTGCACTGGCTCCAGATGTGAGCCTTGACTTCTGAATGGAGAAGGCTTTGCTTCTAGAGCCGGTGCTGACTACTAGAGCAACCTGCACTGAATCCATAGGACTGCTGCTTGTGAGTATTCCTGTATCTTTACGTTTCTGCACGCTTTCAGCAAATAATTACCAATCCTGTGGGAATTTGTTCAATACCTCTACAGTCCAGAAGTGAAAAACATACATTTTTTTAAACTTTGTGATGAAATTGGACTTACTTTTCTCTCCTCCAAGGCATCATGAAAGAGAACAATTATTGCACTGCTTTTAAATAGTTTATATTTAGGCAATAACTACTTAATCAAATACTGTAGATACTAAAGCTGGTGTCACACACAGCGACAACGACAACGACGTCGCTGCTACGTCACCATTTTCTGTGACGTTGCAGCGACGTTCCGTCGCTGTCGCTGTGTGTGACATCCAGCAACGACCTGGCCCCTGCTGTGAGGTCGCCGGTCGTTGCTGAATGTCCAGCTTCATTTTTTGGTCGTCACTCTCCCGCTGTGACACACACATCGCTGTGTGTGACAGCGAGAGAGCGACGAAATGAAGCGAGCAGGAGCCGGCACTGGCAGCTGCGGTAAGCTGTAACCAGCGTAAACATCGGGTAACCAAGGGAAGACCTTTCCCTGGTTACCCGATATTTACCTTCGTTACCAGCCTCCGCCCTTGCTGCCAGCGCCGGCTCCTGCTCTGTGCACATGTGGCTGCAGTACACATCAGGTAATTAACCCAATGTATACTGTAGCAAGGAGAGCAAGGAGCCAGCGCTAAGCAGTGCGCGCGGCTCCCTGCTCTCTGCACTGTGACATGTAGCTGCAGCACACATCGGGTTAATTAACCCGATGTATACTGTAGCAAGGAGAGCAAGGAGCCAGCGCTAAGCTGTGCGCGCGGCTCCCTGCTCTCTGCACTGTGACATGTAGCTGCAGCACACATCGGGTTAATTAACCCGATGTGTACTGTACCTAGGAGAGCAAGGAGCCAGCGCTAAGCGCGGCTCCCTGCTCTCTGCACATGTAGCACAGCGACGTTATGATCGCTGCTTCTGCTGTGTTTGACAGCTAAGCAGCGATCATAACAGCGACTTACAAGGTCGCTGTTACGTCACCGAAAATGGTGACGTAACAGCGACGTCGTTGTCGCTGTCGCTTAGTGTGAACCCAGCTTAAGGTTCTTGCTTTCTACTTCAGTATTTGCTAATAAAGATATGCATTGCAGGAAAGTACTTGATATCTCATTTTCAGAGTTTTCTGTATGATTCAAGGGTACGTGTGAGCTGTGAATTTTTAGATGTGACTAAAATTCTGTTTAGAAATCTTTAACCTCCCACTACAAGCACAAATAAACATAAAATGTCTTCATAAACACTTATGGGAAACGAAATTGTTTATGGCTATTGTCCTCGGGTGCAGTTCAGAGGTGCAGTTCAGTGTAAAAACAAACAAACCACGCATTATTTACCCTCACCATATCCAGAGCTGTGTGTGCTGCTGTCTCAGTCTTGGTTGTCTGCATAGTAAGGCTATGTGCCAACGGGACAATGTACCCGCGGATATTTCCACAGGTTTGTCCGCAGGTTTCCCGTAGCTGCTGCCCGAAATCCACAGCCATCCATTGCTGCGGGTTTTGAGCATTTTTGTTGCGGCAAACTTGCGGGACAAGTGCGGAAATAGCTGCGGAATTCCCTCCCTGTATCTCCATAGTGGAGGAGCAGGATTTCTGCAGGTATTTACGCAGCAATAATTGACATGCAGTTATGTGCAGCTGCGGGACATCCACAGCATATTCTGCAGCCGCACATACCGCAGCATGGACACAGCACTCCCCAAATCCCTTAGGGTAACATTGGGAGTGTCTGTACTTACTTAAACCTTGCAGATTTATCTGGAAAATCCAGATAAATCTGCGGGTTTGCCGTGGTAAAATCCGTGGGTACATTGTCCCATGGGCACATAGCCTTAGGATATATGCCCACAGGAGCTCGCACCTGCAGATATATCCGCAGGTATGGCCGCAGGTTTCCCGCAGCTGCTCGCCGGAATCTACAGCTATTTTTAGCTACGGTCGTATAGCGAAATAGCTGCGGAAAACCTGCGGACATTCATACGGATTACCTGCGGAAGTCCTGGCCCTATCTCCATAGCTGAGGGCCGGGATTTCCGCAGGTAATTCAGCAGAAAGAATTGACATGCAATTTAGTGCGGCTGCGGGACATCCGCAGCATGTTCCACAGCCGCACGTATCCGCAGCATGGACACAGCACTCACCATGTCCCATAGGATAACATGTGGGAGTGTCTGTACATACTGAAACCTTTTCCACAGCTAAATCCACAGGTTTAATCTCACATGGGCACATAGCCTTAATGTTATGTCCAAAGTGCACATGCTGTTTGCATTGGGAGTACTACTGAGTTCAGTGATTGGCAGCAGTGCTGTTGACATAGCGTTAGCGCTGCAGACAACAACATAAACCAGGGCATTAGTGGAGACACAGAAAAGACAAGTAAAACACAGTTTGCTTGAACTGCGTTTGGGGTTACTAGTTTACTGAAACCAGAAAATGCCTTAAAACTAAATATTTCAAAATATTTTTAGGAAATAATCAAATTATAACGTTCATTTATTTTTTAGCTAGTAAATTCCCTACTACCATCCAGAACTGAACTACAGGTAAATTAGTTTAATTACTCAGAAAGATTTTCTTGTTCCTTTTCCACATGGAAATTTAGAACTACTTGTCATTTTGCAATATAATTTACATTATCACAGCAGATTATCAGATTCTTTTAAATGTACTTTACTTTGAAAAGTTTCCAATAAAATGTTTTTTTTTGTTTTTTTTAAATAATGCGATCTAATGCAATAAAAGCATCTTGTATATGTCTCACAATTCTTTGTGTCAGTCTTGAGTATTGTTTCTCTCTCTTTTTTTTCTTTTCTTCTTTTTATAACATGCTGTTTATCATGAAACCTTTTAAGCAGATAAAGAGATGTCGAAGACAAATAAGTCACTTTGTTTGTTTGCAAATGTGATTTGATTAAACTTATAAGCATAGTGTAATCGGTCTCTTACTGGCCCATAGGGGGACCAGGGCATCTGGAAGAACTTGTAGTGCCAGTACTATTTTTTTGAATTTGCTTCTTTGAATGAAAACCACTAGCCCCCTGTTCTGCTATTTCTATACATGCCACTGGTCTGTCAGTGGTCAGCCTGCAGCGGGGAACGTCAGGCTGTCACAAGTGCTACATTGATGTCACATACTGCTCAGTTTGAGCCGAACGAGGGAGAAGGATTTGTATGTCATGAAATGTCATGAATGTAGGGACACATGAGAGGATTAATTTTTGTGTATTAGGCATATTAGGCAGGCCACAAAGAAGTATATCATACAATGTAAAGGGGTACATTATACCAAATGAGGGCCAGAATAGAAATATTTTACTGTATGTGGCCACAGAGGGGGGCATTAGAGTGAATGTGGGCCAGAATGGGGGACATTATTCCATATGGGGGCCAGAATGAAGAATTTCATCATTGGGCCAATTGAGCATTATTATTACTGTATGGCGGCCTGAATGAGGACATTATAACTGTATGGAGCCAAAAGGGAGAACCTTAATATTCCATGTTTGCAGTGCATCATCTATGTGCATCTTATAAGTGTACTCTAATAAATTAGACCAGAATTGAACCAGCAAGGACCTGAAGGTAACTGGATACATAGCCACTGTAAACAATGTTTCCCTTTCTTTCCACTATTACTCCTATAGTCCTTCACTTCCTAATAATCCCTTCCATCCCTACACCTAGTAATGAACTAGTGATATCTTCCTCCATCCTCCCCCTCCATCTCGCCTCCTCCTCAGATCTGTTCCTCAACTTAAAATCCTCTGTATTCAGACACACTTACCACCTTTTTGACCACTTCACCACCTGGCTAAATAATTTCCTTTCTGCTGACAACCCCACTATCGTCATGGGTGACTTCAATATCCCCATTGACACTTCTCACTTAGTTGTCTCTAAGCTACTAATACTCACTTCTTCTTTCGGCCTTGCTCAATTGTCCTTCACAGCCACCCAAAGCTGGTCATTCACTGGACCTAATCCTCACTAGACACTGTTCCCTCTCTAACCTGTTTAACTCACTTCATGTCTGACCATAAGCTACTTACATTCTCTTCCCTCTCCTTTCCAAGTGAACAATCCCCACCCCACAAACTTTCACACCTTCGCAGAAATATCAAACATCTTGATTTCCACTCACTTTTTGAGACCCTTCTCCCTCTTGCAGACATAGGTTCCCTACATGATGCAGATTCTGCTGCCATTTTATATAATAACACAATTGTTGCGGCTCTTGAATCAGTTGCCTTCCTCACACATACCAAAACTCACAAAATCAACAGGCAACTCTGGCACACCAGCCTGACTAAAGCACTAAGGCAGGTTTCCAGGGTTGCTGGTTGGAGATAGAAGAGACTTAGTTTTAACGAACACTTCATCATATACAAACAGTCCCTCACCACTTTCAAGTACACAAACATACACTGTGTGCAGAATTATTAGGCAAATGAGTATTTTGATCACATGATACCTTTTATGCATGTTGTCCTACTACAAGCTGTATAGGTTTGAGAGCCAACTACCAATTAAGTAAATCAGGTGATGTGCATCTCTGTAATGATGAGGGGTGTGGTGTAATGCCATCAACACCCTATATAAGGTGTGCTTAATTATTAGGCAACTTCTTTTCCTTTGGCAAAAGGGGTCAGAAGAGAAATTTGACGGGCTCTAAAAAGTCCAAAATTGCAGAGGGATGCAGCAGTGTTGAAATGGCCAAATGTCTGAAGTGTGATCACCAAACAATCAAGCGTTTCATGGCAAATAGCCAACAGGTTTGCAAGAAGAGTGTTGGGCAAAAAAGGCGGAAAATAACTGCTAATAACTAATTTATGGTTTCAATCTCCCTCCATCAGCAACAAATCCAGACAGGCTTACGTTTTGCCCTAAATGTAAGAGTAGTGGAACTGATCTCCTTCACAGGTTGTGGTCCTGCCCCCATTTGAGTCCATTATGGTCACAGATCAAAAGTTGTATACAAAAGGTGTGGGGTCTTGAAGTTCGGCTCTCACCTGGGTTCGCTCTTTTTCACCATTGGGAGGAGGGGAACGATACTAAAGGGAAGATGACTAACCCACTCAGACTTTTACATGTGATACTTCTGGCAGCCAAGAGAGCGATATTTAAAAAATGGATGGAGTCTAGGGTCCCGACGATTGAAGAGATCTTGGGTCAGCTCATGCATCTTCTTGAAGTAGAAGGATTGGATGCAGAAAGGACGGTGGATAGAAAACGACAGCACTTTAACAAATGCAAGAAATTCATACTGGCCTATTGTACTCGGGATGAGATAGTCAGGATTATGTCACCTTTCAAGGACCCAATCTGGTACCATACCGAAAAAATTGAAGGATAGATTGGATGGTTTGGAGGTAGGGGAGGAAAGGCCGAAAGGTGACTAAAAGGAACCAAGTTGGGCGAGAAGGAAATAACCAATTTTGAGTGGAACTTCTTTATTCTATGTCATTACCATGTTCACAAGGGTTAAATGGGGGGAATGATAAGTATGATGGGTTTAGGGGTCGCTGCTTTCCTTTGCTTTATCTTGCCATGTTACGGTTATTAATTTTAAAAACTGGTATGGTATTTGTGATGATCAAATAGGACAATGTAATGTTTTTGAATTGAATTTACAATGCTGTTATATGTTATTGAAAAATTTGAATAAAATATAGTTAAAAAAAAAAACACAAGGTGTGCCATACTCAGGGAAATGGCCAAGGTAAAGAAGGCTGAAATATGACCACCATTGAACAAGAAACATAAGATAAAACGTCAAGACTGTGCTAAGAAATATCTTAAGACTAATTTTTCAAAGGTTTTATGGACTGATGAAATGAGAGTGACTCTTGATGGGCCAGATGGATGGGCCAGAGGCTGTATCAATAAAGTTCAGAGAGCTCCACTCTGACTCAGATGCTAGCAAGGTGGAGTTGGGGTACTGGTATGGGCTGGTATCATCAAAGATGAACTTGTGGGACCTTTTCGGGTAGAAGATGGAGTGAAGCTTAACTCCCAGACCTACTGCCAGTTTCTGGAAGACAACTTCTTCAAGCAGTAGTTCAGAAAGAAGTCAGTATCGTTCAAGAAAAACATGATTTTCATGCATGACAATGCTCCATCACATGCATCCAACTACACCACAGCGTGGCTGGCCAGTAAAGGTCTAAAAGATGAAAAAATCATGACATGACCCCCTTGTTCACCTGATCTGAACCCCATAGAGAACCTGTGGTCCTTCATAAAATGTGAATTCTACAGGAAGGGAAAACAGTACACTTCTCAGAACAGTGTCTGGGAGGCTGTTGTGGCTACTGCACGTAATGTTGATAGTAAACAGATCAAGCAACTGACAGAATCTATGGATGGTAGGCTGTTGAGTGTCATCATAAAGAAAGGTGGCTATATTGGTCACTAATTTTTTGGGGTTTTGTTTTTGCCTGTCAGAAATGTTTATTTCTAAATTTTGTGCAGTTATATTGGTTTACCTGGTGAAAATAAGCAAGTGAGATGGGAATATATTTGGTTTTTATTAAGTTGCCTATTAATTTTGCACAGTAATAGTTACCTGGACAAACAGATATCCTCCTAAGATAGCCAAATCTAAAAAAAAAACACTCCAACTTCGAAAAATATTAAGCTTTGATATTTATGAGTCTTTTGGGTTGACTGAGAACATAGTTGTTGATCAATAATAAAAAAAATCCTCTAAAATACAACTTGCCTAATAATTCTGTGTACCGCCCCAGCACCAGCAGCCGGGCTGCTGCTCGGATCCGGATGCGCAGTGGCTCGAGGGGTCTCCGGACCCGGGAGGGGTTGTGCAGACACTCAAAATAAAAGGGGGTATTTACAGGGGTATTGTGTTTAGAGTTCGTGACGCCACCCATGGTGTGTGGTAAGGTGGAGTACCACCGCTGCTGTTGGGATCGCCCGGTGGCGATGGAATGGCAGACAGGTGTTTAACCCTTCCGTGGGTAGGGGGGATGCCCCGGGGCTCGGTGATGGTGAGAGAGGAGGAAAGGGAGCATTGTGTACTCAGTCCAATAACGCTGACAACGACAACTTGTAAACCAGAATTATTAGCACCGCTGTAGCAGGGAGGGAGCACGCTGGGATCCCGTGCCCGATGGTGTTGCTTGTTCGCCTGTGACCTTTTCCTTGGCACTTTCTTTACTGGTTGGCCCCTGTGGTATAGAACTAGTCAGGTCCCGCTCACCCGCATGTCTAACGGAGTGAGCTTGCTCTCAGGGTTCACGCTTGGGGTTTTCTGGACTGTGTATTGGGAAAGTCCTATCCCCCTTGTTGCGCTAGTACCCCGATTTTGGAGCGGGGGGAGGACGAATTATGAAGTCTTTGCCCTCATCGGGTAAATTACCAGGACACTTGAAGCTACTTCCTGGCCTAGGGTCTACGTACCTCGCCTTGCCCTAGCCCCTGCCCGGAGATGACTCAAGGCCGCCGGCTGCCCTCCTTGGCAGTTCCGTGCCCCTTGACATGATCCCCTGCGACCGGTGTTCCAGCTCCTACCAGTCCCAGACCAACGTCTGCCACCTAGTAACTGAGGAGCCCAGCTTCTAACCTCCTCCAACAGATTTGTGACCTCTCCTCACGAGAATCACCACACAACTGACTACTCCTGACACTCCTGACCCTCCCTAACCAACAACCCAAATGGGCAGCCCTATTCCCTTCAGGCTACCCATTGGTGTGTCTGGTGAGTGTGGTGCAGAGTGTTCCTAGGATTTTTGATTGGCTTGTTCTTAGCAACACCAAAGGCCACGAACCCATAACCAAGGAGGAGATGGACACCATACAGAAGGGCAGATTGCACAATGTCCTGTGACGACCTGATAGGCCAGGGTGTCACATTCCTCCTTGGTTAAATGTAGCTCGTCCCCGAGCTACAGGACTCCAGGGTTTTGGTTTTTTTTAACTGTAGAAAAAGGTGGAAAATAGGTTAACGTGTTTTATTTGAAATTTTTCATCCCTCGCAGGGGAGGCACTTTTCTTAAACGTTACTTAAACCTTAAAGAGTTCATCGCCCAACGGTGGGACGCTACCAGTTTTAGTGGTAACGGAGGCTCATCCTGCTCCGTTGCAGCCCTTTCCTGCGACAGTCCAGTCCCAATGTCCCGGATCCCAATAGCCTGCCACCCAAACAACCTGAACCCCTGGAAACCTATCCGTGGGTCCGTGACCAGGTTAAGGTCCTGGGTGTGGTCTTAGACGACTCTGGTTGGCACAGGAGGTGCAACTATATACAATACACAAGCTTGTGTTGGTCACGCCAGTCCTTTGACCATGGTCCATTTTTTTTACTTATATATATATATATATATATATATATATATGTGTGTATATATATAAAAAATAACGGAGTCCATGTACCTGGTGTACACTCTATAAAGGAATCTGGTTGTTAATCAGGTAACTTCTTCGTTCATTTGTAATTGGTTACTCAAGCATTCATTTGTTAAAATTTCTACATGAAAAATAACAAACTGTGGAAAATAATAACCGAAAACACCGATACCTAACAGTTCTATGGCATCGTAAAACTACTAGAATTATAACATTTTTCAACACTCTTCTCTGGGCCTCCATGGAGGTTGACCAAAGTTAACACGGGTTGATCTTAATGTTGAACCCTCGTCCCCATCTGATGACATGGCTACACTCCCTGCAGGTTCCTTGCCCTCAGTGCTGGGTGTAACTGGCAAGACCCTACATGTGCATGGCAAGGGGACAGGTGCTACTCTAGGTGCTGGAGTGGGTGCAGTGTCAGTAAGCCTTTCCTGCTCTGGTTCTTCCACGGGTTGTGGGAATGTTAACACAGGGACTATTACTGCTCCATTCTGCATAGGCCAATCTTCCAGAAAATCACCTAGAATGGTATGGATCACTTTCTTCCTTCCTTCCACCACTTGAGGCTGAGGTTCTTCCGTCTTTCTTAAAGGTTCTGGTCACTTTTTCAGATGGTCCGAAGATACCATAGTCGTAGTACTCCCATGATCCTTGCTGATCAAGCAGGTCTTTTGATTGTCAAAGTTGGACGGCTGTATTATATACGGCTCCTTCTCCCATTGGTCATCTAACTTGTGTTGTTTTCTCTTTCTCTTTAATACGATTTCACCAGGGGCGAAGGAAGCTGCTTTCGCTTGTTTGTTAAAGTTCCTTACTTGCTGTTCCCGGGATTGATTCAAACTTTCTTCAATGCACTTCTGAATCTGCTTGCACTGAGCTTGGCGACGTGAGTCCCAATCTTCTCCGAGTGCGCAAGTTTCAGGCAATTCAATCTGCATCTCCAATTCCACTGGGAGCCTTCCAGGTCAAGCTCTCATCAGGTAGGCTGGGGTACACTTGGTGGATCCCACCGGAATGTTGTAGATGTCTACCAGGTCTGGCAGTTTTTCAGGCCACTGATTCTGTCGCGGGCGGAGGGGACGCGCTTGCCACCCTCAGGTCCGGGGTTTCTGCTGCTGCTGCTCGGTGGCTCGAGCGGTGGACCGGACCCGGGGACTCGAGCAGCGCTCCTCACCCGTGAGTGAAAAGGGGTGGTTTGTTTAGAGAGATTGTTTGTGACGCCACCCACGGGACGTGGTGATGATGGCACCACTGCTGCTGGTAACGGGGATCCCGGGAGAGATGGTAGGGTGCAGCTGAGATGTTGTCCCCTCCTTGGGTAGGGGGGTTGGTGATCCCGGGGCCCGGTGGCCACGGTGGTCACTTCAAGGGACCCCACGTCCAGGGGGAACCCCTGACCCCCGGAGGATGGCCACCGGTCCTTGTGGTGGCTGGGCCCCAGCCTGCTCTGCTGCGGGCCCTTCCTCCAATCTGCCTCTCCGGAGGCGGCACGGACGGAAACCAGCCCACAACATTATTTACAGACCCACTAGTTCGTGGGTGGCCTGCAAGTTCTCGGCCATGTTCATGAGCAGTTTCTCATGTGGATCGTGAACACATGGAGTCCCTCCGGGGACAACTTTGCTGGCAACGGCCGGGATAATCACTGACGACAATCAGGTGAAACTTCGGTTGGATTATTTTTCATTCATTCAAACTGCTGAGGGTCCCAACGGGGACAACTTGGTTGCAACGGAGGACCGCTGCCTATTCCCTCTCTTCCTCTGAGGTGGCCTCGCCCTCCGCCCCGAATATTGCAAACATATGGTGGCAGGCCTGGTGGGAGAGGGCCACCAGATATCCGTTCCCACCGCCGCGCGGGACATAGAAAGCTACTGGTGCACTCCCATTGGGAAGGCTCTCACCCGCTTCCTTGGACTCCGAGACCGGTTCTGTATCGGGCCTGGAATCGCTACCATCCGTTTCCACGCCAGGCGGGTTACCGCCAGCTGCCGTGGTCTCTGGGTCTTCTTGCGGCGGCACTTCAAGTTCTTCTGAGTCAACAGCTCCAGCTATTGGTTGGCTGGTGTCCTCTCGGGCCTCCGTGCCATGGCGGGACAGCACGGACTCCGCCACCTCCAGAGGGGACGGCGGCCTGAGCAGGGCTGTACAGGCGGCCAGCACAGGCGATGGAGCGGGCCCTGCTGGGGCCAGGGATTGACCGAGTCCTTCAGCTGCAGCGGCCGGTCCTTCAAGGACACAAGGGTGTGGGTCACTCACCAGCTCCTCCAGCATGGCCTCTATTTCATGCGCCCACATGACCGCAGCCAGCTCCTCCATCTCAGCAGGTCCCATACCTGGGCCCGGTTATGACAGCACAACAGCATCACTTGGGTCTTCAGCCACGCCGCCGTCCCGGGAGCAGGCTCCGGAGACTCAGGCCTCTCAAGTGGTGCGGACATGTTGCAAGCTGCCTCCAGGAACCGGGTATGTTGCAGAGTCCTGGCGTCCCCGCTTCTTATGCCCTCGGCTACATTAGGCAGGCTTTCACCCGCCCCCCCCTTGGTTCTTTCTAGCACTTCCGCTTGTTGGGGGCGGGGCTTCGCTTTCGCGCCTCCCTGCTCAGGGAAGACGCTCTAACGGGAGATTTTCGCGCCAAAGATGGAGGCGCTTCAAATTTTTCGGCCGGACACCGCCGGCGGAGACTACAAGGCGCACTTCTACTGGTAAGTAGATGGGTTCTACCCTGTTCGCAGACGCCAAGTTGTCGCGGGCGGAGGGGACGCGCTCGCCATGCTCAGGTCTGGGGCTTCTGCTGCTGCTGCTCGGTGGCTCGAGCGGTGGACCGGACCCGGGGACTCGAGCAGCGCTCCTCACCCGTGAGTGAAAAGGGGTGGTTTGTTTAGGGAGATTGCTCGTAACGCCACCTACGGGACTTGGTGATGATGGCACCACCGCTGCTGGTAACCGGGATCCCGGGAGAGGTGGTAGGGTGAAGCTGAGATGTTGTCCCCTCCGTGGGTAGGGGGGTTGGTGATCCCGGGGCCCGGTGGTGTAACGGGGAGGCCGGATGGATGGGGTGCAGGGTGCAGGGGCAGCGCGGTGCCGGATGGCTCTGGTGTACTCACTCAGACAATGACAGAGTCTCTGGTAAACCAAACGGCTGGATGGACGGGTCCCACAGCCGGCTGCAGTGTTGTGGTTGTGCTCTCCCCGGACGGCTGATGGTGGCTGTTTTTCCCTGCACCTTTTAGAAAGTTCTTGACTCCTGTGGTTGCCCACCGGTAGTCCGCTCCCCGGCGTATAGGTGCCATAGGAGCCCGTGTTGCCCACAGGCGCTGGCCCTTGGATCTCTAGCCTGTGGCGGTGGCTGTATATCCTCTCTGGGTGGACGGTTGCCTTCAATCCGGACTTGGTTGTTAGGGATTCCCGGGGGTTTCTGTCACATTCGGATTTGACTATTGATGGTGGCTCCAAGCCTCTTCGGGGTCCGATGGCCCTGCCTGTGTGCTTAGCTTCACTCCGTTCCCCGGTCCGGTACCGGCAGGCTGTCGCCCGACCCCGATCCTTACGACTCAGCGGAGTTCCACTAACTCCTGCAGACGGCCACCACAATCTGCCAACCTTGCTGTCAGTGTCTGGGCTCCAACCCAGACACCCCAAGTGTTCACTCCTCTCACTTTCACCTCCAAGACTGAACTGTCACTTTTCCCGCCTCCAGGCCTGTGAACTCCTCGGTGGGTGGTGCCAACTTCCTGGCTCTGCCCCACCTGGTGTGGACATCAGACTCTGGAGGGAGGCAACAAGGGTTTTTGGTTTGGCTGGTGTATCTGCCTAGGGTGGGGCTGTGTGTGTTGGTATGTATGTGACTACCTGGCTAGTCCAGGGCGTCACAATTCCGCTATTCTAGGGGAAGGGTTTTCAGCAGATTGATCACCAGGTGGTTCATCTTCTCGCACATCCCTTTCGTCTGCGCATGGTAGGGTGTAGTGCGGATCTTCTTGCAACCGTACAAACTGCAGAACTCCTGAAAGATCTCAGCTTCGAATGCACTGCCCTGATCCATAAGGACTCGGTCGGGGTACCCATGTGGCCTACAGAAGTGGGTCTGAAACGCTTTAGCCGCAGTACTGGCAGTCAAATCTTTAACAGGCACTACCACCAGGAACCGTGAGTAATGGTCAACATTCGTGAGCGCATATGTATACCCACTTCGGCTAGGGGTCAGCTTGACATGGTCCAGAGTCACGATCTCTAGGGACTGCTTGGTGACAATCAGCTGAAGTGGTGCTCGCTGACTAGTGCCATCTTGCCTCCTCAAGGCATAGGGGCCACAATTCCTACACCAGGCCTCTATGGAGTTTCTGATTCCTATCCAGTAGAAGCGACTCCTCAGCAACAACTCCAGCTTCTTCCACCCAAAGTGCCCGGCTCCATCATTGTATGCCTCCAGCACCACTGGGACGTATGACTTGGGATCGACGATCTGGCAGATTCTCTCGAGAAGTCTTGGGGTTAGTCAAGCTCCTGCATAGCTTTCCCTGGTGCAGATAAAGCCGACTTCAGTCTTGCCACAATTTTCTGGCCTCCTCTGGGGCGCCTGGTCCAAAACGGGCATCAGCTCTGGCCAGCAACACTGTGACCAATTTGATTGCAGGGTCCCGATCCTGGGCTTCTTGCCAGCCGTGATGAGGCAACGGGTTACAGGTCATTTCCTGCTGGTGAACACTGGATCTGGACCACTCTTCGGGCAGGGGCTGATGGAACGCAGGTAGCTCCACTTCTTTCAGGTCATCTTCATCCCTCCCATCATCAAACAAATGGGGCATCCTGGACAGTGCATCTGCGTTAGTGTTCTTGCGGCCAGCCCTGTATTTGATAACAAAATCATAATTGGCTAACCATGCAACCCATCATTATTCCAAGGCTCCCAGCTTTGGCGTATCCAAGTGAGTCAATGGGTTATTGTCTGAGTAAACCGTGAACTTGGCGGCGGCAAGGTAGTGCTTGAATCTTTCTTTTACAGTCCAGACGAGTGCTAGAAACTCCAACTTGAAGGAGCTATCATTTTCTGGATTCCTCTCCGTAGGTCTTAACTTCCAGCTGGCATAGGCGATCACCTTCTCCTTGACCTTCTGCACCTGTGACAAGACGGCTCCTAATCCCACATTACTGGCATCCATATACAACACGAACGGGAGACTAATCGGGATAAGCCAGGATTTCATCCCCGGTCAGAACAGACTTCATCCGTTCAAAGGAGTCTTCCTGTTCTTTGCCCCATTTGAATGGAGGCCCTGAGGATTTACAGTGTACAGTCTGACCCACCAAAAGGTCCTGCAAGGGGGCTGCCATTTGGGTATACCCCTTGACGAAGCTCCGGTAGTACCCCATCAGGCCCAGGAACTGCCGCACTTCTCTGACGGTAGTGGGCCGTGGCCAATTCTGTATGGCTGTGACCTTCTCTTGGTCCAGTGCCACACCTTCAGCACTCACCACATGCCCTAAGTACTGCACCTTCAGTTTCAGTAAGTGGCACTTGGATGGATTGAGCTTCATTCTGTATTTGGACAGAGCGTCAAACACTTCAGGCAGGTGCTCCAGGTGTGCTTCATAGGTCTTGGAGTATAGATGACGTCGTCCAGATACAACAAAATGGTCTCAAACTTGCAGTAGCCCAGGCAACACTCCATCAACCTCTGGAATGTCCCGGGTGCGTTGCACAACCCGAATGGCATGCTATTAAATTCACATAGGCCCATTGGGGTAGCGAACGCGGTCTTCTCCCGGTCCTCCTCGGTGACTGCCACCTGCCAGTACCCGCTGGTGAGATCAAGGGTGGAAAAATAAGTAGCAGACTTCAAAGCGGCCAATGATTCCTCAATTCGGGGTAGAGGATAGGCGTCTTTGTGTGTGATTTTGTTAAGCTGTCTCTAGTCTACACACATCCTCATAGTCCCATCCTTCTTCCTTACAAGTACCAGTGGGGCGGCCCAGGGGCTGCAGCTGTCACAGATCACTCCTGCTTCTTTCATGCTTCTGAGCATATCCTTAGCACATTGGTAATGGGCCGGTGGTATGGGCCTATACCTCTCTTTGATAGGTGGGTGAGTGCCTGTGGGTATGTGATGTTGTACCCCTTTAATCCACCCAAAGTCCAATGGGTGTTTGCTAAAGACCTGCTCCTGCTCCCTGACAACCCTGTAGACCCCTTGTTTAGGATGTGTAGGTGTAGAGTAGGTTCCCACGTGTAACTCCTGACACCACTTCTCTACCGGTCCTTGGGGGCTAGCCCTAGGAAACTGGCCAGGTTTGTCTGAAGAGCCTGTTGCATGGATGTAATCTGCATTTACCGTGAACATCTTGGCTATGGTGGCATATCTGGGTAGTGTAACTTTCTCTTCCCCACAGTTTAGTACTCGCACGGGCACTCTCCCCTTCTGGACATCAAGCACCCCACTGGCTGTGAACATGGTGGGCCAATGCTCTGTCGGTAGGGGCTCTACCACTGCCTGGTAATCCTATCTCCAGGATACTACAGCTGCCCTGCACCATATCAACATCTCACTTCGTGGGGGCACTATCAGAGGAGCCACATCCATTACCCATACACCACCTATCTCTCCTCCAGAGAGATTTACCTGTTGCCGCTGCAGGATGGCTCGGATCTCACGTTGCAGGACTCTCTGTGGCCCCGCTCCCGCAGTCTCAGACAACTGTTGAAGCAAAAGCAGTACTTACCCCATACAATTCTCAATGACATTTGTGCCTAAAATGATCTTTGGGTTCCGATCACTAGGGTTATTTTGTACTACTATGAGGCCTTGCCTCGGCAATTCTACCCGGCCCACCTTAATGGTCACCTCCTTGAACCCAATTTGAGTCACAGGTAATCCGTTGACAGCATAGATGGTCAGGCTGTCGTCCGGTGGGGTCAGATCATCATCAAGCCAGAATTTTGTATACAGTATATAAGGAATAGTCATTACCTGGGAGCCAGTATCAAGAAGTGCAGAGGTCGGGATCCTATCCAAGGTGATAGAAACGATGGGCCGTCCCCCTACATACCGCTCTCTCCAGTCTGCTGGGCCTTGGCAATTTATTCCTGGGGATTTGCCCTTGACCACAGGGGCTGCTCGTTTAAAGGACAGCTTCTTGGCTTCTTGCGTAGTGGCCAGTCTTGTTGCACTTGTAACAGACAAGTGGGCCATACCGGTCACTGCTCCTTCCTCTGTACGCCGAGGTCCGCTTTCTCATCCAGGGGACGGCTTCAGGGCAGTCAGCCAGTTAGATTTTCCTTGATGAGGTAGCCTTAGGGTTGCTTTACACGCTACGACATCGCTAAAGCGATCTCGTTGGGGTCACAGAATTTGTGACGCACATCCTGACGCATTAGCGATGTCGTTGTGTGTGACACCTATAAGCAATTTTGAATCGTCGCAAAAATGTTAAAAATCGCTCATCGGTGACATGCCCCCATACCCAATTATCGTTGCTGCTGCTTGTACGATGTAGTTTGTCGTTCCTGTGGCAGCACACATCGCTACGCGTGACACCACAGGAACTAGGAACTTCACCTTACCTGCGGCCACCCGCAATGAGGAAGGAAGGAGGTGGGCGGGATGTTACATCCCACTCATCTCCGCCCCTCCACTTTGATTGGGCGGCTGCTTAGTGACGTCGCTGTGACGCCAAATGAACCGCCCCCTTAGAAAGGAGGCGGTTCGCCGGTCACAGCGACGTCGCTAGGCAGGTAAGTAGTGTGATGGGTCTGAGCGATGTTGTGTGCCACGGGCAGCGATGTGCCCGTGACGCACAACCGATGGGGGTGGGTACGCATGCTAGTGATATCGGTAACGATATCGCAGCGTGTAAAGCAGGCCTTAGACTTGAGCTGCATGGCCTCTAGGATCCGGGCGACGTCTTTATTTAATTGCTGCACTTGGGTAGTCAAATCGCTTGTTCTGGTTCTGAACGTTATTTCAGGAATGGGTTCCGGCAGTGCCAGGGCAGGGGGCTTCACTTGCTTCTGAGATGTCCCGGCTTGCCAAGTCGGGAGCGGAGAGTCAGGGGCCTCTGGGGGCTGCAGGGCCTTGATTGCCCGTTCCTTCAGGATAGCAAAGACCAAAGCAGGATGTTCTAGGGTCCACAGCCGGAGCTGCTTTCAGTCCTCCACTGACCCCAAGCCTTGCAGGAACTGCTCCACCAGAATCTTGTTCCCTTCCGGCTCTCCGATATCATTAGTCAGCCTAGGGTCCGCAGCGCTGCTTGCAGCTTTAAGGCGTAATCTCAGATGCTGTCTTGGGGCCGTTGCTTGCAGCTGTAAAATCTCATCCTCAGTTCCGCTTCAGTGCTGGTCTCAAATGCAGCTCCCAGTCTCCTGAAAATGGCGGCTACGGATGTCCAATCCACTTCAGTCCATGTCTCCACTTCCAGTTCGGCAGCGCCAGTCAGCTGCCCGAGCACCACCGATGCCCGCTGCCGTCTGTTCAAGGCATTCATGTCAAGGATGTTGCAGATTTTTCTCTTGAATCCCTGTAGTGCGTCTGGTCGGCCATCATACTGTGGAAGCAAGGCACCACCTGGGACATACGGCAAGGTTATCGGCATATTGGAACAACCGCTTCCTGTCCCGGTCTTGCTGCCTCTGCGGCCAGAGCAGCATCTGCCCTAGTCGGGTGGAGGCAGCGCTGCCACACTTCCATCATCTGGTGCCAACATATTCGCGTGCCCCCTTGGTTTTCACTCAGCACTCTTTCACGCGCTGTGGCTCTCTGGGAACTTCCAGTTCTGGCCTCACACGCAAGACGAAGGGCGGGGATTAGACTTAACACGCTTTCTCGGGGAAGACGGTGTTTTGGCGCGAAAAGATGGCGGAAAATGTCGGAATCAGCAGGAAGAGGAATTTTGACTTCTGGTTTTCGGCTTCAAGGAGCACGTCACCCAGGTAAGTGGGTCCTGCTTGTATCCTGTTCGTGACGCCAGAAGTTTGGAGTTGTACCGCGCCAGTGCTAGCAGCCTGGCTGCTGCTCGGATCCGGATCCATGGTGGCTCGAGGGGTCTCCAGACCCGGGAGGGGTCGCACGAACACTCGAAATAAAATGGGGTATTTACAGGGGATTTTGTGTTTAGAGTTTGTGATGCCACCCACGGTGTGTGGTAAGGTGGAGTACCACCGCAACTGTTGGGAGTCCCCGGTGGCAATGGAAAGGCAGACAGGTGTTTAACCCCTCCGTGGGTAGGGGGGATACCCCGGGGCTCAGTGATGGTGAGAGGGGAGCGCCATTGGGGAGGAAAGGGGGCATTGCGTACTCACTCAGTCCAATAATGCTGACACCAACAACTTGTAAAACGGAATTCTTAGCACCACTGTAGCAGGGAGGGAGCACGCTGGGATTCCGTGCGATGGTTTTGTTTGTTAGCCTGTGACCTTTTTCTTGGTACTTTCTTTACTGGTTGGCCCCTGTAGTATAGAACTAGTTGGGTCCAGCTCACCCGTATGGCTAACGGAGTAAGCTTGCTCTCAAGGTTCACGCTTGGGATTTTCTGGACAGTGTATTTTAAAAGTCTTATCCACCTCGTTGCGCTAGTACCCCGATTTTGGAGCAGGTGGAGGATGAATCATTAAGTCTTCGCCCTCGTCGGGTAAATTACCAGGACACTTGAAGCTACTACCTGGCCTAAGATCCACGTACCCCGCCGTGCCCTGGCCCCTGCCCGGAGATGGCTCAAAGCCGCCGGCTGCCCTCCTTGGCAGTTCCGTGCCCCTTGACACAATCCCCTGCGACCGGGGTTCCAGCTCCTACCAGGCCCAGACCAATGTCTGCCACCTAGTAACTGAGGAGCCCAACTCCTAACCTCCTCCAACAGACTTTTGACCTCTACTCATGAGAGTCACCACATAACTGACTACTCCTGACACTCCTGACCCTCCCTAACCAACCCCCCAAGTGGGTGGCCCTATTCCCTTCAGGCTACCCATTGGTGTGTCTGGTGGGTATGGTGCAGAGTGTTTCTAGGATTTTTGATTGGCTTGTTCTTAGCAACACCAAAGGCCAGGGACCTTGATCCAGGTTTCATCCAGATTTGGCACTCAAGAAATAAAAAAAAAAAAATGAAAGAAAAATATAGAAATCTAGAATGAAGCGAAAACTTCATACTCACCGAGGCTCCGTGTCATGTCAGCACAATGCTTCCGGGTCGCACATTCACTTCCTGTACCGCGATGACATTCACACGGCTTTGCCTGCTTTCCCTACCCACTGGCCGTCCTATCGTCTGTGATTGGTTGCTGTCAGATGCGCTCACAGCATGCGTAACATCCTGTGTAACCGCGTCTGTCTGCAATCACTGACAGGCGCTGTATGTGCGTCAGTATTGAGGTATAAAAATAAATAAAACTGTTGCCCTGATGCGGTAGCAATCAGGGTATTAAAGGGTTAATAACAGTGCACAGCTGCTACTAATCCCCACATTAATGATGACTCAGATATCTATGAGACATCCGCATCACTAATCTGTAAGTGACAGCAAATAAACACAAACACTGAAAAAATCCTTTATTTGGAATAAGACAAAAAACACCCTCTTTCACCCCTTTTACTTACCTCCAAACACACCTCCAGTCCAAAGTAACCCACACGAGATCCTGTTGTGATTCAGCTCTGCTATAACTGAATATAACAGTTAGGGGCCATAGAACAAGATCGCCAGTGTGAGTGCAGAAAATGAATGAGTAGCAATGAGCGGTGACGTCACTCAAGTTATTTGCGGTTACAGCTGGAGATTCCCACTGTCTTCCACCCATAACAGCAAGTAGCTTGACCTCAGGTGAGTTCAGTAAAGTTAGTGACATCACCTCAGGTAAGACCTGCATCTCCTCACAGAAAACCACAGGTTTTTTTTTGTAAAGAGAGGTAGATTTTGTACTGAAAAATGTACACCCTATTCGTGCACCCAATCTACATCTCCTGGCAAAAACCCACGGTTTTTTATGCATTTGTTTCCTGCTTTTTTTGCTGCAGGTTTTTGCAATGATTGTTGTCTTGGTATTCTGCCAGGAGGTGCACATTTGGTGCTGAAGTCATCTGCCCCATATTTCAGCACCACATTTGCACCTCCTGGCAGAAGAAAAAAAACTTTTTTTCATTTTTAGGTCAAGGGATGCAAATTTGGTGCTGAAATTTTTACACCATATTCCTGCATCCTGCAACCTGTCATGACCCCGGCTGTCAGTGTTTCCTGGAGCATGGCCAGGGAGAGGGGCACCCCTCCATGCATCATTCCCAGGATCACGGCGCCTTTATCTTCTGGGCACTTCTGTTCATGCAGTGCCAGTTATAATTCTGCTCTGCAGTATGCCGCTGGTCCCTTGTGAGTTCTGATCCTGCCTCCCATCCTGTTTACATTCATCCTCCTTGCCTCCTGACTGTGTTTGCTCCCCCACCTCCTGTCCTGCCTGTGTGCGTTCTCCCTGCCTCCCGTCCTGACTTTCCGTCCCCTCTTCTTTCTGTCCTAACTGCCTCTGTTCTCTGACTCCCATCCTCCCTCCTCTGTTGTTACATCCTCCTGTAGTCCCTGTTATTACCTGCTCTCCTGGCTCTTGACTGTAGCTTGTTTATTAACTCTGGTTTCTGAGCTCCCTTGGTCTTTTACATTCCCTCTCGGCTCCTGACTCGGCTCTCCATGGACTCTTTCTCTGTCCAACTCTTAGAACCTTAGGTTCTGACTAGAGATGAGCGAACCGGTCGTGGTTCGGCTCGAGGTCGGTTCGCCGAACGGAGCTCCCGTTCGAGTTCGGTTCGTCGAACGTTCGACGAACCGAACTCGAACTGCATAGCAAACAATGGCAGGCATTCACAAACACATAAAAACACTTAGAAAACACCCTCAAAGGTGTCCAAAAGGTGACAAACAACTCACAACACAACACAAACACATGGGAAAGTGACAAGGACATATACACATGCGAAAACAAAACAGCTGGACAAGGAAAAAGAGGAGGACAAACAGATATAGGCATGGCATGCCCTTCTAAAATCATGTAAAACACCGCAAGGTGACTCCAAGCGGAGTCTCCCTTTTTTCCAAAAATTGTGCCCCACACACACCCACCCCTTCAGTGGCAGCAGTTGTGCCCCAGTTGTACACTTCACAGCTAGATTTGCATCAAGCACATTCAAAAATACGCTATTCTTAACCGTCCCCAGGATGACACCGGGGTAGGCAGCAAAGTCTTTGCTGAACCATGACTTGTTCATCTTGGCTTATTTTAAAAACAATGTAAGCAAGGGTTACTCCAAGCGGAGTCTCCCTTTTTTCCAAAAATTGTGCCCCACACACACCCACCCATTCAGTGACAGCACTTGTGCCCTAGTTGTACACTTCACAGCTAGATTTGCATCAAGCACATTCAAAAATACGCCATACTTAACCGTCCCCAGGATGACACCGGGGTAGGTAGCAAAATCTTTCCTGATCACAGCTCTGTTCATCTTAGCTTCTTTTAAAAACAATGTAAGCAAGGGTTACTCCAAGCGGAGTCTCCCTTTTTTCCAAAAATTGTGCCCCACACACACCCACCCATTCA
The DNA here is from genome assembly GCF_048569485.1 of Anomaloglossus baeobatrachus. NCBI lineage: Eukaryota > Metazoa > Chordata > Amphibia > Anura > Aromobatidae > Anomaloglossus > Anomaloglossus baeobatrachus. The sequence goes on along the minus strand of NC_134356.1, from coordinate 292,113,996 downwards.
GTGGCAGCACTTGTGCCCTAGTTGTACACTTCAGAGCTAAATTTGCATCAAGCACATTCCAAATCCACAAGCATTTACTCTCCCCAGGATGACACATGGGTAGTAAATTCCTGGTGGATCCATGACTTGTTCATTTTGATGAACGTTAGTCTGTCCACATTGTCACTGGACAGACGCGTGCGCTTATCTGTCAGCACAAACCCAGCAGCACTGAAGACACGTTCAGAGACAACGCTGGCAGCTGGACACGACAAAATCTCCAAGGCGTAACTGGAGAGCTCTGGCCATTTTTCTAGATTTGAAGCCCAAAATGAGCAAGGCTCCATTTGCAAAGTCATGGCATCGATGTTCATTTGGAGATACTCCTGTATCCTCCTCTCCAGCCGTTGACTATGTGTCAGACTTGTTGTCTCTGGTGGCCTTGCAAAGGAGGGTCTAAAAAAATTATGAAAAGATTCCATAAAATTGCTGTTACCAGCACCAGATACAGTCCTACTGGTATGGGTAGACTGTTGAAGATGACGAGACCGTCCCATGTTTGTCAAGTTACAACTGGGAGAATCACTCCCTGCACCTGCACGGTTGTTTGGTGGAAAAGCCGAGCTAAGATCGAGTAACAGCTTCTGCTGATACTTCTGCATACGTGCGTCCCTTTCTATGGCTGGAATTATGTCACAAAATTTGGACTTGTACTGGGGATCTAATAGTGTGGCAATCCAGTAGTCATCATCACTTCTAATTTTGACAATACGAGGGTCATGTTGGAGGTAGTGCAACAAGAAGGCACTCATGTGTCTTGCGCAGCCATGCGGACCAAGTCCACGCTGTGCTTGTGGCATAGAGGTGCTGCCCGTTCTTTCTTCCTCTGACATCTCCCCCCAACCTCTTTCAACTGAAATTTGACCAAGGTCTCCCTCATCTGCTGAGTCTTCCATGTCCATGGACAGTTCGTCCTCAATTTCTTCATGTTCTCCTGCACCTTCCTCAACATTTCGCCTGCTACTATGTGCCCTTGTTGATCCCTGTCCCCCATGGTCCCATGCCTGCTGCGTTGGTGATGATGAACGTCTGGACCTTGGTGATGTTGTTGTCCCTTGCGCATATGAATCCTCCTCTAGTTCCTCCCCTTCCTGTTGTCCCACCCCCTGACTCCGAATAGTGTTTAGCGTGTGCTCCAGCATGTAAATGACTGGAGTTGTCATGCTGATAATGGCATTGTCAGCGCTAAACATATTCGTTGCCATGTCGAAACTGTGCAGAAGGGTGCATAGGTCCTTGATCTGAAACCACTCCATCAGGGTGATCTGCCCTACCTCTGCATCTCGTTGGCCCAGGCTATACGTCATGACGTATTGCACCAGGGCTCGGCGGTGCTGCCACAGTCGCTGTAACATGTGGAGACTCGAATTCCAGCGTGTCGCCACATCGTATTTCAGGCGATGAACCGGCAGGCCGAAAGACTTCTGGAGAGATGCAAGTCGCTCAGCTGCGGCGGTTGAACGGCGGAAGTGAGCAGACAGTTTTCTTGCCCTGGTCAGAAGGCCATCTAGGCCGGGATAGTGTGTTAAGAATTGCTGGACAACAAGGTTCAACACGTGAGCCATACAAGGCACGTGTGTCACCTTGCTCAGGTGAAGGGCCGCACCCAGGTTTGCAGCATTGTCGCACACGGCCTTACCAGGCTGCAGGTTGAGTGGAGACAACCATTTATTAAACTCGGACCGCAGAGCTGACCACAACTCCTCAGCTGTGTGACTCTTATTCCCAAGACATGTCAAGCTAAAGACCGCCTGATGACGTTGCGCTCTACTGCCAGCATAGTAATGAGTAGAGATGAGCGAACCGGTCGCGGTTCGGCTCGAGGTCGGTTCGCCGAACGGGGGTCCCGTTCGAGTTCGGTTCGTCGAACATTCGACGAACCGAACTAGAACCAATAGGCTATAATGGGAGGCAATCACAAACACATAAAAATGCATGATAAATGTACACAAACAGTTAATAAACATTGCCATAACACTTACCGGTCCCCACGATCCCTCCTCCACTCTGTCTCCTGCCGCTATTCCATCCGATGATCTCTGAATCCTCCCGGTGACCGGCACTGCCAGCAGAGAAGCAGGACCTATCGTGACGTCAAAATAGCCATGTGACCAGTCACGTGGCTATTATCTCATTGGCTACAGACTGGTCACATGGCTTTGACGTCATGTCCTGTCCTAGGTCCTGTCATTGCACTCTCCGGTACACGGTGCACATTTGTGTATCGCCGTGTACCGGCGATATGCTCTAGCACACGGTCGACTCCCCGTTCCATTAGGGACTGGCTGACACAGCCGGTCATTAACGGAGATCACCGTTGCCACAGCAACGCAGTTAGCGGTGACGTCACCGCTAACCGCGGCTCCGGGAGCACCGTTGCTATGGTAACGCGTCTGTCAGCGTTACCGCTGTTACCGCTAGTAGCACTGATCACTCACGGAGTGAAGGCTGCACGCTGCTTCCCGATTGTAGTGAGGATTGTAGTGAGGATGAGGTGCCCCAGCTCATCAAGTAATGGGCTGGGGCACCTCATCCTCACTACAATCCTCACTACAATCCTGAAGTGCAGTTTCTTCAAATTCATTTAAAGGCACTTGGAACGCTGAAATTGCTGCTTATAATTTAAGCCTCTATTAAAAACCTCTTATCAGCGCTGGTTTATTGGGGATTTATTGGGCTGACAGGGGGTAATAAAGATGGAGTCTCTAATGTGTCTGTGTATTTATTTCTATTAAAGTATTTTTTCTCTGTGTGGTGTCTTTTTTTTTAACCCTTTATTGGAGATTCTTAATGGCCGGGTCAAATGTGCCTGACATTAAGAATCTCTGGCTTAATACTGGCTAGTAAAACAAAGCCAGTATTAACTCATGATTACCCAACAAGCCACCCGGCTCCAGGGCTTTTGGAAAAGTTGGATACAGCGCCAGATGATGGCGTTTCTATGAGAGCGCCATTTTCTGGGACGGCTGGGGACTGAAATTCGCAGCAGAGGCGCCCAGAAACCTCGGGCTAACCTGTGCTGCGGATTCCAATCCCCAGCTGCCTAGTTGTACCCGGCTGGACACAAAAATGGGGCGAAGCCCACGTCATTTGTTTTTTAATTATTTCATGAAATAAGTGAAATAATTAAAAAAAAAAAAGGGCTTCCCTATATTTTTGGTTCCCAGCCGGGTACAAATAGGCAACTGGGGGTTGGAGGCAGCCCGTAGCTGCATGCTGTACCTGGCTAGCATACAAAAATATGGCGAAGCCCACGTCATTTTTTTGGTGGGCAAAAAACTTCTGCATACAGTCCTGGATGGAGTATGCTGAGCCTTGTAGTTCTGCAGCTGCTGTCTGCTCTTCTCCATACAGACACACAGCAGCTGCAGAACTACAAGGCTCAGCATACTCCATCCAGGACAGTATGCAGAAGTTTTTTGCTGAAAAAATTATGTGGGCTTCGCCATATTTTTGTATGCTAGCCAGGTACAGCAGGCAGGTACAGCTGCCCCCAACCCCCAGTTGCCTATTTGTACCTGGCTGGGAACCAAAAATAAAGGGAAGCCCTTTTTTTATTATTTCATGAATTTCCTGAAATAATTAGAAAACAAATGACGTAGGCTTCGCTCCATTTTTGTGTCCAGCCAGGTACATCTAGGCAGCTGGGGATTGGAATACGCAGCACAGGTTGGCCTGAGCTTTCTGGGCCCCACTGCTGCGAATTGCAGTCTGCATCCGCCTCAGAAAATGGCACTTTCATAGAAGTGCCATCTTCTGGCGGTGTATCCAACTCTTCCAGCACCTTCCTGCTATACCTGGCTAGCAGTCAAAAATATGGTGAAGCTCACGTCCTTTTTTTGTAGTTTTTTGGACAAAAAAATTAAAAAATGCTTCCCTGGATTTTCCATTGCCAGTGAAGGTAACACCAAGCAGTGGAGGTTAGCAGCCAGTAGCTGCTTGGATTACCCTTAGCTAGCAATACAAAAAATGCAGCGGGAGCCCATATATATATGTTTTTTAATTATTTATTTAAATAACTAAAAACAAAATGGGCTTCCCTGTATTTTGATTGCTGGACATCACAGTGCTGTAAAAATAAATCTTTAAAAAAAATGACATAGCGCTCCATGGTATTTTTGATTCTCAGCGCAGATAAAGCAGACAGCTATGGGTTGCCACCCCCATCTGCCTGTCGTTACCTTGGTTGGCAATCAAAATACAGGGAAGCCCATTAATTTTTTCTATTTAAAAAATAGTTAAAAAAAAAATGACGTTGGGTCCCCCCATTTTTGATAGCCAGCTAGGGTAAAGCAGACGTCTGTAGCCTGAAAACCACAGCTGGCAGCTTTACCGTGGTTGGGGATCCAATGTGGAGGTGCCCCCAGGCTCTTTTTTTATAATTATTTTATAAATATTAATAATTACACAAAAAAAGTAGGGTCCCCTCCAAATTGGATCACCAGCCAAGGTAAAGCGGACAGCTGTGGTCTGGTATTCTCAGGGTGGGAAGGTCCATAGTTATTGGGCCTTCACAGCCTAAAAATAGCAGGCCGCAGGCACCCCAGACGTGGCGCATCCACTAGATGCACCAATCCTGGCGCTTTACCCCAGCTCATCCCGTGCCCTGGTGCAGTGGCAAACGGGGTAATAAATCGGGTTGATACTAGCTGTAAAGTCACCTGAGATCAAGCCCAGCAGTTTGTGATGTCATGGCGTCTATTAGATACCCAAAATCATAAACTGTCAGTACTAACAAAAACAAAAAATCGACAAAAGAAATTTATTTGAAAAAACAGTCCCCAAAACATTTCCTCTTTCACCAATTTATTGTAAGAAAAAAAATAAAGGGGTCCCACGACGACTCTGGACCATCTAGAATATGGGGGAGAGACACTCAGGGAACGTATCCCCGATTTTCTAGGAGTGCGGACCCTTCATGTGAGGAGTGTGGGTGCAATTAATCTGCACTCACTCTCCCCGGGTCCACAGCAGCAGAGTCCATGTCGTAATGGTTGCTACCAAAGCTGCAATGCCCTGCTCATGAGGTAAGGGCATGCCTAATCAGGAGAACTACTGTAGAGGAAGCTCTGCTCACTGGTACATAGGTGCTCAGAGGTAATAATAGATAAAATTAGTGAGTAACCTCGGCACTCTAAATCTCCCAGACTAAGTCAGTAAGTCACAACGGATAGTAATGCAAAATCACTCTTCATTGGTCCGTATTAAGAAAAAATTTTTTTTCATAGGCATAAATGTTTTTGTCCAAAACAAGTTACAAATGACGTTTCGGCCTGAGCCTTCGTCAGATTGGACTTATCTGCATGTAATCATGAAAAATGACAATAATCAGTATCACATAAGAGTAAGAGAACAATAACATAAACTCGAGCAATGTAGAGGTACAATTGGGATGCAGCAAAAAAATTGCAACACAGCAAGAAATGCAACACATGATACAAATGTCATAATACAGTACAAGGACAATATAGTAATGACAAATATGGGGTCAGAGTAGGCTTAGACAGCTCTGGTACGAAAGAGATGTCAATCATAAAGTAACATGTGCAGTAGGTGTAGAGCTACACTATGCATGGCAGAGCTAATGGGTAGACCGACCATAGCAAAAGAACGGAGAAAAAGTGGAGAAAAAGTGGAGAAAAAATGTAGAAAAAGTGGAGAAAAAGTGGAGAAAAAGTGGAGAAAAAGTGGAGAAAAATGGGGAAAAAGTGGAGAAAAAATGTAGAAAAAATGTAGAAAAAGTGGAGAAAAAATGGAGAAAAAGTGGAGAAAAAGTGGAGAAAAAATGGAGAAAAAGGGGAGAAAAAGTGGAGAAAAAGTGAAGAAAAAATGGAGAAAAAGTGGAGAAAAAGTGGAGAAAAAGTGGAGAAAAAGTGGAGAAAAAGTGGGGAAAAAATTGGAGAAAAAGTGGAGAAAAAATGGAGAAAAAGTGGAGAAAAAATGGAGAAAAAGTGGAGATAAAGTGGAGAAAAAGTGGAGAAAAAATGTAGAAAAAGTGGAGAAAAAATGGAGAAAGAGTGGAGAAAAAGTGGAGAAAAAGTGGAGAAAAAGTGGAGAAAAAATGTAGAAAAAGTGGAGAAAAAATGGAGAACAAGTGGAGAAAAATGGAGAAAAAGTGGAGAAAAAATGGAGAAAAAATGGAGAAAAAGTGGAGAAAAAGTGGAGAAAAAGTGGAGAAAAAAATGGAGAAAAAGTGGAGAAAAAGTGGAGAAAAAGTGGAGAAAAAGTGGAGAAAAAGTGGAGAAAAAGTGGAGAAAAAAAGTGAAGAAAAAATGGAGAAAAAATGGAGAAAAAGTGGAGAAAAAGTGGAGAAAAAGTGGAGAAAAAGTGGAGAAAAAATGGAGAAAAAGTGGAGAAAAAGTGGAGAAAAAGTGGAGAAGAAGTGGAGAAGTGGAGAAGAAGTGGAGAAGAAGTGGAGAAGTGTTTGTTCATGCCAGATGGGAGATAATTAATTTTTTACCGGCGCTGTCATTTACTGTAACGTGATCATCGGTGTACGGTGTATACCTGTGATCACGTGAGCGGGGACCGGAAAAACCGTCCTGAATCATGATCTGCAGGGTCTCAGCTAGCCCTGAAACCCCGAAGATTTTCTGACGCTGGGGGGCGTTATTCACTTATTTCTGCCTGCTGTTTATAAACGGCAGATCACAATAAGGCTACATTAACACGACCGATCCAGTTTTTGTGGTCTGCAAAAAACAGTCCGTTTTTTTTCACGGGTGCATCCGTGTGGCATCCGTTTTCGTTCCGTAGACGGTCCGTATGTCATCTGTTTGTCATCCGTGTGCCTTCCGTTTTTTTGTGTACTGCAAAAAAACTGAATGAGGGTAAATGCATAAATTTACCCAGGATCCATAGCTTCAACCTACATGAGACGGACACATGTTCACTCCAGTGCCATTTTCTACTGCTTTTCACAGCGTAGAGCACTCTGGTGATATTCTTGTGCTTGTACACTTCATATCAGTCTTTTCTGTCATTATAATGGCAGAAAGACACATAATGTCCCACTCTCCTGCATTTTGTAATTTTGCACCCTTTGGTGCTTTTCATGTGGCACTAAGGGGTGCTTAGCTTTGTATTTAGCCAAAAAAATGAAAAAAAAAAAAATGACGTAGGGTTCCCCCTATTTTTGTAGCCAGCTAGGGTAAAGCAGACGGCTGCAGCCTGCAGACCACAGCTGGCAACCTCACCTTGGCTGGTAATCCAAAACTGAGGGCACCCCACGCTGTTATTTTAAATTAAATAAATAATTAAAAAAAAAACACGTAGGGGTCCCCCCAAAATTGGATCACCAGCCAAGGTAAAGCAGACAGCTGGGGTCTGATATTCTCAGACTAAGGAGGTCCATGGTTATTGGACTCTCCCCAGCCTAAAAATAGCAGGCCGCAGCCGCCCCAGAAGTGGCGCATCCATTAGATGCGCCAATCCTGGTGCTTCGCCCCAGCTCATCCCGCGCCCTGGTGCGGTGGCAAACGGGGTAATATATGGGGTTAATACCAGATGTGTAATGTCACCTGGCATCAAGCCCTGGGGTTGGTGAGGTCAGGCGTCTATCAGATACCCGACATCACCAACCCAGTCAGTAATAAAAAAAAATAGACGACAAACACATTTTTATTTAAAAAAAACACTCCCCAAAACATTCCCTCTTTAACCAATTTATTAGAAAGAAAAACAAATCCAGGTCTGGTGTAATCCAAGAGGTTGCCATGACGATCCACACTGTCCCAGTCAGTGAAGAGCAGGATGTTCCCCATTGGCTGGGAGAGTAGTGCAGTGACCTGAGCTAACATCAATGGGTCAGCCCAGGTCACTGCAGGGGATGACAAGTGCTGCTGTCAGCGAGGTACATTACCTGCGCTGATCTCCAGCACGCTGACAGCCCCTGTCACTGAGTTCAATGACCGGCGCCTTTACACCAAGTATCGCGAGAGGCCCGTGACGTCACCGCTAGTCAGTCTCGGGTCGGAAGCAAGAGGTGATGTGACAAGCGGCGGCCATGGAGGACAGTGACAGCGCTGAGGTCGGGATGGCGGGACTTTATCACCGCAGGTAAGCCGAGCAGGACCGTGTGTGTGTGTGTGTGTGTGTGTATGTATGTGTACATGCCGCGGGCAGGAGGGGGCAGAGCGAGCTGAGCGGGGAAGTGTGGGCTTCCTGCACGTAACTAAGATAAACATCGGGTTACTAACCAAAGCGCTTTGCTTGGATACCCGATGTTTATCTTGGTTACCAGCTTCTGGCAGGCTGCCAGCGATGGCTCCTGCACACTGTAGCTGTAAAGAGCCCTGCTTTTTGCTGCTAGAACCGTTCTCGAACGTATCTAGAACTATCAAACTTTTGCAAAAAGCTCGAGTTCTAGTTCGATCTCGAACAGCCCCCAAAATCACTCGAGCCTAGAACTGGAGAACCTCGAACCGCGAACCGCGCTCAACTCTAGTAATGAGGGGTGCGTGATTCCTTCTGCGCAGTGAGAACACTGGTGGCCTGACCAGACAGGCTTGGGGTGGGGGTGGAGGACCCAGATGAGGTGGAGGAGGCAGAAGCAGTGGCGGAACTTGGACAGACAGAGGATTGACACACAAGTCGTGGGGACGGCAAGGCTTGTGCAGCAGACCCTTCACCATCTATCACCATAGTTACCCAGTGCCCAGTCAGCGACTTGTAATGTCCCTGTCCATGCTTACTGGTCCAAGTATCAGTGGTGAAATGCACCCGTTCACACATAGAGTTTCTCAAGGAAGCAGTGATGTTGTGTGCGACATGCTGGTGTAGCGCGGGCACACCTTTCTTAGAGAAGTAGTGTGCGACAGACATAAGGTCTCTAAAATCCTGTGTGTCCACTAGGCGGAAAGGCAGCATTTCGGTAGCCAAGAGCTTACAGAGGGATAAAGTCAACCTCTTAGCTTTGTCATGGGTCGCAGGAAATGGCCTTTTATTTGACCACATCTGAGGGACAGAGATCTGGCTGCTGTGTGTAGACGGTGTTGAGTAGGGTGTCCCTGGAAAAATGCAGGTTTGTGAGGAAAGTTCAGGCGGAGACATGATGTTGCCTTCATCCAACGTTGGTGCTATCGATGTCTGAGAGAGCTGTACACACTCACTTGTTTCCCCTTCCAAACCAACTGACGACCTACCAAGCAAACTGCCTGTTGCGGTTACAGTGGTGGAAGTTGTGCGTGGAAAACCAGGTGTGACAGCTGTCCCCACAGTCCTAGAAGATGAAGAGCGCGCGGATGCACTGGAAGGGGCAGGACGTGGATGGTTCGCTCCGCTAGGCCGCATTGCAGCACGGTGAGCTTCCCACCGGGACCTATGATATTTATTCATGTGACGATTCATGGAAGAAGTTGTCAAACTGCTGAGGTTTTGACCTCTACTAACAGAATCACGACAAATTTTACACATCACATAATTTGGGCGATCTTTTTCTATGTCAAAAAAGGACCAGGCTAGGCACGGCTTAGAGGGCATGCGACCTGCTGAGCCCCCCCGACTAGTGCTCAGAGGCAGAGTGGTGGCTGATGATGCAGTTGTAGACGTGCAACCAGTGCTCCGACTCTGTCCAGGAAGGCGCAAGGTAACTTCATCGTCGGTTGCATCCTCCTCCACCGCCTCTGTTGACCTCCTCGAGTGCCTGACTGGGGGTTGACAGTAGGTGGGATCTAGAACTTCATCATCAATTGTTGTGTTTGCACTCCCTACCCCCTCAGACCGAGCCTCTTCTTGCCCTGACCGAATATTTAAGTTGTCATCCCAATCTGGTATCTGGGTCTCATCGTCATCAGTATGTTCCTCATTGTCTATAACCACAGGTGTTACAGTTTGTGACAAAGGGTCAACATTACGCTCAGAAACTTGGTCCTAATGGCCTGAATCAGAGTCACAAAGGTTCTGGGCATCACTGCAGACCATTTCCTGGTCTGTACTCACTGTAGCTTGGGAGCAGACCTCTGATTCCCAGGCTATAGTGTGACTGAACAGCTCTGCAGACTCAGCCATCTCAGTTCCACCATACTGTGCAGGGCTGATGGAGACTTCAGAGCTGGGAGAAAGCAAGTTTGATTGGGATGACAACTCAGAGGACTGGTGTTTTTTGGATGCGGTACTTGAAGTGGCTGAGAGGGTACTTGTTGGACCACTTGAGATCCATTCAAGCATTTTCCTTTTTTGGCCATCATCTAGCTTTGTTCCTGTTGTTCGTGTCCGTAAAAAAGGGAGCACATCGGATTGTCCACGGTAAGTAGTAGACATCTTACTTTTGCTGGTAGATGGTCTATCTTCAGCAGATGATAATGGAGCTTTGCCACCTTCCCCACGGAAAAACCCTTTTTTTCCTTTTCCACCACGCCTCTTCCCCTTTCCACCAGCATCTGTCATTTTGCCACTCATGTTGATTGCGACAAGATTGTGCACTGAAAATGTGGTAGTAAAAATTGAGAGGTGGTGTAGATTGCAGCGGTGGTCTAGCTTTATTAACAGCAGAATAAAAAAGAATAAATATCCCTGACAATGTAACTACGGCCCTTAAACTGGCAGCATAAATTGCTAGTATAATGGCTTAGTAACAATGAGTTGGAGTGTGCAATGCAGGCAGACGTGCTGCAAATATCTTTGCACTAGTGGGACAATACAGAAGTCCAATAGCCACGTTTAGGATGACACTAAGTTCACTCAGTGTTTGCTAGTATAATGGCTTAGTTATAATGAGTTGGAGTGTGCAATGCAGGCAGACGTGCTGCAAATATCTTTGCACTAGTGGGACTATACAGAAGTCCAATAGCCACGTTTAGGATGACACTAGGTACACTCAGTGTTTGCTAGTATAATGGCTTAGTTATAATGAGTTGGAGTGTGCAATGCAGGCAGACGTGCTGCAAATATCTTTGCACTAGTGGGGCTATACAGAAGTCCAATAGCCACGTTTAGGATGACACTAAGTTCACTCAGTGTTTGCTAGTATAATGGCTTAGTTATAATGAGTTGGAGTGTGCAATGCAGGCAGACGTGCTGCAAATATCTTTGCACTAGTGGGACTATACAGAAGTCCAATAGCCACGTTTAGGATGACACTAGGTACACTCAGTGTTTGCTAGTATAATGGCTTAGTTATAATGAGTTGGAGTGTGCAATGCAGGCAGACGTGCTGCAAATATCTTTGCACTAGTGGGGCTATACAGAAGTCCAATAGCCACGTTTAGGATGACACTAAGTTCACTCAGTGTTTGCTAGTATAATGGCTTAGTTATAATGAGTTGGAGTGTGCAATGCAGGCAGACGTGCTGCAAATATCTTTGCACTAGTGGGACTATACAGAAGTCCAATAGCCACGTTTAGGATGACACTAGGTACACTGAGTGTTTGCTAGTATAATGGCTTAGTTATAATGAGTTGGAGTCTGCAATGCAGGCAGACGTGCTGCAAATATCTTTGCACTAGTGGGACTATACAGAAGTCCAACAGCCACGTTTAGGATGCCACTAAGTTCACTCAGTGTTTGCTAGTATAATGGCTTAGTTATAATGAGTTGGAGTGTGCAATGCAGGCAGACGTGCTGCAAATATCTGTGCACTACTGGGACTATACAGAAGTCCAATAGCCACGTTTAGGATGACACTAGGTACACACAGTGTTTGCTAGTATAATGGCTTAGTTATAATGAGTTGGAGTGTGCAATGCAGGCAGATGTGCTGCAAATATCTTTGCTCTAGTGGGACTATACAGAAGTCCAATTGCCACGTTTAGGATGACACTAGGTACACTCAGTGTTTAGTAGTATAATGGCTTAGTTATATTGAGTTGGAGTGTGCAATGCAGGCAGACGTGCTGCAAATATCTTTGCACTAGTGGGACTATACAGAAGTCCAATAGCCACGTTTAGGATGACACTAGGTACACTCAGTGTTTGCTAGTATAATGGCTTAGTTATAATGAGTTGGAGTGTGCAATGCAGGCAGACCTGCTTCAAATATCTTTGCACTAGTGGGACTATGCAGAAGTCCAATAGCCACGTTTAGGATGACACTAAGTTCACTCAGTGTTTGCTAGTATAATGGCTTAGTTATAATGAGTTGGAGTGAGCAATGCAGGCAGAGGTGCTGCAAATATCTTTTCACTAGTGGGACTATACAGAAGTCCAATAGCCACGTTTAGGATGACACTAAGTTCACTCAGTGTTTGCTAGTATAATGCCTTAGTTATAATGAGTTTGAGTGTGCAATGCAGGCAGACATGCTGCAAATATCTTTGCACTAGTGGGACTATACAGAAGTCCAATAGCCACATTTAGGATGACACTAGGTACACTCAGTGTTTGCTAGTATAATGGCTTAGTTATAATGAGTTGGAGTGTGCAATGCAGGCAGACGTGCTGAAAATATCTTTGCACTAGTGAGACTATACAGAAGTCCAATAGCCACGTTTAGGATGACACTAGGTACACTCAGTGTTTGCTAGTATAATGGCTTAGTTATAATGAGTTGGAGTGTGCAATGCAGGCAGACGTGCTGCAAATATCTTTGCACTAGTGGGACTATACAGAAGTCCAATAGCCACGTTTAGGATGCCACTAGGTACACTCAGTGTTTGCTAGTATAATGGCTTAGTAACAATGAGTTTGAGTGTGCAATGCAGGCAGACGTGCTGCAAATATCTTTGCACTAGTGGGACTATACAGAAGTCCAATAGCCACGTTTAGGATGACACTAAGTTCATTCAGTGTTTGCTAGTATAATGGCTTAGTTATAATGAGTTTGAGTGTGCAATGCAGGCAGACATGCTGCAAATATCTTTGCAGTAGTGGGACTATACAGAAGTCCAATAGCCATGTTTAGGATGACACTAGGTACACTCAGTGTTTGCTAGTATAATGGCCTAGTTATAATGAGTTGGAGTGTGCAATGCAGGCAGACATGCTGCAAATATCTTTGCACTATTGGGACTATACAGAAGTCCAATAGCCACGTTTAGGATGACACTAGGTACACTCAGTGTTTGCTAGTATAATGGCTTAGTTATAATGAGTTTGAGTGTGCAATGCAGGCAGAGGTGCTGCAAATATCTGTGCACTACTGGGACTATACAGAAGTCCAATAGCCACGTTTAGGATGCCACTAAGTTCACTCAGTGTTTGCTAGTATAATGGCTTAGTAACAATGAGTTTGAGTGTGCAGAGGACAGGAGGGTACAGTGGCAGGGTTGTGGGTCTCTGGGTAGAGGAATGGAAGCCTGCCTTTCTATCCCTCCTAATGGGGAAATGCAGCGAGGAAATCCCTGACCTTAGCTACACAGACGCTGTCATCTTGTGTAGCTGTTAAACTCTGTTTTCAGGACCTGTCACCTATGGCTCTGACCCTGCCCGTATGAGCCCTTAAAAGGACTGATAGAAAGTGCTATCCCTAAGCTGTCCAGCGCTGTGTATGGAGCGCATACAGCAGTATCGGCGATACGACTCAGGACGGAGCTGCGCCAGTGATGTCTGACACCAAGGACGCAGAAGAGATAATGGCGTCCGGACGGGCAGATACTCGTTTTTATAATGCAGGGACATGTGACATGGACATCCTATCACACATGCTGTTGCTTCTCTGGCTAAAAGTCCATTTAGCTGTGTGTGTGTCTGGGATTGGCTGACATGCTGGCCCTCCCCACTACACACGTGCGCTTAGGGATGTAAGAGAAGGAAAAAATAAACAATGGCGATCGCCATTATCCATACAGCAGTGATCTGAATGCGCTGTTCCCGCAAACTATACACTGAAATGTCATAATAGTGTGAGTCACAGAGTGACTTACACTATTACAGCGGAAAGCCAGCTAGGAATTAGCTGTTTTTTTTTGCTGCTAGAACCATTCTCGAACGTATCTAGAACTATCAAGCTTTTGCAAAAAAGCTCAAGTTCTAGTTCGATCTAGAACAGCCCCCAAAATCACTCGAGCCGCGAACTGGAGAACCACGAACCGCGCTCAACTCTAGTTCTGACCCTGGCCCGTATGTCCATCCACTTCTTCCACTGGGGAGACGTGTACCCTCTAGTGAAGGATTGCTGTCAGCACTCTACTGGTGCTTCAGGCTCCTCCTGCTGGTTTGTTAAGTCTAGTGCAATCTAGTGTGGAATCCCTACCTAACACTCTCCTGGTGTTCCAGGTCCCCCTGCTGGTTCATTACACACCCAATCTACACCTTCTGGCAGAAATCAGCTCCAAAAATAAAAAAAAAAGCACACCTTTTTTTTCCAGGAGGTGTAGATTGAGTGCAAGAATATGGTGTAAAAATTTCATCACCAAATTTGCATCCCTTGGCTCAAAAATGCAAAAAAAGGTTTTTGTTTTTTCTTGCCAAAAGGTGTAAATTTAGTGTAATATACACCTCGTGGCAGAAAATCGTGGCAAAAATCTCGGCAGAAAAAAAACGCTTTTTTTGCCAAGAGTTGTAGATTGGTTGCAGGAATATGGTGTAAAAATTTCAGCACCAAATTTGCATCCCTTGGCCCAAAAATGAAAAAAAAGTTGTTTTATTCTGCCAGAAAGTGCAATTTTGGTGCTGAAATCTGGTGTAGATGATTTCAGCACCAAATGTGCACCTCCTGGCAGAAAATCGCAGCAAAAAAATGTGGCAAAAAACTGCGGCAAATACTGCAGCATAACAAATGCATTAAAAAGCATGTTTGTTTTGCCAATAGGTATAGATTGGGTGCAGGAATATGGTGTAAAAATTTCAGCAACAAATTTGCATCCCTTGGCCCAAAAATGCAGAAAAAAAGTGTTTTTTTCTGCCAGAAGGTACAAATTTGGTGCCGAAATCTAGTGCAGATGATTTCAGCACCAAATATGCACCTTCTGGCAGAAAATCATAGCAAAAATTGAGGTAGAAAAACGCGGCAAAAAACGCTGCAAAAAAATGGGGTTTTTTTGCCAGGAAGGGTAGATTGAGTGCAGGAATATAGTGTAAAAAATCATCACCAAATCTACATTTCTTTAGAAAAAAAACTGTGGTTTTCTGCCAGGAGATACAGGTCTGTGAACTCAGTGACCTCCACCTGAGGTCAGGTTACCTGCTGTTACAGGTGAAGGACCGTGGGAACCTCCAGCTGTGACTGCAAATGACCTGAGTGACGTCACGGCTCATTGCGCAGCTCATTCATTCTCTGCACTTACAGCGGGCGGTCATGTTCTATGGCCGCTCGCTGTGACCTGGATCTAGCAGAGCTGAATCACCATGGGATCTCTTGTGGATTACTTCAGACTTGCATGGGTGTGTTGGGTTTAATTAAATGGTGGTAGAGGGTGAGTTTTTGTCTTTTATTCCAAATAAAGGATTTTTTCAGTGTTTGTGTTTATTTACTGTTACTTACAGATCAGTGATGCGGGGTGTCATAGACGCTGCCATTACTAATCTGTGGTTTAGTAGCACTGTGGGTTGTTATTAACCCCTCATTACCCCTATTGGCACCACATCAGGGCAGTCGGGAAGAGCCGATAAAGCGCCGGGCTTGTCGCATCTAATGGATGCGGCAATTCTGGGTGGCTGGAGGCTGATATTTTTAGGCTGAGTCTCCAGCCTGAGAATACCAGTCCCTAGCTGTGGGGCTTTATCTTGGCTAGGTGTGAAAATTGGGGGGACTGCACATTATTTTTATTTTTTAGTTATTTATTTATTTAAACTAGAAGGTGGCCCGATTCTACGCATCGGGTATTCTAGAATTTACGTATTGTGTAGTTCATGTATGATTTTTGTTATATATATATATATATAGATGTTGTTGTGTGTAGTTACCAAGTGTTTGTGTAGGCGCTGTACATGTTCTGGGTGTTGTCTGGGTGTGACGGGGGGTGAGAGCGGTGTTGTATGTGTGTTGCGTGTGTTGCGTTGTTTGTGGAGCGCTGTGTGTCTGTAGCGTTGTGTGTGTGTTGCGCGGTTTGTGTGTGTGTGGTGTGTTTTGGGGGGAGGTATGTTTTGTGCAATGTGTGTGTTGTGCGGTATGTGCGTATATTTGTGTGTGCCGCGGTGTTTGTGTGTTGGGTGTTGTGTGTGTGCAGCGTTGTCTGTGTGTGTGGGTGTCTGTGTAGGGCAGTTGTTTGTGGTTCCCAGTGTGTGTGTGTGTGTGTGGTGTGTTGTGCAGTGCGCGCGCGTGTGTGTGTGTGTGTGTGTGTGCATCAGCCTCTCTTCTCTCAGCCTACCTCTCCCAGCCTCCCTCCTCCCAGCCTCCCTCAGCATCAGCCTCCCTCTCCCAGCCTCCCCAGCATCAGCCTCCGCCAGCATCAGCCTCTCTCCTTCCAGCCTCCTCCAGCATCAGCCTCCCTCTCCCAGCCTTCCCCAGGATCAGCCTCTCTCCTCCCAGCCTCCGTCCTCCCAGCCTTCCCCAGCATCAGCTTTCCCCTCCCAGCCTCCCTCAGCATCAGCCTTCCCCAGCATCAGCCTCTCTCCTCCCAGCCTCAGCCTCTCTCCTTCCAGCCTCCCCCAGCATCAGCCTCTCTCCTTCCAGCTTCCCTCAGCATCAGCCTCCCCTTCCCAGCCTTCCCCAGGATCAGCCTCTCTCCTCCCAGCCTCCTTCCTCCCAGCCTCCTTCCTCCCAGCCTCCCTCAGCATCAGCCTTCCGCTCCCAGTCTCCCCCAGCATCAGCCTCCCCAAGCATCAGCCTCCACCAGCATCAGCCTCTCTCCTTCCAGCCTCCCCCAGCATCAGCCTCTCTCCTTCCAGCCTCCCTCAGCATCAGCCTCCCGTTCCCAGCCTTCCCCAGGATCAGCCTCTCTCCTCCCAGCCTCCTTCCTCCCAGCCTCCCTCAGCATCAGCCTTCCCCTTCCAGTCTCCCCCAGCTTCAGCCTCCCCAAGCATCAGCCTCCACCAGCATTAGCCTCTCTCCTTCCAGCCTCCCCCAGCATCAGCCTCCCCAAGCATCAGCCTCCACCAGCATCAGCCTCCCTCGTCCCAGCCTCCCCCTCCCAGCCTCCCCCAGCATCAGCCTCTCTCCTCCCAGCCTTCCCCATGATCAGCCTCTTTGCTCCCAGCCTCCTCCAGCACGCCGTGCTCCTCTGCCGACACTCACACACCCGATCGCATCCACTCACACACACCCGATCGCATCCACTCACACACACCCGATCGCATCCACTCACACACACCCGATCGCATCCACTCACACACACCCGATCGCATCCACTCACACACACCCGATCGCATACACTCACACACACAGACACTGACGATATCGCACATACGCGCTTATACTCACAACATCCGGGGATATCACATGCTTCTGGCCATGTGATCCTCCCGCAGGTCCTGGAAGATCACAACAGCACAGTATCGCCGCCGAGAAGCAAGCGATATCCCAGGATGTTGTGAGTATGTGGATGCGATGTGTGTGTGTGAGTGAGTGTGATCTGATTTGTGTGTGTGTATGTGTGTGTGTGTGTGTGTGCTGTTATGTGTGTGCTGTTAAGTGTGTGCTGTTATGTTATGTATGTTCCGCAGCTGCAGGACCTTGATGTGTGGATGCGATGTGATGTGTGTGTGAGGTGTGTATGAGAGTGAGTGTGAGCCGGTGTACACTGGTAACTATGATACACATCGGGTAACTAAGGGACCTTAGTTACCCGATGTGTATAATGGTTACCAGCTTTCACGGCCTCCGTGAAGATCCCAGCATCGCAAGGTTATGTCTGGCGCTGCTGGGATCCTGACGGAGCCGGTGTAGAAGCAAGAGATATCCCAGCATGTTGTGATGTGTGAGGTGTGTGTGAGAGTGAGTGTGAGAGTGAGTGTGATCTGATGTGTGTGTGTGTACTCACCTGGGAATCGGGGCTCCGTGTCAGTTGGGCCAGAGCGAGCGTGCATTGCGTGAGGGGGGCGTGGCCTGCAGAGAGCCGGGGCGGAAGGCCAATCCGTGTGGGGGGGCGGGGCCATGGCGAGCCCAGCGGCCAATCAGCTTTGTGTCACCGTAAGGACACAATTTCGGAGCATGACAGACAGACAGATAGACAGACAGACAGACAGACAGACAGAATAAGGCAATTATATATATATAGATAATATAAAAAGACGCATGCAGTTCCCCTTCTTTGGATACACAGTCAAGATAAGTGCAGGGCTGGGGCTGTAGCCTGCTTATCTGTGCTTGGTATCAGAATACTGGGGGAACCTGCACCAATTGTTTTATTTATTTATTGTTATACCTCGGTACTGAGGGTAGATGCTAGAGTGTATGGGCTCCTTCCAGGCATGACGTCATTTCAACACACCCCCTATCACATGGTATATCACATGATAGGGGCATGTTCAAAATGCCATCCAATGTTTAAAGACAGAATAAACATTCTTTTTCTAACTCCATGTGGACATGGAGCTGTTTATAATAGAAGCGGGGGTCTGGGGGTGAACCCCAAGATAGGGAGAGTGCAGGGGGTGCGAAGCCCCCCTTGCTTGATTATAGTGGATGAGAGGAAACGTACCCATGCCCACTAATTTGGAATGAGCCCATAAATTCTAAGTTCACAGTAGATGTTAGAGTGTATGTGCTCCTTCAGTTACACCACTTTCCCCACCCACTGGCCGTCCTGGCGCCTGTGTTTGGATGCAGTCAACGACACTCAGGGTGGGGATTAGAGTTGAGCGCGGTTCGCGGTTCGTGGTTCTCCAGTTCTAGGCTCGAGTGATTTTGGGGGCTGTTCGAGATCGAACTAGAACTCGAGCTTTTTGCAAAAGCTCGGTAGTTCTAGATACATTCGAGAACGGTTCTAGCAGCAAAAAGCAGGGCTTTTTACAGCTACAGTGTGCAGGAGCCATCGCTGGCAGCCTGCCACAAGCTGGTAACCAAGATAAACATCGGGTATCCAAGCAAAGCGCTTTGGTTAGTAACCCGATGTTTATCTTAGTTACGTGCAGGAAGCCCACACTTCCCCGCTCAGCTCACTCCGCCCCCTCCTGCCCGCGGCATGTACACACACACACACACACACACACACACACACATGGTCCCGCTCGGCTTACCTGCGGTGATGAAGTCCCGCCATCCCGACCTCAGCGCTGTCACTGTCCTCCATGGCCGCTGCTTGTCACATCACCTCTCGCTTCCGACCCGAGACTGACTAGCGGTGACGTCACGGACCTCTCGCGATACTTGGTATGAAGGCGCCGGTCATTGAACTCAGTGACAGGGGCTGTCAGTGTGCTGGAGATCAGCGCAGGTAATGTACCTCGCTGACAGCAGCACTTGTCATCCCCTGCAGTGACCTGGGCTGACCCATTGATGTTAGCTCAGGTCACTGCATTGCTCTCCCAGCCAATGGGGAACATCCTGCTCTTCATTGACTAGGACAGTGTGGATCGTCATGGCAACCCCTTGGATTACACCAGACCTGGATTTGTTTTTCATTCTAATAAATTGGTTAAAGAGGGAATGTTTTGGGGAGTGTTTTTTCAAATAAAAATGTGTTTGTCGTCAATTTTTTTTTATTACTGACTGGGTTGGTGATGTCGGGTATCTGATAGACGCCTGACCTCACCAACCCCAGGGCTTGATGCCAGGTGACATTACACATCTGGTATTAACCCCATATATTACCCCGTTTGCCACCGCACCAGGGCGCGGGATGAGCTGTGGCGAAGCACCAGGATTGGCGCATCTAATGGATGCGCCACTTCTGGGGCGGCTGCGGCCTGCTATTTTTAGGCTGGGGAGAGTCCAATAACCATGGACCTCCTAGTCTGAGAATATCAGGCCCCAGCTGTCTGCTTTACCTTGGCTGGTGATCCAATTTTGGGGGACCCCTACGTGTTTTTTTTTTAAATTATTTATTTAATTTAAAATAACAGTGTGGGGTGCCCTCAGTTTTGGATTACCAGCCAAGGTGAGGTTGCCAGCTGTGGTCTGCAGGCTGCAGCCGTCTGTTTTACCCTAGCTGGCTACAAAACTAGGGGGAACCCTACGTCATTTTTTTTTCATTTTTTTGGCTAAATACAAAGCTAAGCACCCCTTAGTGCCACATGAAAGGCACCAAAGGGTGCTCCACTTTTTCTCCACTTTTTCTCCATTTTTTCTCCACTTTTTTCTCCACTTTTTCTCCACTTTTTCTCCACTTTTTCTCCACTTTTTCTCCACTTTCTCTCCACTTTTTCTCCACTTTTTCTCTCCACTTTTTCTCCATTTTTTCTCCACTTTTTCTCCACTTTTTCTCCACCTTTTCTCCACTTTTTCTCCACTTTTTCTCCACTTTTTCTCCACTTTTTCTCCATTTTTTCTCCACTTTTTCTCCACTTTTTCTCCATTTTTTTCTCCATTTTTTCTCCACTTTTTCTCCACTTTTTCTCCATTTTTTTCTCCACTTTTTCTCCATTTTTTCTCCACTTTTTCTCCACTTTTTCTCCATTTTTTTCTCCACTTTTTCTCCACTTTTTCTCCACTTTTTTCTCCACTTTTTTCTCCACTTTTTCTCCACTTTTTCTCTCCACTTTTTCTCTCCACTTTTTCTCCACTTTTTCTCCATTTTTTCTCCACTTTTTTCTCCACTTCTTCTCCACTTTTTTCTCCACTTTTTCTCCACTTTTTCTCCACTTTTTTCTCCACTTTTTCTCTCCACTTTTTCTCCACTGTTCTCCACTTTTTCTCCATTTTTTTCTCCACTTTTTCTCCACTTTTTCTCCACTTTTTTCTCCATTTTTTCTCCACTTTTTCTCCACTTTTTCTCCACTTTTTCTCCACTTTTTTCTCCACTTTTTCTCCACTTTTTTCTCCACTTTTTCTCCACTTTTTCTCCACTTTTTCTCTCCACTTTTTCTCTCCACTTTTTCTCCACTTTTTCTCCACTTTTTCTCCACTTTTTTCTCCATTTTTTCTCCACTTTTTCTCCATTTTTGTCTCCACTTTTTCTCCACTTTTTCTCCACTTTTTTCTCCACTTTTTCTCCACTTTTTCTCCACTTTTTTCTCCACTTTTTCTCCACTTTTTCTCCACTTTTTCTCTCCACTTTTTCTCTCCACTTTTTCTCCACTCTTTTCTCTATTTTTTTCTCCAGTTTTTGTCCACTTTTTCTCCATTTTTTTCTCCATTTTTTCTCCACTTTTTCTCCACTTTTTATCCATTTTTTTCTCCACTTTTTCTCCACTTTTTCTCCACTTCTTCTCCACTTTTTCTCCACTTTTTCTCCACTTTTTCTCCACTTGTTCTCCACTTTTTCTCCACTTTTTCTCTCCACTTTTTCTCCACTTTTTCTCCATTTTTTCTTCACTTTTTCTCCATTTTTTTCTCCACTTTTTCTCCACTTTTTCTCTCCACTTTTTCTCTCCACTTTTTCTCCACTTTTTTCTCCACTTTTTTCTCCACTTTTTCTCCATTTTTTCTCCATTTTTTTCTCCATTTTTTCTCCACTTTTTCTCCACTTTTTCTCCATTTTTTTCTCCACTTTTTCTCCACTTTTTCTCCATTCTTTTTCTATGGTCGGTCTACCCATTAGCTCTGCCATGCATACTGTAGCTCTACACCTACTGCACATGTTACTTTATGATTGACATCTCTTTCGTACCAGAGCTATCTAAGCCTACTCTGACCCCATATTTGTCATTACTATATTGTCCTTGTACTGTATTATGACATTTTTATCATGTGTTTCATTTCTTGCTGTGTTGCAATTTTTTTGCTGCATCCCAATTGTACCTCTACATTGTTCGAGTTTATGTTATTGTTCTCTCACTCTTATGTGATACTGATTATTGTCATTTTTCATGATTACATGCAGATAAGTCCAATCTGACGAAGGCTCAGGCTGAAACGTCATTTGTAACTTGTTTTGGACAAAAATATATATGTTTATGAAACATTTTTTTTTTCTTAATACGGACCAATAAAGAGTGATTTTGCATTACTATCCATTGTGACTTACTGACTTAGTCTGGGAGATTTAGAGTGCCGAGGTTACTCACTAATTTTATCTATTATTACCTCTGAGCACCTATATACCAGTGAGCAGAGCTTCCTCTACAGTAGTTCTCCTGATTAGGCATGCCCTTACCTCATGAGCAGGGCATTGCAGCTTTGGTAGCAACCATTACGACATGGACTCTGCTGCTGTGGACCCGGGGAGAGTGAGTGCAGATTAATTGCACCCACACTCCTCACATGAAGGGTCCGCACTCCTAGAAAATGGGGGATACGTTCCCTGAGTGTCTCCCCCCCATATTCTAGACGGTCCAGAGTCATCGTGGGACCCCTTTATTTTTTTTTTTACAATAAGGGTATGTGCGCACGTTGCTTTTTACCTGCTTTTTTGCTGCTTTTTCTTCTGCGCTGTTTAATGCCAAAATAGATGTGTTCTTCTATTCAAGCAAAGTCTATGGGAATTTGGGTTTCTTGTTCACACTATGTTGTTCAAAATGCTGCCTTTTTGTGGCAGAACTTTGGTCAAAAACTCAGCTTTGCAGTGCAAAACCCAAATGGCAAAAACAATTGACATGTTGCTTCTTTGAAAAGCTGAGTTTTTGACCAAAGTTCTGCCACAAAAAGGCAGCATTTTGAACAACATAGTGTGAACAAGAAACCCAAATTCCCATAGACTTTGCTTGAATAGAAGAACACATCCATTTTGGCATTAAACAGCGCAGAAGAAAAAGCAGCAAAAAAGCAGGTAAAAAGCAGGTAAAAAGCAACGTGCGCACATACCCTAAATTGGTGAAAGAGGAAATGTTTTGGGGACTGTTTTTTGCTTAAATTAATGGGCTTCCCTGTATTTTGATTGCCAACCAAGGTAACGGCAGGCAGATGGGGGTGGCAACCCTTAGCTGTCTGCTTTATCTGCGCTGAGAATCAAAAATACCGCGGAGCGCTACGTCATTTTTTTAAAGATTTATTTTTACAGCACTGTGATGTCCAGCAATGAAAATACAGGGAAGCCCATTTTATTTTTAGTTATTTAAATAAATAATTAAAAAAAATATATATGGGCTCTCGCTGCATTTTTTGTATTGCTAGCTAAGGGTAATCCAAGCAGCTACTGGCTGATAACCCCCACTGCTTGGTGTTACCTTCACTGGCAATGGAAAATCCAGGGAAGCATTTTTTATTTTTTTTGCCAAAAAAGGACGTGAGCTTCGCCATATTTTTGTATGCTAGCCAGGTATAGCAGGCAGGTGCTGGAAGAGTTGGATACAGCGCCAGAATATGGCGCTTCTATGAAAATGCCATTTTCTGAGATGGCTGCAGACTGCAATTCGCAGCAGTGGGGCCCAGAAAGCTCAGGCCAACCTGTGCTGCGGATTCCAATCCCCAGCTGCCTAGTTGTACCTGGCTGGACACAAAAATGGGGCGAAGCCTACGTCATTTGTTTTCTAATTATTTCATGAAATTCATGAAATAATAAAAAAAGGGCTTCCCTTTATTTTTGGTTCCCAGCCGGGTACAAATAGGCAACTGGGGGTTGGGGGCAGCCGTACCTGCCTGCTGTACCTGGCTAGCATACAAAAATATGGCGAAGCCCACATAATTTTTTCAGGGGGCAAAAAACTTCTGCATACAGTCCTGGATGGAGTATGCTGAGCCTTGTAGTTCTGCAGCTGCTGTCTATCTGTATGGAGAAGAGCAGACAGCAGCTGCAGAACTACAAGGCTCAGCATACTCCATCCAGGACTGTATGCAGAATTTTTTTGCCCACCAAAAAAATGACGTGGGCTTCGCCATATTTTTGTATGCTAGCCAGGTACTGCAGGCAGCCACGGGCTGCCTCCAACCCCCAGTTGCCTATTTGTACCCGGCTGGGAACCAAAAATATAGGGAAGCCCGTTTTTTTTAATTATTTCACTTATTTCATGAAATAATTAAAAAACAAATGATGTGGGCTTCGCCCCATTTTTGTGTCCAGCCGGGTACAACTAGGCAGCTGGGGATTGGAATCCGCAGCACAGGTTAGCCCGAGGTTTCTGGGCGCCTCTGCTGCAGATTTCAGTCCGCAGCCGTCCCAGAAAATGGCGCTCTTATAGAAGCGCCATCATCTGGCGCTGTATCCAACTCTTCCAACAGCCCTGGAGCCGGGTGGCTTGTTGGGTAATCATGAGTTAATACTGGCTTTGTTTTACTAGCCAGTATTAAGCCAGAGATTCTTAATGTCAGGCACGTTTGACCCGGCCATTAAGAATCTCCAATAAGGGGTTAAAAAAAACACCACACAGAGAAAAAATACTTTAATAGAAATAAATACACAGACACATTAGAGACTCCATCTTTATTACCCCCTGTCAGCCCTCCACGATCCTGCTCTTCTGTCTTCTTTCTTTCTAGTGTAGTAGTAGTGATGATTGTAGTGAGGATGAGGTGCACCAGCCCATCATGGGCTGGGGAACCTCATCCTCAGTACAATCCTCACTACAATCGGGAAGCAGCGTGCAGCCTTCACTCCGTGAGTGATCAGTGCTGGCTGTCAGCGGTAACAGCGGTAACGCTGACAGACGCGTTACCATAGCAACGGTGCTCTCGGAGCCGCGGTTAGCGGTGACGTCACCGCTAACTGCGTTGCTATGGCAACTGTGATCTCCGTTAATGACCGGCTGTGTCAGCCGGTCCTTAACGGAGCAGGGAGTCGACCGTGTGCTAGAGCATGTCGCCGGTACACGGCGATACACATATGTGCACCGTGTACCGGAGAGATGCACTCGCAGGTCCTACATGACGTGTCATAGTCATGTGACCAGACTGTAGCCAATGAGATAATAGCCACGTGACTGGTCACATGGCTATTTTGACGTCACGATAGGTCCTGCATCTCTGCTGGCAGTGCAGGTCACCGGGAGGATTCAGCGATCATCGGATGGAATAGCGGCAGGAGACAGAGTGCAGAAGGGATCGCGAGGACCGGTAAGTGTTATGGCAATGTTTATTAACTGTTTGTGTACATTTATAATGCATTTTTATGTGTTTGTGATTGCCTCCCATTATAGCCTATACGTTCGAGTTTGGTTCGTCGAACGTTCGACGAACCGAACTCGAATGGGACCCCCGTTCGGCGAACCGACCTCGAGCCGAACCGGGACCGGTTCTCTCATCTTTAGTGGGGATGTGTCTGAGTGTAATCAGCGGCCCAGGCAGTGAATGCGAAGCCTGGGAGTAGGGTACAGCCATGCTGGAGCTTTGCTAAGTCCACTGTGTGCCCTCCCATTCCTCTGTCCCTTCTGCCACCATTTTTAATCTCCAGATTCTGCTCCCCATAGACTTATATGGGGCAGATTCTGGACTGGATCTGGATTTTTTTTTTTTTTTAAAGAGAGCAGGGTCCCGCCTTTTTTTACCAGTCTACTCAGCTGTAATCTTAAGCACTAACCGTTAGGGAAGCAAAAGGAATCCAGATCACCATAATGATAGTTAGGCTGCAGTTTGGAATAACAAGTCGTCTCTACCATGACGTGTACAGTGCATATGCACTAACTAGTAGATAGTTGCTATCTACATGCCTGTTGTGCCCAGCACTGTTCTTCGTTGGGACAGAGTGGTCACAGATCACTTCTGCCAGTGATTCAACTGATGTCACGTCAACAAAGCAATGGCTTCTCCACTCTACTCTGTTGACAGGGTGGAACTACCGATGTCAGGCTGATTGACAGGTGTCTCCCCCAGTTAAGCAGCAGGGAGGTGACTATTAGGCCCTGTGCGCATGCTGCGGATTTACAGTGGATTTTGCCGCGGATTTGCGGCAGAATTGCTGCAGAAAATGTGTCTAAAATTACTGTAGTTATTCCCCAGCAAATCCTATGGGTTTTAAAACATGCTGTGCGCACACTGCGTATTTTTTATACCCGCGGATTTACCTGCGGATTTTCCGCTGCGGAATTAATGAGCATGTCACTTCTTTTCTGCAGGTACCTGTGGTCTTTGCCATAGATATTGGTAAAAATCCGCGGGACCAACCTGCAGAAAATACGCGGTAAATCCACGGCAAACTGCGGTAAAACCGCATGCGTATTTTGCTGCAATTTTGGTGCGTTTTTTTACTGCGGGTGCGGGATTCTTTAAGAGGGGCCTGATTTTCCTTAAGAAAAAGTCACTTTCTAGTGCGCACATGGCCTCAATCAGTATTATGTTGACAGTCCGGTTAGAGCTTAGGTACGCTTTTTTTTTAACAAAGTCCTGAATATCCCCTTAAAGGGAAGTACTGTTACTGTGTGAGGGGCCAAGACTGCACTATTGCACTATTCTTCTTTATTTGCCGGAGTATATATGTGGGGAAAAAGCTGTGAAGTATATTCTGAGCCATGGCGATGAGCCATACTGTACATGTCTATGCTTTTCATTCTGCAGAGATGAGTCATGGCTGTAAAAACTCAGAGGTTTTCGCTGGCTGAAGAAGAAAAGTGAAAATGAATTATTTCAATTGGAATGGAGATGTCACTGGTGAGTCACTGCATTTACCTGTACAATTCTACTACACATTATATACCTTCTACAGAGCGATTGAGAATAACTGTCACCGCTGATAATATTAGTTTTAATGCTGTGGGTTTTGTTAATAATCAGTATTGGGGTATTATTCGAATACCTTTTGGTGGTATATGGTCTGGTCATAGTATTTGTCCCTTGCACGTGTTAATATTAAGATATTGGTCTTGGCTTAGTGGATTTTTTTAGTGGATTAGTATAGTGGGTTGGGTTTATGGAAGTAACTTGTTCTCTCTGCTATCAAAAAGGAGAAGATGCTTTATATTAGATATTAAATACTGTAAAGTTTAACCCCTACCTATACTGCACCGTTACACACTGCCAAAGATGCACTTACAGAAGTTTTCTAGTGAAAAAAAGTTATCGCCTATCCATGGGACACCTATACATCTAACCTACTTTGGTCCTTAAGATCACAGTAATTTTTTTCATTCTTTATCATTGCATTACGATAGGCAAAACGTATATGTTTTTTGTCTATGTAGTTATGAAAAAGCTTTTGATTTTTACGACATTAATATCTTCATTTTTTTCCATAAGGGTGAAATTTTTTGTAGCATTCTTCTGTTTTTTTATTTTTTTTTGGTGTCAAATGCTGCCGAAAGATGTTAGCTTGATATCAATGGGGGATTGTGAAAGACACAGTAAGCAGAGTAGATTTTTGTGGTGTTCACAAGTTTCCTCCATTTCTGTGGGGTTTTTTTGGCTCCTTGGTGCTTTTAACAAATGCAGCATTATTAATGTATGATGTTTATGCATGCATTGTCCCTTAGGCTTTTCAATCTCAAAAAAAATCATGAGTAATGTGCAACCCAAAAAAGGTAAGATGCCTGCAAAAATTTCTCCATGTTTTACAAGCAAATGAAAAAATAATAAAATAAAATATATATATATATATATATATATATATATATACAGCTAGGTCCAGAAATATTTGGACAGTGACACAATTTTCGTGAATTGGGCTCTGCATGCCACCACATTGGATTTGAAATGAAACCTCTACAACAGAATTCAAGTGCAGATTGTAACGTTTAATTTGAAGGTTTGAACAAAAATATCTGATAGAAATTGTAGGAATTGTACACATTTCTTTACAAACACTCCACATTTTAGGAGGTCAAAAGTAATTGGACAAATAAACCAAACCCAAAAAAAAATTTTTATTTTCAATATTTTGTTGCGAATCCTTTGGAGGCAATCACTGCCTTAAGTCTGGAACCCATGGACATCACCAAACGCTGGGTTTCCTCCTTCTTAATGCTTTGCCAGGCCTTTACAGCCGCAGCCTTCAGGTCTTGCTTGTTTGTGGGTCTTTCCGTCTTAAGTCTGGATTTGAGCAAGTGAAATGCATGCTCAATTGGTTTAAGATCTGGTGATTGACTTGACCATTGCAGAATGTTCCACTTTTTTGCACTCATGAACTCCTGGGTAGCTTTGGCTGTATGCTTGGGGTCATTGTCCATCTGTACTATGAAGCGCCGTCCGATCAACTTTGTGGCATTTGGCTGAATCTGGGCTGAAAGTATATCCTGGTACACTTCAGAATTCATCCGGCTACTCTTGTCTGCTGTTATGTCATCAATAAACACAAGTGACCCAGTGCCATTGAAAGCCATGCATGCCCATGCCATCACGTTGCCTGCACCATGTTTTACAGAGGATGTGGTGTGCCTTGGATCATGTGCCGTTCCCTTTCTTCTCCAAACTTTTTTCTTCCCATCATTCTGGTACAGGTTGATCTTGGTCTCATCTGTCCATAGAATACTTTTCCAGAACTGAGCTGGCTTCATGAGGTGTTTTTCTGCAAATTTAACTCTGCCTGTCTATTTTTGGAATTGATGAATGGTTTGCATCTAGATGTGAACCCTTTGTATTTACTTTCATGGAGTCTTCTCTTTACTGTTGACTTAGAGACAGATACACCTACTTCACTGAGAGTGTTCTGGACTTCAGTTGATGTTGTGAACGGGTTCTTCTTCACCAAAGAAAGTATGCGGCGATCATCCACCACTGTTGTCATCCGTGGACGCCCAGGCCTTTTTGAGTTTCCAAGCTCACCAGTCAATTCCTTTTTTCTCAGAATGTACCCGACTGTTGATTTTGCATGTCTGCTATCTCTCTGATGGATTTTTTCTTTTTTTTCAGCCTCAGGATGTTCTGCTTCACCTCAATTGAGAGTTCCTTAGACCGCATGTTGTCTGGTCACAGCAACAGCTTCCAAATGCAAAACCACACACCTGTAATCAACCCCAGACCTTTTAACTACTTCATTGATTATAGGTTAACGAGGGAGACGCCTTCAGAGTTAATTGCAGCCCTTAGAGTCCCTTGTCCAATTACTTTTAGTCCCTTGAAAAAGAGGAGGCTATGCATTACAGAGCTATGATTCCTAAACCCTTTCTCCGATTTGGATGTGAAAACTCTCATATTGCAGCTGGGAGTGTGCACTTTCAGCCCATATTATATATATAATTGTATTTCTGAACATGTTTTTGTAAACAGCTAAAATAACAAAACTTGTGTCACTGTCCAAATATTTCTGGACCTAACTGTATATATGTACACTCCCATCCATTTTTCTAGGCATGGCGTAAACAAATTGGTGACATAATGCAACATCTATCTTTTTTCATTCTTCAAGAATGATAGTAGCATCTTTTCTTTCCACATAGAGCAGTACATCTGTGAATTCATGATACCATCAATAAAATGTGGCTTCCCAGCACCTTCACCTTCAGCAATCATAAAGCTGTACAAAAGGACACTGTCACTACCATGTTTCACTTTAGGCACCAAAAGTTTTTCTTTGTGCCCCTACTAAAGTTCAGCGAGGCAGCCAAGGCTTGTTTTGGATTCACCAAGCTCAACTGTGTCTGCCAAACCTAACTGAACCCATTGAATTCAATGGGAGGCAAAATAAAAGGCATAGACAACATCTTTAAGGGGGCCCAAAAGCTACAAAAAGAGCTCAAATCATTTTACAGTGGAACCACACTGTCGTGGCACAGCCATAAACTTCCTAGACTATTAACATAAGAAATATTGGATGAGTGACAGTAGTAGGTCTATTGCTTTCAGAACCCTGCCATTACAGACAAGATGGCAATAAGCTGGAAAGAAAAAGTAGCACAAATATGGTCTTATCGGAGGAGAGTGGATAACATGGAGAGCTAAAAACAGGCTCACCTGGGGTAGTTGTGAAAGCCACAACCACTGAGAAGGCAAAGACGATTGCTGCAGCTTCCCTGGGGGTAGTAGTATTCCTTAAAGAAACAAAAACAGCATTTCACCCCACGACCGTGGAAAACTCCAGACCAGATGATAAGATGGTGATTGTTAAGCTTTCAGACTATACTTTCTGTTATCACACTGGAACGATGAATTGAGTGATGAGCTAAGTCATTGATTATTTGGCGCTTATTACAATTATATAGCCAATTTGAGGTTCAGTATTTGCAGCAATATTATTGTATTATTTTTTGCCTGCTTGATTACCCATTATATTAATTAGTGATACCTGTGACATCAGTATGACGTATACTATCTGTGGAAATAGCATGACTATTGATCATTGGTGAATAATGTGCCCCTAGACTATATGACATGGTTCTGAATATGGCAATGTTACGATTGTGAATAATAGTGATTTATTTGCCCCTGTATAATGTATGGTCCAGTCAGTCTAATTTCTCTGCACTATAGCACTTTACTATTATTTTCCCCTGACGGCATATTTTTCCTGGGAAAGCCTGATAGACTAGATGTGCAATATATGTCATATAGTTTGACTTAGTATACTGAAGGCAATATTTATCTTATGCTTAGCAAAAAACTGCTCTGAGCTGTCATGGTTTTTGGTCATGTTGCTCTTATATATGGGCACCTGATAACATTTTAATATTGGGTGATCCTTGAAAACATTTTTTTCATCTGGTATATTTGTCTCTTCCTGAGAAACTGTCTGTATTAGGACACTATGTATTGTATTGAAGTGCTCTGTCTGACAACTAGACTGAAAATTTGGCAGTCCTAATATCTATAGAACTAAGTTGACTCACAGTGTATATTATTTGGTAGGCCCCTCACTAAGCGTAACTGCACTTATTAGAAGCTCAGTGTAAGGCTTTGGAAGGTAAGCCATGGTTGAGCGGGGGCGCCATAATGCATTAATTAGGGTGCCAACCTCCGCGGCTAGGAAAGGCAAGTATTAGGGTTACTGCCCTGGCCCCTTTCCCCCTTTTATCTGCTGTTACCTTATTGTTTGCTGTGACTGTGGGACACCCTGGTAAAACCAGGTAGTCACAGAAAGAGTTAATCCTTCTTGGCAGCTACACAATCCCCACACAGGTGTACAGCAGCCAATCAGGGCCCTACTCACCCCCTCCCCAGGAAAAGAGAGGGGGCGAGGGGAGTTAAGGAAGTGACAGAGCAGAATTTAGTTCAGTGTGCTGTAGTCAGTGGAAAGCTGACAGGGGAGGCTTGCAGCTCCCCGGAGAAAGTGGTAGCCAGGGTTAGAGCCCTGGACTATCAGACTAGGTAGCTGTGAGGGCCACAGGTGGCGGAGATCTGGCAGTGGGGAACCTGAGGCGACCGGGACAGGGTTGTAGCCCGCCGGTGCTGGGAGAGGGACCTGAGCTGGACGCTGTTCAAACAGACAAGTCCAGACAGGAAAGAGACAGTCTGAGCATGTGGAAATAAGGGCCCTGGCTGTACATCTGGGTGTGGGACCCGAAGACACCCGCCAAAGGTGACCGACCATTTGGCAAGTTGGTTTACAAAGGACTCTGTGTTTTCTGACCACACACATCAGCCTAGCTTCATCCAACACCAAGACAACTGAACTGTGAGTTTCCTGCTCCCTGCAATCCCTGCCACCACAACTCCCAATTGGGCCCCGGGACTACAACTCCCCTACCCGTGGAGGGGATCCCACCTTGCTGCCCCACACCATCAATCCCGGGCACGGTCCCCAGAGGCAGCGGCGGTGCCACCATCTCATCATCGCAACCCACGGGTGGTGTCACAGACAATCCCCCTTTACATATTCCCCTTTTGTTGTGGAGCCTGGGATCACAGACCGAGTCACGCCACCGTGATACCTCTTGAAGCGACCCCATTGGCCCGGCTCTGAGTACCCCTATCCCTGGACGTCACAACTGCACATGTGTTTCATCGTGTTTTTAAATTGATCTAATAAAAACTGTTTTTAAAAGCATTAATAGGTGTTGAAACAGACAAACTAATAGTGAAGGTGCAGGAGCCGAGAAACAAATGGAGGAGGACATGGAGGAAGAAGTGATGGGTGCGCAACAGTCAGGAGATGAAGAAGATATTGATACCCTCTCTGTTGTCCGTGGTTGGTGGGAGGGAGATAAATGTAAAACGGTCAACAAGTAGCACTAAGGAGCAGGATATATAGGATACAGGGAAAACAAAAAGGTTTTGATGTAAAAAACTTTTTTTATTAGATTAATCTACCCTCTAATGGCCAGTGGTTGGTGGGAGGGGATGGAAGAAGCAAGCTAGAGTCTAGTTCCACCACCAACACACCATGGACTTAACCTCATGGAAGCATGCAACAGATAAGTGCCCTCTTGTTGCACTATCTGCAACATGATTTCCGAATAGTTAGAATTAGAAATAGTGCTGACTAATGCGTTGCCTGTCTGTTAGATCCATGGTACAAGAGTAAATTTTGCTAGATGCTTACCCCCTGGAAAGGGACTAGAATGCTGGAGTAACATAACCAACTTGAACACAATCTTAAGAGTAGCTTTCTCAAAGGCAACAATGAGTTACACAGTGTGCATTGCTGTTCTAGGCACTTCCAACCCAGAGAATGTGAAGTCATCATTGCAGTAGGATTAGCAGCAGCAGCAGTTTAAGTGGCAGAAACAATTTCTGTGAGTTGGGGCACCCTTTTTTTAGACAAAGAAAACTGTTATCTGCTTGGGTGGACACCTTTTTACAGCCTATAGTGTCAATGACACTTAGTTATATTAAGGATTCTAAGCCATTATTACAGCATATGAATGGTTTTTCTTTTCCTGAGAATGCTTGCTGGATTACTAGTGATGTTACCTCTTTGTATTCTATGATGCCACATCGAACAATTATGGATATACTTTGTGATACGCTCAAAAGAGTTCATATCTATCCTGGAGAATTGAATGAAGTGTTACTTATGGCAACTTCCTTTTTATTAGAGCATAATTATTTTATGTTTAATGACTAGAGATGAGCCACCCCCCTGGCGTTTGAGTTCGGTTCGGTTTGTTGGAGGCCCCGTTCGACAAACCGTTCGACGATCCACTCGAACCCCATTAAAAACAATGGGAGGCAAACACAAACACATAAATACACATTATACATGTACACATACAGTTAATAAACATTGCCATAACACTTACAGGTCCCCACGACGCATCCTGCACTCTGTCTCCCGCCGCTTTTCCTTCCGATAATCGCTGCATCCTCCCGGTAACCAGCACTGATGACAGGACCTATCGTGATGTCAAAATAGCATGTGACCAGTCTTGTGTCTATTAGCTCATTGGCTACAGACTGGTCACATGGCTAGATGTTATGCTGGGTCCTGTCAGTGCATCTCTCCGGTAAGCGGTGCTTGTTTGAGCATGTCCTTTTACCGGATGCTCTGGCACATGATCGGCTTCCTCGTCCATGCATGTCGACGCTCTTTACAGAGTCAGCATACATGCAGGGACTAGATGCCACAGCCGGTGAATAGCGGCACCGGGAATCACGTGATCGGAGCACCGTTGCTATGGTAACCCGCCTGTCAGCGGTGATGTCACCACATACAGCCCGCAGCCTCTGCTCACTCACTGACTGATTAGACTGCACGGAGCAGCAGCGTTCTTCCTCCCATGCAGTGCTGTCTGATGTAGCAGAGCTGCATGGGTTTAAGGAGAAAGAAGACAGAAGAGCAGGATCATGGAGTGATGAGAGGGAGTAATAAACATGGAGTCTCTAATGTGTCTGTGTATTTATTTCTATTAAAGTATTTTTCTCTGTGTTGTGTCTTTTTTTTAACCCTTTATTGGAGATTCTTAATGGCCAGGTCAAACTTGCCTGACATTAAGAATCTCTGGCTTAATACTAGCTAGTAAAACAAAGCTAGTATTAACTCATTATTACCCAGCAAGCAACCCAGCTTCAGGGCTGCTGGAAGAGTTGGATACAGCGCCAGATGATGGCGCTTCTATGAAAGCGCCATTTTCTGGGGTGGCTGCAGACTGCAATTTGCAGCAGAGGGGCCCAGAAAGCTAACCTGTGCTGAAGATTCCAATCCCCAGCTGTCTAGTTGTACCTGGCTGGACACAAAAATGGGGCGAATTATATGTCAATTATTTTTAATTATTTCATGAAATTCATGAAATAATTAAAAAAAGCGCTTCCCTATTTTTTTAGTTCACAGCCGGGTACAAATAGGCAGCTGGGGCTTGGGGGCAGCCGCACCTACCTGCTGTACCTGGCTAGCATACAATAATATGGTGAAGCCCACGTCTTTTTTTGGGGGGGGCAAAAAACTCCTGCATACAGTCCTGAGTCTTGTAGTTCTGCAGCTGCTGTCTGCTCTCCTGCATACACTAGTGAATGGAGCATGCTGAGCCTTGTAGTTCTGCAGCTGCTGTCTGCTCTCCTCCATACAGACAGCCAGTAGACAGAAGCTGCAGAACTACAATGTTCAGCATTCTCCATTCAGGACTGTATGCAGGAGTTTTTTGCCCCCCCAAAAAAATTACATGGGCTTCGTCATGTTTTTGTATGCTAGCCAGGTACAGCAGGCAGATACGGGCTGCCATAAATTTCCAGCTGCCTATTTGTACCCAGCTGGGAACAAAAAATATAGGGAAGCCCTTTTTTTTAATTATTTCATGAATTTCATGAAATAATTAAGAAAAAAAAATGATGTGGGCTTTGCCCAATTTGTGTGTCCAGCCAGGTACAACTAGGCAGCTGGGGATTGGAATCCGCAGCTCAGGGTGCCCAAGCTTTCTGGGCACCCTTGCTGCGAATTGCAGTCCGCAGCCGCCCCAGAAAATGTCACTTTCATAGAAGCGACATCTTCAGGCGCTGTATCCAACTCTCCAGCTGCCCTGGTGACGGGTGTATATTATCAACTGGCCCTAAGCCCGAAATTCATGGTGTCACGCCAATATTAGACATGGCCACCATGAATTTCTAGTACAGATAAAAAAAACACAACACAGAAAAATATTTTTATTATAAATAAAACACAACCCAATTAGTGACTCCATCTTTATTGAAATAAAGAACCCCCCTCCGCAGTAATCCTGGGTCAATGGTCCCGCGCCGTCCAATCCGGATCCAATATCATCTGATCGGTTTGCTGGAAGGCAAAATGATCAGATGATGTGTCAGGTTCAAGGTCCTGAATCAAATGACACAACAGCTGATTGTATAAACGACTTTTATACAATCAGCTGATGCATCAGTGCCAAAAATCCCCCAAAAACTACACACTTCTGTGCAGACTCCTGTCCAACAGCATCAGCTGATAGTTTAGCCGGCCGGGCGGCAAAAAGCCGGCCTCACCGCTCGACTTATAGTGTCAGCTGATTCCGTCAGGTGACCGCATAAGCTGATCATCTCCAGGTCAGAGGGAGAGAGAGAGAAAGAAGAGAGAGAGAGAAGATAGAGAAAAGAGAAGAAAGAAAGGGAGAGAGAGAGAGAGAGAGAAGAGAGAGGAGAGAGAAGAGAGAGAGAAGAGAGAGAGGAGAGTTGGAGAGATAGAAGAGACAGAGGAGAGAGAGGAGAGAGAGGGAAAAAGAGAGAATGAGAGAAAAAGAGAGAGAGAGGGAGAGAGAGAGAGAGAAGAGAGAGGGAAAAAGAGAGACTGAGAAAAAGAGAGAGAGAGAAAGAGAGAAAAAGAGAGAGAGGGAGAGAGAGAGAAAGAAAGAGAGAGAGAGAAAATGAGAGAGAGAGAGAAAGGGAGAGAGGGAAAGAGAGGGAGAGAGAGAGAAGAGAGAGGAGAGAGAGGGATAAAGAAAGAGAGACTGTGAAAAGGAGAGATAGAGAAAAAGACAGAAAAAGAGAGAGAGAGAAAGAGAGAAAGAGAGAGAGAGAGAGAGGAGAGGGAGAAGAGAGAGAGAGGGAAAAAGAGAAAAAGAGAGACTGAGAAAAAGAGAGAGAGAAAGAGAGAGAGAGAAAAAGAGAGAGAGGAGAGAGAGAGGGAGAGAGAGAAAGAGAGAGAGAAAGAGAGATAAAAAGAGAGAGAGAAGAGAGAGAAAAGAGAGAGAGAGGGAAAAAGAGACTGAGAAATGAGAGTGAAAAAGAGAAAGAGAGAAAAAGAGAGCGAGAAAGAGAGAGGAGAGAGAGAGAGGGATGGAGAGAGAGAGAAAATGAGAGAGAGCGGGAGAGAGAGAGAAAGAGAGAGAAAGAGAAAAAGAGACAGAGAGAAGAGAGAGAAGAGAGAGAGAGGGAAAAAGAGAAAAAGAGAGATAGAAAAAAAGAGAGAAAAAGAGAAAAAGAGAGAGAGAAAAAGAGAGAGAGGAGAGAGAGGGAGAGAGAGAGAGAGAAAGAGAGAAAAAGAGAGAGGGAGGGAAAGAGAGAAAAAGAGAAAGCGAGAATAAGAGAGAGAGAAAGAGAGAAAAAGAGAGAGAAAGGAGAGAGAGAGAAAGAGAGAGAAAGGAGAGAGAGAAAGAGAGATATAGAGAGAGATAGGGAGATAGAGAGAGAGAAAGAGAGAGAGAGAAAGAGAAAGAGAGAGAGAAAGAGAGAGAGCAATGTAGCCTCATTCCGTGAACTGCTCCGAGAGAGAGAGAGAAAGAGAGAGAGAAAGAGAGAGAGAGAGGAGAGAGAGAAAAAGAGAGAGAAAGAGATAGAGAGAGGAGAGAGAGAAAAAGAGAGAGAAAGAGAAAATGAGAGAGAGAGAGAGAAGAGAGAAAGAAGCTATAGAGAGAGAGGAGAGAGAAAAGAGAGAGAGGAGAGAGAGAAAAGAGAGAGAGAAGAGAGAGAGAAGAGAGAGAGGAGAGAGCAATGCAGCCTCATTCCGTGAACTGCTCCGATTTTAGAGGTGTGTCCCGCGGCTCACAGCTGATGTCCGGCTCCTCGCCTCAGAGCATAATTAAATTAAATTATAATTATAAAAAAATAATAATTAGAATTTAAAATTAAAAATAAATAAAAAATTTTACCAGGACGGCTGGGATTTGAACTCGTGAACTCATGCTTCTTAGACGTGAGCTCTATCCATTGAACCACTGGCTCTATTGAGAAACATAGGCAGATTACTGAGTGAAGTCTGATGACAGCGCGGATCACTTCAGGTGCTACGTGGAGAGGACACAGATTGCTCCCTGTCATCTTCATGTAGCAGAGCTGACAGTGTCGTGTGGATTACTTCGGACCTGGATTGTTGTTTGGGGATTTTAATAAAAAGGTAAATGAGGTGTTTTTTTGTCTTTTATTCCAAATAAAGGATTTTTCGTTGTGTGTCTCTCTTTACTTTCACTCACAGTTTAATCATG
The DNA here is from genome assembly GCF_048569485.1 of Anomaloglossus baeobatrachus. Classification (NCBI taxonomy): domain Eukaryota; kingdom Metazoa; phylum Chordata; class Amphibia; order Anura; family Aromobatidae; genus Anomaloglossus; species Anomaloglossus baeobatrachus. The sequence continues at coordinate 292,077,023 of NC_134356.1, read as the reverse complement.
GAAGGTATCTCGGGGAGACGCCTGCCATGATTAACTCCTTATTACCTCGATTGCCACCGCACCAGGGCAATTCGGGATGAGCCGGGTAAAGTCCCAGGACTGCCCCATCTCATGGATGCGGCAATTCTGCTGATGGGTGATATTGTTAGGGTGGTGGGCTCCCCATGACGTGGTGCTCTCCATCCTGACAATACCAGTCTCCAGCCGTGTGGCTTTATCCTGGCTGGTATCAAATATGGGGGGAACCGCATTTTTATTTTTTTAATTTTTTTATTTTACTGCACGATATAGAGCCGCCCGCCGGCGGCTGTGATTGGTTGCAGGGAGACAGCTGTCACTCATCGTGGGGGCGTGTCTGAATGCAACCAATCATAGGCGCCGGTGGGCGGGGAAAGCATGGAATAACTAATTGAATAATGAATCGGCAGCCATTTTCAAAAGAAGAAATGCCGCTGGAGATTTGTGACAGCCGTGCAGCGAGACGCCCGTGATCGGTGAGTAGGAAAGATTGTGCTGGGGACACAGGACGCATGCAGATACGAAAGGTGCGCACATATTTACTGTGAAAAGCCACGCTTTTGGTGCTCGAAACGTTCTCTAACGTAACTCGAACTGCCGAACTTTTACCAAATCGTTCGAGTCCGTCGAACGACTCGAACACCCGCCAAAATCACTCGAACATGAAATTGGCGAACCTCGAACATCGCTCATCTCTATTAATGATACCTTTTTTTCTCCAGGTCTCTGGATGTCCTATGGGCGGTAAGGTGTCCCCTTTTTTGGCCAGCATTTATATGACTTACTGGGAGAGAAAATATCTTTTCACTGTTGATAACCCTTTTTATGATAGTATTCTTTGGATGGGTCGTTACATAGACGATCTGATCTTTATATGTGACGGATTGTCGATGTGACCAAATTCCAGGGATATTTGTAGAATAATGATATGAATTTATTTTTTGTCACTGAATACAAATCTGACATAACTCAGTTTTTGGATATTTTGCTAAAACGTAACAGTAAATTTAATTCCATTACTACTGAATTGTATAAAAAAACAATTTCGGGGAATACAATCTTACAATCTTAATTCAACAAGCTGTCACCCTAGGCATATAATCAGGAATTTGCCTGTTGGGAAATTCATCAGGGCTAGACGAGCGTGTAATGATCCTAGTAATTACATCAATACTTCAACAAAAATTGTGAACAGGCTAAAAAAACGGGGTTATAGTACTGCTTGTCTGAATAGGGTGAATAGTATTGCGACTTGTGCAACACGTAATGATTTTTTGAACAAAAACACGGCTAAAATAAAAAAAAAATCTTCTTTTTTGGCCAAAGTAACTTTTTCTACAACGTATTCTCAGTAATACAATAAAATTGTGGCAATAGTTAAAAAACATCTCCCAATATTGTATCAGGATGAGATATTATCAGATATTTTGGACAAAGGAGTTAAATTTGTCCCCAAGAGGGCTAGCAGTCTTGGTAATTTATTATCATCTAGTGTATATACGAATGCAAAAAAAGATAAAAAAAACATGGTTACAACAACAGGGTTGTTACAGGTGTGGTTTACCCATGTGTGGTTTATGCAAATATATAAAAAAAAGGTGCTACTATTATCTCTTGCACCACTAGAACACACCATACTCTAACTGAATTTGTCAATTGTAACACAACACACATTGTATACGTGGTCACATGTGACTTATGTCACTTGCAGTATATCGGTCTCACGAAACGTAAACTTAAGATCCGTATATCAGAGCACATAGCTGATTGTAATCCAGGTACAGGGGCTGTAAAAAAACATATGTCTGGTTTATCAAGACATTTTTTTGAAAAACACGGTGGTTGCACGAATGGTCTAACTGTGTCAGTTCTAGAAAAGGTCTCATGCTCACGTAGGGCAGGAGATTGGATCTCTCGCTTGAGAGCTAGGGAGGCTTTCTGGATTTCTTGCCTCCAGACCAGTAGCCCCTCTCTGGCCTTAATTATAAGACGGATTTGTTATATTATTACTAAGATTTGTCATACACTGCTTTATTATCTTAGACGTCTGTTGTACTTATTTCGTATGATATTAATTCATTCATTCTATGGTACAGAATATATATTGAGTATATTCTCTCATACGATGTTGATGTATATGACAATTTCTGATAATTTTTTTACAATAATATTTGGATACAAAAATTTGTTTCATGTTTGATGCTTGTGACACATACCTTTGAGCATATATTTATTCAATTTTTGTATCCTTTGGAGTTTACAGTGATACACATATTTGATCTGGTATTTTTCGATTTTTTTTTTTATTTTTTTTCTAATGCATAACACATTTAATATGTATATGTCTAAATATATGCCTAATGTGATATAATGTTTTGCTAGTATTATTTTGAACATAAAAAACTTTTTTGATGTTTGCTCTTCATTCACTCACTATGTGAAGGGAATTTTTCTTAGGATTCATGATAAACTTTGCTGGTTACGTGTTCACACCCTGATGACCCATCTGGATGCATAGATTAATTAGTTAGAGGTGGGGTGAGTTTTCCTCTTCCTGGTATGGTGTATAAAGTGTTTTTAGTTTGTTTACTTACGTTATACTATGAGTAAGAGCCCTTGTTCGCCTTGAAACGTGTATGACGCAATGATTTTAATTATTTGTATTTTGTACACCAATAAAATTAATAATGATTTTATCAAGTCCGTGAATTTCATGGAATTGGGATACTATATCTTCAAGTGCTGGATGAAACGTTTTTTCTTTGCTTTACACTTTTTGTAGACCATCCCGTGCACCAGCAGAACAGATTACAAGTCTAACACATAGTGAACAACTGTAGAAAATGGTGCTTCATTGTCTAGAGCTCAATATGGATGCCATCAGAGGGATTTGGACCCTTTTGCATTTCGGTCTTCAAAAATAGAAGAATAGCCTGAGCTCGCCAGTCTCATCTTGGAGGTTTTGTCTTGCTCAGTAGCCAGCGTTCTCTCAGAATGTGTCTTCAGAGCTGCTGATGGTATCCTGATGGATAAGCACATCTGGCTGTCCCTTGAAAGTGTAGACCACCTAGCTGCATTGATCTCATATTTTTGCAGTCTTTGACACCTTTTTTGTAGCTTCCGTGGCTGCTACTGCTGCTAATGTTACTAACAAGTGTTTTGGTAGCACAACAATTAAATGGCGTGTCTACTAGAGATGAGCGAACCGGTCGCGGTTCGGCTCGAGGTTGGTTCGCCGAACGGGGGTCCCGTTCGAGTTCGACTCGTCGAACGTTCGACGAACCAAACTCGAACCTATAGGCTATAATGGGACGCAATAACAAACACATAAAAATGCATGATAAATGTACACAAACAGTTAATAAACATTGCCATAACACTTACCGGTCCCCGTGATCCCTCCTGCACTCTGTCTCCTGCCGCTATTCCATCCGATGATCCTGAATCCTCCCGGTGACCGGCACTGCCAGCAGAGAAGCAGGATCTATCGTGATGTCAAAATAGCCATGTGACCAGTCACGTGGCTATTATCTCATTGGCTACAGACTGGTCACATGACTATGACACGTCATGTAGGACCTGCGAGTGCATCTCTCTGGTACACGGTGCACATTTGTGTATCGCCGTGTACCGGCGATATGCTCTAGCACACGGTCGACTCCCCGTTCCGTTAGGGACCGGCTGACACAGCCGGTCATTAACGGAGATCACCGTTGCCATAGCAACGCAGTTAGCGGTGACGTCACCGCTAACCGCGGCTCCGGGAGCACCGTTGCTATGGTAACGCGTCTGTCAGCGTTACCGCTGTTACCGCTAGCAGCACTGATCACTCATGGAGTGAAGGCTGCACGCTGCTTCCCGATTGTAGTGAGGATTGTAGTGGGGATGAGGTGCCCCAGCCCATCAAGTGATGGGCTGTTGCACCTCATCCTCACTGCAATCGTCACTACTACTACACTAGTGAGGATTGTAGTGAGGATGAGGTGCCCCAGCCCATCAAGTACTGGGCTGGGGCACCTCATCCTCACTACAACCCTCACTACAATCCTGAAGTGCAGTTTCTTCAAATTCATTTAAAGGCACTTGGAACGCTGAAATTGCTGCTTATAATTTAAGCCTCTATTAAAAACCTCTTATCAGCGCTGGTTTATTGGGGATTTATTGGGCTGACAGGGGGTAATAAAGATGGAGTCTCTAATGTGTCTGTGTATTTATTTCTATTAAAGTATTTTTTCTCTGTGTGGTGTCTTTTTTTTTAACCCTTTATTGGAGATTCTTAATGGCCGGGTCAAACGTGCCTGACATTAAGAATCTCTGGCTTAATACTGGCTAGTAAAACAAAGCCAGTATTAACTCATGATTACCCAACAAGCCACCCGGCTCCAGGGCTGTTGGAAGAGTTGGATACAGCGCCAGATGATGGCGCTTCTATGAGAGCGCCATTTTCTGGGACGGCTGCGGACTAAAATTCGCAGCAGAGGCGCCCAGAAACCTCGGGCTAACCTGTGCTGCGGATTCCAATCCCCAGCTGCCTAGTTGTACCTGGCTGGACACAAAAATGGGGCGAAGCCCACGTCATTTGTTTTTTAATTATTTCATGAAATAAGTGAAATAATTAAAAAAAAAAAGGGCTTCCCTATATTTTTGGTTCCCAGCCGGGTACAAATAGGCAACTGGGGGTTGGAGGCAGCCCGTGGCTGCATGCTGTACCTGGCTAGCATACAAAAATATGGCGAAGCCCACGTAATTTTTTTGGTGGGCAAAAAACTTCTGCATACAGTCCTGGATGGAGTATGCTGAGCCTTGTAGTTCTGCAGCTGCTGTCTGCTCTTCTCCATACAGACACACAGCAGCTGCAGAACTACAAGGCTCAGCATACTCAGCATACTCCATCCAGGACTGTATGCAGAAGTTTTTTGCTGAAAAAATTATGTGGGCTTCGCCATATTTTTGTATGCTAGCCAGGTACAGCAGGCAGGTACAGCTGCCCCCAACCCCCAGTTGCCTATTTGTACCCGGCTGGGAACCAAAAATAAAGAGAAGCCCTTTTTTTATTATTTCATGAATTTCATGAAATAATTAGAAAACAAATGACGTAGGCTTCGCATTTTTGTGTCCAGCCAGGTACACCTAGGCAGCTGGGGATTGGAATACGCAGCACAGGTTGGCCTGAGCTTTCTGGGCCCCACTGCTGCGAGTTGCAGTCTGCAGCCACCTCAGAAAATGGCACTTTCATAGAAGCGCCATCTTCTGGCACTGTATCCAACTCTTCCAGCACCTGCCTGCTATACCTGGATAGCATACAAAAATATGGCGAAGCTCACGTCCTTTTTTTGTAGTTTTTTGGCCAAAAAATTAAAAAATGCTTCCCTGGATTTTCCATTGCCAGTGAAGGTAACACCAAGTAGTGGGGGTTAGCAGCCAGTAGCTGCTTGGATTACCCTTAGCTAGCAATACAAAAAATGCAGCGGGAGCCCATATATATTTTTTTTAATTATTTATTTAAATAACTAAAAACAAAATGGGCTTCCCTGTATTTTGATTGCTGGAAATCACAGTGCTGTAAAAATAAATCTTTAAAAAAAATGACATAGCGCTCCGCGGTATTTTTGATTCTCAGCACAGATAAAGCAGACAGCTATGGGTTGCCACCCCCATCTGCCTGTCGTTACCTTGGTTGGCAATCAAAATACAGGGAAGCCCATTAATTTTTTCTATTTAAAAAATAGTTAAAAAAAAAATGACGTTGGGTCCCCCCATTTTTGATAGCCAGCTAGGGTAAAGCAGACGTCTGTAGCCTGAAAACCACAGCTGGCAGCTTTACCGTGGTTGGGGATCCAATGTGGAGGTCCCCCCAGGCTCTTTTTTTATAATTATTTTATAAATATTAATAATTACACAAAAAAAGTAGGGTCCCCGGGAAGGTCTATAGTTATTGGGCCTTCACAGCCTAAAAATAGCAGGCCGCAGGCACCCCAGACGTGGCGCATCCACTAGATGCGCCAATCCTGGCGCTTCACCCCAGCTCATCCCGTGCCCTGGTGCAGTGGCAAACGGGGTAATAAATCGGGTTGATACTAGCTGTAAAGTCACCTGAGATCAAGCCCAGCAGTTTGTGATGTCATGGCATCTATTAGATACCCAACATCATAAACTGTCAGTACTAACAAAAAAAAAAATCGACAAAAGAAATTTATTTGAAAAAACAGTCCCCAAAACATTTCCTCTTTCACCAATTTATTGTAAGAAAAAAAATAAAGGGGTCCCACGACGACTCTGGACCGTCTAGAATATGGGGGGAGACACTCAGGGAACGTATCCCCCATTTTCTAGGAGTGCGGACCCTTCATGTGAGGAGTGTGGGTGCAATGAATCTGCACTCACTCTCCCCGGGTCCACAGCAGCAGAGTCCATGTCGTAATGGTTGCTACCAAAGCTGCAATGCCCTTCTCATGAGGTAAGGGCATGCCTAATCAGGAGAACTACTGTAGAGGAAGCTCTGCTCACTGGTATATAGGTGCTCAGAGGTAATAATAGATAAAATTAGTGAGTAACCTCGGCACTAGAGATGAGCGAACCGGTCCCGGTTCGGCTCGAGGCGGTTCGCCGAACGGGGGGTCTGGCTCGAGTTCGGCTCGTCGAACGTTCGACGAACCGAACTCGAGCCCATAGGAAACAATGGCAGGCAATCCCAAACACAGTAAAACACCTAGAAAACACCCTCAAAGGTGTCCAAAAGGTGACAAACAACTCACAACACAACACAAACACATGGGAAAGTGACAAGGACATGTACTCATGCGAAAACAAAACAGCTGGACAAGGAAAAAGAGGAGGACACACAGATATAGGCATGGCACGCCCTTCTAAAGTCATGTAAAACACCGCAAGGTGACTCCAAGCGGAGTCTCCCTTTTTTCCAAAAATTGGGCCCCACACACCCACCCCTTCAGTGGCAGCAGTTGTGCCCCAGTTGTACACTTCACAGCTAGATTTGCATCAAGCACATTCAAAAATACGCCATTCTTATCCGTCCCCAGGATGACACCGGGGTAGGTAGCAAAGTCTTTCCTGATCCCAGCTCTGTTCATCTTGGCTTCTTTTAAAAACACAGCAAGCAAGGGTTACTCCAAGCGGAGTCTCCCTTTTTTCCAAAAATTGGGCCACACAGACACCCACCCCATCAGTGGCAGCACTTGGGCCCTAGTTGCAAACAGGATGTTTTGATTTGCATCAAGCACATTCAAAAATACGCTATTCTTAGCCGTCCCCAGGATGACACTGGGGTAGGTAGCAAAGTCTTTGCTGACCCATGACTTGTTCATCTTGGCTTCTTTTAAAAACAATGTAAGCAAGGGTTACTCCAAGCGGAGTCTCCCCTTTTTTCCAAAAATTGGGCCCCACACACACCCACCCATTCAGTGGCAGCAGTTGTGCCCCAGTTGTACACTTCACAGCTAGATTTGCATCAAGCACATTCAAAAATACGCCATTCTTATCCGTCCCCAGGATGACACCGGGGTAGGTAGCAAAGTCTTTCCTGATCCCAGCTCTGTTCATCTTGGCTTCTTTTAAAAACACAGCAAGCAAGGGTTACTCCAAGCGGAGTCTCCCTTTTTTCCAAAAATTGGGCCACACAGACACCCACCACATCAGTGGCAGCACTTGGGCCCTAGTTGCAAACAGGATGTTTTGATTTGCATCAAGCACATTCAAAAATACGCTATTCTTAGCCGTCCCCAGGATGACACTGGGGTAGGTAGCAAAGTCTTTGCTGACCCATGACTTGTTCATCTTGGCTTCTTTTAAAAACAATGTAAGCAAGGGTTACTCCAAGCGGAGTCTCCCCTTTTTTCCAAAAATTGGGCCCCACACACACCCACCCATTCAGTGGCAGCACTTGGGCCCTAGTTGCAAACAGGATGTTTTGATTTGCATCAAGCACATTCAAAAATACGCTATTCTTAGCCGTCCCCAGGATGACACCGGGGTAGGTAGCAAAGTCTTTCCTGATCCCAGCTCTGTTCATCTTGGCTTCTTTTAAAAACACAGCAAGCAAGGGTTACTCCAAGCGGAGTCTCCCTTTTTTCCAAAAATTGGGCCACACAGACACCCACCCCATCAGTGGCAGCACTTGGGCCCTAGTTGCAAACAGGATGTTTTGATTTGCATCAAGCACATTCAAAAATACGCTATTCTTAGCCGTCCCCAGGATGACACTGGGGTAGGTAGCAAAGTCTTTGCTGACCCATGACTTGTTCATCTTGGCTTCTTTTAAAAACAATGTAAGCAAGGGTTACTCCAAGCGGAGTCTCCCCTTTTTTCCAAAAATTGGGCCCCACACACACCCACCCATTCAGTGGCAGCAGTTGTGCCCCAGTTGTACACTTCACAGCTAGATTTGCATCAAGCACATTCAAAAATACGCCATTCTTATCCGTCCCCAGGATGACACCGGGGTAGGTAGCAAAGTCTTTCCTGATCCCAGCTCTGTTCATCTTGGCTTCTTTTAAAAACACAGCAAGCAAGGGTTACTCCAAGCGGAGTCTCCCTTTTTTCCAAAAATTGGGCCACACAGACACCCACCACATCAGTGGCAGCACTTGGGCCCTAGTTGCAAACAGGATGTTTTGATTTGCATCAAGCACATTCAAAAATACGCTATTCTTAGCCGTCCCCAGGATGACACTGGGGTAGGTAGCAAAGTCTTTGCTGACCCATGACTTGTTCATCTTGGCTTCTTTTAAAAACAATGTAAGCAAGGGTTACTCCAAGCGGAGTCTCCCCTTTTTTCCAAAAATTGGGCCCCACACACACCCACCCATTCAGTGGCAGCACTTGGGCCCTAGTTGCAAACAGGATGTTTTGATTTGCATCAAGCACATTCAAAAATACGCTATTCTTAGCCGTCCCCAGGATGACACCGGGGTAGGTAGCAAAGTCTTTCCTGATCCCAGCTCTGTTCATCTTGGCTTCTTTTAAAAACACAGCAAGCAAGGGTTACTCCAAGCGGAGTCTCCCTTTTTTCCAAAAATTGGGCCACACAGACACCCACCCCATCAGTGGCAGCACTTGGGCCCTAGTTGCAAACAGGATGTTTTGATTTGCATCAAGCACATTCAAAAATACGCTATTCTTAGCCGTCCCCAGGATGACACTGGGGTAGGTAGCAAAGTCTTTGCTGACCCATGACTTGTTCATCTTGGCTTCTTTTAAAAACAATGTAAGCAAGGGTTACTCCAAGCGGAGTCTCCCCTTTTTTCCAAAAATTGGGCCCCACACACACCCACCCATTCAGTGGCAGCACTTGGGCCCTAGTTGCAAACAGGATGTTTTGATTTGCATCAAGCACATTCAAAAATACGCTATTCTTAGCCGTCCCCAGGATGACACCGGGGTAGGTAGCAAAGTCTTTCCTGATCCCAGCTCTGTTCATCTTGGCTTCTTTTAAAAACACAGCAAGCAAGGGTTACTCCAAGCGGAGTCTCCCTTTTTTCCAAAAATTGGGCCACACAGACACCCACCCCATCAGTGGCAGCACTTGGGCCCTAGTTGCAAACAGGATGTTTTGATTTGCATCAAGCACATTCAAAAATACGCTATTCTTAGCCGTCCCCAGGATGACACTGGGGTAGGTAGCAAAGTCTTTGCTGACCCATGACTTGTTCATCTTGGCTTCTTTTAAAAACAATGTAAGCAAGGGTTACTCCAAGCGGAGTCTCCCCTTTTTTCCAAAAATTGGGCCCCACACACACCCACCCATTCAGTGGCAGCACTTGGGCCCTAGTTGCAAACAGGATGTTTTGATTTGCATCAAGCACATTCAAAAATACGCTATTCTTAGCCGTCCCCAGGATGACACCGGGGTAGGTAGCAAAGTCTTTCCTGATCCCAGCTCTGTTCATCTTGGCTTCTTTTAAAAACACAGCAAGCAAGGGTTACTCCAAGCGGAGTCTCCCTTTTTTCCAAAAATTGGGCCACACAGACACCCACCCCATCAGTGGCAGCACTTGGGCCCTAGTTGCAAACAGGATGTTTTGATTTGCATCAAGCACATTCAAAAATACGCTATTCTTAGCCGTCCCCAGGATGACACTGGGGTAGGTAGCAAAGTCTTTGCTGACCCATGACTTGTTCATCTTGGCTTCTTTTAAAAACAATGTAAGCAAGGGTTACTCCAAGCGGAGTCTCCCCTTTTTTCCAAAAATTGGGCCCCACACACACCCACCCATTCAGTGGCAGCACTTGGGCCCTAGTTGCAAACAGGATGTTTTGATTTGCATCAAGCACATTCAAAAATACGCTATTCTTAGCCGTCCCCAGGATGACACCGGGGTAGGTAGCAAAGTCTTTCCTGATCCCAGCTCTGTTCATCTTGGCTTCTTTTAAAAACACAGCAAGCAAGGGTTACTCCAAGCGGAGTCTCCCTTTTTTCCAAAAATTGGGCCACACAGACACCCACCCCATCAGTGGCAGCACTTGGGCCCTAGTTGCAAACAGGATGTTTTGATTTGCATCAAGCACATTCAAAAATACGCTATTCTTAGCCGTCCCCAGGATGACACTGGGGTAGGTAGCAAAGTCTTTGCTGACCCATGACTTGTTCATCTTGGCTTCTTTTAAAAACAATGTAAGCAAGGGTTACTCCAAGCGGAGTCTCCCCTTTTTTCCAAAAATTGGGCCCCACACACACCCACCCATTCAGTGGCAGCAGTTGTGCCCCAGTTGTACACTTCACAGCTAGATTTGCATCAAGCACATTCAAAAATACGCCATTCTTATCCGTCCCCAGGATGACACCGGGGTAGGTAGCAAAGTCTTTCCTGATCCCAGCTCTGTTCATCTTGGCTTCTTTTAAAAACACAGCAAGCAAGGGTTACTCCAAGCGGAGTCTCCCTTTTTTCCAAAAATTGGGCCACACAGACACCCACCCCATCAGTGGCAGCACTTGGGCCCTAGTTGCAAACAGGATGTTTTGATTTGCATCAAGCACATTCAAAAATACGCTATTCTTAGCCGTCCCCAGGATGACACTGGGGTAGGTAGCAAAGTCTTTGCTGACCCATGACTTGTTCATCTTGGCTTCTTTTAAAAACAATGTAAGCAAGGGTTACTCCAAGCGGAGTCTCCCCTTTTTTCCAAAAATTGGGCCCCACACACACCCACCCATTCAGTGGCAGCACTTGGGCCCTAGTTGCAAACAGGATGTTTTGATTTGCATCAAGCACATTCAAAAATACGCTATTCTTAGCCGTCCCCAGGATGACACCGGGGTAGGTAGCAAAGTCTTTCCTGATCCCAGCTCTGTTCATCTTGGCTTCTTTTAAAAACACAGCAAGCAAGGGTTACTCCAAGCGGAGTCTCCCTTTTTTCCAAAAATTGGGCCACACAGACACCCACCCCATCAGTGGCAGCACTTGGGCCCTAGTTGCAAACAGGATGTTTTGATTTGCATCAAGCACATTCAAAAATACGCTATTCTTAGCCGTCCCCAGGATGACACTGGGGTAGGTAGCAAAGTCTTTGCTGACCCATGACTTGTTCATCTTGGCTTCTTTTAAAAACAATGTAAGCAAGGGTTACTCCAAGCGGAGTCTCCCCTTTTTTCCAAAAATTGGGCCCCACACACACCCACCCATTCAGTGGCAGCAGTTGTGCCCCAGTTGTACACTTCACAGCTAGATTTGCATCAAGCACATTCAAAAATACGCCATTCTTATCCGTCCCCAGGATGACACCGGGGTAGGTAGCAAAGTCTTTCCTGATCCCAGCTCTGTTCATCTTGGCTTCTTTTAAAAACACAGCAAGCAAGGGTTACTCCAAGCGGAGTCTCCCTTTTTTCCAAAAATTGGGCCACACAGACACCCACCCCATCAGTGGCAGCACTTCGGCCCTAGTTGCAAACAGGATGTTTTGATTTGCATCAAGCACATTCAAAAATACGCTATTCTTAGCCGTCCCCAGGATGACACCGGGGTAGGTAGCAAAGTCTTTCCTGATCCCAGCTCTGTTCATCTTGGCTTCTTTTAAAAACACAGCAAGCAAGGGTTACTCCAAGCGGAGTCTCCCTTTTTTCCAAAAATTGGGCCACACAGACACCCACCACATCAGTGGCAGCACTTGGGCCCTAGTTGCAAACAGGATGTTTTGATTTGCATCAAGCACATTCAAAAATACGCTATTCTTAGCCGTCCCCAGGATGACACTGGGGTAGGTAGCAAAGTCTTTGCTGACCCATGACTTGTTCATCTTGGCTTCTTTTAAAAACAATGTAAGCAAGGGTTACTCCAAGCGGAGTCTCCCCTTTTTTCCAAAAATTGGGCCCCACACACACCCACCCATTCAGTGGCAGCACTTGGGCCCTAGTTGCAAACAGGATGTTTTGATTTGCATCAAGCACATTCAAAAATACGCTATTCTTAGCCGTCCCCAGGATGACACCGGGGTAGGTAGCAAAGTCTTTCCTGATCCCAGCTCTGTTCATCTTGGCTTCTTTTAAAAACACAGCAAGCAAGGGTTACTCCAAGCGGAGTCTCCCTTTTTTCCAAAAATTGGGCCACACAGACACCCACCCCATCAGTGGCAGCACTTGGGCCCTAGTTGCAAACAGGATGTTTTGATTTGCATCAAGCACATTCAAAAATACGCTATTCTTAGCCGTCCCCAGGATGACACCGGGGTAGGTAGCAAAGTCTTTCCTGATCCCAGCTCTGTTCATCTTGGCTTCTTTTAAAAACACAGCAAGCAAGGGTTACTCCAAGCGGAGTCTCCCTTTTTTCCAAAAATTGGGCCACACAGACACCCACCACATCAGTGGCAGCACTTGGGCCCTAGTTGCAAACAGGATGTTTTGATTTGCATCAAGCACATTCAAAAATACGCTATTCTTAGCCGTCCCCAGGATGACACCGGGGTAGGTAGCAAAGTCTTTCCTGATCCCAGCTCTGTTCATCTTGGCTTCTTTTAAAAACACAGCAAGCAAGGGTTACTCCAAGCGGAGTCTCCCTTTTTTCCAAAAATTGGGCCACACAGACACCCACCACATCAGTGGCAGCACTTGGGCCCTAGTTGCAAACAGGATGTTTTGATTTGCATCAAGCACATTCCAAATCCACAAGCATTTACTCTCCCCAGGATGACACAGGGGTAGTAAATTCCTTCTGGATCCATGACTTGTTCATTTTGATGAACGTCAGTCTGTCCACATTGTCACTGGACAGACGCGTGCGCTTATCTGTCAGCACACACCCAGCAGCACTGAATACACGTTCAGAGACAACGCTGGCAGCTGGACACGACAAAATCTCCAAGGCGTAACTGGAGAGCTCTGGCCATTTTTCTATGTTTGAAGCCCAAAAGGAGCAAGGCTCCAGTTGCACAGTCATGGCATCGATGTTCATTTGGAGATACTCCTGTATCATCCTCTCCAGCCGTTGAGTATGTGTCAGACTTGTTGTCTCTGGTGGCCTTGCAAAAGAGGGTCTAAAAAAATTATGAAAAGATTCCATAAAATTGCTGTTACCGGCACCAGAAAAGGTCCTACTGGTACGGGTAGACTGTTGAAGATGACGAGACCGTCCCATGTTTGTCAAGTTACAACTGGGAGATTCACTCCCTGCACCTGCACGGTTGTTTGGTGGAAAAGCCGAGCTAAGATCTAGTAACAGCTTCTGCTGATATCCCTGCATACGTGCGTCCCTTTCTATGGCTGGAATTATGTCACAAAATTTGGACTTGTACCGGGGATCTAATAGTGTGGCAATCCAGTAGTCATCATCACTTCTAATTTTGACAATACGACTGTCATGTTGGAGGTAGTGCAACAAAAAGGCACTCATGTGTCTTGCGCAGCCATGCGGACCAAGTCCATGCTGTGTTTGTGGCATAGAGGTGCTACCCGTTCTTTCTTCCTCTGACATCTGACCCCAACCTCTTTCAACTGAAATTTGACCAAGGTCTCCCTCATCCGCTGAGTCTTCCATGTCCATGGACAGTTCGTCCTCCATTTCTTCATGTTCTCCTGCACCTTGCTCAACATTTCGCCTGCTACTATGCGCACTTGTCGATCCCTGTCCCCCATGGTCCCATGCCTGCTGCGTTGGTGATGATGAACGTCTGGACCTTCGTGATGTTGTTGTCCCTTGCGCATATGAATCCTCCTGTAGTTCCTCCCCTTCATGTTGTCCCACCCCCTGACTCCGAATAGTGTTTAGCGTGTGCTCCAGCATGTAAATGACTGGAATCGTCATGCTGATAATGGCATTGTCAGAGCTAAACATATTCGTCGCCATGTCGAAACTGTGCAGAAGGGTGCATAGGTCCTTGATCTGAGACCACTCCATCAGGGTGATCTGCCCCACCTCTGCATCTCGTTGGCCCAGGCTATACGTCATGACGTATTGCACCAGGGCTCTGCGGTGCTGCCACAGTCGCTGTAACATGTGGAGAGTTGAATTCCAGCGTGTCGCCACATCGCATTTCAGGCGATGAACCGGCAGGCCGAAAGACTTCTGGAGCGATGCAAGTCGCTCTGCTGCGGCGCTTGAACGGCGGAAGTGAGCTGACAGTTTTCGTGCCCTGTTCAGAAGGCCATCTAGGCCGGGATAGTGTGTTAAAAATTGCTGCACGACAAGGTTCAACACGTGAGCCATACAAGGTACGTGTGTCACCTTGCCCAGGCGAAGTGCCGCACCCAGGTTTGCAGCATTGTCGCACACGGCCTTACCAGGCTGCAGTTTGAGTGGAGACAACCATTTATTAAACTCGGACCGCAAAGCTGACCACAACTCCTCAGCTGTGTGACTCTTATTACCAAGACATGTCAAGCTAAAGACCGCCTGATGCCGTTGCGCTCTGCTGCCAGCATAGTAATGAGGGGTGCGTGATTCCTTCTGCGCAGTGAGAACGCTGGTGGCCTGACCAGGCAGGCTTGGGGCGGAGGTGGAGGACCCAGATGAGGTGGAGGATGCAGAAGCAGTGGCGGAACTTGGACAGACAGAGGATTGACACACAAGTCGTGGGGACGGCAAGACTTGTGCAGCAGACCCTTCACCATCTATCACCATAGTTACCCAGTGCCCAGTCAGCGACATGTAACGTCCCTGTCCATGCTTACTGGTCCAAGTATCGGTGGTGAAATGCACCCGTTCACACACAGAGTTTCTCAAGGAAGCGGTGATGTTGTGTGCGACATGCTGGTGTAGCGCGGGCACACCTTTCTTAGAGAAGTAGTGGCGACTAGGCATCTGGTACTGGGGCACAGCGACAGACATAAGGTCTCTAAAATCCTGTGTGTCCACTAGGCGGAAAGGCAGCATTTCGGTAGCCAACAGCTTACAGAGGGATAGAGTCAACCTCTTAGCTTTGTCATGGGTCGGAGGAAGTGGCCTTTTATTTGACCACATCTGAGGGACAGAGATCTGGCTGCTGTGTGTAGACGGTGTTGAGTAGGGTGTCCCTGGAAAAATGCAGGTTTGTGAGGAAAGTGCAGGCGGAGACATGATGTTGCCTTCATCCAACGTTGGTGCTATCGATGTCTGAGAGAGCTGTACACACTCACTTGTTTCCCCTTCCAAACCAACTGACGACCTTACAAGCAAACTGCCTGTTGCGGTTACAGTGGTGGAAGTTTTGCGTGGAAAAACAGGTGTGGCAGCTGTCCCCACAGTCCTAGAAGATGAAGAGCGCGCGGATGCAGTGGAAGGGGCGGGCGGTGGATGGTTCGCTCCACTAGGCCGCATTGCAGCACGGTGAGCTTCCCACCGGGACTTATGATATTTAGTCATGTGACGATTCATGGAAGAAGTTGTCAAACTGCTGAGGTTTTGACCTCTACTAACAGAATCATGACAAATGTTACATATCACATGAGTTGGGCGATCTTTTTCGATGTGAAAAAAGGACCAGGCTAGGCAAGGCTTAGAGGCCATGCGACCTGTTGATCCACCACGAATAATGCTCATAGGCAGAGTGGTGGCTGAGGATGCAGTTGTAGACGTGCTACCAGTTCTCCGACTCTGTCCAGGAAGGCGCAAGGTAACTTCGTCGTCGGTTGCATCCTCCTCCACCGCCTCTGTTGACCTCCTCGAGTGCCTGACTGGGGGTTGACAGTAGGTGGGATCTAGAACGTCATCATCAATTGTTGTGTTTGCACTCCCCTCCCCCTCAGACCGAGCCTCTTCTTGCCCTGAACGAATATTTAAGTTGTCATCCCAATCGGGTATCTGCGTCTCATCTTCATCAGTATGTTCCTCATTGTCTATAACCACAGGTGTTACAGTTTGTGACAAAGGGTCAACATTATGCTCAGAAACTTGGTCCTCACGGCCTGAATCTGAGTCACAAAGGTTCTGGGCATCACTGCAGACCATTTCCTGTTCTGTACTCACTGTAGCTTGGGAGCAGACCTCTGATTCCCAGGCTATAGTGTGACTGAACAGCTCTGCAGACTCAGCCATCTCAGTTCCACCATACTGTGCAGGGCTGATGGAGACTTCAGAGCTGGGAGAAAGCAAGTTTGATTGGGATGACAACTCAGAGGACTGGTGTTTTTTGGATGCGGTACTTGAAGTGGCAGAGAGGGCACTTGTTGGACCACTTGAGATCCATTCAAGCATTTTCCTTTTTTGCCCATCATCTACCTTTGTTCCTGTTGTTCGTGTCCGTAACAAAGGGAGCACATCGGATTGTCCACGGTAAGTAGTAGACATCTTACTTTTGCTGGTAGATGGTCTATCTTCAGCAGATGATAATGGAGCTTTGCCACCTTCCCCACGGACAAAACCTTTTTTGCCTTTTACACCACGCCTCTTCCCCTTTCCACCAGCATCTGTCATTTTGCCACTCATGTTGATTGCGACAAGATTGTGGACTGAAAATGTGGTAGTAAAAATTGAGAGGTGGTGA
Source organism: Anomaloglossus baeobatrachus (assembly GCF_048569485.1). Classification (NCBI taxonomy): domain Eukaryota; kingdom Metazoa; phylum Chordata; class Amphibia; order Anura; family Aromobatidae; genus Anomaloglossus; species Anomaloglossus baeobatrachus. Next base: position 292,060,100 of record NC_134356.1, on the reverse strand, counting down.
AGATTGCAGTGGTGGTCTAGCTTTATTAACAGCAGAATAATAAAGAATAAATATCCCTGACAATGCAACTTAGTTATAATTAGTTGGAGTGTGCAACGCAGCCAGACGTGCTGCAAATGTCTTTGCACTAGTGGGACTATAGCAAAGTCCAATAGCCACGTATAGGATGCCACTAGGTACACTGAGTGTTTGCTAGTATAATGGCTTGGTTAGAATGAGTTGTAGTGTGCAACGCAGGCAGACGCGCTCTGCAAATGTCTTTGCACTAGTGGGACTATAGCAAAGTCCAATAGCCACGTATAGGATGCCACTAGGTACACTGAGTGTTTGCTAGTATAATGGCTTGTTTAGAATGAGTTGTAGTGTGCAATGCAGGCAGACGCGCTCTGCAAATGTCTTTGCACTAGTGGGACTATAGCAAAGTCCAATAGCCACGTATAGGATGCCACTAGGTACACTGAGTGTTTACTAGTATAATGGCTTGGTTAGAATGAGTTGTAGTGTGCAACGCAGGCAGACGCGCTCTGCAAATGTCTTTGCACTAGTGGGACTATAGCAAAGTCCAATAGCCACGTATAGGATGCCACTAGGTACACTGAGTGTTTGCTAGTATAATGGCTTGGTTAGAATGAGTTGTAGTGTGCAATGCAGGCAGATGTGCTCTGCTAATGTCTTTGCACTAGTGGGACTATAGCAAAGTCCAATAGCCACGTATAGGATGCCACTAGGTACACTGAGTGTTTGCTAGTATAATGGCTTGTTTAGAATGAGTTGTAGTGTGCAATGCAGGCAGACGCGCTCTGCAAATGTCTTTGCACTAGTGGGACTATAGCAAAGTCCAATAGCCACGTATAGGATGCCACTAGGTACACTGAGTGTTTGCTAGTATAATGGCTTGGTTAGAATGAGTTGTAGTGTGCAACGCAGGCAGACGCGCTCTGCAAATGTCTTTGCACTAGTGGGACTATAGCAAAGTCCAATAGCCACGTATAGGATGCCACTAGGTACACTGAGTGTTTGCTAGTATAATGGCTTGGTTAGAATGAGTTGTAGTGTGCAATGCAGGCAGATGTGCTCTGCTAATGTCTTTGCACTAGTGGGACTATAGCAAAGTCCAATAGCCACGTATAGGATGCCACTAGGTACACTGAGTGTTTGCTAGTATAATGGCTTGTTTAGAATGAGTTGTAGTGTGCAATGCAGGCAGACGCGCTCTGCAAATGTCTTTGCACTAGTGGGACTATAGCAAAGTCCAATAGCCACGTATAGGATGCCACTAGGTACACTGAGTGTTTGCTAGTATAATGGCTTGGTTAGAATGAGTTGTAGTGTGCAACGCAGGCAGACGCGCTCTGCAAATGTCTTTGCACTAGTGGGACTATAGCAAAGTCCAATAGCCACGTATAGGATGCCACTAGGTACACTGAGTGTTTGCTAGTATAATGGCTTGGTTAGAATGAGTTGTAGTGTGCAATGCAGGCAGATGTGCTCTGCTAATGTCTTTGCACTAGTGGGACTATAGCAAAGTCCAATAGCCACGTATAGGATGCCACTAGGTACACTGAGTGTTTGCTAGTATAATGGCTTGGTTAGAATGAGTTGTAGTGTGCAACGCAGGCAGACGCGCTCTGCAAATGTCTTTGCACTAGTGGGACTATAGCAAAGTCCAATAGCCACGTATAGGATGCCACTAGGTACACTGAGTGTTTGCTAGTATAATGGCTTGGTTAGAATGAGTTGTAGTGTGCAATGCAGGCAGATGTGCTCTGCTAATGTCTTTGCACTAGTGGGACTATAGCAAAGTCCAATAGCCACGTATAGGATGCCACTAGGTACACTGAGTGTTTGCTAGTATAATGGCTTGGTTAGAATGAGTTGTAGTGTGCAATGCAGGCAGATGTGCTCTGCTAATGTCTTTGCACTAGTGGGACTATAGCAAAGTCCAATAGCCACGTATAGGATGCCACTAGGTACACTGAGTGTTTGCTAGTATAATGGCTTGTTTAGAATGAGTTGTAGTGTGCAATGCAGGCAGACGCGCTCTGCAAATGTCTTTGCACTAGTGGGACTATAGCAAAGTCCAATAGCCACGTATAGGATGCCACTAGGTACACTGAGTGTTTGCTAGTATAATGGCTTGGTTAGAATGAGTTGTAGTGTGCAATGCAGGCAGATGTGCTCTGCTAATGTCTTTGCACTAGTGGGACTATAGCAAAGTCCAATAGCCACGTATAGGATGCCACTAGGTACACTGAGTGTTTGCTAGTATAATGGCTTGGTTAGAATGAGTTGTAGTGTGCAACGCAGGCAGACGCGCTCTGCAAATGTCTTTGCACTAGTGGGACTATAGCAAAGTCCAATAGCCACGTATAGGATGCCACTAGGTACACTGAGTGTTTGCTAGTATAATGGCTTGGTTAGAATGAGTTGTAGTGTGCAACGCAGGCAGACGCGCTCTGCAAATGTCTTTGCACTAGTGGGACTATAGCAAAGTCCAATAGCCACGTATAGGATGCCACTAGGTACACTGAGTGTTTGCTAGTATAATGGCTTGGTTAGAATGAGTTGTAGTGTGCAATGCAGGCAGATGTGCTCTGCTAATGTCTTTGCACTAGTGGGACTATAGCAAAGTCCAATAGCCACGTATAGGATGCCACTAGGTACACTGAGTGTTTGCTAGTATAATGGCTTGTTTAGAATGAGTTGTAGTGTGCAATGCAGGCAGACGCGCTCTGCAAATGTCTTTGCACTAGTGGGACTATAGCAAAGTCCAATAGCCACGTATAGGATGCCACTAGGTACACTGAGTGTTTGCTAGTATAATGGCTTGGTTAGAATGAGTTGTAGTGTGCAACGCAGGCAGACGCGCTCTGCAAATGTCTTTGCACTAGTGGGACTATAGCAAAGTCCAATAGCCACGTATAGGATGCCACTAGGTACACTGAGTGTTTGCTAGTATAATGGCTTGTTTAGAATGAGTTGTAGTGTGCAATGCAGGCAGACGCGCTCTGCAAATGTCTTTGCACTAGTGGGACTATAGCAAAGTCCAATAGCCACGTATAGGATGCCACTAGGTACACTGAGTGTTTGCTAGTATAATGGCTTGGTTAGAATGAGTTGTAGTGTGCAACGCAGGCAGACGCGCTCTGCAAATGTCTTTGCACTAGTGGGACTATAGCAAAGTCCAATAGCCACGTATAGGATGCCACTAGGTACACTGAGTGTTTGCTAGTATAATGGCTTGGTTAGAATGAGTTGTAGTGTGCAACGCAGGCAGACGCGCTCTGCAAATGTCTTTGCACTAGTGGGACTATAGCAAAGTCCAATAGCCACGTATAGGATGCCACTAGGTACACTGAGTGTTTGCTAGTATAATGGCTTGTTTAGAATGAGTTGTAGTGTGCAATGCAGGCAGACGCGCTCTGCAAATGTCTTTGCACTAGTGGGACTATAGCAAAGTCCAATAGCCACGTATAGGATGCCACTAGGTACACTGAGTGTTTGCTAGTATAATGGCTTGGTTAGAATGAGTTGTAGTGTGCAATGCAGGCAGATGTGCTCTGCTAATGTCTTTGCACTAGTGGGACTATAGCAAAGTCCAATAGCCACGTATAGGATGCCACTAGGTACACTGAGTGTTTGCTAGTATAATGGCTTGTTTAGAATGAGTTGTAGTGTGCAATGCAGGCAGACGCGCTCTGCAAATGTCTTTGCACTAGTGGGACTATAGCAAAGTCCAATAGCCACGTATAGGATGCCACTAGGTACACTGAGTGTTTGCTAGTATAATGGCTTGGTTAGAATGAGTTGTAGTGTGCAACGCAGGCAGACGCGCTCTGCAAATGTCTTTGCACTAGTGGGACTATAGCAAAGTCCAATAGCCACGTATAGGATGCCACTAGGTACACTGAGTGTTTGCTAGTATAATGGCTTGGTTAGAATGAGTTGTAGTGTGCAACGCAGGCAGACGCGCTCTGCAAATGTCTTTGCACTAGTGGGACTATAGCAAAGTCCAATAGCCACGTATAGGATGCCACTAGGTACACTGAGTGTTTGCTAGTATAATGGCTTGGTTAGAATGAGTTGTAGTGTGCAATGCAGGCAGACGCGCTCTGCAAATGTCTTTGCACTAGTGGGACTATAGCAAAGTCCAATAGCCACGTATAGGATGCCACTAGGTACACTGAGTGTTTGCTAGTATAATGGCTTGGTTAGAATGAGTTGTAGTGTGCAACGCAGGCAGACGCGCTCTGCAAATGTCTTTGCACTAGTGGGACTATAGCAAAGTCCAATAGCCACGTATAGGATGCCACTAGGTACACTGAGTGTTTGCTAGTATAATGGCTTGGTTAGAATGAGTTGTAGTGTGCAACGCAGGCAGACGCGCTCTGCAAATGTCTTTGCACTAGTGGGACTATAGCAAAGTCCAATAGCCACGTATAGGATGCCACTAGGTACACTGAGTGTTTGCTAGTATAATGGCTTGGTTAGAATGAGTTGTAGTGTGCAATGCAGGCAGATGTGCTCTGCTAATGTCTTTGCACTAGTGGGACTATAGCAAAGTCCAATAGCCACGTATAGGATGCCACTAGGTACACTGAGTGTTTGCTAGTATAATGGCTTGTTTAGAATGAGTTGTAGTGTGCAATGCAGGCAGACGCGCTCTGCAAATGTCTTTGCACTAGTGGGACTATAGCAAAGTCCAATAGCCACGTATAGGATGCCACTAGGTACACTGAGTGTTTGCTAGTATAATGGCTTGGTTAGAATGAGTTGTAGTGTGCAACGCAGGCAGACGCGCTCTGCAAATGTCTTTGCACTAGTGGGACTATAGCAAAGTCCAATAGCCACGTATAGGATGCCACTAGGTACACTGAGTGTTTGCTAGTATAATGGCTTGGTTAGAATGAGTTGTAGTGTGCAACGCAGGCAGACGCGCTCTGCAAATGTCTTTGCACTAGTGGGACTATAGCAAAGTCCAATAGCCACGTATAGGATGCCACTAGGTACACTGAGTGTTTGCTAGTATAATGGCTTGGTTAGAATGAGTTGTAGTGTGCAACGCAGGCAGACGCGCTCTGCAAATGTCTTTGCACTAGTGGGACTATAGCAAAGTCCAATAGCCACGTATAGGATGCCACTAGGTACACTGAGTGTTTGCTAGTATAATGGCTTAGTTATCAGTTGGAGTGTGCAGAGGACAAGAGGGTACAGTGGCAGGATTGTGGTGCTCTGGGTAGAGGAATGGAAGCCTGCCTTTCTATTCCCTCCTAATGGTGAAATGCAGGTAGGAAATCCCTGACCTGGGCTACACAGACGCTGTTGCTGTTTGCAGGACCTGTCACCTATGGCTCTCTGACCCTGCCGGTTGGAGCCCTTAAAAGGACTGCTATAAAGTGCTCTCCCTAAGCTGTCTAACGCTGTGTATGCAGCGCATACAGCTGTATCGGCTATAGGACTCAGGAAGACGGAGCTGCGACAGTGATGTCTGACACCAAAGACGCAGAAGGCAGATAATGGCGTCCGTGAAGAAAATGTCCGGTTTTATAATGCAGGGACATGTGACATGCAGATCCTATCACACATGCCGTTGCTTCTCTGGCTCAAAGTCCACTTAGCTGTGTGTGTGTCTGGGATTGGCTGACATGCTGGCCCGCCCCACAAGACGCGCGCACTTAGGGAAGGAAGACAAGAAAAAAAAAAAAAAAAAATGGCGATCGCCATTATAGAAACAGCAGTGATCTGAAGGCGCTGTTCACGCACACTATACACTGAAATGTGATAATAGTTTGATTCACAGAGTGACTTACACTATTACAGCAGAAACCAAGCTATGATTTAGCTGTTTTTTGGCTGCTAGAACCGTTCTCGAACGTTTCTAGAACTACCGAGCTTTTGCAAAAAGCTCGAGTTCTAGTTCGATCTAGAACATGCCCCAAAATCACTCGAGCCGCGAACTGGAGAACCACGAACCACGAACCGCGCTCAACTCTACTCGGCACTCTAAATCTCCCAGACTAAGTCAGTAAGTCACAACGTATAGTAATGCAAAATCACTCTTTATTGGTCCGTATTAAGAAATTTTTTTTTTTCATAAGCATATGTTTTTGTCCAAAACAAGTTACAAATGACGTTTCGGCCTGAGCCTTCGTCAGATTGGACTTATCTGCATGTAATCATGAAAAATGACAATAATCAGTATCACATAAGAGTGAGAGAACAATAACATAAACTCGAACAATGTAGAGGTACAATTGGGATGCAGCAAAAAAATTGCAACACAGCAAGAAATGAAACACATGATACAAATGTCATAATACAGTACAAGGACAATATAGTAATGACAAATATGGGGTCAGAGTAGGCTTAGACAGCTCTGGTACGAAAGAGATGTCAATCATAAAGTAACATGTGCAGTAGGTGTAGAGCTACACTATGCACTATACATTAGCTTCACTATACACTATACATTAGCAGAGCTAATGGGTAGACCGACCATAGAAAAAGAACGGAGAAAAAGTGGAGAAAAAGTGGAGAAAAAGTGGAGAAAATGTGGAGAAAAAGTGGAGAGAAAGTGGAGAAAAAATGTAGAAAAAGTGGAGAAAAAGTGGAGAAAAAGTGGAGAAAAAATGTAGAAAAAGTGGAGAAAAAGTGGAGAAAAAGTGGAGAAAAAATGGAGAAAAAGTGGAGAAAAAGTGGAGAAAAAGTGGAGAAAAAATGGAGAAAAAGTGGAGAAAAAGTGGAGAAAAAATGGAGAACAAGTGGAGAAAAAGTGGAGAAAAAGTGGAGAAAAAGTGGAGAAAAAGTGGAGAAAAAATGGAGAAAAAGTGGAGAAAAAATGTAGAAAAAGTGGAGAAAAAATGTAGAAAAAGTGGAGAAAAAGTGGAGAAAAAGTGGAGAAAAAGTGAAGAAAAAGTGGAGAAAAAGTGGAGAAAAAGTGGAGAAAAAGTGGAGAAAAAATGGAGAAAAAGTGGAGAAAAAATGTAGAAAAAATGTAGAAAAAGTGGAGAAAAAGTGGAGAAAAAATGGAGAAAAAGTGGAGAAAAAGTGGAGAAAAAGTGGAGAAAAAATGGAGAAAAAATGGAGAAAAAGTGGAGAAAAAGTGGAGAAAAAGTGGAGAAAAAATGGAGAAAAAGTGGAGAAAAAGTGGAGAAAAAGTGGAGAAAAAGTGGAGAAAAAGTGGAGAAAAAAATGGAGAAAAAGTGGAGAAAAAGTGGAGAAAAAGTGGAGAAAAAATGTAGAAAAAGTGGAGAAAAAGTGGAGAAAAAGTGGAGAAAAAATGGAGAAAAAGTGGAAAAAAAGTGGAGAAAAAGTGGAGAAAAAGTGGAGAAAAAGTGGAGAAAAAGTGGAGAAAAAATGGAGAAAAAGTGGAGAAAAAGTGGAGAAAAAGTGGAGAAAAAGTGGAGAAAAAGTGGAGAAAAAAATGGAGAAAAAGTGGAGAAAAAGTGGAGAAAAAATGTAGAAAAAGTGGAGAAAAAGTGGAGAAAAAGTGGAGAAAAAATGGAGAAAAAGTGGAAAAAAAGTGGAGAAAAAATGTAGAAAAAGTGGAGAAAAAGTGGAGAAAAAATAGAGAAAAAGTGGAGAAAAAGTGGAGAAAAAGTGGAGAAAAAAAGGAGAAAAAGTGGAGAAAAAATGTAGAAAAAATGTAGAAAAAGTGGAGAAAAAGTGGAGAAAAAATGGAGAAAAAGTGGAGAAAAAGTGGAGAAAAAATGGAGAAAAAGTGGAGAAAAAGTGGAGAAAAAGTGGAGAAAAAGTGGAGAAAAAATGGAGAAAAAGTGGAGAAAAAATGGAGAAAAAATGGAGAAAAAGTGGAGAAAAAGTGGAGAAAAAGTGGAGAAAAATGGAGAAAAAGTGGAGAAAAAGTGGAGAAAAAGTGGAGAAAAAATGTAGAAAAAGTGGAGAAAAAGTGAAGAAAAAAATGGAGAAAAAGTGGAGAAAAAGTGGAGAAAAAGTGGAGAAAAAATGTAGAAAAAGTGGAGAAAAAGTGGAGAAAAAGTGGAGAAAAAATGGAGAAAAAGTGGAGAAAAAGTGGAGAAAAAGTGGAGAAAAAATGTAGAAAAAGTGGAGAAAAAGTGGAGAAAAAGTGGAGAAAAAATAGAGAAAAAGTGGAGAAAAAGTGGAGAAAAAGTGGAGAAAAAAAGGAGAAAAAGTGGAGAACAAAAGTAGAAAAAATGTAGAAAAAGTGGAGAAAAAGTGGAGAAAAAGTGGAGAAAAAGTGGAGAAGAAGTGGAGAAGTGGAGAAGAAGTGGAGAAGAAGTGGCGCTGTCATTTACTGTAACGTGATAATCGGTGTACGGTGTATACCTGTGATCACGTGAGCGGGGACCGGAAAAACCGTCCTGAATCATGATCTCCAGGGTCTCAGCTAGCCCTGAAACCCCGGAGATTTTCTGACGCTGGGGGGCGTTATTCACTTATTTCTGCCTGCTGTTTATAAACGGCAGATCAGAATAAGGCTACATTAACACGACCGATCCATTTTTGTGGTCTGCAAAAAACAGTCCGTTTTTTTTCACGGGTGCATCCGTGTGGCATCCGTTTCCGTTCCGTAGACGGTCCGTATGTCATCTGTTTGTCATCCGTGCGCCTTCCGTTTTTTTGTGTACTGCAAAAAAACTGAATGAGGGTAAATGCATAAATTTACCCAGGATCCATAGCTTCATCCTACATGAGGCGGTCACATGTTCACTCCAGTGCCATTTTCTACTGCTTTTCACAGCGTAGAGCGCTCTGGTGATTTTCTTGTGCTTGTGCACTTCATATCAGTCTTTTCTGTCATTATAATGGCAGAAAGACACATAATGTCCCACTCTCCTGCATTTTGTAATTTTGCACCCTTTGGTGCCTTTCATGTGGCACTAAAGGGTGCTTAGCTTTGTATTTAGCCAAAAAAATGAAAAAAAAAAAAATGACGTAGGGTTCCCCCTATTTTTGTAGCCAGCTAGGGTAAAGCAGACGGCTGCAGCCTGCAGACCACAGCTGGCAACCTCACCTTGGCTGGTAATCCAAAACTGAGGGCACCCCACGCTGTTATTTTAAATTAAATAAATAATTTAAAAAAAAAAACACGTAGGGGTCCCCCCAAAATTGGATCACCAGCCAAGGTAAAGCAGACAGCTGGGGTCTGATATTCTCAGACTAAGGAGGTCCATGGTTATTGGACTCTCCCCAGCCTAAAAATAGCAGGCCGCAGCCGCCCCAGAAGTGGCGCATCCATTAGATGCGCCAATCCTGGTGCTTCGCCCCAGCTCATCCCGCGCCCTGGTGCGGTGGCAAACGGGGTAATATATGGGGTTAATACCAGATGTGTAATGTCACCTGGCATCAAGCCCTGGGGTTGGTGAGGTCAGGCGTCTATCAGATACCCGACATCACCAACCCAGTCAGTAATAAAAAAAATAGACGACAAACACATTTTTATTTGAAAAACACTCCCCAAAACATTCCCTCTTCAACCAATTTATTAGAAAGAAAAACAAATCCAGGTCTGGTGTAATCCAAGGGGTTGCCATGACGATCCACACTGTCCCAGTCAATGAAGAGCAGGATGTTCCCCATTGGCTGGGAGAGCAATGCAGTGACCTGAGCTAACATCAATGGGTCAGCCCAGGTCACTGCAGGGGATGACAAGTGCTGTTGTCAGCGAGGTACATTACCTGCGCTGATCTCCAGCACTGCTGACAGCACCTGTCACTGAGTTCAATGACCGCCGCCTTCACAGCCAAGCATCGTGAGAGGCCCGTGACGTCACCGCTAGTCAGTCTCGGGTCGGAAGCGAGAGAAGGTGATGTGACAAGCGGCGGCCATGGAGGACAGTGACAGCGCTGAGGTCGGGATGGCGGGACTTCATCACCGCAGATAAGCCAAGCGGGACCATGTGTGTGTGTGTGTGTGTGTGTGTGTATGTGTACATGCCGCAGGCAGGAGGGGGCAGAGCGAGCTGAGCGGGGAAGTGTGGGCTTCCTGCACGTAACTAGGATAAACATCGGGTTACTAACCAAAGCGCTTTGGTTGGATACCCGATGTTTATCTTGGTTACCAGCTTCTGGCAGGCTGCCAGCGATGGCTCCTGCACACTGTAGCTGTAAAAAGCCCTGCTTTTTGCTGCTAGAACCATTCTCGAACGTATCTAGAACTATCGAGCTTTTGCAAAAAGCTCGAGTTCTAGTTCGATCTCGAACAGCCCCCAAAATCACTCGAGCCTAGAACTGGAGAACCTCGAACCGCGAACCGCGCTCAACTCTAGTGTCTACTACTGTTATCTTTAAAATTTGGCTTCTTTTATATGTATGGAGCACATAATATTCCTCCTATTCCTCCTACTTTTGCTTCCTCCTGAGTCATGAACAGCCATGTTTAGTTAATGGCTCATGCCTCCCTGCTGTGCAAAGACATTATGGGTACTCTGCGGCAATTGATGCTACTGTTCTGGTGTCTGCACCTAATTTTTGGAAATGTGGAGACTGTAAGTTGGGTCTCCAAGTTGGGTCTTGTCTGTAGTGGCTCGAGTCTCAGAGAAACAGCCCTACTCCTGTCACTCATTCACCTCTTCATTTGAAATCTGTAAATTCTGGCTCAGACCCTGTCTGGTGCATGGCCCATGCCTCACTGATGGGCCAAAACACTATGGGTACTCTGGAACAATTGATGAAACTGTCCTGCTGTCTGCCCCTCATTTCGGGAAATGTGGAAACTCTAAGATGGGTGTCAAAGTTGTGTGTTGTCTGAAGTAGCTGGAGTCTCAGAGGAACAGGCCTACTCTTATAACTCATTACCTCTTCATTTGAAATCTGTAAATTCTGGCCCAGACCCTGTCTGGTGCATGGCCCATGCTTCACTGCTGTGCCAAACACTATGGGTACTCTGGGGCAATTTATGAAACTGTCCTGGTGTCTGCCCCTATTTGTTTGGAAATGTGAAGAATCCAAGTTCAGTGTCCAAGTTGTGTTTTGTCTGTAGTGGATGGAGTCTCAGAATAACAGGCCTACTCCTGTCACTCAGCCACCTCTTCACTTGAAAGCTGTAAATTCTGGACCAGAGACTGTCTGGTGCATGGCTCATGCCTCACTGCTGGTCCAAAATACTATGGGTACTCTGTGGCAATTGATGCCATGCTGCTGGTGTCTGCCCTTAATTTTTGGAAATGGGGAGACTCCAAGCTGGGTGTCCAACTTGTGTGTGTCTGCAGTGGCTGGCGCCTCAGAGGATCAGGCGTGCTCCTCTCACTCATCCACCTCTTCATTTGAAAGCTGTAAATTCTGGCCCAAACCCTGTCTGATTCACGGCCAATGCCTCACTGCAGGGCCAAAACACTATTGTGGAAATTGTAGCCACTATCCTGGTGTCTGCAGCTAATTTATGGGGACTACTAGCTGCGTGTCCTGATGTGTGTTGCCTGCAGCAGTAGGGCTGCAGACTGGCTGTCAGGCAGCTTTCACTCATCTACATCTCCTACTATCCTTAAATGTGTCTAATAATAACAGTCTATGAAGCTAATATGGTAGCCACCTGAGTGTGGCTGAGTAGAAAATTAGTTTGAGCTGGTGCATGAGGTCCTACCAGGCCTATACCTGTCACTCGTTCACCTCAATATTTCTTATGTTAATAGTCCAGAAAGTTAATTGCTATGCCACAACTGCGTGACTGCACTGTAAAATGTCTTGAGCTGTTTTGGTAGCTGTTGGGCTACCATAGGTGCTGTCTATGCTTTTTGTTATGTTTTTGCCTCCCATTGAATTCAATGGGGTTCGGGTATGTTCATTGAGCTGTTCGTCAAGTTGTTCGGCGAACAGATGCAAAGTCAGTGAACACAAATCCAATCAAACCTTGGGAGGTTCGAATATCTCTTCTCCTGAGAACACCGATGTGATTGCTTTGTCACTTACATAATTTACTATAATATAAATACACATGATATATCTGCCTTATTGCAACCCATTGGCACACTGTGGGGGTGACAGAGGGAGCCATGTCTCTTTTATCATTCTGATTAGATACCGTGGTTGGGATTTGAGTTAGCTCTCTTTCCAATGGTTTCAACAATAGCAAGAATGACCAGTGTATTATTACAGTATAAGTAAAGGTAATGATAATGAAATAGATTTGCTGTTGGCTACAGAGTTCCTTGCATCTTACATACAGGCACAATGACAGCTAAACCTGCTTTATAGTTTGAGGACTCTAAAGTAGAGAAGCCAAGATCTTAGGATCCAGGAGTTATTTTTCCATTACCTTCATGGAAACTAAATTTACCCGTTGATTGCTAATGAAATACTAATGCACAGCAAATTATCATCAACCGTGAATTATTTTGAATTATATGTTCGCCAGATAATTAGCAGATGAGAAGATGTCTTATGAGAATCAGCTAAGTGTTCAATTAGTAATGCAAATGTTTCTTTTTAATGAATGATAGTTTGCATCAAGCATCTATAGTAGAACTGATAACATCTTTATTGACACTGAAAGAATTGATTAAGAGAAGTAATAGTAAAAAAAAAATCATGTTTGATTTTATTACAATATTTTAGACATTACAGAATATTTACAGGAACACGTGTAGTTTAAAACCCCTTAACGACCCATGACGTACTGGGTACGTCATGGATCGTGTGCCGGTAAGCCCCGCCCCCTGCCGCCGGCAGGCGGCCGCGATCCGCGCACATATCAGCTGTTATCAACAGCTGACATGTGTGCCTGCTATCCGCGGGTGGACTTGCTTCCACCTGCGGCCATTAACCCCTTACATTTCGCTGCCAAAATCTGGCAGCGATATGTATATGGGCGCCGCCCTGACAGTCACTTTCCCCGCCCCCACCGGAAGTCACGTGACATGATCACGTGACTTTCGGTGGTTGCCATGGTAGCACAGGGTCATGTGATGACGCCTGCAGCTAACATGACTCACTTCCTCTCAATGCCGGAATACAGCCGGCATTGAAAGTAAAGCAGCAAATCTGCAGTTCTCAGCTCTGTAGCTGAGATCTGCAGATAGTGCAGAGCGATCGGATTGAAGATCGCTATAGCCCCCTAGGGGGACTAGTAAAATAAAAAAAAAAGTAAAAAAAAAAAGTTTTAAAAAATTAAAAAAAAAAAAAATCTAAAAGTTCAAATCACCCCCCTTTCACCCCATTGAAAATTAAAGGGTTAAAAAAATACAAAATACACACATATTTGGTATCGCCACGTTCAGAAATGCCCGATCTATCAAAATATAAAATCAATGAATTTGATCAGTAAACGGCGTAGCGGCAAAAAAATTCCAAATGCCAAAATTACGTTTTTTGGTTGCCGCAAATTTTGCACAAAATGCAATAAGAGGCGATCAAAACGTAGCATCTGCGCAAAAATGGTACCGTTAAAAACGTCAGATCGAGACGCAAAAAATAAGCTATCACTGAGCCTCAGATCCTAAAAAATGAGAACGCTACGGGTTTTGGAAAATGGCGCAAAATGTGCACCACGTTTTTTGGACAAGCTTGTGAATTTTTTTTAACCCCTTAGATACAAGTAAACCTATACATGTTTGGTGTCTACAAACTCGCACTGACCTGAGGCATCACATAGATACATCAGTTTTACCATATATTGAACACAGTGAATAAAATATCCTAAAAAGTATTGTACAATCACACTTTTTTTGCAATTTTTCCGCACTTGGAATTTTTTTGCCATTTTCCAGTACACTATATGGTAAAACTTATGATTTCATTTAAAAGTACAACTTGTCCCGCAAAAAATAAGCCCTCATATGGCAAGATTTATGGGAAAATAAAAAAGTTACGCCTCTCAGAAGAAGGGGAGCAAAAAACAAAAACGCAAAAACGGAAAGTGCCCGGGGGCTGAAGGGGTTAAACAGATTGAGCAATGATGCACAGATTCACTTTAGTTTAGCTTTCAAACACTTTGCAGGTCCCTTTTGTACTACAAATCTTTAACTTAGTACATACTGCCTTTAGGTACTCCGAGCAAACTATTTTTTATCAAACCATTGTGGCAAATTGATACAAACCAAATCTCTGATAATACCCGCTTGGACTTTAAAAAAATAACCGTTTAGTTGCGAAATACTCAACCCCCCTGAATAAACATCTCCTATGTTCTACAATAAAGAGGGGAGCAATGATTTAAAAACTAATTCATAAAATACACTTTTGTGCCAAGGTCAGAATGAATAACTCAGATACCCAATGATTCTTTGCTGGACCCAAGCTCTGACAAGTAATGGACATGTGAATATCACTAGGATTTTCCTACAGTATTATGGGCTCACAAGTTTGGGTTTGGGTGCTTTACATATGCTGACCACTTGAGCAAGCATCACTGTGCTCGGGTCCGCTCAGTGCTCAGATCAGTGCAAGCCACTTGCAGTGTTAGAACGGCTCACACTTGGGGTAACAACAGTGTTATTGGATGTAGTGAGCACCCAAACAAAAAATATGGAAAAACCCCGCCCACCGGAAGTGATCAGTTTATGGCTGGTTGCATGTGGGCAGAGACCTGAACTGCCCAATCAATGACTTCCAATAATGTTTGAGTCAAGTCTTGGTCCACAACACACAACTTTATCTAAAGTCCGGGTCCACTCATCTCCAGTCTTGATGCCTCCTGAATCATTTACAAAAAGCTTCAGTGGTCTTCCTAGAAACTACAACATTTTCACGATGATAATAGTTTTGCATACCTCATAACAAATCACTGTGTTCATTTCTTAATCTGCAGTCATTTCTAATATACAGTATGAGCTTAATAATTTCATCATTTATTAGTTACATGGTATTAAGGACCACATTTACCCTTTTTTAAACCCAGTCATAAAACAAATGGCACAAAATGTAAAGACAATAAACAATAAATATTTCTGAACTGAAATTTTTTGTGCATTTGAAGCTTGGAAATCATGACTATGCGGGTGAATAGGAAACTCTTTGGACCATGGATGTCAACCCTGTATGCTCAATGTTCCTTTTTGGGGTATAAGATCACCATAGACTAAGATGATGAATCAGTCTGTGGTATCATCCAACTGTTTAGGTCAGATGTAGTCATGCCAGATGGCACTTGTAGGTATCGCTCCAACCAAAAAGAGCAAAAGAACCAGAAATATCTTGAAAAGTGTTTCTAAATATGAGGGATAAATATTGGCACCAGAAATGTTTCCCGAACATTGATGTTCAGCTAATAAATGTGCAATACTTTGTACTTTACCTCCTAAATTAATAAAAAATTGAGTGCTCCTGAAAATCATGTAAATGTTGCAAGTTTCAAAAGTCTTTCTCCAACATTCCCAGGCAGTTATTCTCATGTCTTTAAAGTGTAACTGTTGTTTTAATTTCTTGTCATAAATCAATAGTACACATGAAAATAAACAATTTTGTAATATTTGTTAACATACAAATTTGATTCTCTCCCAGAATTGATCAGTCATTATGAAAATTCTCAATTCTGAGGTAAAAATCTATATTCAGTGATGACTTTTCCATTACTGAGATAGGAAATGGCAGTGATTACTGACGAGATTTTATGACAACTGGAAAAGAGAGGAGCTAAAGTCAGAAGGAGGAGCTAGAGTCAGAGGGAGGAGATAGAAGCAGAGGCTTTGTCCCCTCCTCCCTCTTCTATCTATATAAAATCTCATCAGTAACAGTTCTCATCTCCTATCTCAGTAATGGGAAATTTTTCACTGAGTACAGATTTGACCTTACGATTGAGAATTTTAATAATAACTGATCAATTAATTCTCTGCAGAGAACAAAGTACATTTATCTGATAAGGTATATTACAAAGTTGCTTATGTTCATGTGTGCAATTGAGCTATGAAAGAAAAAATGAAAACGATGGTTACGCTTTAATTTTTTTTTTTACCTATGATTTTACAAGTCTGAAAAAACCTTACTGTTAAACAAGCACTTCCATTTATTTATTTTTTAATTTTTTTTTAAACTGCACCCCCTTCGGATTATTACACTGCTTCTTTTATGTGTAGTGCACTTACATTTTTGCAGTTTAACTTTCTATCTTTCTTTCAGCCTTAGTTTCTATTCCAAGTTAACATTCTACTTTTTCTACCATGTTTTTTTTTTTCACTGGAATCACATGGCGATTCTCCTTGATAATGTCTTACATTATAACTGTGTGAAAGGAGTAGAGCACGGTTCGTGGTTCTTCAGTTCGTGGTTCGAGTGATTTTAGGGGGTGTTCTAGATAGAACTAGAATTCGAGCTTTTTGCTAAAAGTTCGGCAGTTCGAGTTACGTTCGATAACGGTTCGATCACTATAAATGTGGCTTTTCACAGTAAGGCTATGTGCACATGTTGCTATCTGCATGTGTCCTGCGTCCCCAGCACAATCCCTCTCTCTTTCCTACTCACCGATCACGGGCGTCTCGCTCCCCGGCTGTCACAAATCTGCGGCATCCTTTCCTCTTTAGAAAATGGCTGCCGCTTCATTAGTCAATTAGTTATTCCGTGCTTTCCCTGCCCACCGGCGCTTATGGTTGGTTGCAGTCAGACACGTTCCCAAGCTGGGTGACAGCTGTCTCACTGCAACCAATCACAGCCGCCGGTGGGAGGGTCTATATTGTGCATTAAAATAAATAAATAAATAAATAAAAAAAATGCGGCTTCCCCATATTTGATACCAGCCAGGATAAAGCCGCATGGCTGGAGGCTGGTATTGTCAGGATGGAGAGCACCACGGTATGGGGAGCCCACCACCCTAACAATATCACCCTGCAGCCGCCCAGAATTACCGCATCCATTAGGTGCGACAGTCCTGCGGGACTCTACCCGGCTCATCACAAATTGCCCTGGTGCGGTGGCAATTGGGGTAATAATGAGTTTAATCATGGCAGGCGTCTCCCCAAGATACCGTCCATGATTAAACTGTAACTGAAAGTAAAGAAACACACACACCGAAAAATCCTTTATTTGGAATAAAAGACAAAAAAAACAACCCTGGTTCACCCCTTTATTAATCCCAAAAATACCCCTCCAGGTCCGAAGTAATCCACATGACAAGGTCAGCTCTGCTCTCTCGGGATGTAGTGGCTCCGTAGCAATGAAGTGACTCATGCAGTTAGCAGATACTTCAGTCAGCAGAGCAGGCTTCAAGATTAGAAAATCTGCCTATCTATATCATCAGAAGTGATAGACAAGTGGATAAAGTGCCTGCCTAAGAAGCATAATGTCGGGAGTTCTAGTCCCGGTAAAGAATTTTTTTTTTTTATTTATAATTAAGTTAAAATTATTATCTATTTATAAAGTGAAAGTAAATAAACGCACACCGCAAAAAATCCTTTATTTGGAATAAAAGACGAAAAAACACAGTTTTACCATTTTATTAAAATCCTCCAATACTCCTCCAGGTCCGACGTAATCCACACGACACTGTCATCTCTGCTACAGAACATGAGTGCATCAAGTAAATCACGTGGTCAGCTGAGACTTCAGCAATCCAGACTTCAAGACTACCAAATGTGCCTATCATTCCCATTAGAAGCAATAGCTGAGTGGATAGAGTGCTCACCTAGGGAGCATAAGGTCACGAGTTTGTTTATTTTTTTAATTTTAAAGTACATTTATAATATATTTATAAATATAATTTAATTATGCACTGAGGAGAGGAGCCGGACATCAGCTGTGAGCTCTCTCTCTATCTCTCTCCTTTCTCTCTCTCCTTTCTCTCTCTCTCTCTCTCCTTTCTTTCTCTCCTTTCTCTCTCTCTCCTTTCTTTCTCTCCTTTCTCTCTCTCCTTTCTTTCTCTTCTTTCTCTACTTTCTCTTCTTTCTCTTCTTTCTCTTCTCTCTCTTCTTTCTCTCTTTCTCTCTCTCTTCCTTCACTCTTGCTCTTCTTTTTCTCTCTCCTTTCTCTCTCTCTTCCTTCTCTCTTTCTCTTCTTTTTCTCTCTCCTTTCTCTCTCTCCTTTCTCTCTCTCTCATCTTTCCCTCTCTCCTATCTCTCTCTCCTTTCTTTCTCTCCTTTCTCTCTCTCTCCTTTCTCTCTCTCCTTTGTCTCTCGCCGTTCTCTCTCTCTCCTTTCTCTCTCTCCTATCTCTCTCCTTTCTTTCTCTCCTTTCTCTCTCTCCTTTCTTTCTCTTCTTTCTCTACTTTCTCTTCTTTCTTTTCCTTCTCCTCTTTCTCTTCTGTCTCTTCTTTCTCTCTTTCTCTCTCTCTTCCTTCTCTCTTTCTCTTCTTTATCTCTCTCCTTTCTTTCTCTCCTTTCTCTCTCTTTCACCTTTCCCTCTCTCCTATCTCTCTCTCCTTTCTTTCTCTCCTTTCTCTCTCTCCTTTCTGTCTCTTCTTTCTCTACTTTCTCTTCTTTCTCTTCTCTCTCTTCTTTCTCGCTTTCTCTCTTTCTCTCTCTATTCCTTCTCTTTCTCTTTTCTCTCTCTCCTTTCTTTCTCTCTCTCCTTTCTTTCTATATCTCCTTTCTCTCTCTCTCTCTCCTTTCTTTCTCTCTCCTTTCTCTCTCTCCTATCTCTCTTTCCTTTATTTTTCTCTCTCCATTCTTTCTCTCCTTTCTCTCTCTCCCTCCTTTCCCTCTCTCCTATCTCTCTCCTTTCTTTCTCTCCTTTCCCTCTCTCCTTTCTTTCTCTTCTTTCTCTAATTTCTCTACTTTCTCTCCTTTGTCTTCTTTGTCCTCTTTCTCTTCTCTCTTTTCTTTCTCTCTTTTTCTCTCTCTCTTCCTTCTCTCTTTCTCTTCTTTCTCTCTTTCCTTTCTTTCTCTCTCTCTCCTTTCTCTCTCTCCTTTCTTTCTCTTATTTCTCTCTCCTTTCTATCTCTCCTTTCTCTCTCTTTCTCGCTCTCTCTCCTTTCTTTCTCTTCTTTCTCTAATTTCTCTTCTTTCTCCTCTTTCTCTTCTCTCTCTTCTTTTTCTCTCTCTCTTCTCTTATTCTCTTCTTTCTCTCTCTTCTTTCTCTTTCTCTCTCTATCTTCTTTCTCTCTCTCTCTTTCTCAGACCTGGCGATGATCAGCTAATGCGATCACCTGACGGAATCAGCTGACACTATAAGTCGAGCAGTGAGGCCGGCTTTTTACTGCCCGGCCGGCTAAACTATCAGCTGATGCTGTCGGACAGTAGTCTGCACTGAAGTGTGTAGTTTGTTTGGGGTTTTATACAATCAGCTGCTGTGTCATGTGATTCAGGCCCTTAAACCTGACACATCATCTGATCGCTTTGCCTTCCAGCAAACCAATCAGATAATATTGGATCCGGATCGGACGGTGCGGGACCCTTGACCCAGGATTACTGCAGAGGGAGGTTCTTTATTTCAATAAAGATGGAGTCACTAATTGTGTTGTGTTTTATTTCTAATAAAAATATTTTTCTGTGTGTTGTGGTTCTTTTTATCGGTACTAGAAATTCATGGTGGCCATGTCTAATATTGGCGTGCCACCATGAATTTCGGGCTTAGGGCCAGTTGATAATATACAGCTAGCCCTAACCCCATTATTACCCAGCAAGCTACCATCACCAGGGCTGTTGGAAGAGTTGGATACAGAGCCAGATGATGGCGCTTCTATGAAAGCGCCATTTTCTGGGGCGGCTGCGGACTGCAATTCGCAGCAGAAGGGCCCAGAAAGCTCAGGCCAACCTGTGCTGTGGCTTCCAATCTCCAGCTGCCTAGTTGTACCTGGCTGGACACAAAAATATTGCAAAGCCCACATCATTTGTTTTTTAATTATTTCATGAAATTCATGAAATAATAACAAAAAGGGCTTCCCTATATTTTTGGTTCCCAGCCCGGTACAAATAGGCAGCTGGGGGTTGGGGGCAGCCCGTAGCTGCCTGCTGTACCTGGCTAGCATACAAAAATATGGCGAAGCCCACGTCATTTGTTTTTTAATTATTTCATGAAATTCATGAAATACTTAATAAAAAAAGGGCTTCCCTATATTTTTGGTTCCCAACCGGGTACAAATAGGCAACTGGGGGTTGGGGGCAGCCCGTAGCTGCCTGCTGTACCTGGCTAGCATACACAAGTATTGCGAAGCCCACGTCATTTGTTTTTAATTATTTCATGAAATTCATGAAATAATAAAAAAAGGGCTTCCCTATATTTTTGGTTCTCAACCGGGTACAAATAGGCAGCTGGGGGTTGGGGGGTCAAAAAGTCCTGCATACAGTCCTGGATGGAGTATACTGAGCCTTGGAGTTCTGAAGCTGCTCTTTGTCTGTATGGAGGAGAGCGGACAGCAGCTGCAGAACGGCAAGGCTCAGCATGCTCCATTCACTAGTGTATGCAGGAGAGCAGACATCAGCTGCAGAGCTACAAAGCTCAGCATACTCCATTAAGGACTGTATTCAGGAGTTTTTTGCCCACCCAAAAAATGACATGGGCTTTGCCATATTTTTGTATGTTAGCCAGGTACAGCAGACAGCTACGGGCTGCCCCCAACCCCCAGCTGCCTATTTGTACCCGACTGGGAAGTAAAAATATAGGGAAGCCCTTATTTTTAATTATTTCACTTATTTTATGAAATAATTAAAAAACAAATGACGTGGGCTTCGCCATATTTTTGTGTCCAGCCAGGTACAACTAGGCAGCTGGGGATTGGAACCCGCAGCACAGGTTAGCCCGAGGTTTCTGGGTGCCTCTGCTGCGAATTGCAATCCACAGCCGCCCCACAAAATGGCGCATTCATAGAAGCACCATCATCTGGCGCTGTACCCAACTCTTCCAACAGCCCTGGTGACGGTGGCTTGCTGGGTAATAAGGGTTAATACTGGCTTTGTTTTACTAACTAGTATTAAGCCAGAGATTCTAAATGTCAGGCAAGTTTGAACCGGCCATTAAGAATCTCCAATAAAGGGTTAAAAAAAGACACCACACAGAGAAAAAATACTTTAATAGAAATAAATACACAGGCACAGTTAGAGACTCCATGTTTATTACTCCCTCTCATCCCTCCATGATCCATGGTCTTCTGTCTTCTTTCTCCTTCAACCCATGCAGCTCTGCTACATCAGCAGCGCTGCATAGGAAGAAGGCGGTGCTGCTTCCCGTGCAGTGTTCTCACTTCGTGAGTGAGAAGGAGCTGCTGCTTGTGAGCGGTGACATCACCACTGACAGGCGCGTTGCTATAGCAACGGTGATCTCCATTATTGACCGAATGTGGCAGCCGGTTTATAACGGAACGGGGAAGCAGACCGGAAACCCGACCGCGTGCCAGAGCATGTCCCCAGTACACGGCGATACACAAATGATCACCGCATAGTGGAGAGATGCACTCGCAGGTCCTACATGACGCATCATAGTCATGTGACCAGTCTGTAGCCAATGAGATAACAGACACGTGACTGGTCACATGGCTATTTTGACATCACGATAGGTCCTGCATCACTGCTGGCAGTGCTGGTTACCGGGTGGATGCAGCGATCACCGATGGAAAAGCGGCGGGAGACAGAGTGCAGGATGCATCACGGGCACCGGTAAGTGTTATGGCAATGCTTATTAACTGTATGTGCACATGTATAATGTGTTTTTATGTGTTTGTGATTGCTTTCCATTGTTTCCTATGGGGTTCGAGCGGTTCGCCGAACCGAACTCGAACGAGACCTCCGTTCGGCGAACCAAGCTCGAGCCGAACCGCGAGCTGTTCGCTCATCTCTAGAAAGGAGCTGTGCAGTCATCATCATCATCATGATCATCATCTGCCAGTGGTACAGTCCATGCAAGTTTATCCTACAAGAATTTCTATTAATTGAAAATGTTGATCTCCAGAAACAAAAAGGTATGTAGCTCCCAGGAAGTTATTATGAAATCCCATGAGCTTACAAGATAAGTATACCCCAAATTTCCTAATACAATAACATTTTATATAAGGTAATAATGGCTGAATAATTCATATTTTGGAATTAATAAAATCTGAAATTCTACATTAATTATTCAAAAGCAGAGCAGAGGTAGAAAATGTAGTAATTAGGGGCAGATGGTTTCCTCTTTCTATATATCTATGCATGTATAAACATTTCAGGCATAACTAGAATTCACAAGTCTCCAGCACATAATATGATGGCCCCCCCACCATTTAATGGCAAGAAACTGAATTGGTAGCACAAGTAGGACTATCTAAAGGTATGGATAGCAACAACATACAGTACATGTATGTCAGAGAATCCACTAAGTAGTGAGAAATGGCAAAAAACCTCCAACTTGTTACTATCAAAAAGAGCTTCTTGCACATGAGTGGGCTCTTTGATCTTTGGATCCCATAGCAGCTGCTATGGATGTCTGATATGGCTATACATAAGCCAGCGTTGGTTCATCCTTTCCATCCATAAACAGAAAAATATATGCATTTTACATATACACCAAGGGACTGCAAACTACGGCTCCCTTACTTTAATTAATCTAGCTCCCTGTAGAATTGAGGAGAATATGCATACTTGAAGGTTCAACATCTAAGGCCCCTTTCACACATCAGTTTTTTTACATCAGTTACAATCCGTTTTCTTGACGGATCGACGGATCCGTTGCAGATTGTGGCTAAACTGAAAGGATGGATCCGTCGAAAACTAGCTAGTGCTAAATAATAATTGGATCATGCTCAGTTTAAAAAATGGAATCCGTCGCCGGATTCCGTCATTTGACAGATTACAATGGACCCTGCGCCCATAGGCTTCTATTCTACCAAACGACAGACGGCGGCGTCGCTGTCAGTTTTTTTGACGTAGACAAAAAAAGTTACTTTGGCCGTCTTCTCCATCGGCCGGACAAAGAATTTTCGACGAATGAAACATGAGGGCATCCATCGCAATCCATTGCTAACACAAGTCAATGAGAAAAAACTGATCCAGCAGCATCAGTCGCCAGATTTTTTTTAAATTTGACGGATTGTGCCTGATAGCAAAAAACTGATCTGTGAAAGGGGTCTAAAGAGAAACTAGTTGAAGACAAGTCATATGGATGTAGAAAGTATAGTACATATGTGGCGCCCCTGACCTGGCCAGGCACCACTGAGTACTGCACCCATGCTTGGACAGTGCTTTCAGGTAATTCCAAAGGCCAGAATGAGGTGTGTACGAACAGACACATAGCAACCAGGTCTTCCACATCATTAGATGGAGGAGACTAGCCTTCAATTATTGTCAAGGAGTGTAGTGGAGGGTCTGGAAGCTAAGCTGCAGAGGCTGTCAGGAAAGAGATGGAGCGAGCCAGTCTGGGAGCAGTGAGCACGGTTGCTAGGAGACGCAGGCGCGAGCACACACTAGTCAGACCCTGCACGTGGAGTAGCCGTTAGCGGGGGAGAACGGTTACCAGTTAGTCAGTCAGAAAGACACCTGAAGAGAGGCAGTCTAGTGCAGGGACTGCTGGTAACAAGGCATGTACAGGGAACAGGTCCTTAGAGTAGACGTCTATTTATTGATCTACTAAACCTGCCACTGAGGGGACTAGAGGTACCTCACCAACCACACAGAGTCCGAGCCTCAGCAGCAACGCGGGGACCCATAAGGAGACAGAGCTTGAAGCCATCTCACCTGGTCCACGCTGACGGCAAACGGGCCAAAAGGGGAGAAAAGGCAGTAGCGACTTCCCTGGATAGACCCCACGGTACTTCAAGTCAGGGGTTATCCGAAAAAAGAAGTGCTAGGAAGGCGAGTTAATGTTACCCTCAGATCGGCCTGAAGGAGTTCCTGGTTCCACCTGGTTTGTCTCAGCATCACCCGGGTTACCTCACAAAAACAGCAAAAGGGAGTAAAAACAAGTTGAAAGACTTTCCGGACTGAGCCTGAGTTATTCTGGAACCTGTTGTTCTACACACCCTAGCCCCTGGGGCCAGCCTTATTCACGGGAGGCCATATCATCTGACTGCATGCTCCATCAGCCCCAGACACTCGTTAAACCTGCAGTGGCAGTCACCCATATCCCTGACCGCAAACCGTGAGTGGTGTCACAATACATATTATACAAAAACTACATACCTGTTGCCTTAACATATACTAAAGAAGACCCTGTGGCGTCCCAGAAGGTGGAGTGATGTCCCTGGGGCGACTACTGCAGGTGTGCTTCACATTTGGCATAACGAACAGGATCAAGGACTAGACCTGTTTAGACAGGTGACAGTGTGCCTCAGTGGTCCGATCGAAAAATTTAAACACTTTTTGTCACCGTTAAAAGCACGCGATTTTAAAAGCTGCAGCCCGCGCAGAAGAAAAGGTAACCGCCCACAGAGAGGAGTGACAGTCCCAGCATGGGAAGAGCGCTCTGACACAGTGAAAGGAGAAGATGGGGGCGGATCTGTCCCCAGACTGCATGGATGTCCCACTCCTGTGGGAGAAGAAACAACCCCTGCCCTTCCTACAATGCTGATTCCACCAACGCATCCAGGTGCGATGTCCGGTGCGACATCCGGTGCGACGTCCGGTGTGATGTCCGGTGCGACATCCGGTGCGATGTTCGGTGCGACGTCCGGTGGGATGTCCAGTGCGATGTCCAGTGCAACGCCCGATGCGGCACCTGATGCGACGCCCGCGGCCAGACAAGACCAGGCCGCAACGCCTCCTCTAACGGTTACCAGTAGAGATGAGCGATGTTCAAGGTTCGCCAATTTCATGTTCGAGTGATTTTGGGGGGTGCTCGAGATCGAACTCGAGCTTTTTGCTAAAAGCTCAACAGTTCGAGTTACGCTACAGTGTGCAGGGAGCCATTGCTGGGAGTTGAGCTCGGTTCGTGGTTCGCCAGTTCGCGGTTTGAGTGATTTTGGGAGGTGTTCTAGATAGAACTAGAACTCGAGCTTTTTGCTAAAAGTTCGTCAGCTCGAGTTACGTTCGAGAACGGTTCTATCAGCAAAAAGCCTGGCTAATTACTAGCTGGCTTTTCACTGTAATAGTGTGAGTCACTCTGTGATTCACACTATTATCAAATTTCAAAGTTTAAGCGTATAGTGTGCGGGGGATGGCTTTTAGATCTGTGGTGCTGAGAAAATGCCGATAGCCATTTTTTTTTTTTAAGCTCCGCGTGTAGTGGGGCGGGCCAGCATGTCAGCCAATCCCAGACACACACACGGCTAAGTGGACTTTTTGCCAGACAAGCAAGGGCATGTGTGATAAGCTGTCCATGTTACATGTCCTTGCATTATAAATACGGCCATTTTCGCTCAGGACGCCATTATCTGCCTTCTGCGTCTGGGTGACAGTCACCGCTCACGCAGCTCCTGTCGCCGTTCCTGCTGTGTACGCTATACACACAGCGCTCTACAGATTAGGGACAGAAGTTTATTTCAGCCCTTTTCAGGGCTAATTTCATCAGGCTCAGAGCCATAGGTGACAGTCAGGTCCTTGGAAACGCTGTATACAGCTTCAGATAACAGCGTCTGTGTACCTAAGCTCAGGGAATTCCTTGCTGCATTTCACCAGTAGGAGGGATAGAAAGTGAGGCTTCCTTTCCTCTACACTGACCCACAACCCGGCCACTGTACCCTCCTGCACATTTTTGCAAAGCCATTTTAATTGAAAAGAGTGCTGCCAGTTAGTGCCATCCAAAGAGTGGCTGCTGTACTCCATTATTGTGCCACTTGTGCCAAGCAAGTCCCACCACCTCTGCATTCTCCCCTCCTGCACATTTTTGCAAAGTCATTTTAATTGAAAAGAGTGCTGCCAGTTAGTGCATCCAAAGAGTGGCTGCTGTACTCCATTATTGTGCCACTTGTGCCAAGCAACCACCACCTTTGCATTCTCCCCTCCTGCACATTTTTGCAAAGCCATTTTAATTGAAAAGAGTGCTGCCAGTTAGTGCCATCCAAAGAGTGGCTGCTGTACTCCATTATTGTGCCACTTGTGCCAAGCAAGTCCCACCACCTCTGCATTCTCCCCTCCTGCACATTTTTGCAAAGCCATTTTAATTGAAAAGAGTGCTGCCAGTTAGTGGCATCCAAAAAGTGGCTGTTGTACTCCATTAGTGTCCCACTGGTGCCAAGCAATTTCCAGCACCTCTGCATTCCACCCTCCTACTCATTTTTACTAAGCTATTATAATAGCAAACACTGCTGAAACTTAGTGGCATCCAAAAAGTGGCTGTTGTACTCCATTAGTGTCCCACTGGTGCCAAGCAATTTCCAGCACCTCTACATTCCACCATTACGGCTCATTTTTACTATTCTATTATAATGGCAAACACTGCTGAAACTTAGTGGCATTAAAAAAGTGTCTGTTGTACTCCATTAGTGTCCCACTGGTGCCAAGCAATTTCCAGAACCTCTGCATTCCACCCTCCTGCTCATTTTTACTAAGCTATTGTAATAGCAAACACTGTTGAAACTTAGTGGCATCCAAAAAGTGGCTGTTGTACTCCATTAGTGTCCCACTGGTGCCAAGCAATTTCCAGCACCTCTGCATTCCACCCTCCTGCTCATTTTTACTAAGCTATTATAATAGCAAACACTGCTGAAACTTGAAGGGCCATAGTTGTATTGTCAGGGATAGGCAGTGTTGTTTCTTCAGCTGTCAATCAAGCTAGACCACCTCTGCAATCTACACCACCTCTCAATTCTTACTACCACATTTTAAGTGGACAATCTTGTCGCTATCAAAATGAGTGGCAAAATGACAGATGCTGGTGGAAAGGGGAACAGGCATGTTTGAAAAGGAAAAAAAGTTTGTGTCCGTGGGGAAGGTGGCAAAGCTACATTAACATCTGCTGAAGATAGGTCATCTTCCAGCAAAAGTAAGATGTCTACTACTTACCGTGGACAATCCGATGTGCTCCCTTTTTTACGGACCCGAACAACTGTAACAAAGGTAGATGATGCACAAAAAATGCACATGCTTGAATGGATCTCAAGTGCTCCAACAAGAGCCCTCTCCTCCACCTCAACTACCGCACTCAAAAAAACCCAGTCCTCTGAGTTCTCATCCCAATCACACTTGCTTTCTTCCCGCTCTCAAGTCTCCATCCGCCCTGCACAGTATGGTGGAACAGAGATGGCTGAGTCTGCCGAGCTGTTCAGTCACACTATAGCCTGGGAATCAGAGGTATGCTCCCAAGCTACAGTGAGTACAGACCAGGAAATGGTCTGCAGTGATGCCCAGAACCTTTGTGACTCAGATTCAGGCTGTGATGACCAGGTTTCTGAGCATAATGTTGACTCTTATTCACAAACTGTAACACCTGTTGGTAGAGACAATGAGGAACATACTGATGACGATGAGACGCAGATACCAGATTGGGATGACAACTTAAATATTCAGTCAGGGCAAGAAGAGGCTAGGTCTGATGGTGAGGGGAGTGCAAACACAACACTTGATGAGGAAGTTCTAGATCCCACCTTCTGTCAACCCACAGTCAGGCACTCGAGGAGGTCAACAGAGGCGGTGGAGGAGGATGCAACTGACGACGAAGTTACCTTGCGCCTTCCTGGACAGAGGAGGAGTACTGGTAGCATGTCTACAACTGCATCCTCAGCCACCACTCTGCCTCTGAGCACTAGTCGGGGTGGCTCAGCAGGTTGCATGTCCTCTAAGCCTTGCTTAGCCTGGTCCTTTTTTGACCTTGCAAAGGATCGCCCAAATCATGTGATCTGTAAAATTTGTTGGGAATCTGTAAGTAGAGGCAAAAACCTCAGCAGTTTGACAACTTCTTCCATGAATCGCCACATGAATAAATATCATATGTCCCAGTGGGAAGCTCACCGTGCTGCAATGCAGCCTAGCGGAGCAGACTATCCACCGCCTGCCCCTTCCAGTGCATCCACGCGCTCTTCATCTTCTAGGACTGTGGGGACAGCTGTCACACCTGGTTTTCCACGCACACCTTCCACCACTATAACCGCAACAGGCAGTTTGCTTGGTAGGTCGTCAGTTGGTTTGGAAGGAGAAACAAGTGCGGGTGTACAGCTCTCTCAGACATCGATAGCACCAACGTTGGATGAAGGCAACATCATGTCTACGCCTGCACTTTCCTCACAAACCTGCATTTTTCCACGGACACCCTACTCACCACCGTCTACACACATCAGCCAGATCTCTGTCCCTCAGATGTTGACAAATAAAACGCCATTTCCTGCGACCCATGACAAAGCTAAGAGGTTGACTTTATCCCTCTGTAAGCTCTTAGCTACCGAAATGCTGCCTTTCTGCCTGGTGGACACACAGGATTTTCGAGACCTTCTGTCCGTCGCTGTGCCCCAGTACCAGATGCCCAGTCGCCACTACTTCTCTAAGAAAGGTGTGCCTGCGCTACACCAGCATGTCGCACACAACATCACCGCTTCCTTGAGAAACTCTATGTGTGAACGGGTGCATTTCACCACCGATACTTGGACCAGTAAGCATGGACAGGGATGTTACATGTCGCTGACTGGGCACTGGGTAACTATGGTGATAGATGGTGAAGGGTCTGCTGCACAAGTCTTGCCATCCCCACGACTTGTGCGTCAATCCTCTGTCTGTCCAAGTTCCTACACTGCTTCTGCCTCCTCAACCTCGTCTGGGTCCTCCACCTCCACCCCAAGCCTGCCTGGCCAGGCCACCAGTGTTGTAACTGCGCACAAGGAATCACGCACACCTCATTACTATGCTAGCAGCAGAGCGCAACGGCATCAGGCGGTCTTTATCTTGAAATAACTTGAAAATAAGAGTCACACAGCGGCTGACTTTTGGGCAGCTCTGGAGACTGAGTTTGGTAAGCGGTTGTCTCCACTCAACCTGCAGCCTGGTAAGGCCGTGTGCGACAATGCTGCAAACCTGGGTGCGGCCCTTCGCCTGGGCAAGGTGACACATGTACCTTGTATGGCTCACGTGTTGAACCTTGTTGTCCAGCAATTTTTAACACGCTATCCCGGCCTAGATGGCCTTCTGAACAGGGCACGAAAACTGTCTGCTCACCTCCGCCGTTCAACCGCCGCAGCTCAGCGACTTGCATCGCTCCAGAAGTCTTTCGGCATGCCGGTTCATCGCCTGAAATGCGATGTGCTGACACGCTAGAATTCGACTCTCCACATGTTACAGCGACTATGGCAGCACTGTCGAGCACTAGTGCAATACGTCATGACGTATAGCCTGGGCCAACGAGATGCAGAGGTGGGGCAGATCAACCTCATGGAGTGGTTTCAGATCAAGGACCTATGCACCCTTCTGCACAGTTTCGACATGGTGATGAATATGTTAATGCTGACAATGCCATTATCAGCATGACAATTCCAGTCATTTACATGCTGGAGCACAAACTAAACACTATTTGGAGTCAGGGGGTGAAACAACAGGAAGGGGAGGAAGTACAGGAGGATTCATATGCGCAAGGGACAACAACATCACCAAGGTCCAGACGTTCATCATCACCAAGGCGGCAGGCATGGGACCATAGGGGACAGGTATCAACAAGGGCGCATGGTAGCAGACAAAATGTTGAGGAAGGTGCAGGAGAACATGAAGAAATGGAGGACGAACTGTCCATGGACATGGAAGACTCAGCGGATGAGGGAGACCTTGGTCAAATTTCAGTTGAAAGAGTTTGTGGGGAGATGTCAGAGGAAGAAAGAATGGTTAGCACCTCTATGCCACAAACACAGCGTGGACTTGGTCCGCATGGCTGCGCAAGACACATGAGCGCCTTCTTGCTGCACTACCTACAACATGACCCTCGTATTGTCAAAATTAGAAGTGATGATGACTACTGGCTTCTCACACTATTAGATCCCTGGTACAAGTCCAAATTTGTGACATAATTCCAGCCATAGAAAGGGACGCACGTATGCAGGAGTATCAGCAGAAGCTGTTACTCGATCTTAGCTCGGCTTTTCCACCAAGCAACCGTGGTGCACTGAGTGAATCTCCCAGTTGTAACTTGACAAACATGGGACGGTGTCGTCATCAACAGTCTAACCGTACCAGCAGCACCGTATCTGGTGCTGGTAACAGCAATTTTATTGAATCGTTTCATAATTGTTTTAGACCATCCTTTGCAAGGCCAGCAGAGACAAGAAGTCTGACACATAGTCAATGGCTGGGGAGGATGATACAGGAGTATCTCCAAATGAACATCGATGCCATGACTTTGCAAATGGAGCCTTGCTCATTTTTGGCTTCAAATCTTGAAAAATGGCCAGAGCTCTCCACTTACGCCTTGGAGATCTTGTCGTGTCCAGCTGCCAGCATTGTCCCAGAACATGTCTTCAGTGCTGCTGGGTGTGTGCTGACAGATAAGCGCACGCGTCTGTCCAGTGACAATGTGGACAGACTAACGTTCATCAAAATGAACAAGTCATGGATCCGCAAGGACTTTACTTCCCCTGTGTCATCCTGGGGAGAGTAAATGCTTTTGTATTTGGAATGTGCTTGATGCAAATCTACCTGTGAAGTGTACAACTGGGGCACAAGTGCTGCCACTGAAGGGGTGTCTGTGTGGCCCAATTTTTGGAAAAAAGGGAGACTCCGCTTAGAGTAACCCTTGCCTGCAGTGTTTCTAAAAATGATCCAAGATGAACAGATCTGGGATCAGCAAAGACTTTGCTACCTACCCCGGTGTCATCCTATGGACGATTAAGGATGGCGTATTTTTGAATGTGCTTGATGCAAATCTACCTGTGAAGTGTACAACTGGGGCACAAGTGCTGCCACTGAAGGGGTGTCTGTGTGGCTCAATTTTTGTAAAAAAGGGAGACTCCGCTTGGAGTAACCCTTGCTGTGTTTTTAAAAAGTAGCCAAGATGAACAAGTCATGGTTCAGCAAAGACTTTGCTACCTACTCCGGTGTCATCCTGGGGACAGTTAAGGATGGCATATTTTCGAATGTGCTTGATGCAAATCTACCTGTGAAGTGTACAACTGGGGCACAAGTGCTGCCACTGAAGGGGTGTATGTGTGGCCCAATTTTTGGAAAAAAGGGAGACTCCGCTTGGGGTAACCCTTGCTGTGTTTTTAAAAAGGAGCCAAGATGAACAAGTCATGGTTCAGCAAAGACTTTGCTACCTACCCGGTGTCATCCTGGGGACAGTTAAGGATGGCGTGTTTTTGAATGTGCTTGATGCAAATCTAGCTGTGAAGTGTACAACTGGGGCACAAGTGCTGCCACTGAAGGGGTGTCTGTGTGGCTCAATTTTTGTAAAAAAAGGGAGACTCCGCTTGGAGTAACCCTTGCTTGCAGTGTTTCTAAAAATGATCCAAGATGAGCAGATCTGGGATCAGCAAAGACTTTTGCTACCTACCCCGGTGTCATCCTGGGGACGGTTAAGGATGGCGTATTTTTGAATGTGCTTGATGCAAATCTACCTGTGAAGTGTACAACTGGGGCACAAGTGCTGCCACTGAAGAGGTGTCTGTGTGACACAATTTTTTGAAAAAAGGGAGACTCCGCTTGGAGTAACCCTTGCTTGCAGTGTTTCCAAAAATGATCCAAGATGAACAGATCTGGGATCAGCAAAGACTTTGCTACCTACCCCAGTGTCATCCTGGTGACGGTTAAGGATGGCGTATTTTTGAATGTGCTTGATGCAAATCTACCTGTGAAGTGTACAACTGGGGCACAAGTGCTGCCACTGAAGGGGTGTCTGTGTGGCTCAATTTTTGTAAAAAAGGGAGACTCCGCTTGGAGTAACCCTTGCTTGCAGTGTTTCCAAAAATGATCCAAGATGAACAGATCTGGGATCAGCAAAGACTTTGCTACCTACCCCGGTGTCATCCTGGGGACAGTTAATGATGGCGTATTTTTGAATGTGCTTGATGCAAATCTACCTGTGAAGTGTACAACTGGGGCACAAGTGCTGCCACTGAAGAGGTGTCTGTGTGGCACAATTTTTTGAAAAAAGGGAGACTCCGCTTGGAGTAACCCTTGCTTGCAGTGTTTCCAAAAATGATCCAAGATGAACAGATCTGGGATCAGCAAAGACTTTGCTACCTACCCCAGTGTCTTCCTGGTGACGGTTAAGGATGGCGTATTTTTGAATGTGCTTGATGCAAATCTACCTGTGAAGTGTACAACTGGGGCACAAGTGCTGCCACTGAAGGGGTGTATGTGTGGCCCAATTTTTGGAAAAAAGGGAGACTCCGCTTGGGGTAACCCTTGCTGTGTTTTTAAAAAGGAGCCAAGATGAACAAGTCATGGTTCAGCAAAGACTTTGCTACCTACCCGGTGTCATCCTGGGGACAGTTAAGGATGGCGTGTTTTTGAATGTGCTTGATGCAAATCTAGCTGTGAAGTGTACAACTGGGGCACAAGTGCTGCCACTGAAGGGGTGTCTGTGTGGCTCAATTTTTGTAAAAAAAGGGAGACTCCGCTTGGAGTAACCCTTGCTTGCAGTGTTTCTAAAAATGATCCAAGATGAGCAGATCTGGGATCAGCAAAGACTTTTGCTACCTACCCCGGTGTCATCCTGGGGACGGTTAAGGATGGCGTATTTTTGAATGTGCTTGATGCAAATCTACCTGTGAAGTGTACAACTGGGGCACAAGTGCTGCCACTGAAGAGGTGTCTGTGTGACACAATTTTTTGAAAAAAGGGAGACTCCGCTTGGAGTAACCCTTGCTTGCAGTGTTTCCAAAAATGATCCAAGATGAACAGATCTGGGATCAGCAAAGACTTTGCTACCTACCCCAGTGTCATCCTGGTGACGGTTAAGGATGGCGTATTTTTGAATGTGCTTGATGCAAATCTACCTGTGAAGTGTACAACTGGGGCACAAGTGCTGCCACTGAAGGGGTGTCTGTGTGGCTCAATTTTTGTAAAAAAGGGAGACTCCGCTTGGAGTAACCCTTGCTTGCAGTGTTTCCAAAAATGATCCAAGATGAACAGATCTGGGATCAGCAAAGACTTTGCTACCTACCCCGGTGTCATCCTGGGGACAGTTAATGATGGCGTATTTTTGAATGTGCTTGATGCAAATCTACCTGTGAAGTGTACAACTGGGGCACAAGTGCTGCCACTGAAGAGGTGTCTGTGTGACACAATTTTTTGAAAAAAGGGAGACTCCGCTTGGAGTAACCCTTGCTTGCAGTGTTTCCAAAAATGATCCAAGATGAACAGATCTGGGATCAGCAAAGACTTTGCTACCTACCCCAGTGTCTTCCTGGTGACGGTTAAGGATGGCGTATTTTTGAATGTGCTTGATGCAAATCTACCTGTGAAGTGTACAACTGGGGCACAAGTGCTGCCACTGAAGGGGTGTCTGTGTGGCTCAATTTTTGGAAAAAAGGGAGACTCCGCTTGGAGTCACCTTGCGGTGTTTTACATGATTTGAGAAGGGCATGCCATGCCTATATCTGTGTCTTGTCCTCTTTTTCCTCCTAACGCTGTTTAGTTTTCGCATGACAATTTGTTCTTGTCACTTTACCATGTGTTTGTGTTGTGTTGTGAGTTGTTTGTCACCTTTTGGACACCTTTGAAGGTGTTTTCTAGTTGTTTTTATGTGTTTGTGATTGCCTCCTTTTGTTTCCTATGGGGTCCAAGTTGTTCGCCGAATCAATTCGCCGAACCAAACTCGAGCCGAAGCGCGAACGGTTCGCTCATCTCTACTGGTGACAAATGTAAATATCAGGTATCCAAGCAAAGCGCTTTGCTTGTTTACCCTGGTTACGTGTGCAGGGAGCTGACACTTCCCCGCTCGGCTCCACCCCCTCCTGCACTCGGCATGTACACACACACACTCACACTCACCTGTCCCCAGCCATGCAGTCCCCGGCACTGACGTCCTCAGCCCCACATAGCCCCGCTATGCTCCACTCACCCCCACTCTGCCGCTTGCACACATGGCCCCGCTAGGCTCCACCCGTCTTGCACTCCGCATACATTACCCCGCTTAGCTCCACCCACCTCGCACTCTGCACACATTACCCCACTTGGCTCCACCCACCTCGCACTCTGCACACATTACCCCACTTAGCTCCACCCACCTCACACTCCGCACACATTACCCCACTTGGCTTTATCCACCTCGCACTCCGCACATATTACCCCGCTTGGCTCCACCCACCTCACCCAACTTGCACTCCGCACACATTACCCTGCTCGGCTCCACTCACCTCGCACTCCGCACACATTACCCCGCACGACTCCATCCACCTCGCTCTCCGCACACATTACCCCGCTTGGGTCCACCAACCTCGCACTCCGCACATATTACCCTGCTCGGCTCCACCCACCTTGCACTCCGCACACATTTCCCCGCTCGGCTCCACCCACCTCGCACTCCGCACCCATTTACCGATCGGCACCACCCACCTCGCACTCCGCACACATTACCCCGCTCGGCTTACCTGCGGTGATGAAGTCCCGCCCTCCCAACCTCAGTGCCGTCACTGTCCTCCATGGCCGCAGCTTGTCACATCTCCTCCTCTCGCTGCTGACCCAAGACTGTGACAAGCGGTGACGTCACAGGCTCCCGCAATACTAGGCTATGAAGGCTGCGGTCATTGAAGTCAGTGACAGCTCTGCTATCAGCAGTGCAGGAGATCGTCACCGCAGGTAATGTACCTCGCTCCTGACAGCAGCGCTCGACATGCCTTGCAGTGACGTGGGCTGACCTATTGAGGTTAGCTCAGGTCACTGCATTGCTCTCCCAGTCAATATGTAACATTATATTCTTCATTGACTGGGACATTGACTATGGTATGGATCGTCCTGGGAGCCCCTTGGATTACAGTAGACCTGGATTTGTTTTTCTTTCTAATAAATTGGTGAAAGAGGGAATGTTTTGGGCAGTGTTTTTTGAAATAAAAATGTGTTTGTCGTCTATTTTTTTTTTATTACTGACTAGGTTGGTGATGTCGGGTATCTGATAGACGCCTGACCTCACGAACCCCAGGGCTTGATGCCAGGTGACATTACACATCTGGTATTAACCCCATATATTACCCCGTTTGCCATCGCACTAGGGCACGGGATGAGCTGGGGTGAAGAAATAGGATTGACTCATCTAATGAATGCGCCACTTCTGGGGCGGCTGCGGCCTGCTATTTTTAGGCTGGGGAGAGTCCAATAACCATGGACCTCCCTAGTCTGAGAATATCAGACCCCAGCTGTCCACTTTACCTTGGCTGGTGATCCAATTTTGGGGGGACCCCCACGTGTGTTTTTTTTTTTTTAAATTATTTATTTAATTTAAAATAACATCGTGGGGTACCCTCAGTTTTGGATTACCAGCCAAGGTGAAGCTGCCAGCTGTGGTCTGCAGGCTGCAGCTGTCTGCTTTACCGTAGCTGGCTATCAAAAATAGGGGGAACCCTACTTCATTTTTTTAAAAAATGTATTTATTTTTTTTGCCTAAAAACAAGGCTAAGCACCCCTTAGTGCCACATGAAAGGCATCAAAGGGTGCAAAATTACAAAATGCAGGAGAGTGGGACATGATGTGTCTTTCTGCCATTATAATGACAGAAAAGACTGATATGAAGTGTACAGGCACAGGAAAATCAACAATCACAGCTCTACGCTGTGAAATGCAGTAGAAAATGGCACTGGAGTGAACATGTGTCCGTCTCATGTAGGTTGAAGCTATGGATCCTGGGTAAACTTATGTATTTTCCCTCCTTCAGTTTATTTGCAGTATGCAAAAAAAACAGAAGGCACACGGATGACAAACAGATGACATACGGACCATATACAGAACGGAAACAGATGCCACACAGATGCACCCGTGAAAAAAACGGACCATTTTTTGAGGACCGCAAAAACGGATCAGTCGTGTGAATGCAGCCTTATTCTGATCTGCCGTTTATAAACAGAAGGCAGAAATAAGTGAATAGCGCCCCCCAGCGTCAGAAAATCTCCAGGGTTTCAGGGGTAGCTGAGACCCTAGAGATTAAGATTCAGGCCGGTTTTTCCGGTCCCCGCTCACGTGATCACCGGTATACACCGTATACCAATGATCACGTTACAGTGAACGACAGCGCCGGTAAAAAATTATTTATCTCCCATCTGGCATGAACAAACATGCCAGATGGGAGATAAATCTCCTCCCCGGTCCCCTCCGGTCCCCCGGTGTCGCCAAAGTGCCCCCCCCGACCCCTCCCAGAAATCCAAGATGGCCGCACGCACAGCAGCGCGCCAGCCGCATTCACTGTACTCCTCTGATTTCTGTTGCATGTGCCATGACACATGCGACAGAAAACTCCTCACCAGGCCCTGCCAGGTCACCCCCTATAACCCCACCGGTGTTCCCCGGTGTCCCACGGTACCAGTGCAGCATTAA
Source organism: Anomaloglossus baeobatrachus (assembly GCF_048569485.1). Taxonomy (NCBI): domain Eukaryota; kingdom Metazoa; phylum Chordata; class Amphibia; order Anura; family Aromobatidae; genus Anomaloglossus; species Anomaloglossus baeobatrachus. Next base: position 292,023,985 of record NC_134356.1, on the reverse strand, counting down.
TCCCCCGTAGCCCCCTCCTTCACAATAGACGCTGCCGCATGCACAGAGCGGCTGTCAGCTCAGCTTCCTGTGTTGAGACACAGTGAGTGGTGGTAACCATGCATCTGTAAGCTACTGCAATGCCCTGCTCATGAGGTAAGGAATATAGTTAATCAGGAGAGCTATACTACATTTCCAAATGGAAGTATTTGATTTTATAGTTACCCTGCTGAAAGACTACCAAACATGAGAGTCCGTTATACACCACAAGAAAACATGTCTAAATAGCGAGCACTGTTGTTTAGTATTCATTCAGCTGGATAACTGGACTTAAAGGGGTATTCCATCTCCAAGATCCTATCCCCAATATATAGTAGGTGGAATAGCAATAATATCAGCAAATACCGATATTTGGAAATGTAGAATAGTTCTCCTGATTAGGCATGCCCTTACCTCATGAGAAGGGCATTGCAGCTTTGGTAGCAACAGCTACGACATGGACTCTGCTGCTGTGGACCCGGGGAGAGTGGGTGCAGATTCATTGCACCCACACTCCTCAAATGGAGGGTCTGCACTCCTAGAAAATGGGGGATACGTTCCCTGAGCGTATCCCCCCATATTCTAGATGGTCCAGAGTCATCGTGGGACCCCCTTATTTTTTTTCCTTACAATAAATTGGTGAAAGAGGGAATGTTTTGGGGAGTGTTTTTTCAAATACATTTTTTTTGTCTATTTTTTTTGTTAGTACTGACAGTTTGTGATGTCGGGTATCTGATAGACGCCATGACATCACAAACTGCTGGGCTTGATGTCAGGTGACCTTACATCTAGTATCAACCCCATTTATTACCCCGTTTGCCACCGCACCAGGGCACAGGATGAGCTGGGGTGAAGCGCCAGGATTGGCGCATCTAGTGGATGCACCACTTCTGGGGCGCCTGCCGCCTGCTATTTTTAGGTTGTGAAGGGCCAATAACTATGGACCTTCCCACCCTGAGAATACCAGACCACAGCTGTCTGCTTTACCTTGGCTGGTGATCCAATTTGGGGGGGACCCTACTTTTTTTTTGTAATCATTAATATTTATAAAATAATTATAAAAAAAGAGCTTGGGGTGACCTCCACATTGGATCCCCAACCACGGTAAAGCTGCCAGCTGTGGTTTTCAGGCTACAGCCTTCACTTTACCCTAGCTGGCTATCAAAAATGGGGGTACCCAACGTAATTTTTTTTTTAACTATTTTTTTAAATAAAAAAAATTAATGGGCTTCCCTGTATTTTGATTGCCAGCCAAGGTAACGCCAGGCAGATGGGGGTGGCAACCTGTAGCTGTCTGCTTTATCTGCGCTGAGAATCAAAAATACCGTGGAGCGCTACATCATTTTTTTAATGATTTATTTTTACAACACTGTGATGTCCAGCAATCAAAATACAGGGAAGCCCTTTTTGTTTTTAGTTATTTAAATAAATAATTAAAAAAAAAATATATATGGGCTCCCGCTGCATTTTTTGTATTGCTAGCTAAGGGTAATCCAAGCAGCTACTGGCTGCTAACCCCCACTGCTTGGTGTTACCTTCACTGGCAATGGAAAATACAGGGAAGCATTTTTTATTTTTTTTTGCCAAAAAACTACAAACAAAATGACGTGAGCTTCGCCATATTTTTGTATGCTAGCCAGGTACAGCAGGCAGGTACGGCTGCCCCCAACTCCCAGCTGCCTATTTATACCTGGCTGGGAACTAAAAATATAGGGAAGCCCTTTTTTTAATTATTTCATGAATTTCATGAAATAATTAAAAAAAAAAAAACGACGTGGGCTTCGCCCCATTTTTGTGTCCAGCCAGGTACAACTGGGCAGCTGGGGATTGGATCCACAGCAAAGGTTAGCCCGAGCTTTCTGGTCCCCCTTTTGCAAATTGCAGTCCGCAGCTGCCCCAGAAAATGGCGCTCTCACAGAAGCGCCATCTTCTGGCGCTGCATCCAACTCTTCCAGTTGCCCTGATGCCGGTGGCTTGCTGGGTAATAATGAGTTAATACTAGCTTTGTTTTACTAACTAGTATTAAGTCAGAGATTCTTAATGTCAGGCAAGTTTGACCCAGCCATTAAGAATCTCCAATAAAGGGTTAAAAAAAAGACACCACACATAGAAAAAATACTTTAATAGAAATAAATACACAGACACACTTAGAGACTCCATGTTTATTACTCCCTGTTATCCCTCCACGATCCTGGTCTTCTGTCTTCTTTCTCCTTCAACCCATGCAGCTCTGCTCCATCAGCAGCACTGCATGGGAGAAAGACGCTGCTGCTCCCCGTGCAGGCTTTTCACTCCATGAGTGATCAGTGCTGCTGGCTGTTAGCGGTAACGTCACCGCTAAGAGACGGGTTGCCATATCAACAGTCCTCCGATCACGTGATTCCCGGTGCCGCTGCGTGCTGTTAGCAGTGACGTCACCGCTAACAGGCACATTGCTATGGCAACAGTGATCTCCGTTATTGACCGGCTGTGTCAGCCGGTCAATAATGGAACTGGGAAGCAGAACGGGGAGTCGACTGTGTGCCAGAGCATGTCGCCGGTACACTTCGATACACAAACGTGCACCATGTACCGGAGAGATGCAATGACCGGACCTAGCATGACGTTAAAGCAAGGTGACCAGTCTGTAGCCAGTGAGATAATAGACACGTGATTGGTCACATGCTATTTTGACGTCACGATAGGTCCTGTCATCACTGCTGGTTACCGGGAGGACGCATCAATTACCGAAGGAAAAGCTGCGTGAGACAGAGTGCAGGACGGATCGCAGGGACAGGTAAGGGTTATGGCAATGTTTATTAACTGTATGTGTACATTTATAATGTGTTTTTATGTGTTTGTGATTGCCTCCCATTTTTTTCAATGGGGTTCGAGTGGTTCGTCGAATGGTTCGTCGAATGGTTCATCGAACGGGGCACCGTTCGACGAACCGAACCGAACTTGAACTCTAGGGGGGTGGCTCATCTCTAGTTACCAGACCAGAGGTGGTCCCAGCGCCCCAGTCGCTGACTGGGAATCCAGCTCCTACCCCCAGACCAGAGGTGGACACAGCGCCCCAGTCGCTGACTGCGGATCCAGCACCTGCGCCCCGACCTGAAGTGGACAAAGAACTGGCTCAGCTAAAGAGAGAACTGGATGCTCTGCTCCCAGAACACCTGGTGGAGAGGTACCTGATCAACAAGCTGCCACTCAACCGACCGGAGGAGGTCACAGCACCCTCTGCGAGAGAGGGAGGCCATGAGGCCGCGCTGCTGTTTCCCCAACGACCGGAAAAGGTTGAAGCACCTTCCGCCAGGGAGGGAGAAGAGGTCCAGCCACTATCACTGCTGTTCCCTAACCGACCGGAGGAGGTTGCAGCACCCTCTGAGGGAGAGGGAGGCCATGAGGCCACGCTGCTGTTCCCCCAACGACCGGAAGAGGTCACAGCACCCTCCGCCAGGGAGGGAGAAGAGGTCCAGCCACCATCACTGCTGTTCCCCAGCCGACCGGAGGAGGTCGCAGCACCCTCTGAGAGAGAGGGAGGCCATGAAGCCACGCTGCTGTCTCCTCACCGACAGGAAGAACAGGTTACAGCAGGTTTCAGCACCTATATCACCTGGTGTCCGGCTAATGACCAGGTGGAGTCACTACAGAGACCAGCCCGCAGAGAGCGACGATGGATGAAAGCCGGTCGCCCACGCCCCTTGTAGAGATAGAGAAAGTCAATTTAGTTAGTCAATTTAGTATAGTTTAAAAATGTTTGAAAAGTAATGTTTAACATGTTTTAAAGTTAGTAACGTTCAAGAAATTGTACCTGCAAAGACCTTTGCGCGAACTGTTTGAGTATTTATTTATTTAGCACCTGGTTACGTGCACTTTAAAAAAAAAATGGACCACAGGTTATGAACTGGCTATAACCACAATTCTCACAGTGTAAAATGTTACCTCAGCGGTACCAAACCCCAGAGTGTGCCTGTTTATGGGGCATGACTCTGCACCACCAAGAAGCTGGTACGCCTGTTTATGGGGCCTACCCTACACCACCATCCTCAGGAGAGGAAGATTGCAGTAAAGGTCTGGGATACAGATGGCCCAGACCTGGTCACCAAAGGGACCGGTGACCTGCCTCCTGGAAGTTTCTGGGTGGGACCAGGACTTGTGGGTGGTGGGTGGTGGTGGAATGGTACCTGGTATGTTTCAATGTAAATAACTCCCCTGTGTGGGAAAAGTTGTATTTAATTTTCTTGTCTTTGCAGCCCGAGGATGTGCTGTTGATAACCAAGGGGGAATGTGGCGCCCATGACCTGGTCAGGCACCACTGAGTACTGCACCCATGCTGGAACTGTGCTTCCAGGTAATTCCAAAAGACAGAATGAGGTGTGTACGCACAGACACATAGCAACCAGGTCTCCCACACCATTAGATGGGACCCTTGGGTAGCCTCTGGAGGAGGCTAGCCTTCAATTCTTGTCAAGGTGTGTAGTGGAGGGTCTGGAAGCTAAGCTGCAGAGGCTGTCAGGAAAAAGGTGGAGCGAGCCAGTCTAAGAGCAGTGAGTGCGGTTGCTAGGAGATGCAGGCGCGCGCACACGCTAGTCAGACCCTGCACGTGGAGTAGCTGTTAGCGGGGGAGAACGGTTACCTGTTAGTCAGTCAGAAAGACACCTGAAGACAGGCAGTCGAGTATGGAGACTGCTGGTGACTAGGCACGCATGGGGAACAGGTCCCTAGAGTAGACGTCCATTTATTGATCTGCTAAATCTGCCGGTGGAGGGACTAGAGGTACCTCACCAAACATACAGAGTCCGAGCCTCAGCAGCAACGTGGGGACCCATAAGGAGACAGAGCTTGAAGCCATCTCACCTGGTCCACGCTGACGGCAAACGGGCCAGAAGGGGAGAAAAGGCAGTAGCGACTTCCCTGGATAGATCCCACGGTACTTCAAGTTAGGGGTTATCCGAAAAAAGAAGTGCTAGGAAGGTGAGTTAATGGTTACCCTCAGATTGGCCTGAATGAGTTCCTAGTTCCACCTGGTTTGTCTCAGCATCGCCCAGGTTACCTCACGAAAACAGCAAAAGTGAGTGAAAACAAGTAGAAAGACATTCCGGACTGAGCAGCTTCCAGACCCTCCACATCACCAGTGATGCAGCGGTCTCTGCCTGCCACTGACGTAAGCAATGGAGTGGTGCTTCCAAATTGGAAGCTGGTTATGTCACCGGTGACGAGGCGGTCTTTGATTGCCATCTGGGCCTGGACCTAGGAGCAGGGCTTAGTCCTTAAAAGATCTTGGATGAAGCAGATAGCTGCGCGTTCGTTACTTTTGCTCTGCTGAGTGTATCAGAGCTGTGTAGTAGTCTGGAAGTGGTAGGCATGGTCAGGCGCCAGTACCCATCACGTTAAGACTAAGTGGTGAAGGTACTGTTAGGGTTAGTCACCCCACTTCTCCTCCCGTCCTTCAGTGACAGCTCAGTGGAGTTAACTGCGCTGTATCTCCTGTCCAGGAGTGCCCTGTTCGTGCACGGACAGTCACCTGCAGGGTCCTCCCTGTGCAGTTAACAAGAGAGGTCCTGCTTGCCGGCATGTGTGACATTAACACCGTCTTGTGTGTATTTGTTTTCTCTGAAGCTGTGTTTTCTGTCAATTTGTCCATCTGTAGCCTTACCATTTGCTCAGTTGACCTTGGGAGACGTTTGAGCCTTTACTATTCTCGGCTCTAACCGTCCTCCTGCGTAACAGTATGTGACTTTCATATTCTTGAATATAGCATTATAACTAAGATGGTAATACGTAAGTGGAATATTAAAGACAACTAAATTATTGCACTTAGAGCGGATTTAATATTTTGAGCAAAATACCTAAGTGTGCAATTTCTTGAGATCCGGACTATGGGCCAAAACCAAGGCTTACATTTACAGATCAGAAAGTTTATTGTGCAGTCAACTTGAATTCTCTCACTGTACCTCAGTGTGTAAGTGTTTTATAATATGCAGGCATCCAATAGTAGATGAAGTGGGTCACATATAATACGTGACAAGAACAGTAACCTAGTTTATCTCACATGCAACAAAATACCTTAGAAACAACATTTGATGATGTAATATCTAGCAATATCTTATCGATTTCTAAACACACTCTTTTCTGAGTTCATTTCAATGGTCAGAGAAATATATTTCAAATCTTTTTCACCATTTATGATCAATATTTTTTTTACTGCTCTCCTTATGTAACATTGTTTTATAAGGATTAATGAATCAGTGGAAGGAAACCAATGAATTCCATATTCTATGTTGATTTTCAATTCAATTTTTTGTATCTGCAACTTTGGCTTAATTTTGGAAAAATTATTGGAATAAACACAAAAAAAGTAACTGAAATTATCTCACATTATATTTATTTAATTAATTTAATGAAAGGAAATAAATAATGGTCAGGGTTATATTTTATGTCCTTCCACAAAAAGTTACAAAGTTCATTTTGTTATGTCTATGGCATTTTACTTACTGTATGTACTGTAGGCTTGTTGATTTATCAAAAAAGTGGAAACAACAGTTAATCTTTAAAATGAGTATAAGTTAAATAGGAATGTATGTGTGAAGCCCACCTGCAGTAGTCGCCCCAGGGACATCACTCCACCTTCAGGGACGCCACAGGGTCTTCTTTAGTATATGGCAAGGCAACAGGTATGTAGTTTTTGTATAATATGTATCGTGACGCCACTCACGGTTTGCGGTCAGGGATATGGGTGACTGCCACTGCAGTTTTAACGAGTGTCTGGGGCTGATGGAGCATGCCTCCCGTGAGTGAGGCTCGCCCCAGGGGCTAGGGTGTGTAGAAAAACAGGTTACAGAATAACTCAGGCTCAGTCCGGAATGTCTTTCTACTTGTTTTCACTCACTTTTGCTGTTTTCGTGAGGTAACCTGGGCGATGCTGAGACAAACCAGGTGAAACTAGGAACTCATTCAGGCCAATCTGAGGGTAACCATTAACTCACCTTCCTAGCACTTCTTTTTTCGGATAACCCCTAACTTGAAGTACCGTGGGATCTATCCAGGGAAGTCGCTACTGCCTTTTCTCCCCTTCTGGCCCGTTTGCCGTCAGCGTGGACCAGGTGAGATGGCTTCAAGCTCTGTCTCCTTATGGGTCCCCACGTTGCTGCTGAGGCTCGGACTCTGTATGTTTGGTGAGGTACCTCTAGTCCCTCCACCGGCAGATTTAGCAGATCAATAAATGGACGTCTACTCTAGGGACCTGTTCCCCATGCGTGCCTAGTCACCAGCAGTCTCCATACTCGACTGCCTGTCTTCAGGTGTCTTTCTGACTGACTAACAGGTAACCGTTCTCCCCCGCTAACAGCTACTGCACGTGCAGGGTCTGACTAGCGTGTGCGCGCGCCTGCATCTCCTAGCAACCGCACTCACTGCTCTTAGACTGGCTCGCTCCACCTTTTTCCTGACAGCCTCTGCAGCTTAGCTTCCAGACCCTCCACTACACACCTTGACAAGAATTGAAGGCTAGCCTCCTCCAGAGGCTACCCAAGGGTCCCATCTAATGGTGTGGGAGACCTGGTTGCTATGTGTCTGTGCGTACACACCTCATTCTGTCTTTTGGAATTACCTGGAAGCACAGTTCCAGCATGGGTGCAGTACTTCCAGACCCAGCTGCAAAGCTGAAATATTGATCATTTAATGAACACAGAATGGTCAGATTTTGGTAAGACAAAAGTTTTGTCGCCTTGTCATATAATGCACCTAATCCTAGTTTACATCCTCACCTGTGCTCACTAAATGATTGATTAATTAGTGGGTGTGTAAAAAAAAAACCCAGCACCCCAGACCTTCACTTGAACTGCAACTTGACCTCTGACAACATGCCAAAAAATCCACCCTGCGACCAAAGCCTTGATAATCAAGAGGCTGAAGACTAGATCCACTGCAGAGATGGCTGGCATCTTTATTGTGTCTCAGTGTCAAGTACAAAGAATTAAAAACAGATTTGAAGAGACTGGATATGTTTTTGGCAAGCCAGGTCCAGTAGACCCCGCAAGACAACTGCTCAGGAGGAACGTTTGTTGGTTAGAAAATCCAAAGCCAGCCCTTCTTCCGCTGCAGCAGAGCTCCAAGAAGCCTGGTCACCTCAAGTGCCTGTGTCAACTAGAACAGTTTGTAGGATTCTGTCTCGAAATAGCCTCCATGGTCAAATCAGTGCCCAGAAGCTAACACTAAACAAAAGGCAATTAAAAAAACGTGTGGCATTTGCCAATTCCCACAGCCTGCTAAACAGCTGGACACTGGAAAAGTGGCAGAAGGTGGATTTTTCTGATAAATCTTCAGTTGAATTACACCACAGCCCCTGCAAATACTGCAAGAGACCTACTGGAGCCTGTATGAATCCAAAATACACCCAGAAAGCAGTTAAGTTTGTTGGTGGAAAGATCATGGTCTGGGGTACATTCAGTATTGGGGTGTGCAAAACATTTGCAAGGTGGAAGGCAATATTAATAGCTTAAAATATCAAGAAGTATTAGCTACCTCTTACATACCCAATCATAAAAGGGGTCAAATTCTGCTGCAGAATGGTGCTACATCCTATACATCCATCTCTACAACAAAGTTCCTCCTGGCAAAGAAGATCAAGGTGCTCAAGGACTGGCCAGCCCAGTCACCAGACATGAACATTATTGAGCATGTTTGGTGTAGGATGAAAGAGGAAGCTTGGAAGACAAAACCAAAGAATCTAGATGAACTCTGGGAGGCATGAAAGACTGAATTCTTTGCTATTCCTCATGACTTCATCAATAAATTGTATGAATCATTGTTGAACCGCATGGATGCCGTCCTTCAAGCTCATGGAAGTCACACAAAATATTAAATATGGCTCTAATAGCCCCACAACTTCATTCACCAATGTTATGCAACATATCTTTGTATTAGAAGTTAATTATTTGTTTGAATTTCACATTAAGTTCTGTGGGCGACAAAACTTTTGTCTTGCCAAAATCTGACCTTTCAGTGTTCATTAAATGATCAATATTTCAGCTTTGCAGCAACTTCATTTCATAACCTAAACCAATTTTGGGAGGGTTTCAGCTTTCAAAAGTGTAATTTATAAAACCAATGGATGAATTTAAAGTCATGTTATAAGCTTTTATTTACATAACATGGATAAGTGAAAGAACTTCTCTCAGGGAGTGTAGTTCTCCATGTATTATAATTTACCCCATAGTCCTCCATATATTATAATTCAACCCATAGTTCTCCATATATTATAATGCAGCCCCCATAGTCCTTCATATTTTATAATGCCCCCCATAATCCTTCATTTTGTATTATGCAGCACGCATACCATTTAATGCACACTCATATTCCTTCATCTATTATAATTCAGCCCCATAGTCCTGAATGTATTATAATGCAGCACCATAGTCCTCGATGTTTTATAAAGCAGCCCCATAGACCTTAATATTATAGTATGTAGCCCCTTACCACTTAATTCACTCCATAGGCCTCCATGTTTTATAATGCAGCCCCATAGTCCTTCATATTACATTATGCAGCCCCCATACCATTCAATGCACCCCATAGGCCTCCATGCATTATAATACACTCTCATAGTCCATGTATCAGGTGTCCTTCATATTATATTATGCAGCTCCAATACCATTTAATGCACCCCATAGGCCTCCAAATATAAGGTGTCCTTCATACAGTATTATGCAGCCCCAATACCGTTTAATACACTCCCCTAGGCCTCTGGCCACCGTGCATTTACTGATTAAAAAAAAAAAAATAACTAGTTGTCACCTCTCCTCGTTCCCCTACTGCTTCGGTCAGAGCATCCTCCTTCTCTGCGCTCTGCAGTCTCAGCACAGCAGTCGAGCAGTAGTGATGTCATCACACTCGGCTGCACTGAGATGTTGAGTCCAGGCACAGGTGGAGAATGATCAAGGATGGAGGGAAGCGCTTCCCTCCATCATTCATCGTTATTTTGTGTGATGGCACCAGGCCCCTTTGACTCACAGGCCCCATAGAGACCATGTAGCCTGCTGTTACAGCACAGCTCCCCTCTCACTGAGAGCAGCCAGTTGCTTCTCTGTAGGGTCAGCGCTAGGCCTCTAACCCTGCCGAGCCTGGTCGGAGTTGCCATCTTTGCAAGTGTGGTTGTTACACCCTGCAGGTCAGTGTTATCATTGCAACCTACTAGACCCTGTGTATCCCGATGGAGAATCTATTTAGATTCACTTCTTAGCAAGAGTCTATGATGATGGCCGCCTTGCACCAGAAAATTAACTGCTTCCAAGTCTGCGAAGTGAAGGACTTCAGGATTAGAATGGTGAGTATCTAATGGTGAATTTATCTAATCAATCTTGTGGCCCCTTATTGAGTGCCGATTGAATGAAAATGTTCCTTAAACCTCACGGAAAACAGTCTAATGGAGTTCCCTATATAGTAAAAAAAAGGTTCAGCAGTACTTTAAATAAAAGTTTGGTTTGGGACTCAGACTTGATCCCGGACCCCGAACCCCATGTGTCAATGGAGACCCAACTGTATGTGCTGTAAAATGTCTGTGAAATGGTTAATTAAGGGCAAGGGGTCTGCAAAGAGAAGCAAAATGAAAGCAATTGCCTGCAAACAAATGTGGATAGGGGATAGATAGAAAAAAAAGATGACACAGACTTCCACCTACTCTAAGTTTGATAACCAGCGCGGGAAAAGCAGACAACTGTTGGCTGCAACCCTTGTCTGGTTATCAGAAATAGAGGGGAGCACAAGCTGTATTTTTTTTAATTATTTAAATAAATAATTTTGAAAAAATTGTGGACTCTGCCTTATTGTTTGATAACCAAACAAGGTAAAGCAGACAGCTGAGCGCTGGTATTATCAGGGTGCGAGGGTCCATTGTTATTTGGCCCTTCTCAGCCTGAAAAGAGCAGCCACCACAGAAGTGGCACATCCATTAGATTTAAATTCTGGCGCTTTACTCTCTCTTCCTGATTGCCCTGGTGCGGTGGCAATCTGGGTAATACTTTTGGGGTTGATGTTAGCTGTGAATTGACAGCTGACATCAAGCCCCGGGGACAGTAACAGAGAGGGATCTATCTGACACCCCCATAACTAACCCGGCAAATATAGAGTTAAAAAACCATAAACACAGGAAAAAAAGTTTGTCTGAATAAACATACCCCCACACATCCCACGCAATTTTTTTTGTACATTATTTATTTAAATAATTTTTAAAAATAGCATGGGATCCCCTCTATTTTTAATAACCAGCCAAGGTAAAGCTGACAGCTGAGGTTCGCAGCCCACAGTTATCTCTTTTATTTGTGCTGGTTATCAAAATTAGGCGGGAGCCCACGTAATTTACTCTTTCTATCTTTATTGATCACAGCAGGAGACAGGCAACTTCCGCATATAATAAAGATAATAAAGCTTGTTGATTAGCTGAGCTATTTGAAGAGTAGAGATGATAAAAGATGCATGATTAGATTGATATATAAAGAATGAGCAAATAATATCCCATAATTAAATTGGTAACCAAGAGTTAGGGGCACTTTGCACACTGCGACATCGCAGGTGCGATGTCGGTGGGGTCAAATTGAAAATGACGCACTTCCGGCATCGCATGCGACATCGCAGTGTGTAAAGGCTGGATGATACGATTAACGACCGCAAAAGCGTCGTAATCGTATCATCGGTGCAGCGTCGGCGTAATCCATGATTACGCTGACGCGACGGTCCGATGTTGTTCCTCGCTCCTGCGGCAGCACACATCGCTGTGTGTGAAGTCGCAGGAGCGAGGAACGTCTCCTACCGGCCTCACTGCGGCTTCCGTAGGATATGCGGAAGGAAGGAGGTGGGCGGGATGTTTACATCCTGCTCATCTCCGCCCCTCCGCTCTTATTGGCCGGCTGCCGTGTGACGTCGCAGTGACGCCGCACGACCCGCCCCCTTAACAAGGAGGCGGGTCGCCGGCCACAGGGACGTCGCACGGCAGGTGAGTGTGTGTGTGAAGCTGGCGTAGCGATAACTTTCGCTACGCCAGCTATCACCACATATCGCTGCTGCGACGGGGGCGGGCACTATCGCACTCGGCATCGCAGCATCGGCCTGCGATGTCGTAGTGTGCAAAGTGCCCCTTAGGGTACCTTCACACTTTAGCGATGTAGCAGCGATCCGACCAGCGATCTGACCTGGTCAGGATCGCTGCTGCATCGCTACATGGTCGCTGGTGAGCTGTCAAACAGGCAGATCTCACCAGCGACCAGTGACCAGCCCCCAGCCAGCAGCGACGTGCAAGCGACGCTGCGCTTGCACGGAGCCGGCGTCTGGAAGCTGCGGACACTGGTAACTAAGGTAAACATCGGGTATGGTTACCCGATGTTTACATTAGTTACCAGTGCACACCGCTTAGCTGTGTGTGCAGGGAGCAGGGAGCCGCGCACACTGAGCGCTGGCTCCTTGCTCTCCTAGCTACAGTACACATCGGGTTAATTAACCCGATGTGTACAGCAGCTACATGTGCAGAGAGCCGGAGCCGGCAGCACAGGCAGCGTGAGAGCGGCTGGTAACTAAGGTAAATATCGGGTAACCACCTTGGTTACCCGATGTTTATCTTGGTTACAGCTTACCGCAGCTGCCAGACGCCGGCTCCTGCTCCCTGCTCGCTTCATTTATCGCTCTCTCGCTGTCACACACAGCGATCTGTGTGTCACAGTGGGAGAGCGCCTTTGAAGAAAACAAACCAGGGCTGTGTGTAACGAGCAGCGATCTCGCAGCAGGGGCCAAATCGCTGCTCAGTGTCACACACAGCGAGATCGCTAATGAGGTCACTGCTGTGTCACAAAAAGCGTGACTCAGCAGCGATCTCGGCAGCGAGCTCGCTGTGTGTGAAGCACCCCTTAAGGCCCTGTCAAACACAACGACATTGTTAACGACATTGTTACTGAGTCACCGTTTCTGTGATGTAGCAACGACCTTGCCAGTGACGTCATTATGTGTGACATCTACCAATGATCAGACCCCTGCTGTGAGATCGCTGCCCGTTCTTAAACATCCCAGTTCATTTTTTGATCATTGGTGTCCCACTGCGCCACATGCATCGTTGTGTTTGACGCCGTAGCAACGACGATCGACCTCGCTAATGGCGCTGAAGGCAGTGACATGGGCGTGTTTTTTGCGGTGTATTTTAACACCCCCCCCCTCAATTACGATTGGTGGTCACAACAGCGTTCCGATTGGGTACCTTGCTGAAGACGTTAGAGTGATTTCATTCTTTGTTTCATTCTTTGTTCCACGCGGTTTTCCGTAGAGTCTCTGTCTGTGTAGCTAGTGCATTGTTCTTTGTGGATCTTCCAACACCTTGTGATTAAAAAGGTAGGTATGCTTTGGGTTCTCAAATTGTTGTACATAGGGGCAGTATTATAGTAGTTAAATTCTTGTACATAGGGGGCAGTATTATAGTAGTTATATTTATTTATGTACATAGGGGGAAGTATTATAGCTGTTATATTCCAGTACATAGGAATATATTTTACATATATATATATATATATATTTTATATATATATATATATATACTAGAAGGTGGCCCGATTCTACGCATCGGGTATTCTAGAATTTACGTATTGTGTAGTTCATGTATGATTTTTGTTATATATATATAGATGTTGTTGTGTGTAGTTACCAAGTGTTTGTGTAGGGCGCTGTACATGTTCTGGGTGTTGTCTGGGTGTGGCGGAGGGTGAGAGCGGTGTTGTATGTGTGTTGCATGTGTTGCGTTGTTTGTGGAGCGCTGTGTGTCTGTAGCGTTGTGTGTGTGTGTGTTGCGTGGTTTGTGTGGGTGTGGTGTGTTTTGGGGGGAGGTATGTTTTGTGCAATGTGTGTGTTGTGCGGTATGTGCGTATATTTATGTATGCCGCGGTGTTTGTGTGTTGGGTGTTGTGTGTGTGCGGCGTTGTCTGTGTGTGTGGGTGTCTGTGTATGGCGGTGTTTGTGGTTCCCAGTGTGTGTGTGTGGTGTGTTGTGTGTGTGTGTTGGAGAGAGGTGTGCACCTCCCATCGTGCTCCATCCCCCATGCTGCGCACCCCCCATCGTGCCCCATCCCCCATGCTGCCCACCTCCCATCGTGCTCCATCCCCTATGCTGCGCATTCCCCATCGTGCTCCATCCCCGATGCTGCGCACCCCCCATCGTGCTCCATCCCCCATGCTGCGCACCCCCCATCGTGCCCCATCCCCCATGCTGCGCACCCCCCATCGTGCTCCATCCCCCATGCTGCCCACCTCCCATCGTGCTCCATCCCCTATGCTGCGCATTCCCCATCGTGCTCCATCCCCGATGCTGCGCACCCCCCATCGTGCTCCATCCCCCATGCTGCGCACTCCCTATCATGCTCCATCCCCCATGCTGCGCACTCCCCATCGTGCTCCATCCTCCATGCTGCGCACTCCCCATCATGCTCCATCCCCCATGCTGCGCACCCCCCATCGTGCTACATCCCCCATGCTGCGCACCCCATCGTGCTCCATCCCCCATGCTATAATAGTTCTCCTATTTTACTCAGAGAGGAGTATAATAGGAGGACTATAATAGGAGGAGTAGTCCTGGGGGAGAGGAGTATAATGCCGGCTCCCTGCACATGTGTACCGGGAGCCGGTGAACGCTGGTAACTATGATACACATCAGGTAACCAAGGGACCTTAGTTACCCGATGTGTATAATGGTTACCAGCGTTCACCAGCTCCGTCAAGATCCCAGCATCGCAAGGTTATCTCTGGCGCTGCTGGGATCGTGACGGAGCCGGTGTACACTGGTAACTATAATACACATCGGTTAACTAAGGGACCTTAGTTACCCGATGTGTATAATGGTTACCAGCGTTCACCGGCTCCGTCAAGATCCCAGCATCGCAAGGTTATGTCTGGCGCTGCTGGGATCGTGATGGAGCCGGTGTACACTGGTAACTATGATACACATCGGGTAACTAAGGGACCTTAGTTACCCGATGTGTATAATGGTTACCAGCGTTCACCGGCTCCGTCAAGATCCCAGCATCGCAAGGTTATGTCTGGCGCTGCTGGGATCGTGACGGAGCCAGTGTACACTGGTAACTATGATACACATCGGGTAATTAAGGGACCTTAGTTACCCGATGTGTATAATGGTAACCAGCGTTCACCGGCTCCGTCACGATCCCAGCAGTGCAAGGTTATGTCTGGCGATGCGTGCGGAGGGCCGGAGCGAGTGGCCAATCCATGCGGAGGGCGGGGCCAGGCCGAGGCGAGCGACCAATCCGTGGGGGGAGCGGAGCCGAGGCGAGGCGAGCGGCCAATCCGTGCGGGGGGCGGGGCCATGGCGAGTCCAGCGGCCAATCAGCTTTGTGTCACCGTAAGGACACAATTTTGGAGCAAGACAGACAGACAGACAGAATAAGGCAATTATATATATAGATATATATATATACTGTATTCGGCATTGTACTCATGCTGTGCTTTCCCAAGCCGCTGTACACAATTCTTGTGCCTGTGGCATTTTTATCTTACGTGGCACGCTCGTCAACGGCCTGGAACACAGTTTTCCATGACATTCAACATGTCCAGTTATAATAATCACGTTATTGTTGAAACTTCTCTCATCTCATTCTATTTTGCAGTTTGCACATCATGAACGATACGGAGCGTGCTGTTGTTGTTGCCGCATTGCTGGTTGAGGAAGCTCGGTGACAAGATGAGGCACGGATGCTAGAGAGGCGTTCCAAGCTAAAGCGTCGCATGTGGACCAGAGAGTGGCTGCAGAGGAGGTCCGAATTCTCCCACATGCAACTTATAAGAGAGCTGCAGGAGAAGGATCCTCATGATTTCCGCAACTATCTGCGGATGTCAGAGGAATCCTTCAAACTGTTGCTGGAAAGAGTTACGCCACTTATTCAACGGAAGGATACAGCGATGCATGCTGCCGTCCCGACAGATGAAAGATTGTCAGTCACACTGCGATTCCTGGCCACCGGACGGTCCCTGCAAGATTTTTGTGCAGCTGTTTCAAGGTCCCTGCTCAGTGTTATAATTCTGGAGACATGTAATGCAATTGTTCGCAGTCTACGTAGCGATAATCAGTTTCCCAAAATGGAGAAGGCATGGAAAAAAATTGCCTCAGATTTTGAGCAGCTTTGGCAGTTCCCTAACTGTGGTGGGGCTTTGGATGGGAAACATGTGCGGATCACGCAACCACGGAACAGCGGATCCTATTTCTACAATTATAAGGGCTATTTCAGCATCTTATGATGGCCCTTGTTAATGCCAACTACGAATTCATAAATGTTGATGTTGGCATGAATGGTAGGGTTTCTTATGGTGGGGTTTTAGAGCACACAATGTTTGTTGAGCATTTGCAGAACGGTGCCCTGCACTTGCTTCCCAACTCTGAGACCACAGGCAACCTTAATTTTGTTTTTGTCGGCGATGAAGCCTTCCCGCTTCATGCCAATCTTCTCAAACCCTTTCCACAAAAAACTCTTACGGAGGAAAGACGCATTTTCAATTACCGCTTGTCAAGGGCACGTCAGGTTGTAGAAAATGCCTTCGGGATCATGGCCAACCGCTTCAGAGTTTTCCACACTCCTATTAACTTGAAGCTTGAATCAATAGACACAGTTGTTTTGGCCTGTTGCATGCTGCACAACTTCCTTCGTCGGCGAGATGCAAATGCGTACAGTCCGCCTGGTTTCATGGACTCTGTAGAACCAACAAATGGGGAAGTGGTGCTCGGTGACTGGCGTGCAAATGATCCCGCAATTGCAGGCCTTCAACCGGTCATACACGGCAGAAACAATGCGAAGGCCTGCCGAGACAACTACTGCAGATATTTTAACAGTCCTGGTGCTGTTACTTGGCAGCATCAGATGTTATAGTGGTCTACTGAACGCTTTGCTGTTGTAAGGGCCCGTGCACGCTGCAGTCCGTTCTGCGAAAACGTGTTGCAGCCCCATTGCTTTCAATTGTGCAGCCCTTTGTGCTCTCTGTCTATATATATAATAATATATTTTTCTTTTAAGATTTTTTTTTTCTTTCTGAAGATTATACTGTTTTCATTTGTTCAATAAAATTTGATATATACTCTAATGGGTGATGACTTTTATTACAAGGACTGTCATTTGTATCAACAGCCATTTAGGTCCTCTGTACCGATACCCCATCGGGAATAATCCCATGTGCGCTCTATTCTCCTTCCTATAATAGATAATTAAATCAAAATGGTACCGCTGACAATTTATCATTATGTATTGTTTGTCATACTGCTACTTCAGTGGGAGTGGCTGGAGAGAGATGGTAAAGCACTCCCTCTCTCCTCTCCCCCTCGAGCGGGGCCCGGTGCCGGAGACTCAGGGCCCGGGCCCTCTTAGCGCATGGGTGACGCCCTGGCAAAACCAGGTAGTCATGGATAGGCCCCCGCATAACATCATCCCTCACCTAGGTAACACATAGCCGACCTGAAATCCTAGTCACCCCCCCTTAGGGAAAGATAGGCACACCAGTGGGCTGGAACAGGCGGTTGGACATGCCCACGCAGGGGTCTAGACAGCCCGGGGCGGGAAAACAGTCAGTCAAAGTTAAGCTTGAGTTCAGTTTGTAGTTCAAGTGGAGAGGAGTGTGGACTGGAGCTAGGTGTAGTTAATTAGTTAGGCCGCTGGTTTCGGTCCTGGCTTCAGGGTACTCGGACCCTGAAGCCAGGACCGAAACCAGTGGCCTAGCTAATTAACCGATTTAGGGCAGGATTATAGGTCCTGTCTCACCCAAAGTCCCTAAAAGAAGACAACAGCCCACCGATAGGGATAAGTCCACCTCCAGGGCCCATAGATGCCACGGGTCAGCGTCTGTGGGCATGGCTCCTTAGGCCACATCCAGCCGGGTGCGGACTCCTGAGTTCCAGACCAGGCAGTTCACCATACACAAAGGAAGTGCAGAGGGAAAAGACAGCGGCCACCAGCACCTTGGTTTACCAAAAGACTCATGTGATTCATTTACTGTGAGTAACCAAACTTCCCCCCGCACATCCGCGTGTGCCGGCCCTTGCCATCGCTATACCCTGCACAAAGACACTGGGCCCCGGGGCAACCATCCCTACCCACGGAGGGGTTAACATCCAGCTGCCACTACATCTCCCCCGGGTGCCCCACAATAGCAGCGGTGGTGTCCCACCTCTCCACACATCCTGGGTGGCGTCATGAACGTAATACGGCCTAGCCCGTACATCTACGTCTCCCTTTTTATTCAGCATGATCGCGAGACCCCCGGGTCCGGAGACCCTCGAGCCACCCCCAGAAGGTCCGGATCTAAACAGCGGCGGCTGCTGGCATGGGGGCGGCACACATGCATAGTCTGACATGAATGTGCGACCGCAGTAGTTATAACACTGGCAAAACAGCCCCATCACAGAAAAAAAAAACTATAGCTTTCAGAATACAGCAATGCAATTTTGTTTTTCCTGTTAAATCATATTTATGGTGTAAAGCAGAACAAAACACCTATACAAGTGTACAACTCCTGCTACAATGGGCTAATAAGACTGCACAGACAAAAACAAAGAACCATTGCATCCAAGTAAAGGCCCGTCCTAGTGAAATAAACACAGACACCATTTTGTTGGCAGATATCGGTCACAGCTTTACTGATATATTATTATTTTACAAACTTTTCCAAACTCATTAAAACTTGTAAAACATATTTTATAAACTTTTCCAAACTCTTTAGAACTTGTAAAACATAACTTGACTCCAGGTGAGAAGGGACACTCTACCACAGGACCAAGGACTTCCGCTCTCTCACCAGAATGCTGTTGACACATGCTGCTGTGACTTCACTGTACAAAAATTTAGAAACTGTTAACAAAAAGAAAAACAAGTAAAAACAAGCATCAACAATAGGGAGGGAGGGAGAGCTGCTGCCGGATCCTGGGATACCAGGGGAAGAGGCCGGACACCGCCCCAGACACCCATACAGTTAGGTCCAGAAATATTTGAACAGTGACACAATTTTTGCGAGTTGGGCTCTGCATGCCACCACATTGGATTTGAAATGAAACCTCTACAACAGAATTCAAGTGCAGATTGTAACGTTTAATTTGAAGGTTTGAACAAAAATATCTGATAGAAATTGTAGGAATTGTACACATTTCTTTACAAACACTCCACATTTTAGGAGATCAAAAGTAATTGGACAAATAAACCAAACCCAAACAAAATATTTTTATTTTCAATATTTTGTTGCGAATCCTTTGGAGGCAATCACTACCATAAGTCTGGAACCCATGGACATCACCAAACGCTGGGTTTCCTCCTTCTTAATGCTTTGCCAGGCCTTTACAGCCGCAGCCTTCAGGTCTTGCTTGTTTGTGGGTCTTTCCGTCTTAAGTCTGGATTTGAGCAAGTGAAATGCATGCTCAATTGGGTTAAGATCTGGTGATTGACTTGGCCATTGCAGAATGTTCCACTTTTTTGCACTCATGAACTCCTGGGTAGCTTTGGCTGTATGCTTGGGGTCATTGTCCATCTGTACTATGAAGCGCCGTCCGATCAACTTTGCTGCATTTGGCTGAATCTGGGCTGAAAGTATATCCCGGTACACTTCAGAATTCATCCGGCTACTCTTGTCTGCTGTTATGTCATCAATAAACACAAGTGACCCAGTGCCATTGAAAGCCATGCATGCCCATGCCATCACGTTGCCTCCACCATGTTTTACAGAGGATGTGGTGTGCCTTGGATCATGTGCCGTTCCCTTTCTTCTCCAAACTTTTTTCTTCCCATCATTCTGGTACAGGTTGATCTTTGTCTCATCTGTCCATAGAATACTTTTCCAGAACTGAGCTGGCTTCATGAGGTGTTTTTCAGCAAATTTAACTCTGGCCTGTCTATTTTTGGAATTGATGAATGCTTTGCATCTAGATGTGAACCCTTTGTATTTACTTTCATGGAGTCTTCTCTTTACTGTTGACTTAGAGACAGATACACCTACTTCACTGAGAGTGTTCTGGACTTCAGTTGATGTTGTGAACGGGTTCTTCTTCACCAAAGAAAGTATGCGGCGATCATCCACCACTGTTGTCATCTGTGGACGCCCAGGCCTTTTTGAGTTCCCAAGCTCACCAGTCAATTCCTTTTTTCTCAGAATGTACCCGACTGTTGATTTTGCTACTCCAAGCATGTCTGCTATCTCTCTGATGGATTTTTTCTTTTTTTACAGCCTCAGGATGTTCTGCTTCACCTCAATTGAGAGTTCCTTAGACCGCATGTTATCTGGTCACAGCAACAGCTTCCAAATGCAAAACCACACACCTCTAATCAACCCCAGACCTTTTAACTATTTCATTGATTACAGGTTAACGAGGGAGACGCCTTCAGAGTTAATTGCAGCCCTTAGAGTCCCTTGTCCAATTACTTTTGGTCCCTTGAAAAAGAGGAGGCTATGCATTACAGAGCTATGATTCCTAAACCCTTTCTCCGATTTGGATGTGAAAACTCTCATATTGCAGCTGGGAGTGTGCACTTTCAGCCCATATTATATATATAATTGTATTTCTGAACATGTTTTTGTAAACAGCTAAAATACCAAAACTTGTGTCACTATCCAAATATGTCTGGCCCTGACTGTATATAGGTAGCAATTGCACCCTATAGATGAATTGGGAAATCAGGAGGGGCCGGGACGGTGTCCCCTCCCAAACACAGGAAGAGCAGGGCCTGGACAGGAGAGGGGGCTGGACAACTACAGCATTAGAGGTTAACCCCTTGCTGCACAGTCTGGGGCAGTTTCATTATGCACTACACTGCCCACCAGGCAAAGCAATTGTGCTCCGTGGATGACTACATGAAAATCATATGCAGTGATGAGGCGCAAATCTGCATTGGGCAAAGTGATGATGCTGGAACTTTTATTTGGTGTCATAACAATGATATTTTTAAATATAACTGGCTGAAAAGAACATATACATTTCCACAGTCTTTAATTATATGGGACTGCATATCAATAACAATATCCATAACACATAAATCCAAGAACATAAATCCATACATTTAAAAAAACAACATGCACACACCAGCGCTCCAGGCTGACCGGAGACGCTATAGCAAGGGAGTGATACTTTAGGAACGCTGCCGTGCTGCGTTCAGATGGGACAGGATAGTTAGCATTCACACCGCTAACTTCGCGGACGCGAACGCTGCTGTGGCTCCGTTCAGGCGGGTTAGGTGCCATTCAGACCGCTAACTTTGCGGACGCCCGTACGACGTGACATCATGACGTTTCTCCCAGCGTCTTTGAATTCTGGTGGGCAGCGTTCATATGGTGTCCTGCTCACAGGCGGGAACATTGCGGCCAGGAGACGCTGTTCACCCTGGGGGCATGCTGAGGTCCAGTATCTCATCCGCATGATGGACAGAAAAGATTACTTTTGTAATGCACATCATGACCATCCCATACTGCACAAACAGGCAGTGTTGGGGAGGATTAGCCAAGGCCTAGCCAGAAGATTTCTGGTGGAGCGCTCCACTACCCATATTCAGAAGAAGCTGGCGGACCTCCGCTATAGGTCCAGTGAGCTCGTCGCCAGCATCCAAGCACAGATTCAGAGGCATCGTGGTGAGTGCTGTTGAGCGGCTCTGGCAAGGTTCTGATTTGTTAACCCCTGAACGACCCATGGCTTACTGAGTATGTCATGGATCGTGTGTGGTTAATCGCCACCTCCTGCCGTGAGCATGACGTGGCGATCCGTACAGATATATAAGCTTATTTCAACACTTGAAATGTGAAGACGCGGGTGGAATTGGGTTCCACTCACGACTATTAACCCCTTTATATTTTATTCTGACAAAATCTGGCAGCAAGAGCTATATGCGCATCGCCATTAGGATAACTTCCCCCGACCCCATCCGAGGTCACGTCACCCCTTAGATACAAGTAAACAATACATGTTTGGTGTCTCCGAACTCACACCGACCTGGGGCATCACACCGATACATCCGTTTTACCATATAGTGAATATAATATCCCAAAAAACTATTGTAGGATCACACTTTTTTTGCAGCTTTTCGACACAAGGTATTTGTTTTGGACATTTTCCAGTACACTATATGGTAAAACTTATGGTTTCATTTAAAAGTACAACTACTGCTGCAAAAACATATGGGAAGATTAACTAAAAATAACAAAGTTATGGCTCTTGAAAAAATGAGAGGGAAAAAACAAACAAAAAAAAATGGAAAACAAAGAACGCCCGGGTGCTGAACGGTTTAAAGGGGACCTGTCACCCCCCCCCCACCCATGTATTAGAATCTAAGTGCAGCAATGAATGCAGCATGTCTGCTGCTTTCAGGCAAGGGGTCCCCATGTACCCCATGTATGACCTTTCTGCAGCCTTCGACACTGTTGACCACCATCTCCTTCTCTCTTTGCTCCATTCTATCGGCCTAAAGGACACTGTTCTTTCCTGGTTCTCTTCCTATCTTTCTGGCCGCTCGTTCAGTGTATCATTTGCTGGCTCCACATCTTCTCCTCTCCCTCTCACTGTTGGGGTCCCTCAAGGTTCAGTCCTTGGCCCTCTTCTGTTCTCCCTCTACACTGCCCCAATTGGACAGACCATCAGCAGATTTGGCTTTCAGTACCATCTTTATGCTGATGACACACAGCTATACACCTCATCCCCTGAGCTCACTCCCGCTGTACTACAGAACAAAAGTGACTGCCTGACTGCAGTTTGCAACACCATGTCTGCTCTCTATCTGAAACTTAACCTTTCCAAAACTGAACTTCTGCTTTTCCCTCCATCCCCCAACCTTCCTAAACCTGACATCTCCCTCTCTGTGTGTGGCACAACGATAAGTCCTAGGCCGCAAGCTCGCTGTCTGGGTGTTATACTTGACACTGATCTCTCCTTCACCTCCCACATAAAATCTCTTGCCCGCACCTGCCGCTTGCACCTCAAGAACATCGCTAGAATCCGCCCCTTTCTCACAATGGAAACGACAAAAACCCTCACCGTGGCCCTGATCCACTCTCGCCTTGACTACTGTAACTCTCTATTAAATGGTCTCCCCCTAACTAGACTCTCCCCTCTACAGTCCATCCTTAATGCAGCAGCCAGGGTCACCTATCTGGTCAACCGCTACTCGGATGCTTCTGCTCTGTGCCAGTCATTGCACTGGCTGCCCATATATCACAGGATCCAATTCAAACTGCTTGTTCTCACCCACAAAGCTCTCCACAGTGCAGCACCCCCCTACATCTCCACCCTCCTCTCTGTCTATCATCCCACCCGTTCTCTACGCTCTGCAAATGACTTTCGACTAACATCCTCACTAATTCGAACCTCCCACTCCCGAATCCAAGACTTCTTCCGAGCTGCACCAAACCTCTGGAACGCTCTACCCCAAGAAGTTAGGACAAATCACAACTTACTCAGCTTCAGACGCTCCCTAAAAACGCATCTTTTTAGGGTGGCCTATCACACTCCCTAGCTAAACTAATTTCACCTAATCCCTCTACAACTTCCCAGAACATAACCCCACGTCAAACTCCATGGCACCCAAATGCATCTCAAGGCTCTGGCCAACTGGTCCAGGAAGCCATCATCTATCCCCCATGAGCTGGCTGGATTGTCATTTTAAATAAACACTTGTACCTTGCCCCTCCCCCCATCTCATTGTAGATTGTAAGCTCTCACGAGCAGGGTTGACATTTTTCCTTTTAAATATTGTATCCTCTATAATTGTTACTTGTTTGTATATGTTTATGTATATGATATGTATATGTTCCTCCTGAATTGTAAAGCGCTGCGGAATATGTTGGCGCTATAGAAATAAAGATTATTATTATTATCTGTGTGGCTGGTACCCCAAGAGAAAAGGTTTGGAAAACATATATGAATAAGCCATGGAAGCTTGGAGTTACCCGCTCAATAGAACTTTTCTCCTATATCTAGGACCACCTCCAGCTGCTCCACTATCTCAAGCTGCTCCACCATCTCCCCTTGCTCCACCACCTCCAGCTGCTCCACCATCTCCAGCTGCTCCACCACCTCCAGCTGCTCCACCACCTCCAGCTGCTCCACCATCTCCAGCTGCTCCACCACCTCCAGCTGCGACCCCATCTCCAGCCGCGACCCCATGTCCACCTTCTACCCTGTCTCCACCTTCTACCCTGTCTCCAGATGTGGGCTTCTCACCGACATCACTTCGTGACATTGGTGCAGGCTCCCCTTTTTGTAATTGAAGCACATAATATGGGGTCACTACAAGTTGTAAAGGATACATGGGTGTTAAAATGATGGAAGGCTGTCATGTAATATTAATTTATGTGTGTTCCCTAGCCAGTGGTGCCACAGGATCCGGGTGGGTCATCAGCTCCTCATCACCATCCGAAGAAGAAGCTGAGGAACCCCAAAACCGTAAGTGGTAACCATTAGAGATGAGCGATGTTCGAGGTTCGCCAATTTCATGTTCGAGTGATTTTGGGGGGGGTGTTCGAGTCGTTCGACGAACTCGAACGATTTGCTAAAAGTTTGGCAGTTCAAGTTACATTCGAGAACGGTTTGAGCACCAAAAGCGTGGCTTTTCACAGTAAGTATGTGCACACCTTTCGTATCTGCATGCGGCCTGCGTCCCCAGCACAATCCCTCTCTCTTTCTTACTCACTGATCATGGGCGTCTCGCTGCACGACTGTCACAAATCTCCGGCATTTCCTCTTTTGAAAATGGCTGTCGCTTCATTATTTGATTAGTTATTCCGTGCTTCCCCCCCACTGGCGCCCATGATTGGTTGCAGTCAGATACCTCCCACTGTGAGTGACAGCTGTCTCACTTCAACTAATCAGAGCCGCCGGCGGGTGGCTCTATATCGTGCAGTTAAATAAATAAATTAAAAAAAAAAATGCGGTTCCCCCCATATATGATACCAGCCAGGATAAAGCCACACGGCTGGAGGCTGGTATTGTCAGGATGGAGAGCACCACATTAAGGGGAGCCCACCACCCTAACAATATCAGCAGGCAGCCGCCCAGAATTGCCGCATCCATTACATGCGGACTCTACCCAGCTCATCCCGAATTGCCCTGGTGTGGTGGCAATTGGGGTAATAAGGAGTTAATCATGCCAGGCGTCTGCCCAAGACACCTTCCATGATTAAACTGTAAGTGAAAGTAAAGAAACACACAGCGAAAAATCCTTTATTTGGAATAAAGACAAAAAAACACCTCATTTACCTTTTTTCATTAATCCCCAAACAACAATCCAGGTCCGAAGTAATCCACACGACACGGTCAGCTCTGCTACATGAAGATGACAGGGAGCGATCTGTGTCCTCTCCACATAGCACCTGAAGTGAGCCGCGCTGTCACCAGACTTGACTCTGCAATGTAGACGCCAAAATTAGAGTTGAGCGCGGTTCGTGGTTCGTGGTTCTCCAGTTCGCGGTTCGAGTGATTTTGGGGGCTGTTCTAGATCGAACTAGAACTCGAGCTTTCTGCTAAAGCTCGATAGTTCTAGTTACGTTCGAGAACGGTTCTAGCAGCAAAAAGCCAAGCTAATTACTAGCTGGCTTTCCGCTGTAATAGTGTAAGTCACTCTATGAAATTTCACTGTATAGTGTGCGGGAACAGCGCATTCAGATCACTGCTGCTGGGATAATGGCGATCGCCATTTTTTTTTCCCCTTGTCTTCCTTCCCTAAGCGCGTGCGTGTAGTGGTGCGGGCAAGCATGTCAGCCAATCCCAGACACACACACAGCTAAGTGGACTTTTAGCCAGAGAAGCAACGGCATGTGTGATAGGATGTCCATGTCACATGTCCCTGCATTATAAATACGGGCATCTGACCGTCCGGATGCCATTATCTCTTCTGCGTCTGGGTGTCAGTCACCGCTGGCGTAGCTCCTGTCTCCGATACTGCTGTGTACGCTCTACACACAGCGCTATACAGAATAGGGATAGAAGTTTCTATTAGAGCTTGTAAGGGCTAATAATAGCAGGCTCAGAGCCATAGGTGACAGTCAGGTCCGTGGAAACAGATTTTAACAGCTACAGAAGATAGCAGCGTCTATGTAGCTAAGGTCAGGGGCTTTCTCACTGCATTTCCCCATTAGGAGGGATAGAAAGTGAGACTTCCATTCCTGTACACTGACCCACAACCCTGCCACTGTACCCTCCTGCCCTTTGCACACTCAAACTCATTGTTACTAAGCCATTATACTAGCAAACACTGAGTAAACTTAGTGGCATCCTAAAAGTGGCTGTTGGACATCCATTAGTGTCCCACTAGTGCAAATCTATTTGCAGCACCTCTGCATTGCACACTTAAACTCATTGTTACTAAGCCATTATACTAGTATGATACCCTCCTGCTCTGTTTTTAATAAGCTATAATAATAATAGCAAAAAATGCTGCCAGTTAGCGGCATCCAAAAAGTGGCTGTTGTACTCCATTTGTGCCCCACTGGTGCCAAGCTATTTCTAGCACCTCTGCATGACACCCTACTGCTCTGTTTTTAATAAGCTATAATAATAGCAAAAAATGCTGCCAGTTAGTGGCATCCAAAATGTGGCTGTTGTACTCCATTTTTGCCCCACTGGTGCCAAGCTATTTCTAGCACCTCTGCATGACACCCTCCTGCTCTGTTTTTAATAAGCTGTAATAATAGCAAAAAATGCTGCCAGTTAGTGGCATCCAAAAAGTGGCTGTTGTACTCCATTTGTGCCCCACTGGTGCCAAGCTATTTCTAGCACCTCTGCATGACACCCTCCTGCTCTGTTTTTAATAAGCTATAATAATAGCAAAAAATGCTTCCAGTTAGTGGCATCCAAAAAGTGGCTGTTGTACTCCATTTGTGCCCCACTGGTGCCAAGCTATTTCTAGCACCTCTGCATGACACCCTCCTGCTCTGTTTTTAATAAGCTATAATAATAGCAAAAAATGCTTCCAGTTAGTGGCATCCAAAAAGTGTCTGTTGTGCTCCATTTGTGCCCCACTGGTGCCAAGCTATTTCTAGCACCTCTGCATTATACCCTCATGCCATTTTGCAACAATATTTTTATAGCAAACTCAGGGAATTCCTTGCTGCATTTCATCATTCGGAGGGATAGAAAGTGAGGCTTCCTTTACTGTCCTGGTACACACAGAACACGGCCACTGTACCCACCTGCCCACTTTTGCCACGCTATTTAATTTGCCCAAAGAGCTGACACTTTTTCTGCCATCCTAAAATTGTCTGGAATACTAAGTTAGTGTTCCTTTGCTGCCAAGCAAGGTACAACATAGGTGCATTC
The DNA here is from genome assembly GCF_048569485.1 of Anomaloglossus baeobatrachus. Classification (NCBI taxonomy): domain Eukaryota; kingdom Metazoa; phylum Chordata; class Amphibia; order Anura; family Aromobatidae; genus Anomaloglossus; species Anomaloglossus baeobatrachus. The sequence continues at coordinate 291,996,685 of NC_134356.1, read as the reverse complement.
TACAGTCCTTTCCATTTCTGGAACGCAATTATTAACTGCAGGTAGTCCAGCCAATCTGTTACAAAGGAGCAGGCGTGGATATAATGTAGCCTGCATCCAATGATGGTTCTCTCGATGTCTGACAGCTCAACAATACCATCTGTTTCCAAAACAAGTGACGACTGGCCAATCACACTCCTGCTTACGGGTAAAGGGGTGGAAGTTCATCATGAAAAAGCATGTGTGACTGCTGTCCCCACAGTCACAGAAGATGAAGAGCACGCAGATGCACTTGATGGGGCAGGAGGTAGTTGCACAGACCCGATAGACCGCATTGTATCACAGTGAAATTCCCTTTGCGACTTATGCTTCATTTTAAGTCTTGTATTTGGTGGGATCCACAGTATGCAGCAAAACCACGCAACATGAAAAGCACTGTTTGCCGTTGGGTTCATAAATGATTCTTTCACTTTCCCAAAACAAACAATAAGAACCATGCATTAAATTGAAATAATAGAACAATCTATTCAGTTGCCTGTAATTGTGTGTTTGTGTGTGTGTGTGTGTGTGTGTGTGCGTGTGTGTGTGTGTGTGAAGACAACTTACTAGTGGCACATCACAAGAGCTTCCCAGTTATCTACCTAAACATAGACGAAACACATCACCCACCCTGAGTACCCTTGTTAGCTGAAGACTCACAGATAAGGCAGATGATAACAGTGTGAATGCAAACCACACAGCTCTGCAACACAGTCATGTAAATCTGGAAAAGCAACATTCAATGCAAACATGTGTCACTGTCCCTCTATGATTTAAACTCTACGTGACAATTTGACAGTGCAGAGGCAGCAAGTGTGATTGTCTATATAGTCGTCTTACCCAGAACAGGTATGTGTTTTCATAATAAAACAAAGTGTTGCGTGCACGCATTACTGTCTGGGCACAGCCTACCGTACTCGGGTAATGTGATGTCCAGTTGCCATAAATACAGACTTTACGCTCCTATCATGGTTAACAGTATAGACAGCACCAGAAGAATGTTGGTCTGTGGCACAGGATGCTGCTCACTGGCGTTACGGTACTCCTCACCAAACTCCAAAATGACTCCCCTCACAATTGAACGAAGTGTTTCCGCTGTTGCTCCTTCCTGTGTGCCGATTTACCCCAGCCGCAGTCTAACTCCAGTGTTTTGCCAACTAAGTATGCTCTGCCTGACTGTGTCATTCCTGAGGCAAAGTCTTAATTTTGGGCTACAGCGCATACTCATTTGGACTGTGCCTGAGTCATTTTGCGACCTGCGGCTCAACAGACTTACACAGGGCCCTGGGGCTTAACTCACTCTCGGGAGGCCACTAAAACTAACTGCACCCAACATCAGCCCCAGGTGTCCCCTTACACTGCAGTGGTAGTCCCCACTGACCGCAATACCAAGAGTGGCGTCACGAAAATACATATAAAGAAGCAACCTAAGTGTGACCAGACTCTTCCTCCACGTGGAGTCCCTGAAGGTAATGCACCAACACAACACCTGTGGGGCTTCACACTGACTGAGAAAAGCCTCCTTGCACAGGTACTTGCACTCTATGCTGGGTCTAAGTCCTGTGTCCTAGACAGCATGCTGAAGCGGATAGTCTTTTTCAGAAACTGTATTTCATGCTACTGAGCATGCTCAGGCACTTACTGCATCAGAGGCTAGGTTGGATAATGAACTCTTTGGCCCTGCCCCTCATGTGGGGGGCCCATATAGACCACAGGGCATCAGGTGTCCTGACAATTTGGCAAGGCCACTCCCAACAGGCTTGCAGAGGGCCGCCCCTATGACTTGTCACCTCATTGTTGTTGGTGAGACGATGACTGTTGAGGTGTTTTGGTTGTGGCAGCCATGAGGTCATCATTCAAGTGTCAGTTCAAAATAGGACGCTAGGTATGCAACTCATGACGTGTCACTCTGCTTTTGTCTCCAGAAGGTGCATTGTGGTCCACCCTGGTTTCGGGCGGACCCAGGTTATAAAAGGGGCTGGAGCCAAGAAGAAGGTGCCCAGTCTTCTATTATGCTCCGAAAGAGCACACCTCCATGTGTTGAGCCCATTGTGGCTTTAGGCAAGAGATAGCCAGGGATAGGTCATCGATGCAGGCCACCACCACAGTTGGTAATGCAGAACATTTAAGAACAGCTCCTGTCCTACCAGTCCTGCTAGTGCAGCCCAGTGGCATAAACAGGCCTGCTGCTGCTGATGCACCTGCTGTCCACAGGTGTGTCCCCTATGCACACGGACAGCGTAACCAATGGCCCCTGTGTTGTTAACAGGGAGATCCGGGGCTGGGTGGTCGTGTGGACCCTGTCACGCTAACAGGGCTCCCAGTCTCCAGATCTGAGTGGCGTCTAACTCGGTTCAGGCTACTATTTGTTTGAGAATCAACCTGCTCTGTATCCTCCACCTAACCTTCCAGTTGCCAACCTCTCTTTTTCCATCTGTGAGCACGGTGGACACCGAATGGTGACTGGGATATCTACCTTTCTCTTTCTTTTTTTCTTAATATTTTTTATATAGCGGTAACATAGTATATACCACCTTATCCAAATCTGCCAGTCCCACCATACCAAATGTTGTTTCTTCAGCAAATGTTAATGTTGCTTAACCACCAAACCCACAGACACAAACTTTTTTACCCTTTCCAACACACCTGTTCCCCTTTACACCAGCATCTGTCCTTTTTCAACTCAGTTTGTATATGACCAAAAATGCAACTCTGCAGAGACACCGCACTCAATGCCATCTCAGCACAGCAGCCAGCCCTTGGTCCCTCAGATGTGGACAAGTAAGACCATTTCCTCCTATCGATGAAAAAGCGTTGAGATTCACTCTGTGCACCACCTGTGTTTAGTGGAAAAGCAGATGTAAGATTGCGTAACATCTTCTGCTGATACTCCGGCATACGTGCGTCCCTTTCTATGGCAGGAGTTATTTCTCAAAATTTTGTGTTGTACCGGGTATCTAACAGTGTGGCAACCCAGATACAAAGAATTAGCCATAATGTATATGTCAAACCTAGGGGAGCCACTCAGTGGTGCTCCCTAGGGTAAGAGTCTACTCCATGAGGTATGTACAACTGGAGAAGAAGGGAAATGAGTAGAGATGAGCGAACCGGTCGAACGTTCGACGAACCGAACTCGAACCAATAGGCTATAATGGGAGTCAATCACAAACACATAAAAATGCATTATAAATGTACACAAACAGTTAATAAACATTGCCATAACACTTACCGGTCCTCGCGATCCCTTCTGCACTCTGTCTCCTGCCGCTATTCCATCCGATGATCGCTGAATCCTCCCGGTAACGGCACTGCCAGCAGAGATGCAGGACCTATCGTGATGTCAAAATAGCCATGTGACCAGTCACGTGGCTATTATCTCATTGGCTATAGACTGGTCACATGACTATGACGCGTCATGTAGGACCTGCGAGTGCATCTCTCCGGTACACGGTGCACATATGTGTATCGCCGTGTACCGGCGACATGCTCTAGCACACGGTCGACTCCCCGTTCCGTTAGGGACCGGCTGACACAGCCGGTCATTAACGGAGATCACCGTTGCCATAGCAACGCAGTTAGCGGTGACGTCACCGCTAACCGCGGCTCCGAGAGCACCGTTGCTATGGTAACGTGTCTGTCAGCGTTACCGCTGTTACCGCTGACAGCCAGCACTGATCACTCACGGAGTGAAGGCTGCACGCTGCTTCCCGATTGTAGTGAGGATTGTAGTGAGGATGAGGTTCCCCAGCCCCAAGTGATGAGCTGGTGAACCTCATCCTCACTATAATCGTCACTACTACTATACTAGTGAGGATTGTAGTGAGGATGAGGTTCCCCAGCCCCAAGTGATGAGCTGGGGAACCTCATCCTCACTACAATCGTCACTACTACTACACTAGAAAGAAAGAAGACAGAAGAGCAGGATCGTGGAGGGCTGACAGGGGGTAATAAAGATGGAGTCTCTAATGTGTCTGTGTATTTATTTCTATTAAAGTATTTTTTCTCTGTGTTGTGTTTTTTTTAACCCATTATTGGAGATTCTTAATGGCCGGGTCAAAGGTGCCTGACATTAAGAATCTCTGGCTTAATACTGGCTAGTAAAACAAAGCCAGTATTAACTCATGATTACCCAACAAGCCACCCGGCTCCAGGGCTGTTGGAAGAGTTGGATACAGCGCCAGATGATGGCGCTTCTATGAGAGCGCCATTTTCTGGGACGGCTGCGGACTGAAATCCGCAGCAGAGGCGCCCAGAAACCTCGGGCTAACCTGTGCTGCGGATTCCAATCCCCAGCTGCCTAGTTGTACCCGGCTGGACACAAAAATGGGGCAAAGCACGTCATTTGTTTTTTAATTATTTCATGAAATAAGTGAAATAATTAAAAAAAAACGGGCTTCCCTATATTTTTGGTTCCCAGCCGGGTACAAATAGGCAACTGGGGGTTGGAGGCAGCCCGTGGCTGCCTGCTGTACCTGGCTAGCATACAAAAATATGGCGAAGCCCATGTCATTTTTTTGGTGGGCAAAAAAATTCTGCAAACAGTCCTGGATGGAGTATGCTGAGCCTTGTAGTTCTGCAGCTGCTGTCTGCTCTTCTCCATACAGACAGACAGCAGCTGCAGAACTACAAGGCTCAGCATACTCCATCCAGGACTATATGCAGAAGTTTTTTGCCCCCTGAAAAAATTATGTGGGCTTCGCCATATTTTTGTATGCTAGCCAGGTACAGCAGGCAGGTACGGCTGCCCTCAACCCCCAGTTGCCTATTTGTACCCGGCTGGGAACCAAAAATAAAGGGAAGCCCTTTTTTTATTATTTCATGAATTTCATGAAATAATTAGAAAACAAATGACGTAGACTTCGCCCCATTATTGTGTCCAGCCAGGTACAACTAGGCAGCTGGGGATTGGAATCCGCAGCACAGGTTGGCCTGAGCTTTCTGGGCCCCACTGCTGCGAATTGCAGTCTGCAGACGCCTCAGAAAATGGCATTTTCATAGAAGTGCCATCTTCTGGCGCTGTATCTAACTCTTCCAGCACCTGCCTGCTATGTCTGGCTAGCATACAAAAATATGGCGAAGCTCACGTCCTTTTTTTGTAGTTTTTTGGCAAAAAAAATAAAAAATGCTTCCCTGGATTTTCCATTGCCAGTGAAGGTAACACCAAGCAGTGGGGGTTAGCAGCCAGTAGCTGCTTGGATTACCCTTAGCTAGCAATACAAAAAATGCAGCGGGAGCCCATATATATTTTTTTTAATTATTTATTTAAATAACTAAAAATAAAATGGGCTTCCCTGTATTTTGATTGCTGGACATCACAGTGCTGTAAAAATAAATCTTTAAAAAAATGACGTAGCGCTCCGCGGTATTTTTGATTCTCAGCGCAGATAAAGCAGACAGCTATGGGTTGCCAACCCCATCTGCCTGCCGTTACCTTGGTTGGCAATCAAAATACAGGGAAGCCCATTAATTTTTTCTATTTAAAAAATAGTTAAAAAAAAAATGACGTTGGGTCCCCCCATTTTTGATAGCCAGCTAGGGTAAAGCAGACGTCTGTAGCCTGAAAACCACAGCTGGCAGCTTTACCGTGGTTGGGGATCCAATGTGGAGGTCCCCTCAGGCTCATTTTTATAATTATTTTATAAATATTAATAATTACACAATAAAAGTAGGGTCCCTCCCAAATTGGATCACCAGCCAAGGTAAAGCGGACAGCTGTGGTCTGGTATTCTCAGGGTTAGAAGGTCCATAGTTATTGGGCCTTCACAGCCTAAAAATAGCAGGCCGCAGGCACCCCAGACGTGGCACATCCGCTAGATGCGCCAATCCTGGCGCTTCACCCCAGCTCATCCCGTGTCCTGGTGCAGTGGCAAACGGGGTAATAAATCGGGTTGATACTAGCTGTAAAGTAACCTGAGATCAAGCCCAGCAGTTTGTGATGTCATGGCGTCTATTAGATACTCAACATCATAAACTGTCAGCACTAACAAAAAAAAAAAATCGACAAAAGAAATTTATTTGAAAAAACAGTCCCCAAAACATTTCCTCTTTCACCAATTTATTGTAAGAAAAAAAATAAAGGGGTCCCACGACGACTCTGGACCGTCTAGAATATGGGGGGGAGACACTCAGGGAACGTATCCCCCATTTTCTAGGAGTGCGGACCCTTCATGTGAGGAGTGTGGGTGCAATGAATCTGCACTCACTCTTCTCGGGTCCACAGCAGCAGAGCCCATGTCGTAATGGTTGCTACCAAAGCTGCAATGCCCTGCTCATGAGGTAAGGGCATGCCTAATCAGGAGAACTACTGTAGAGGAAGCTCTGCTCACTGGTATATAGGTGCTCAGAGGTAATAATAGATAAAATTAGTTAGTAACCTCGGCACTCTAAATCTCCCAGACTAAGTCAGTAAGTCACAACGGATAGTAATGCAAAATCACTCTTTATTGGTGCGTATTAAGAAAAATTTTTTTTCCATAAGCATATATGTTTTTGTCCAAAACAAGTTACAAATGACGTTTTGGCCTGAGCCCTCGTCAGAATGGACTTATCTGCATGTAATCATGAAAATGACAATAATCAGTATCACATAAGAGTGAGAGAACAATAACATAAACTCGAACAATGTAGAGGTACAATTGGGATGCAGCAAAAAAATTGCAACACAGCAAGAAATGAAACACATGATACAAATGTCATAATACAGTACAAGGACAATATAGTAATGACAAATATGGGGTCAGAGTAGGCTTAGACAGCTCTGGTACGAAAGAGATGTCAATCATAAAGTAACATGTGCAGTAGGTGTAGAGCTACAGTATGCATGGCAGAGCTAATGGGTAGACCGACCATAGAAAAAGAACGGAGAAAAAGTGGAGAAAAAGTGGAGAAAAAAATGGAGAAGAAGTGGGGAAAAAGTGGAGAAAAAGTGGAGAAAAAATGGAGAAAAAGTGGAGAAAAAAATGGAGAAAAAGTGGAGAAAAAGTAGAGAAAAAGTGGAGAAAAAGTGGAGAAAAAAATGGAGAAAAAGTGGAGAAAAAGTGGAGAAAAAGTGGAGAAAAAGTGGAGAAAAAGTGGAGAATAAGTGGAGAATAAGTGGAGAAAAAGTGGAGAAAAAGTGGAGAAAAAGTGGAGAAAAAAATGGAGAAAAAGTGGAGAAAAAGTGGAGAAAAAGTGGAGAAAAAAATGGAGAAAAAGTGGAGAAAAAGTGGAGAAAAAGTGGAGAAAAAGTGGAAAAAAAATGGAGAAAAAGTGGAGCACCCTTTGGTGCCTTTCATGTGGCACTAAGGGGTGCTTAGCTTTGTATTTAGCCAAAAAAATGAAAAAAAAATGACGTAGGGTTCCCCCTAGTTTTGTAGCCAGCTAGGGTAAAGCAGACAGCTGCAGCCTGCAGACCACAGCTGGCAACCTCACCTTGGCTGGTAATCCAAAACTGAGGGCACCCCACGCTGTTATTTTATATTAAATAAATAATTAAAAAAAAAAACACGTAGGGGTCCCCCAAAATTGGATTACCAGCCAAGGTAAAGCAGACAGCTGGGGCCTGATATTCTCAGACTGAGTTCAATGACCGGCGCCTTCACACCAAGTATCGCGAGAGGCCCGTGACGTCACCGCTAGTCAGTCTTGGGTCGGAAGCGAGAGAAGGTGATGTGACAAGCGGCGGCCATGGAGGACAGTGACAGCGCTGAGGTCGGGATGGCGGGACTTCATCACCGCAGGTAAGCCGAGCGGGACCATGTGTGTGTGTGTGTGTGTGTGTGTGTGTGTATGTATGTGTACATGCCGCGGGCAGGAGGGGGCGGAGTGAGCTGAGCGGGGAAGTGTGGGCTTCCTGCACGTTACTAGGATAAACATCGGGTTACTAACCAAAGGGCTTTGGTTGGATACCCGATGTTTATCTTGGTTACCAGCTTCTGGCAAGCTGCCAGCGATGGCTCCTGCACACTGTAGCTGTAAAAAGCCCTGCTTTTTGCTGCTAGAACCGTTCTCGAACGTATCTAGAACTATCGAGCTTTTGCAAAAAGCTCGAGTTCTAGTTCGATCTCGAACAGCCCCCAAAATCACTCGAGCCTAGAACTGGAGAACCTCGAACCGCGAACCGCGCTCAACTCTAGAAATGAGGCGACACTTGAGTTTAGAAAAATACATTTTATTACTTAAAATCAAGTATTTATATAGTAATACAAAAGCAAGTCATGGAAAACATCTAAAGGTTATGTGAGAATACAAGAATGGTCATGTGGGAGCGATTACTTGTCTCACAAAGCCAGCCAAAGATTGTAAAGGGGTAAAAATGTAATATGCCACCATATTCATAATAGATGTAGTAGTAAAAAATTGCAGTGGAGTGACAACCCACATGGAAGGGGGGCGGGGGGGGATGCACCCCAGGGATTCACTACAGCAGCAATAAGTGAAGGATTGACCCAAACACTGCGCAAATCCACAGGCTGGGATCAGAGTTTCCAGTGATTCCCAGCATGAGTATGCATATTTGTTATCCAAGCCTGGGGAGCCGCACAAGCAGAGTGTGTAACAGTAAAAAATTTGCAGTGGAGTGACAACCCACATAGGAGGGGGAAAAAAAAGGGGAAAAAAGTAGCAGTACTATATTTTCTGCATGCAGGCAGAGTACAATAATACACCCCAGGGATTCACTACATGAAGCAACAAGTGGAGGATTGACCCAGACACTGCGCAGATCTACAGGCAAGGATCAAGATTTCCAGTGATTCCCAGCATAAGTATGTGTAGTGGGTGGGCCTACCCCCTACTAGTCTAGCATAGATAACCCGGCACTGTTGTTATTAAAAATGTTTTACTATTGTTCTATGATGTGTTAGGGCACCCCCTAGTGGCCGGGTGGGACGGCTGTTGCCACCGGGGAGGAGGAGTCGGCCGGATTGCTAGGCAAGGTCTGAATGTGTGTGAGACAGAGAGGATCCGGGGCAGCGGAGAGTGCACATCTGCAGCGGCAAGTGTGATTGTGTGAGCGGACCATCAAGGGACACCGGAGATAAGGAGGTGAACGCAACCTCAAAGCCTATTCTGCCGGTGTGGGTCCGGTGTATGCTTGGCTGAAGAGTGGAAGCCCGTAGGAAGTGGAGTACTTTGGGCATATTCCCACCAGAGGGTGCGTTCGGGCAGGGTGTCCCCAGCTCCACTAATATTGCCGGAATCTGCTGCCCGGAGTGTTTTATCTTTGAGAATAAATGTCGTTTTTATTGCATCTGGACTTTTGCCTGCAGCCTTTTTGTGCATCGGCCGATGAAGACACCGACATACACTCTCTCAACATTAAAGAAGTGATGAAGCCAGGGATGTGCCTTGAATACAGTGCTGCCACGACTACACAGCCAGAGGCCTCCCTGTCCTGTCACTTCAAGTGGCGTAGTCGGCAGGATACGATTCCCCTGCCAGGAACCCAAGAAGCCGGAGACCAAGTGGTGCCGAGTGCACCGTCTCCGGGCTATGAGAACAGATTTCCAGTCCCATGGTGGGAGGAAGAAGTGCCCAAGGCGTTGGACCGGGCACAAGATGGCGGCAAGATGGCCGTCGTCTGTGAAGATAACGAGAGCGCGCGAAAAGTTGGCGCCAAAAGAAGAGCCTGGGGCTGGCCGGCGCCGAAGAAAAAGGACAGAGTACTCCGCCCAAAGAGGGGAGGCGCCAGCTCCAGGGCATTGAAGATGAAGAAAAAAAAAAAGAAGTACCTCAGCGGAGGAGTCAAGATGATGCGTGAGGCTGGGGGTGGAGTCCGTTTAAGAGCGGGAAACGAAGACCCGCCTCCACTTTCCCCAGTCTCAGCGTCGACATCACCGCCATTACCAGCGATACTGTCGGAGACCGAGATGGAGACCTTTGGGCAACCCGCGGAGTTGGCAACGACTATGGCCCTAATCAGACTCGGTCGAGGTCGACCCCGGTTCGCCCCTGCTAGTGAGGCCGCGTTGACGGACCTTCCCATTGGACCGGGAGGTTCCACCAGGCCGGACAAAGTTTCCTGGAAGACCTCATGGGATGCTCAAACCGGGAGCACCATCACAGAGGTGAAGGCGACCTATGCCACCCCACCCATGCCAAACCGTCCGGGGGTTGCAGTCTTCCCATGGGAGACCCCGCAGCTTAACGCCGCCGCTTCCCCATTTGTGCCGGAGCCGGCTGAGGATTTTGCTGAGCGCTTGGAGAAAGATCACCTGGGCTTCTTCTGGGATCCAGTCATCGCCCCGCCTGCAGAGCCGCGCCCCAGTGTCCCGACCCCGAAGCCTGACCCCGTCCAAGAACGTCTCCTGGCCGAGACCATCGTCCGGGAAATGCTGTCCGGTTCTGGTGGCGAGGAGCTGGCACAGCAGTTTGTGACCGGGGTGGTTGTTAAGTTCAACCAGCAGGACGGATATGGATTCATCCGAGAAGTCGAGACCGGGGATGATTACTTTTATAATAGAGTTCATCTCGACGTGGAAGGACTGCCCAAGCGACTCCATACTTTGTGGCCGGGCGAGAAAGTCCAGTTCCTGCCGGACGCAGGTAGCCGCGGCCTGTTTGCTGTTTGTGTCTCCCGCATGCCAACCACCCAGGAAGCGGAGCAGTGGCAGGAGGAGATTGAGTGGGAGGAGCAGCAAGAGCGGCGCCGGAGCCATGCCAGATCGCTCCCGCCCGCGCCCTCTCAACCCCGGCGTGTCATGGCTGCTGTCCCGGAAACAGCGACTGCATCGGCCCCTGACCCGGAGAAGGTTCCAACCGTGGTAGCGATAACGCAAAATGTTACAAACAAGCCGGTCATCATGCTGGACGCACCACCGCCATCTCGGGCAGAGACACCATCACCCCCAAGAGGAGCTGCAGCAGCTGCACCGGCGGAGCCGCCTTTCGCCCCTGTGTCTTTCAGGCGAATCCGCCGCCAGCCGGGACAATCTCTGGGGGCCTATATCCAGGCTCAAGCGGAAGAATGGAAGCGAGCCTGGCCCCCAGAGTAAGTTGTTAACTTCAGCACCTTCAAAGACCGGTGTTGTTCAAGACCGGCGAAAAGTTCTTTTGTTGTTGCAAAGTTTGACGGGCCTGTTGCCCTCCAGCGAAGACCGGGAGCGCTGTTGAGCCTCCGGGCGCCCATCTAAGACCGGGAGCGCTGTTGAGCCTCCGGGCGCTATCCAGAGACCGGGAGCGCTGTTGCGCCATCAAGCGCCCCTCAAGACCGGGAGCGCCGCTGAACTGGTGCCGCTGTTGAGGACTGAACCGAAAGGTTTTTATGTGTTTATGTTTTTATGTGTTTAAGAGCCTTGCCGGGAGGCTCGGATTTTAAGAGGGGAGGCATGTAGTGGGTGGGCCTACCCCCTACTAGTCTAGCATAGATAACCCGGCACTGTTGTTATTAAAAATGTTTTACTATTGTTCTATGATGTGTTAGGGCACCCCCTAGTGGCCGGGTGGGACGGCTGTTGCCACCGGGGAGGAGGAGTCGGCCGGATTGCTAGGCAAGGTCTGAATGTGTGTGAGACAGAGAGGATCCGGGGCAGCGGAGAGTGCACATCTGCAGCGGCAAGTGTGATTGTGTGAGCGGACCATCAAGGGACACCGGAGATAAGGAGGTGAACGCAACCTCAAAGCCTATTCTGCCGGTGTGGGTCCGGTGTATGCTTGGCTGAAGAGTGGAAGCCCGTAGGAAGTGGAGTACTTTGGGCATATTCCCACCAGAGGGTGCGTTCGGGCAGGGTGTCCCCAGCTCCACTAATATTGCCGGAATCTGCTGCCCGGAGTGTTTTATCTTTGAGAATAAATGTCGTTTTTATTGCATCTGGACTTTTGCCTGCAGCCTTTTTGTGCATCGGCCGATGAAGACACCGACATACACTCTCTCAACATTAAAGAAGTGATGAAGCCAGGGATGTGCCTTGAATACAGTGCTGCCACGACTACACAGCCAGAGGCCTCCCTGTCCTGTCACTTCATATGCATGTTAGTTATCCAAGCCTGGGGAGCTGCACAAGCAGAGTGAATCAACATATGATGGAGACAGGATCGAATTGCAACCCAATAGTCAGTAGTGTGGCAACCCAGTAGTCAGCATGACTTGGAATTCGCACAATCCGAGGGTCATATTGTAGGTAGTGCTCATGTGTCTTGAGCATCCAGGAGGACCAAGTCCTTGGTGTGTTGGTGGTGGAGAGGTGAGAATCGTGCCTCCTTCCTCTGCCCTCTCCCCACAACCTCGCACAACCAAAATGTGAGCAAGCTCTCACTAATCTGCTGAGTTTTCCATGCCCATCGCCAGTTCGTCCTCCATTTCTTCCTGGGCTCCTACACCTTCCTCAACTGTTTTGCTGATACTATGCTCCCTTGATAATCCCTCTCCCCCACCGTACCATGACTGCCGCCAAGGTGCCGCTGACAGTCTGGACCTTGTAGATCTTGTTATCCCTTCCGCATATGACTCCTCCAGTACTTCCTCCCTTCCTCTTGGACCAACACCTGACTCCGAATAATACTTACAGTGTGCTCCATCGTGTAGATGACCAAAATTGTCACGCTGAGAATGTCATCGCTAATGTTAAACATCTGCGTCGACATTTGTAAACTGTGTAGAACGGTGCATATGTCCTTGTTCTGACACCACTCCAGCAGCGTGATCTGCACCACCTCTGGATCAAGTTAGCCCAGGGTATACGTCATAACGTATTTCAGCTGGGCTCTGTGGTGCTGCCACAGATGCTGCAACATGTGCAGATTAAAATTCCTGCGTGTCGGAACATCGCATTTCTGACGTTTAACCGCCAGACCTTAAGACTTCAGGAGCGATGAAAATTGTTTAGCTACTGGGTGCGAACGATGGAAGTGAGCACATAGTGAGCGTGCCCGCTGTACAAGGCCATGTAGGCTGGGATGTTGTTTTAAAAATTGCTGGAGAATCAGATTAAATGCATGATCCATACAAGTCACGTGTGTCACATTGGCCTGACGAAGGCACGCTGTTATGTTTGCATCATTGCAGCACACTGCTGTTAAGTCACAACCATAGTCCGCTACGTCAATTTGTACGCCTCTCGCAAGGTGACAACGTGTTCCTTTCGTGCATAGTGCTGATGATGGGAGAGGAGTCGACGCCAGCGGCGCAGGTGGACGCAGGTTATGCTCACCCACTGGGATGCGTTACCTTGACATATGCAGAACCAATGGCTGAATGCAGGTGGTGGGTATCTCACAGATGAAGTACCATCATTCAGCTACAACCAATGGGAAGACACAACACCCTTTTTTAGGCCCCTCCTGTCTGAAGACCACTGCCAGACATAGCTATGAACCTCTGGTTACTGTTACCCCCAGTTTAGTTTTATGAGTTTGTGTGCTTGTTACCTGACTACTTGTCCTTCTTGCTGTTTAGGTACCTCGTTGGCCGATTTGCATTTCACCTCTGCTTGTTTTCTGATTACGTCCTGTCCCTCCCATTCTGTTCCTCTTCCTCAATTAATGTTTTGACCCTGCATGACTACTATTCTCTGGAACTGCAGCCTTCCACAGGTATTGATCAACTTGGGCCCTGTGTCATTCAAAATCACTGTATAGGGATTAAAGGGTTTCAGGGTTCTGGGGGTCCAGCTTGGTGAGTGGGTTCCCTCTAGCCTATCCTTTACAGCCCGTCTGAGTGTGTCGATCCAGGCAGGCGTTACACAGTGCCCTCGACAGAAGGCACATTTCAAACTAAACATTTGACCGCCTGATGGCCTTGAGCTCTGCTGCCAGCATAGTAAGGAGGTGTGTGGGATTCCTTGGACGCAGTTACAAGGAAGGGTGGCCTGACCACACAAGGTTTGGGCTGAGTTGCAGGAACAACACGAGGTTGATGAGGTAGAAGCAGTGGAGGAACTTGTACATACAGAGGAAGGATTGAAACACACAACTCGTGGGGACAAGAGACTTGTACAGCAGACACTTCTCCATTGATCACCATAATTACCCAGTGCCCAGTCAGCGACATATAATGCCCCTGTCCATGCTTACTGTTCCAAGTATCTGTGGTGAACGAAAAAGATGCTTTGCATGAAGCACTCTCAAAAATACATGTGCTTTTCGCCTCCCCTGGATGACCCAGGGGAAGAAAAGTCCTCTGAGAGCCATGTCCACATTGTCAGTGGACAGACGCGTGTGCTTATCTGTCAGCAGACCCCCAGCAGCACTGAAGACAGGTTCCGAGAGAACGCTGGCTGCAAGATCCCCAAGGCGTATGTGGCGAGCTCAGGCAATTTATCCAGATTGGAAGTCTAAAATGAGCAGGGCTCAAGTTGCACAGTAATGGCATCGATGTTTCCTTGCATATACTCATATATCTGTGTCTCCTCTTTTTCCTTGTCCAGCTCTTTTGTTTTCGCATGAGTATATGTCCTTGTTACTTTTCCATGTGTTTGTGTTTTGTTGTGAGTTGTTCGTCACCTTTTGGACACCTTTGAGGGTGTTTTCTAGGTGTTTTTATGTGTTTGTGATTGCCTCCCATTGTTTCCTATGCGGTTCGAGTGGTTCGCCGAACCGGTTCGAAGAACTGAACTCGAACGATACCTCCGTTCGGCGAACCGAACTCGAGCCGAACCGCGACTGGTTCGCTCATCTCTAGTCAAGATTACCAAATCTGCCTATGTTTCTCATTAGAGCCAATGGCTCAATGGATAGAGCTCCTGTCTAAGAAGCATCAGTTCACGAGTTCAAGTCCCGGCTGTCCCGGTAAAAAAATTAATTTATTTTATATTATAATTATTATTTATTCATAATAATTTAATTTAATTTAATTATGCACTGAGAGAAGGAGCCGGACATTAGCTGTGAGCCATGGGACACACCTCTAAAATCGGAGCAGTTCACGGAATGAGGCTGCATTGCTCTCTCTCTTTCTCTCTCTCTCTCTCTTTCTCTCTCTTTCTCTCTTTCTTTTTTTCAGTTACTCTCTCTTTTTCCCTCTCTCTCTTTCCATCTCTCTCTTTTTCTCTCTCTATCTTTTTCTCAGTTACTCTCAATTTTTCCCTCTCTCTCTTTCCATCTCTCTCTCTTTTTCTCTTTCTCTCTCTCCCTCTCTTTTTCTCTCTGTCTCTCTTTTTCCCTCTCTTTTCTCTCTTCTCTCTCCATCTCTCTCTTTCTCTCTCTCTCCATCTCTCTTTCTCTCTCTCTTTCTCTCTCTTCCTCCTTCTCTCTTACTCTCTTCCTCTCTCTTTCTCTCTCTCTCTCTCCCCTCTCTTTTTCTCTCTCTCTCTTCTCTCTCTCTTTTTCTCAGTCTCTCTTCTTCTCTCTCTCCTCTCTCTCTCTTTCTCTTTTTTTCTGTCTCTCTCTTTTTATCAGTCTCTCTTTTTCTCTTTTTCCCTCTCTCTTTTCTCTCCTCTGTTCTCTCTCCCTCTCTCTTTCTCTCTCTTTCCTCTCTCTCTCCTTTCTCTCTTCTCTCTGTCTCCTCTCTCTCTTCTCTCTCTTCTCTCTACTCTCTCTCCCTCTCTCTTTTCTCTATCTTCTCTCTCTCTCTTCTTTCTCAGACCTGTCGATGATCAGCTGATGCGGTCACCTGATGGAATCAGCTGACACTATAAGTCGAGTGGTGAGGCCGGCTTTTTACCGCCCGTCCGGCTAAACTATCAGCTGATGCTGTCGGACAGGAGTCTGTACAGAAGTGTGTAGGGTTTTTTTTGCACTGATGCATCAGCTGATTGTATAAAAGCCGTTTATACAATCAGCTGCTGTGTCATGGGATTCAGGCCCTTGAACCTGACACATCTTCTGATCGCTTTGCCTTCCAGAAAAGCGATCAGATGATATTGGATCCGGATTGGACGGCGCAGGATCCTTGACCCAGGATTACTGTGGAGGGGGGTTCTTTATTTCAATTAAGATGGAGTCACTAACTGTGTTGTGTTTTATTTCTAATAAAAATATTTTTCTGTGTGTTGTGTTTTTTTTTATCTGTATCAGAAATTCATGGTGGCCATGTCTAATATTGGCGTGACACCATGAATTTCGGGCTTAGGGCCAGTTGATAATATACAGCTAGCCCTAACCCCATTATTACCCAGCGAGCCACCCGTCACCCGGGCAGCTGGAAGAGTTGGATACAGCACCAGAAGATGGCGCTCCTATGAAAGCGCCATTTTCTGGGGTGGCTGCGTACTGCAATTCGCAGCAGGGGTGCCCAGAAAGCTTGGGCACCCTGAGCTGCGGATTCCAATCCCCAGCTGCCTAGTTGTACCTGGCTAGACACAAATATTGGGTGAAGCCCACGTCATTTTTTTTTAAATTATTTCATGAAATTCATGAAATAGTTAAAAAAAAAGGGCTTCCCTATATTTTTGGTTCCCAGCTGGGTACAAATAGGCAGCTGGGGGTTGGGGACAGCCATACCTGCTTGCTGTACTTGGCTAGCATACAAAAATATGGAGAATCCCACGTCATTTTTGGGGGGGCGAAAAACTCCTGCATACAGTCCTGGATGGAGTATGCTGAGCCTTGTAGTTTTGCAGCTGCTGCCTGCTCTCCTCCATACAGACAGACAGCAGAGAGCAGCTGCAGAACAACAAGGCTCAGCATGCTCCATTCACTAGTGTATGCAGGAGAGCAGACAGCAGCTGCAGAACTACAAGGCTCAGCATACTCCATCCAGGACTGTATGCAGGAGTTTTTCGCCCCCCCCAAAAATGACGTGGGATTCTCCATATTTTTGTATGCTAGCCAAGTACAGCAAGCAGGTACGGCTGTCCCCAACCCCCAGCTGCCTATTTGTACCCGGCTGGGAACTAAAAAAATAGGGAAGCCCTTTATTTAATTATTTCATGAATTTCATGAAGTAATTAAAAAAAAAATGAAACAGGCTTTGCCCCATTTTTGTGCCCCGCCAGGTACAACTAGGCAGCTAGGGATTGGAATCTGCAGTACAGGTTGGCCCGAGCTTTCTGGGTGCCTCTGCTGCGAATTGCAGTCCGCAGCCGCCCCAGAAAATGGCTTTTTCATAGAAGCACCATCATCTGGTGCTGTATCCAACTCTTCCAGCAGCCCTGAAGCAGGGTGGCTTGCTGGGTAATAATGAGTTAATACTAGCTTTGTTTTACTAGCTAGTATTAAGCCAGAGATTCTTAATGTCAGGCACGTTTGACCCGGCCATTCAGAATCTCCAGTAAAGGGTTAAAAAAAAGACACCACAGAGAGAAAAAATACTTTAATAGAAATAACTACACAGACACACTTAGAGACTCCATGTTTATTACTCCCTGTCACCCCTCCACGATCATGCTCTTCTGTCTTCTTTCTCCTTCAACCCATGCAGCTCTGCTCCATCAGACAGCACTGCATGGGAGGAAGAACGCTGCTGCTCCCGTGCAGTCTATTCACTCGGAGTGAGCAGAAGCTGTGTGCCGTAAGTGGTGATGTCACCGCGGACAGGCGGGTTACCATAGCAACGGTGCTCCGATCACGTGATTCCTGATGCCGCAATTCACTGGCTGTGGCATCAAGTCCTTGCATGTGGGCTGACTCTGTAAAGAGCGCCCACTTGCATGGACGGGAAAGTCGACCATGTGCCAGAGCATTTTACCGGTACACGGAGATGCTGGAACGATCACCGCGTACCGGAGAGATGCACTGACAGGACCTAGCATGACGTCTAGCCATGTGACCAGTCTGTAGCCAATGATATAATAGACACGTGACTGGTCACATGCTATTTTGACATCACGATAGGTCCTATCAGTGCTTGTTACCAGGAGGACGCAGTGATTATCGGAAGGAAAAGCGGCGGGAGACAGAGTGCAGGACGCGTCGCGGGGACCTGTAAGTGTAATGGCAATGTTTATTAACTTTATGTGTACATGTAGTATGTGTTTTTATGTGTTTATGTTTGCCTCTCATTGTTTTCAATGGGGTTCGAGTGGTTGGTCGAACGGTTCGTCGAATGTTCGTCGAACGGGGACTCCGTTCGACGAACCGAACCGAACTCGAACGCCAGGGGGGTGGGTCATATTACTAACCAACAAACACATACCTGTCAGTTATATGTTTGAACAGAATTAGCCTGGTTAACTTTTACCATTCCCTCCACAGAAATCCCTACATTACAGGACCTGCTGACATCACAGAGGCGGATGGTGGATGCCATGCATCAACATGGTGTGATGCTGCTGGCATAACACAGGCAGATAGTGTATGCCATGCATCAACATGGGGTGATGCTGGAGAAGTTTGTGGCGGCCCAACAGCAGGGTGGCAGCCACTAAATTTATGTAAATGTTTCCTTTTTTTTGTCGTATTTTATACATATATATTTCTAGTTTATATTCTCTGTTGTGTACATTTTTTTCAAAATCTTCTAAACAAAGAATAAAATAAAACCTTCAACAGAAAAAAAAAACCTACACACACATTATATCTGTGCATCTGTAGAGTACTGCCCTGATGGCGGCCCTGACCTCCACCCAGCCCATTATCCCACTAATAACGGTATGCAGAATTCATTAAAGCAGGACACAAGTTTAAAGCAAAAGAACATTTTTATTACGATCAAATCAAATAATGTAAGCAATAAAATAAACACTACAACATTATAAATAATTAAACAAAATAAACCAACAATGAAACTACAAATTTTGATAATAAGACGCAGAATCGCCATATTGATGCCTTGGCGAACTAAAGAATGGTGTAGATTGCGGTACCATGGGATACTGCGGGGGATGGGGCAAGCTGGAGGTGTTGCGGATGCTCCATCCTCCTCCTCGGCGTGCTGTGCAGTTGTTCCCATGAGTATTGGTGACTTGGATCCTGATCGAAGACCGCAGACGAGTTAGTTTCCCCGCTGAAGCCTTATTCAGCACCTCCAGCATGACCCTTTCCGCATGTACCCTTTGGTTTTCATTAAGCTTACGGAGTCTTTCATCCATAAGCTGGGCAAATCCACAAATGGCAGGTTTCTTCTGCTGATCCATTATCTGGTTGGTCAAAGCCAAGAGATCTGGTAAAGACAAGGTGGTGGACTTCCTTTTTCTGCCTGAGGAGAGCCGCCGAGGTAAAGCTTCTTCAGCAGTCTCCTCTGAACTCCCGGCCATGTCGTCGTCTCTACCACATGTTGGTGTTGACACAGCTTCATAACGATCCTGCGGGAACAGAAATATCATGTTAAAGCAAAACCCAAATATCATGAACAGCAGTCACATGGGTACACATGCCCTAGAAACTAATGTGAGGGGCGGACTTGTACTAAAGGATATGAAATGTCATTAAACGGTATGAAAATTGAGTGGGGTGAAAATAGTAAAGGAGTATACTTATCTTCACTGGAAGGGATAAATTTTGAAATCTGCAACAGAAATCATAGAAAACCGTAGTAACTATTTTCAATTTAATAATGCCACGTACATACAAAGTTTCAATAAGGTACTTACATCTCCAACTGGGATGTCAGGCCGGATCTCAGGCTGTTGTTCTCCACCCAATATTGCCATGGATGACATTGAGAGCGGTACATCTTGGTCTCTTGTGAATGCCAGCAAATCATAGTACCATAACTTCGGGACGTAAACTTCCTCAGTTCCGGCACCAGATTTGCTGGAGTTCTCCACCTTATTTACTTCTTTTTTTGTATACAGTATAAAGGCCATGAATCTTCTTCCTCACTACAGTTTTGGTGTTGGTCGAATTGTGATGCCTGAAGACTTCTATGAGCTGCTGATAGGCCTCCTTCTTCTTATACCGATTGCTGTAGTCAACCGACTTGATCTTCCACAGGCATGGCATGGAGCGATAAATTTCGATCACTTCCCTGATGAATTCATGGCTGTTTGAAGACAGCTGAAAAAAAGAAAGCAAAATACTATATTACTACATTGTAATACTGCCCACAAATAACACAAATAATACCTACCTTGAAATCACAAGGCATTGGAAAATCCACAAAGAACTCACTAGCAAACCAGACGGGGACGTTGCCGCAAACCGTGTGTTGAAAATGCTCAGGAACAATGAATGAAAGCACTACTGAGTCTTCCTTTGTTTGGCAAGGTCACCCAATCAGGCGCCACTGTAGTGATTACCAATCGGAACAGAGAGGAGTTTTCTGGCAATATCAAGCAATTTTGTATATTCATATACAACCCCTGGCAAAAATTATGGACTCACCTGGTTCTGAGGATGTTCATTCAGTTGTTTACTTTTGTTTAAAAAAAGCAGATCACAGACATGGCACAAAACTAAAGTCATTTGAAATGTCAACTTTCTAGCTTTAAGAAACACTAAAAAAAAAATTAAATCATAATGTGCTAGCCAGTAACAGTTACTTTCCAAAACCAAACAGGGGAAAAAATTATGGAATCACACAATTATGAGTAGAAATGAGCGAACCGGACGCGGTTCGGCTCGCCGAACCGAGGTCTGGTTCGAGTTCGGTTCGGTGAACCGGTTCGGCGAACCACTCGAACCCATAGGAAACAATGGGAGGCAATCACAAACACATAAAAACACCTAGAAAACACCCTCAAAAGGTGTCCAAAAGGTGACAAACAACTCACAACACAACACAAACACACGGGAAAGTGACAAGGACAAATACTCATGCGAAAACTAAACAGCTGGACGAGGAAAAAGAGGAGGAGACACAGACATAGGCATGGTATGCCCTTCTAAAATCATGTAAAACACCGCAAGGTAACTCAAAGTGGAGTCTCCTTTTTTTTTACAAAAATTGGTCCACACAGACACCCACCCCTTCAGTGGCAGCACTTGTGCCCCAGTTGTACACTTCACAAGTAGATTTGCATCAAGCACATTCAAAAATACGCCATCCTTAACCATCCCCAGGATGACACCAGGGTAGGTAGCAAAGTCTTTTCTGAACCATGAATTGTTCATCTTGGCTCCTTTTAAAAAACACAGCAAGCAAGGGTTACTCCAAGCGGAGTCTCCCTTTTTTCCAAAAATTGGGCCACACAGACACCCACCCCATCAGTGGCAGCACTTGTGCCCCAGTTGTACACTTCACAGGTAGATTTGCATCAAGCACATTCAAAAATATGCCATACTTAACCGTCCCCAGGATGACACTGGGGAAGGTAGCAAAGTCTTTCCTGATCCCAGATCTGTTCATCTTGGATCATTTTTGAAACACTGTAAGCAAGGGTTACTCCAAGCGGAGT
Organism: Anomaloglossus baeobatrachus; assembly: GCF_048569485.1. Classification (NCBI taxonomy): domain Eukaryota; kingdom Metazoa; phylum Chordata; class Amphibia; order Anura; family Aromobatidae; genus Anomaloglossus; species Anomaloglossus baeobatrachus. The sequence goes on along the minus strand of NC_134356.1, from coordinate 291,975,536 downwards.
CTCCCTTTTTTTAAAAAAATTGGGCCACACAGACACCCCATCAGTGGCAGCACTTGTGCCCTAGTTGCAAACAGGATGTTTTGATTTGCATCAAGCACATTCCAAATCCACAAGCATTTACTCTCCCCAGGATGACACAGGGGTAGTAAATTCCTTCTGGATCCATGACTTGTTCATTTTGATGAACGTTAGTCTGTCCACATTGTCACTGGACAGACGTGTGCGCTTATCTGTCAGCACACACCCAGCAGCACTGAAGACACGTTCAGAGACAACGCTGGCAGGTGGACATGACAAGATCTCCAAGGCGTAAGTGGAGAGCTCTGGCCATTTTTCAAGATTTGAAGCCCAAAATGAGCAAGGCTCCATTTGCAAAGTCATGGCATCGATGTTCATTTAGAGATACTCCTGTATCATCCTCTCCAGCCGTTGACTATATGTCAGACTTGTTGTCTCTGGTGGCCTTGCAAAGGATGGTCTAAAAAAATTATGAAATGATTCAATAAAATTGCTGTTACCAGCACCAGATACGGCGTAGACTGTTGAAGATGACGAGACCATCCCATGTTTGTGAAGTTACAACTGGGAGATTCACTCCGTGCACCACGGTTGTTTGGTGGAAAAGCCGAGTTAAGATCGAGTAACAGCTTTTGCTGGTACTCCTGCATACGTGCGTCCCTTTCTATGGCTGGAATGATGTCACAAAATTTGGACTTGTACCGGGGATCTAATAGTGTGGCAAGCCAGTAGTCATCATCACTTCTAATTTTGACAATACGAGGGTCATGTTGGAGGTAGTGCAGCAAGAAGGCGCTCATGTGTCTTGCGCAGCCATGCGGACCAAGTCCACGCTGTGTTTGTGGCATAGAGGTGCTAACCGTTCTTTCTTCCTCTGACATCGCCCCCCAACCTCTTTTAACTGAAATTTGACTAAGGTCTCCCTCATCTGCTGAGTCTTCCATGTCCATGGACAGTTCGTTCTCCATTTCTTCATGTTCTCCTACACCTTCCTCAACATTTCGTCTGCTACCATGCGCCCTTGTTGATCCCTGTCCCCCATGGTCCCATGCCTGCCGCCTTGGAAATGATGAATGTCTGGAACTTGGTGATGTTGTCTCTTGCGCATATGAATCCTCCTGTAGTTCCTCCCCCTCCTGTTGTCCCACCCCCTGAGTTCGAATAGTGTTTAGCGAGTGCTCCAGCATGTAAATGACTGGAATTCTCATGCTGATAATGGCATTGTCAGCGCTAAATATATTCGTCGCCATGTCGAAACTGTGCAGAAGGGTGCATAGGTCCTTGATCTGAGACCACTCCATCAGGGTGATCTGCCCCACCTCTGCATCTCGTTGGCCCAGGCTATACATCATGACGTATTGCACCAGGGCTCGGCGGTGCTGCCACAGTTGCTGTAACATGTGGAGAGTCGAATTCCAACGTGTTGGCACATCGCATTTCAGGCGATGAACCGGCAGGCCAAAAGACTTCTGGAGCGATGCAAGTCGCTCAGCTGTGGTGGTTAAACGGCGGAAGTGAGCAGACAGTTTTCGTGCCCTGTTCAGAAGGCCATCTAGGCCGGGATAGTGTGCTAAAAATTGCTGGACAACAAAGGTTCAACACGCGAGCCATACAAGACACGTGTGTCACCTTGCCCAGGCGAAGGGCTGCACTCAGGTTTGCAGCATTGTCGCACACGGCCTTACCAGGCTGCAGATTGAGTGAAGACAACCATTTACCAAACTCAGTCTCCAGAGCTGCCCACAACCACTGTGTGACTCTTATTTCCAAGACATTTCAAGATAAAGACCGCCTGATGCCGTTGCGCTCTGCTGCCAGCATACTAATGAGGGGTGTGTGATTCCTTCTGCGCAGTTACAACGCTGGTGGCCTGACCAGGCAGGCTTAGGGCGGAGGTGGAGGACCCAGACGAGGTTGAGGAGACAGAAGCAGTGGCGGAACTTGGACAGACAGAGGATTGACACACAAGTCGTGGGGACGGCAAGACTTGTGCAGCAGACCCTTCACCATCTATCACCATAGTTACCCAGTGCCCAGTCAGCGACATGTAACGTCCCTGTCTATGCTTACTGGTCCAAGTATCGGTGGTGAAATGCACCCGTTCACACACAGAGTTTCTCAAGGAAGCGGTGATGTTGTGTGCGACATGCTGGTGTAGCGCAGGCACACCTTTCTTAGAGAAGTAGTGGCGACTGGGCATCTGGTACTGGGGCACAGCGACAGACATAAGGTCTCTAAAATCCTGTGTGTCCACCAGGCGGAAAGGCAGCATTTCGGTAGCCAAGAGCTTACAGAGGGATAAAGTCAACCTCTTAGCTTTGTCATGGGTCGCAGGAAATGGCCTTTTATTTGTCCACATCTGAGGGACAGAGATCTGGCTGCAGTGTGTAGACGGTGGTGAGTAGAGTGTCTCTGGAAAAATGCAGGTTTGTGAGGAAAGTGCAGGCGTAGACATGATGTTGCCTTCATCCAACGTTGATGCTATCGATGTCTGAGAGAGCTGTACACACGCACTTGTTTCCCCTTCCAAACCAACTGACGACCTACCAAGCAAACTGGCTGTTGTGGTTACAGTGGTGGAAGTTGTGCGTGGAAAACTAGGTGTGACAGCTGTCCCCAGAGTCCTAGAAGACGAAGAGCGCGCGGATGCACTGGAAGGGGCAGGCGCTGGATGGTCCGCTCCGCTAGGCCGCATTGCAGCACAGTGAGCTTCCCACTGGGACATATGATATTTATTCATGTGACGATTCATGGACTAAGTTGTCAAACTGCTGAGGGTTTTGCATCTAACAGATTCCCGACAAATTTTACAGATCACATGATTTGGGCGATCCTTTGCAAGGTCAAAAAAGGACCAGGCTAGACAAGGCTTAGAGGACATGCGACCTGCTGAGCCACCCCGACTAGTGCTCAGAGGCAGAGTGGTGGCTGAGGATGCAGTTGTAGACGTGCTACCAGTACTACTCCTCTGTCCAGGAAGGTGCAAGCTAACTTCGTCGTCAGTTGCATCCTCCTCCACCGCCTCTGTTGACCTCCTCGAGTGCCTGACTGTGGGTTGACAGTAGGTGGGATCTAGAACTTCCTCATCAAGCGTTGTGTTTGCACTCCCCTCACCCTCAGACCGAGCTTCTTCTTGCCCTGAACGAATATTTAAGTTGTCATCCCAATCTGGTATCTGCGTCTCATCGTCATCAGTATGTTCCTCATTGTCTCTACCAACAGGTGTTACAGTTTGTGAATAAGGGTAAACATTATGCTCAGAAACTTGGTCATCACGGCGTAAATCTGAGTCACAAAGGTTCTGGGCATCACTGCAGACCATTTCCTGGTCTGTACTCACTGTAGCTTGGGAGCTGACCTCTGATTCCCAGGCTATAGTGTGAGTGAACAGCTCTGCAGACTCAGCCATCTCTGTTCCACCATACTGTGCAGGGCGGATGGAGACTTCAGTGCTGGGAGAAAGCAAGTGAGATTGGGATGACAACTCAGAGGACTGGTGTTTTTTGGATGCGGTAGTTGAGGTGGCGAAGAGGGCACTTGTTGGACCACTTGAGATCCATTCAAGCATTTTCTTTTTTTGGCCATCATCTACCTTTGTTCCAGTTTTTCGTGTCCGTATAAAAAGGGAGCACATCTGATTGTCCACAGTAAGTAGTAGACATTTAACTTTTGCTGGAAGATGGCCTATCTTCAGCAGATGTTAATGGAGCTTTGCCACCTTTCCCACGGACAAACACTTTTTTTCCTTTTCCAACATGCCTGTTCCCCTTTCCACCAGCATCTGTCATTTTGCCACTCATTTTGATTGCGATAAGATTGTCCACTTAAAATGTGGTAGTAAAAATTGAGAGGTGGTGTAGATTGCAGCGGTGGTCTACCTTTATTGACAGCAGAATAAACAATAACTATCCCTAACAATGCAACCATGGCCCTTAAACTGGCAGCACGGTTTGCTATTCTAATAGCTTAGTAAAAATGAGTTTGACGGTGCAATGCAGATGTGCTGGAAATAGCTTGGCACCAGTGGGACGCTAATGAAGTCCAACAGCCACTTTTTGGATGCCACTAAGTTTCCTCAGTGTTTGCTATTATAATGGCTTAGTAACAATGAGCTTGAGGGTGCAGTGCAGAGGTGCTGTAAATTGCTTGGCACCAGTGGGACACTAATGAAGTCCAACAGCCACTTTTTGGATGCCACTAAGTTTCCTCAGTGTTTGCTATTAAAATGGCTTAGTAACAATGAGCTTGAGGGTGCACTGCAGAGGTGCTGCAAATTGCTTGGCACCAGTGGGACACTAATGAAGTCCAACAGCCACTTTTTGGATGCCACTAAGTTTCCTCAGTGTTTGCTATTAAAATGGCTTAGTAACAATGAGCTTGAGGGTGTAATGCAGAGGTGCTCCAAATTGCTTGGCACCAGTGGGACACTAATGAAGTCCAACAGCCACTTTTTGGATGCCACTAAGTTTCCTCAGTGTTTGCTATTATAATGGCTTAGTAACAATGAGCTTGAGGGTGCAATGCAGAGGTGCTGCAAATTGCTTGGCACCAGTGGGACACTAATGAAGTCCAACAGCCACTTTTTGAATGCCACTAACTGCCAGCACTCTTTTCAATTAAAATGGCTTTGCAATGTGCAGAAGGGGAGAATGCAAAGGTGGTGGGACTTGCTTGGCACAAGTGCCACAATAATGGAGGACAGCAGCCACTCTTTGGATGGCACTAACTGGCAGCACTCTGCAATTAAAATGGCTTTGCTAAAAAGGGCAGGAGGGTACAGTGGCCGGGTTGTGGGTCAGTGTAGAGGAAAGGAAGCCTCCCTTTCTATCCTTCCTAATGGTGAAATGCAGCAAGGAACTCCCTGACCTTAGCTACACAGACGCGGTTATCTGTAGCTGTTAAAAACTGTTTCCACGGACCTGACTGTCACCTATGGCTCTGAGCCTGCTGTAATTAGCCCTTAAAAGGGCTGAAAGAAACTTCTATCCCTATTCTGTATAGCGCTGTGTGTAGAGCGTACACAGCAGGATCGGCGACAGGAGCTGCTACAGCGGTGACTGACACCCAGACGCAGAAGGCAGATAATGGCATCCAGACGGGCAGATACCTGTTTTTATAATGCAGGGACATGTGACATGGACATCCTCTGGCACATGCCCTTGCTTGTCTGGCAAAAAGTCTACTTAGCTGTGTTTGTGTCTGGGATTGGCTGACATGCTGGCCCGCCCCACTACACGCGCACTTAGGGAAGGAAGAAAAGAAAAAAAAATGGCGATCGCCATTATCCCAGCAGCAGTGATCTGACGCGCAGTCCCCGCACACTATACGTTGAAATTTCATAATAGTGTGAGTCACAGAGTGACTTACACTATTACAGCGAAAAGCCAGCTAGTAACTAGCTTGGCTTTTGGCTGATAGAACCGTTCTCTAACGTAACTCGAGCTAACGAACTTTTAGCAAAAAGCTCGAGTTCTAGTTCGATCCAGAACACCCCCCAAAAATCACTCGAACCGCGAACCGCGCTCAACTCTAATTATGAGGTACAAATTATGGAATCACGCTGTAATTTTCATTCCTAAAACTAACACCTGTATCAAATAACATCTGCTCATTAGTCTGCATCTAAAAAGGAGTGACTCCACCTTGGAGAGCTGTTAGGGTATGACCGCACTTTGCGTTTCCACCTGCATTTCAGCTGCTTTTTAGGTACGTTTTGAACTGCACCTTTTCATGCCAAAAGGCATGCATTTTGATTATCCAGCAAAGTCTATGGAAAATGGGAATTTCCTGTCCGCACTTTGCGTTTCTAAACGCTGCGTTTAATTTAAATATTTTGTGGTAAAAACTATGCGTTCAAATAAGTAGCATGTCAATTGTTTTTGCCATTTGGGCTGCGTTTTGCTTACATTGAAGTCAATGAGAAGTAGCTAAAAGCAAGAATCATCAAAATTCCAGCGTTTTACCTGCTTTTTAGCTGCAGATACACTGCGTTTTGGACTATCAAAACGCAAGCTTTTCTGACATTAAATTAATGGAATAATATGTCCCTTTACACACACACATAGTCCGACAATTATATTAATGAAAAATATAATTTTAATGCTATTTTACCGATAAATAGTATAAAACCGCTATAATTATGAGAAATATAACTTTATTCTTTATAATTTCAATAATTATATATGTGTCCCTTTTTTCCCCTTTTTCATTGTGTTTGACTGTTTAAACTTTATTTAGCAGTGTCTTTAGGTTCAAAATGCATCTTTCCAAACGCAATGGAAAAGCATGTAAAAAGCGCTAACAACGAGGCTGAAACGCGGGAAATACGCATGCGTTTTTAGCGCTATTTTGTGATCAAAACCAACCTTGGCAAAACCAATTACTGCCAGAGGGTGAGTTTTGAACTGCGTTTTGGACGACGCAAAGTGCGGTCATACCCTTACACCAAGTAAACTGACATGAATCATGGCTCAAACACGAGAGATGCCAATTGAAACAAAGGAGAGGATTACAGTATCAAACTCTTAAAAGAGGGTAAATCATCACACAATGTTGCAAAAGATGTTGGTTGTTAACAGTCAACTGTGTGTAAAATCTAAATACAAATAACATGGGAAGGTTGGTAAAGACAAACATACTGGTAGACCAAGGAACACATCAAAGCATCAAGACAGAGAATTAAAGCAATATGTCTCCAAAACAGGAAATGCACAACAAAACAAATGAGAAATGAATGGGAGGAAACTGGAGTTAATGTCTGTGACCGAACTGTAAGAAACCGCCTAAAGGAAATGGGATTTACATACAGAAAAGCTAAACAATATAATGATGACTGCCTGAAGAGAACAAGTAGATTTCCACAGTCATTTATGACGTGAGGTTGCATATCAGGTAAAGGCACTGGGTAGATGGCTATCATTACATCTTCAATAAATGCCCAAGTTTACATTGAAATTTTGGACACTTTTCTTATCCCATCAATTGAAAGGATGTTTGGGGATGATGAAATCATTTATCAAGATGATAATGTATCCTGCCATAGAACAACAACTGTGAAAACATTCCTTGAAAGAAGACACATAAGGTCCTTGTCATGGCCTGCAAATAATCCCAATCTCAATACAATTGAAAATCATTGGTGGAAGTTGAAGATAATGGTCCATGGCAAAGATCCAACCAAGCTGATCTGGCAACAGCAATCAGAAAAAGTTGGAGCCAGATTGATGAAGAGTAATGTTTGTTACTCATTAAGGCGGGCTTTGCACACTGCGACATCGCAGGTGCGATGTCGGTGGGGTCAAATTGAAAATGACGCACTTCCGGCATCGCATGCGACATCGCAGTGTGTAAAGCCTAGATGATACGATTAACGAGCGCAAAAGCGTCGTTATCGTATCATCCGTGCAGCGTCGGCGTAATCCATGATTACGCTGACGCGACAGTCCGATGTTGTTCCTCGCTCCTGCGGCAGCACACATCGCTGTGTGTGAAGCCGCAGGAGCGAGGAACATCTCCTACCGGCCTCACTGCGGCTTCCGTAGGATATGCGGAAGGAAAGAGATGGGCAGGATGTTTACATCCTGCTCATCTCCGCCCCTCCGCTCCGATTGGCCGCCTGCCGTGTGACGTCACAGTGATGCCGCACGACCCGCCCCCTTAACAAGGAGGCGGGCCACCAGCCACAGGGACGTCGCACGGCAGGTGAGTGTGTGTGTGAAGCTGGCGTAGCGATAATTTTCGCTACGCCAGCTATCACCACATATCGCTGCTGCGACGGGGGCGGGCACTATCGCACTCGGCATTGCAGCATCGGGCTGCGATGTCGCAGTGTGCAAAGCCCGCCTAAGTCCATGCTTCAGAGACTACAAGGTGTTATAAAAGCCAGAGGTGGTACAACAAAATACTGGTGATGTATTGGAGTGTTCTTTTGTTTGTTTGTTTTCCATGATTCCATAATTTTTACCTCATAATTGAGTGATTCCATAATTTTTCCACCTGTTTGGTCTTGAAAAGTAACCGTTACTGGCTAGCACATTATGTTTTCATGATTTTTTTGGTGTTTCTTAAAGCCAGAAAGTTGACATTTGAAATGACTTTAGTTTTGTGCCATGTCTGTGATTTGCTTTTTTTAAACAAAAGTAAGGGAAGGTCGCAGGGAAGGTAAGTCCTTGTGACAGGTGTTAGCGATGTTGTGCACCACGAGCAACCGATGGGAGCGGGTACGCATGCTAGTGATATCGGTAACGATATCGCAGCATGCAAAGCGGCCTTTAGAGTCATATGCGAGGAGGATTTTGAATAAACTTAATAAGCTTTTCCTGACTTTTACCTGTAACTGGGCCACATGCAACATTACAGACAAAATCACTGACATTATCACAATTTTTGGATTTCTCTGACACACACATCCACCAAATGCAAAATATTTTTTAAATTTTTCTTTTACTCTATTAAAAGACACCAGCTTAGAATCTAACTTTATATTTTCCATTTCACATTCTGCATATAAGCTGATCCAAAAAAAAATCCAAAAATATTGTAAGTTAGACTTATCTGAAGACGAAACTCTTAACTAGAGTTGAGCGCGGTTCTAGGTTCGAGGTTCTCCAGTTCTAGGCTCGAGTGATTTTGGGGCCTGTTCTAGATCGAACTAGAACTCGAGCTTTTTGCAAAAGCTCGATAGTTCTAGAAACGTTCGAGAACGGTTCTAGCAGCAAAAAAAACCAGCTAATTCCTAGCTGGCTTTCCGCTGTAATAGTGTAAGTCACTCTGTGACTCACACTATTATGAAATTTCAGTGTATAGTGTGCGGGAACAGCGCCTTCAGATCACTGCTGTTTGTATAATGGCCATTTTTTTTTTTTTTCTTGTCTTCCTTCCCTAAGCGCGCGAGTGTAGCGGGGAGGGCTAGCATGTCAGCCAATCCCAGATACACACACAGCTAAGTGGACTTTTAGCCAGAGAAGCAACGGCATGTGTGATAGAATGTCCATGTCACATGTCCCTGCATTATAAAACCGGACATTTTCCTCCAGCATGCCATTATCTGCCTTCTGCGTCCTTGGTGTCAGACATCACTGGCACAGCTCCGTCCTTTGTCCTATCGCCGATACAGCTGTATGCGCTCCATACACAGCGCTGTACAGCATAGGGATAGCACTTTCTATCAGTCCTTTTAAGGGCTCGTACCGGCAGGGTCAGAGCCATAGGTGACAGGTCCTGAAAACAGAGACAGCGCCTGTGTAGCTAAGGTCAGGGATTTCCTCGCTGCATTTCCCCATTAGGAGGGAATAGAAAGGCAGGCTTCCATTCCTCTACCCAGAGCCCCACAATCCTGGCACTGTACCCTCCTGTCGTGGCTATTGGACTTTTGTCTAGTCCCACTAGTGCAAAGATATTTGCAGCACGTCTGCCTGCATTGCACACTCCAACTGATAGTTACTGAGCCATTATACTAGCAAACACTCAGTGTACCTAGTGGCATCCTAAACGTGGCTATTGGATTTTTGTATAGTCTCACTAGTGCAAAGATATTTGCAGCACGTCTGCCTGCATTGCACACTCAAACTCATTATAACTAAGCCATTATACTAGCAAACACTGAGCGTACCTAGTGGCATCCTAAACGTGGCTATTGGACTTTTGTATAGTCCCACTAGTGCAAAGATATTTGCAGCACGTTTGCCTGCATTGCACACTCCAACTGATAGTTACTAAGCCATTATACTAGCAAACACTGAGTGTACCTAGTGGCATCCTAAACATGGCTATTGGACTTTTGTCTGGTCCCACTAGTGCAAAGATATTTGCAGCACGTCTGCCTGCATTGCACACTCCAACTGATAGTTACTAAGCCATTATACTAGCAAACACTGAGTGTACCTAGTGGCATCCTAAACGTGGCTATTGGACTTTTGTATAGTCCCTTTAGTGCAAAGATATTTGCAGCACGTCTGCCTGCATTGCACACTCAAACTCATTATAACTAAGCCATTATACTAGCAAACACTGAGCGTACCTAGTGGCATCCTAAACGTGGCTATTGGAATTTTGTCTAGTCCCACTAGTGCAAAGATATTTGCAGCACGTCTGCCTGCATTGCACACTCCAACTGATAGTTACTAAGCCATTATACTAGCAAACACTGAGTGTACCTAGTGGCATCCTAAACGTGGCTGTTGGACTTTTGTATAGTCCCACTAGTGCAAAGATATTTGCAGCATGTCTGCCTGCATTGCACACTCAAACTCATTATAACTAAGCCATTATACTAGCAAACACTGAGCGTACCTAGTGGCATCCTAAACGTGGCTATTGGACTTTTGTATAGTCCCACTAGTGCAAAGATATTTGCAGCACGTCTGCCTGCATTGCACACTCTAACTGATAGTTACTAAGCCATTATACTAGCAAACACTGAGCGTACCTAGTGGCATCCTAAACGTGGCTATTGGACTTTTGTCTAGTCCCACTAGTGCAAAGACATTTGCAGCACGTCTGCCTGCATTGCACACTCCAACTCATTATAACTAAGCCATTATACTAGCAAACACTGAGCGTACCTAGTGGCATCCTAAACGTGGCTATTGGACTTTTGTCTAGTCCCACTAGTGCAAAGATATTTGCAGCACGTCTGCCTGCATTGCACACTCCAACTGATAGTTACTAAGCCATTATACTAGCAAACACTGAGTGTACGTAGTGGCATCCTAAACGTGGCTATTGGACTTTTGTATAGTCCCACTAGTGCAAAGATATTTGCAGCACGTCTGCCTGCATTGCACATTCAAACTCATTATAACTAATCCATTATACTATCAAACACTGAGCGTACCTAGTGGCATCCTAAACGTGGCTATGGGACTTTTGTATAGTCCCACTAGTGCAAAGATATTTGCAGCACGTCTGTCTGCATTGCACACTCCAACTCATTATAACTAAGCCATTATACTAGCAATTTATGCTGCCAGTTTAAGGGCCGTAGTTGCATTGTCAGGGATATTTATTTTTTATTATTCTGCTGTTAATAAAGCTAGACCACCGCTGCAATCTACACCACCTCTCAATTTTTACTACCACATTTTCAGTGCACAATCTTGTCGCAATCAACATGAGTGGCAAAATGACAGATGTTGGTGGAAAGAGGAAGAGGCGTGGTGGAAAAGGAAAAAAAGATTTTGTCCGTGGGGAAGGTGGCAAAGCTCCATTATCATCTGCTGAAGATAGACCATCTACCAGCAAAAGTAAGATGTCTACTACTTACCGTGGACAATCCGATGTGCTCTCTTTTTTACGGACACGAACAACAGGAACAAAGGTAGATGATGGCCAAAAAAGGAAAATGCTTGAATGGATCTCAAGTGGTCCAACAAGTGCCCTCTCAGCCACTTCAAGTACCGCATCCAAAAAACAGCAGTCCTCTGAGTTGTCATCCCAATCAAACTTGCTTTCTCCCAGCTCTGAAGTCTCCATCAGCCCTGCACAGTATGGTGGAACTGAGATGGCTGAGTCTGCAGAGCTGTTCAGTCACACTATAGCCTGGGAATCAGAGGTCTGCTCCCAAGCTACAGTGAGTACAGAACAGGAAATGGTCTGCAGTGATGCCCAGAACCTTTGTGACTCTGATTCAGGCCGTGAGGACCAAGTTTCTGAGCATAATGTTGACCCTTTGTCACAAACTGTAACACCTGTGTTTATAGACAATGAGGAACATACTGATGAAGATGAGACGCAGATACCCGATTGGGATGACAACCTAAATATTCGGTCAGGGCAAGAATAGGCTCGGTCTGAGGGGGAGGGGAGTGCAAACACAACAATTGATAATGAAGTTCTAGATCCCACCTACTGTCAACCCACAGTCAGGCACTCGAGGAGGTCAACAGAGGTGGTGAAGGAGGATGCAACTGATGACGAAATTACCTTGCGCCTTCCTGGACAGAGTCGGAGTACTGGTAGCACGTCTACAACTGCATCCTCAGCCACCACTCTGCCTCTGAGCACTAGTCGGGGTGGATCAATAGGTCGCATGCCCTCTAAGCCTTGCTTAGCCTGGTCCTTTTTTGACATAGCAAAAGATCGCCCAAATTATGTGATCTGTAAAATTTGTCATGGTTCTATTAGTAGAGGTCAAAAACTCAGCAGTTTGACAACTTCTTCCATGAATCATCACATGAATAAATATCATATGTCCCGGTGGGAAGCTCACCTTGCTGAAATGCGGCCTAGCGGAGCGAACCATGCACTGCCTGCCCCTTCCAGTGCATCCGCGCACTCTTCATCTTCTAGGGCTGTGGGGACAGCTGTCACACCTGTTTTTTCACGCACAACTTCCACCACTGTAACCGCAACAGGCAGTTTGCTTGGTAGGTCGTCAGTTGGTTTGGAAGGGGAAACAAGTGAGTGTGTACAGCTCTCTCAGACATCGATAGCACCAACGTTGGATGAAGGCAACATCATGTCTCCGCCTGCACTTTCCTCACAAACCTGCATTTTTCCAGGGACACCCTACTCAACACCGTCTACACACAGTAGCCAGATCTCTGTCCCTCAGATGTGGTCAAATAAAAGGCCACTTCCTGCGACCCATGACAAAGCTAAGAGGTTGACTCTATCCCTCTGTAAGCTCTTGGCTACCGAAATGCTGCCTATCCGCCTAGTGGACACACAGGATTTTAGAGACCTTATGTCTGTCGCTGTGACCCAGTACCAGATGCCTAGTCGCCACTACTTCTCTAAGAAAGGTGTGCCCGCGCTACACCAGCATGTCGCACACAACATCACCGCTTCCTTGAGAAACTCTGTGTGTGAACGGATGTATTTCACCACCGATACTTGGACCAGTAAGCATGGACAGGGACGTTACATGTCGCTGACTGGGCACTGGGTAACTATGGTGATAGATGTTGAAGGGTCTGCTGCACAAGTCTTGCCGTCCCCACGACTTGTGTATCAATCCTCTGTCTGTCCAAGTTCCGCCACTGCTTCTGCCTCCTCCACCTCATCTGGGTCCTCCACCTCCGCCCCAAGCCTGCCTGGTCAGGCCACCAGCGTTCTCACTGTGTAGAAGGAATCACGCACGCCTCATTACTATGCTGGCAGCAGAGCGCAACGGCATCAGGCGGTCTTTAGCTTGACATGTCTTGGGAATAAGAGTCACACAGCTGAGGAGTTGTGGTCAGCTCTGCGGTCCGAGTTTATTAAATGGTTGTCTCCGCTCAACCTGCAGCCTGGTAAGGCCGTGTGCGACAATGCTGCAAACCTGGGTGCGGCCCTTCGCCTGGGCAAGGTGACACACGTGCCTTGTATGGCTCACGTGTTGAACCTTGTTGTCCAGCAATTCTTAACACACTATCCCGGCCTAGATGGCCTTCTGAACAGGGCACGAAAACTGTCTGCTCACTTCCGCCGTTTAACCACCACAGCTGAGCGACTTGCATCGCTCCAGAAGTCTTTCGGCCTGCCGGTTCATCGCCTGAAATGCGATGTGGCGACACGCTGGAATTCAACTCTCCACATGTTACAGCAACTGTGGCAGCACCGCTGAGCCCTGGTGCAATACGTCATGACGTATAGCCTGGGCCAACGAGATGCAGAGGTGGGGAAGATCACCCTGATGGAGAGGTCTCAGATCAAGGACCTATGCACCCTTCTGCACAGTTTCGACATGGCGACGAATATGTTTAGCGCTGACAATGCCATTATCAGCATGACAATTCCAGTCATTTCAATGCTGGAGCACACGCTAATCACTATTCGGAGTCAGGGGGTGGGACAACAGGAGGGGGAGGAACTACAGGAGGATTCATATGCGCAAGGGACAACAACATCACCAAGGTCCAGACGTTCATCATCACCAACGCGGCAGGCATGGGACCATGGGGGACAGGGATCAACAAGGGTGCATGGTAGCAGGCTAAATGTTGAGGAAGGTGCAGGAGAACATGAAGAAATGGAGGACGAACTGTCCATGGACATGGAAGACTCAGCGGATGAGGGAGACCTTGGTCAAATTTCTGTTGAAAGAGGTTGGGGGGAGATGTCAGAGGAAGAAAGAACGGGTAGCACCTCTATGCCACAAACATAGCGTGGACTTGGTCCGCATGGCTGCGCAAGACACATGAGTGCCTTCTTGTTGCACTGCCTCCAACATGACCCTCGTATTGTCAACACTAGAAGTGCTGATGACCCCCGGTACAAGTCCAAATTTTGTGACATAATTCCAGCCACAGAAAGGGACGCACGTATGCAGGAGTATCAGCAGAAGCTGTTACTCGATCTTAGCTCGGCTTTTCCACCAAACAACCGTGCAGGTGCAGGGAGTGATTCTCCCAGTTGTAACTTGCCAAATATGGGACGGTCTTGTCATCTTCAACAGTCTACCCGTACCAGTAGGACAGTATCTGGTGCTGGTAACAGCAATTTTATGGAATCTTTTCATAATTTTTTTAGACCCTCCTTTGCAAGGCCACCAGAGACAACAAGTCTGACACATAGTCAACGGCTGGAGAGGATGATACAGGAGTATTTCCAAATGAACATCGATGCCATGACTTTGCAAATGGAGCCTTGCTCATTTTGGGCTTCAAATCTAGAAAAATGGCCAGAGCTATCCAGTTACGCCTTGGAGATTTTGTCGTGTCCAGCTGCCAGCGTTGTCTCTGAACGTGTGTTGTGATGGTTCCGGGTTTATCATGGGCGGCCACCGGCTAGCAATATTTTGTATAATCTGACTTTGTGGGTAAAATAATTCCTACTAGTTTATAGTTTCACTTATTTCTATATCTGTGTACTTCTACAAGTGCTTCATAAGTGCTCAGAAATATACCAGAAAGCAGAGATGTAATTCTGTGGAGTGACTTCTCCATGGTCATCATTCATCTATGATATTGACAATCCATCTGTCTCATTCACAGGTATGAACACTGTTCATTTGAATTGACCCTCTGAATTTCCTGCACAGATCCTAATCTATTCTCATGCTCTGTCTTCACACTTAAAGCTGTTTCTGATATTGGTATGAACACTGTTCATTTGAATTGACCCTCTGAATTTCCTGCACAGATCCTAATCTATTCTCATGCTCTGTCTTCACACTTAAAGCTGTTTCTGATATTGGTATGAACACTGTTCATTTGAATTGACCCTCTGAATTTCCTGCACAGATCCTAATCTATTCTCATGCTCTGTCTTCACACTTAAAGCTGTTTCTGATATTGGTATGTTAAACTGACCTATCTCTGCTGTGTAATTAGTTATGTGTTGTCTTCTCTCCTGTGAGTTGTTTCCATACATGGTGTAACTCTTTGATCTGCTTCCTTTTCTCTTGCTCACCTGCTGTTCATCTTGTGTAATGAGACTGGTATAAATTTAGGCCATTAGGTCTGTGCACCTTGGTCTGTGTACTTCTACAAGTGCTTCATAAGTGCTCAGAAATATACCAGAAATGTCCCAGAAGTGACCAGAAGGTGAACTCTACTTCTTTAACTGTGTCTTTCACTTGCATTTTGCTCCTTCCCCCTTATTCCCACTTGAAAACCCAATTCACACCATGTTCACTTACGCCCTCACAGTCTTTGCTCCACTCCTCCTCACTCTCCTTCGCTATCCCCAAACCCCAGCACTCTCCAAACAAATATTCCTCTCCCCTTCCCTCTTACCTCCCCACCTGTCCTCATCTGCTGACCTGCTCCTAAACCGCAGATCGCTTCTAGTATCGCGCAGACCAGGCCGTCCACTCTCCTTCTCCCACCTGCTCTCCCTTTCTCTACTTCTCCTCGCTGCTGGCGACATATCTCCCAATCCTGGACCCCCACAGATGGGACACTCCTCTTTATCACCCCCCTACCGCTCCCCATCTAGTAGTAACTACCGCAACCTCTCCAACATAAAATCCATTCCCCTCTCTGCCACTCCGCAGCCCCCTCTCTCTGGAGCGCTCTGGAATGCCCGTTCCATCTGTAATAAACTGCACTTCATTCACGACCTCTTTATCTCTAGCAATCTATCCTTTCTGGCCCTCACCGAAACATGGCTGACACCATCCAACACTGCCTCCCCTGCTGCGCTGTGCTACGGCGGCCTCCACTTCACCCACACCCCTCGCCCTGGCAATAGACAGGGTGGAGGAGTGGGCCTCCTCCTTTCTAACAACTGCAGCTTCACCCCAATGCCACCTCTACCCTCCCTTGTCCTGCCTTCCTTTGAAGTGCACTCTGTCCGCATCTACTCTCCCTCCAACCTCCAAGTGGCCGTCATATACAGACCCCCGGGCCCAACCACTGCCTTTATCGACCAGTTCTCCGCCTGGCTTCTACACTTTCTCTCTGCTGACATCCCCACTATCATCATGGGTGACTTCAACATCCCCACTGACACCCGCCAGTCAGCGGCCTCCAAACTCCTCTCCCTCGCCTCATCTTTTGGTCTAACTCAGTTGTCCGCCTCTGCCACCCACAAAGATGGCCACACACTAGACCTTATCTTCACCCGTCTCTGCTCTCTATCTAACCTCACTACCTCCCCTCTCCCCTTATCTGACCACCATCTGCTGACCTTTTCAGCCCTGTCCTCCTCACCTGCCCCCCCTGTCCAGCACATATCACACCCCCACAGAAACCTTGCACACATCAACATACACACCCTTTCTGACTCTATCCTACCGCTGTCCTCCATATCTTCACTCCACGACACAAACAGTGCCACCATTTTCTACAACGCCACTCTCACATCAGCTATTGATTCAGTCGCTCCTCTTGTGAACGGCAGAGCAAGACGAATCAATAGACAACCCTGGCACAACAGCCTCACTAAAAAACTACGGCAAGTGTCTAGAGCCGCAGAGCGGCGCTGGAAGAAAACGCACTCCCAGGAAGACTTCACCACATTCAAAAATGCAATTCACACATTTCGCTTGGCCCTTACCTCGGCTAAACAGAATTACTTCAAAAACCTCATATCCTCTTTAACACACAACCCCAA
Source organism: Anomaloglossus baeobatrachus (assembly GCF_048569485.1). NCBI lineage: Eukaryota > Metazoa > Chordata > Amphibia > Anura > Aromobatidae > Anomaloglossus > Anomaloglossus baeobatrachus. Next base: position 291,958,538 of record NC_134356.1, on the reverse strand, counting down.
ACAGCTATTTAACACTTTTACCTCCCTCCTTCGCCCACCGCTGCCCCCTCCAACCTCCCTCATCTCCGCAGAAGAATTTGCCACATATTTCAAAGAAAAGATCGACCAAACCAGACAAGTCTTTTCTGCTGAACCACCACAACCCCTTTATATAACAGACCACTGCCCCTCCCCCATAAACTTCCTCCCCACTATCACCGAAGGAGAGCTTGCACATCTTCTCTCAAAAGCGCACCTCACTACATGCGCACTTGACCCCATCCCATCCCACCTCCTCCCCAACCTCACCACTATCCTTATTCCCGCCTTATCCCATCTCTTCAACCTATCTCTAACAACTGGTACCTTCCCTTCTGCCTTTAAGCATGCAACAGTCACACCTATCCTAAAGAAACCTTCCCTCGACCCAACCTCTACTACCAGCTATCGACCCATATCGCTACTCCCACTTGCCTCAAAACTCCTGGAACAGCATGTCCATGCTGAACTTTCCTCCCACCTCTCCTCTAACTCTCTCTTTGACAACCTACAGTCCGGCTTCCGTCCACATCATTCCACTGAAACTGCCCTGACTAAAATCACAAATGACTTACTTACCGCCAAAGCTAACAACCACTTCTCTGTACTCTTACTTCTAGACCTATCCTCAGCCTTTGACACTGTTGACCACTCCCTGCTACTACAGATCCTCTCTTCCCTTGGTGTCAGAGACCTCGCGCTCTCTTGGATCTCTTCATACCTCTCCAACCGCACTTTTAGTGTCTCCCATTCCCACACAACCTCTTCATCCCGCCATCTCTCGGTTGGTGTCCCTCAAGGCTCTGTCCTGGGACCCTTACTTTTTTCTATCTATACATTTGGCCTGGGACAACTCATAAAGTCCCATGGCTTCCAGTACCACCTATATGCTGATGACACTCAGATCTACCTCTCTAGTCCAGATGTCACATCTCTGCTGTCCAGAATCCCAGAGTGCCTATCTGCTATATCTTCCTTCTTTTCCTCTCGCTTCCTCAAGCTCAATATGGCCAAAACTGAACTGATCATCTTTCCTCCATCTCCCCTGCACTCTCCACCTGATCTATCCATTACAATTAATAACATCACGCTCTCCCCAGCACCCAAAGTTCGGTGCCTCGGAGTGACCTTTGACTCTGCCCTGTCCTTCATACCGCACATCCAATCCCTCACCACCTCCTGCCGTTTTCAACTCAAAAATATCTCCAGAATCCGCCCTTTTCTCAATCCCCAATCTACAAAAATTCTAGTGCACGCCCTCATAATCTCCCGCATCGACTACTGCAACATCCTCCTCTGTGGTCTCCCTGCTAACACACTCGTCCCTCTCCAGTCCATCCTTAACTCTGCTGCCCGACTGATCCACCTCTCTCCTCAATACCACCCCGCTTCTCCTCTCTGCAAGTCCCTCCACTGGCTCCCAATCTTCCACCGTATCCAATTCAAATTACTAACACTGACCTACAAAGCTATCCATAATCTGTCTCCTCCATATATCTCTGAACTAATCTCTCGCTACACTCCAAAACGTAACCTCCGGTCCTCCCAAGATCTCCTTCTATCCTCCTCTCTCATTCGCTCCTCATGCAACCGACTCCAAGACTTCTCCCGAGCATCCCCAGTCTCCTGGAACTCACTGCCTCAACACGTCAGACTATCTACTACACTCGCAAGCTTCAAACGGAACCTAAAGACTCATCTGTTCAGAAATGCCTATAACCTTCAATGACCTCACTGCTTCACCACCGTGCGGAGCTGCCGCCCCACCACCGTGCGGAGCTGCCGCCCCACCACCGTGCGGAGCTGCCGCCCCCACCACCGTGCGGAGCTGCCGCCCCACCACCGTGCGGAGCTGCCGCCCCACCACCGTGCGGAGCTGCCGCCCCACCACCGTGCGGAGCTGCCGCCCCACCACCGTGCGGAGCTGCCGCCCCACCACCGTGCGGAGCTGCCGCCCCACCACCGTGCGGAGCTGCCGCCCCACCACCGTGCAGAGCTGCCGCCCCACCTACACCCCACCTACTGTCTCCTCCCCAAAATCCTTTAGGATGTAAGCCCGCAAGGGCAGGGCCCTCTTCCCCCTGTGCTAGTCTGTCTATTGTAACGTGTACATGTATTCTGTATGTAACCCCCTCATGTACAGCACCATGGAATCAATGGTGCTCTATAAATAAACAATAATAATAATAATAATAATATTTAATGAGGCATCAATTATGTGCTACTATGCATTGCTGGCCTGTGGCCTGTTCATCATATACCTTCCCCACCCAATACATGTTCGCCCCCCCCCCCCCCCTTACCCCCTTCCCCCTAACCCCCCTCCCCCCCCCATACACCATATATTATCATTAAGCATCATGACTATTTTAACTGATATTCACATTCATATCGAATCGGACTGGTTTCTATATGTATATTTGTACATATTGGATTAAATCTTGTTTATATGTATTTTGTGCTTGTGCAATGTAATGTGTACTTTCCCTGATTACAACCATATGGTTCTTCGTCCATTCGTGATTATTATATTGTTGCTGTTATATGACTATGTCTTATTATTGTGGTTCTGATACTTCTATGGTTCTGATTGTCCTGTTATCCTTTAATCAATATATTTGCTGTTTACTTTGAACGATAATTAATAGCTCCGTATTGCCATCTAAATTGTGATCTATGATGTATGTATGTCCTACATGCCATGTAATAATGCACATTATGATCTCTGTGAGTATTCTTTATTAGTATGCATTATATTTTCTACCTATATGTCTCACATCCGATCCCCATGCGGACCACTTGTACGCATGCGTGCCGTTTTGCGCGCGGCGTCCTCCGGATTGCTGTGTCTAGGGGGCGGGTGTCGTCGGATCACATGGTATGATCTGACGTCACCGGCCCTTGACGCGGTGTTCGGCCGGCGTCGCGTGTAGCTATGGCAACGCATGCGTCACGGAAGTGGTGCCGGATCTTGATTGGTGCATGTCCTGCTTATTAGAGCCGGTCAGACAGCATAGCTCCACCCCCCCTGACGAAGGCGGTTGCCGAAACGGCCGTCGGGTAGGCGGATCTTCCGGCTTGATCACTCTCCATCCTATACTACACGTGGTAAGCTCCTTTGCCGCTCAGTGCATACATTGGTATCAGCTGCCGTTATCTTTGGGTAAGCTGACCTTTCGGCTTAATCACTCTCCATCCTGCTATATATGCAGTAAACTATTTGCCGTTCTGGGCTCTTATATATGTATATATATCGTTCACCGCTATTTTCGCTCCATGTGATAGGCTCTATTGAGCCAGACTGGGTCAATCTGTTTCATGGGACTTTTGCCATCGTCCCTTATGTACTCCTTTATTTAGTGATAAAGATATATATACATTTTTTGCCCTAATTACACAGTGGCGTGCATATTTATAGTCTTATCCACGTGACCTTTGCCAGACCTTTGAAGGCAGTAATTTCTGTATTATTGGTTTACACTGTATCCACGATATATATGATCAAGCACACTATGTATGCTTGATCTTTGATGATACTATTATCTTTGTTATGGGCTAATATTATGATGTTACATCTGTAATATATATGTGATTATGCGTATCATTAATTTACATCTATGCCGTTACATACATTACTATTTGCTATTTGATGCTTTTCCAAGGTCTGGCAATTGGTATATATTGTGACTAATTCTTGCCGGTTGGTCCTTGTTTGGTGTTTTAACATTTTATCTGTGTGTCCACCCAGCACTGGTCAATAAAGAATTCTTTTTCACCTTATGGACGGCTGATCGTTCTTTCTTTTCCTCCTTCACTATTCAATATGCGATTTGTCCAGTATGGATATGTAGTCAATGGTTGCACTATATAAGGGATCTATACTCCTATTATCATATATATAGTGACAAAAATGCAACCTTTTCTCCTGTGTGTTTTCTTTATTTATAACTTGCAGCATTTAACTGTGTTTGGCACAGACTTTCACACAGGCAACATGGACTACAGAGCCAAAGAATCTGCTTGGCTCCAACAAATTGATCAGGCTTTTAGTGGACCAACAGTTTTGATTTCGTCAGGAGGAGACCACGATTTGGAGAACCTTTGGTCTGAAATCCAACGCATGCTAATCAAACGTACCAGACTATGGTGGAATCGTATGTTTTTGGAAAAATATCTATCACATAACCTCATTCCACGTGGACTCCGTATTCGGGTCACTCCCAGTTTTATTGTGGATGATGATGCTTTCATTTCCAAATGGGAAGAGGCGTGTAATATTTGTTCCTGTACATTAATGAAATTATTAATTGGGTTAAATTCTGACTCACTTACTACATTGGATCAATCCTTGGATGAGAAACAGACACTGTTTCGCACATTATGTCCTGAGGACAAAATCTTGATGTATGAAACTCAGATTGAGAAAAAATTGGATTTAATTGTTAAGAAGATTCATGAGGTTCAATTATCTAAACTCACTCGTGACAAAAATGATTTTGCACAGAATCTGGTATATTCTTGGAGGAAACCAGTGGACAATTCTGGACGCACTGGTGAACTTACCTCTCATTCATCAGTCACTTCACTTAGTGACCAATCTGACATTGTCCCTCCTATGATTACAAGATCAGGGATACGGAGGAATCATAATCCCACTTACCGGCCATTTAAACGTCCTACTTATGGCAGTAAGAAATCAACTAATAAGGTAATTAATCTAAGTACCCATGAATTTACCCCTATGGATTTGGCTCTATTGAACAAAGGGTTAACCTTTTCCCCTACAGCTCCCTTTGATGAATTTAATGCTGTAAAAGATCTGCACATATTTGCCAGATCCATGATCTTTAAAAGACATTTTTATGATGAGACATTGCACTCCCTTTTCCCCTCTGCGGAGGAACAATCAGCTCTAAAAATTCTGGAAGAGCTGTCAGAGGAGCATTCCGGGGGGCAGGGGAGTGTAATTCCATCATGCATCAGACCCAAATCTAATAAGTTTCCCCCTTTAAATTCATGCACCAATGTCGATTTATTCGTTCAGGTGGTCTCTCAACAATTTCATAAAATACCTCACCAGATCCCTCATGATAATCTCACTAGTCAAGAACGTAAAAGACTTAAAGAGATTCAACAGATACCTGACATAACAATCAAGCCAGCTGACAAAGGTGGCAACATTGTCATCTGGCCGACCCCCCTATACGAAAAGGAGGCCTTTCGCCAACTATATGATCACATCTGTTATAAAAAAATGACATTCAATCCTTTATTATCTTTTAAAAAACAGTTATTGGATATCATTGGGGCGGCCATTGATGACAATGTTATCACCAAAGAATTAGGCTCAGCATTACAAATTTTAGAACCAACTATTGCCACCTTCTACCTTTTACCGAAGGTACACAAAAATGTGCAAAATCCACCTGGGAGGCCGATTATATCCGGCTGTGGCAATTACCTAGAGAATGTCAACAAGTGGATTGATTATCATCTTTAACCACTTGTTGAATGTTTACCCTCCTTTTTGAAAGACACTGGGGATCTCTTAAGGAAAGTCGATGGCCTCTATATTGGTGATGATGCTGTCCTCGTCACTGGAGATATAGAATCTTTGTATACTAGCATCAGACATCATGATGGTCTTTCTGCTGCTCGGTTTTTTCTCAATATGTCAAATCTATCAAAACCATTGGTTAATCTAGTCATGGAATTTTTGCAGTTTTCACTCACTCATAATTTTTTCATTTTTAAGGGGTCCTTTTTCCTGCAGCTCCAGGGAACTGCGATGGGCGCATCCTTTGCGCCCTCTTATGCCAACTTGTTCCTGGGGCTGTGGGAAAGGGACCTCTTCCTGTCGGATCAGGAGTCGTCGATGGATCGTGTCCTCTTTTGGGCACGGTACATCGACGACATCTTCCTGATCTGGCAGGGACCCATTGATGATCTTCACCAATTTATGTTCCGTTTAAACCAAAACAATTACAATATTAAAATTACATACCAATGGTCTAATACACAAGTTGAATTTCTTGATGTTGTCCTTAAGAAGGACAGTACCAACCACATCCAGACTGACCTGTACAGGAAACCCACCTCCACGAATGCACTTTTACATGCCTCTTCCGCCCATCCGAGACATATGATTCATGCTATTCCTATTGGCCAATTTTTGCGGCTTAGAAGAGTGTGTTCAACTGAAGCTGCCTTTGAAAAACAAGCGACTGATATGAAGCAACGCTTCAAAGAGAGAGGCTACGGTAATAGGGTTATCAAACGTGCCTATCATAGGGCTAAATATTCCACTCGGGCATCTACACTGTACAAATGTACTGAAAAATCGAACTCTGATACCATACGTTTTATTACCAACTTCCATGCCCAATCAGTGCCCATGATAAAATGTTTACAAAATGCTTGGCCTATTTTGCAGGCCGATCCTATTTTGAATAAAATCCTCCCCTCCCGTCCTAAAGTCACCTTTCGGCGGGCAAGGAATTTATATGATACTCTGATCCATAGCCACCATCAAGGCGATTCACAGCAAACTCTCATTAAAACTGATAGAACCACTCCTAGACAGGGATGTGCACCATGTGGCAGGTGTGTCGCATGTCCTAATATTGATACTAGTGATACATTTTTAGATTCATCAGGACGCAAGGAATATCGTATAAAAAAGTTTATAACATGCAACACAAAAGCAGTTATCTACCATGCTATGTGTCCTTGTCCTAAAATTTATATTGGACTGACCACCCGCCAACTTAAGACACGTGTTCGCGAACATGTATTGGGTATTATAGCAGCATCTGGACATACAGACATATCTTCTTTAAAGACATTACCCAAACACTTTCGCGAATACCATAACTGTAATGCCTCCCTACTTCGAGTCAAAGGTATTGACTCTATTGACATCTCTATCAGGGGTGGGCCGGTTAGCAAAAGGTTGGCACAAATGGAAACCCGATGGATCTGGACACTCTCAACCCTACATCCATCGGGTTTGAATGAGAACATTAGTTTTGCTCCATTTCTATAGTATAATGTCTTCTTTGTTTATATTGTCCCTCATGTGGTCTCCTTCATGATTTTTAATACACATTGTTGTTTCTTGTTTTTATCTGATTTTAATTTCACCTCTTTCTATGCTGCTTCTTGTAGGCTCGTTGATTAGTGTTATGGACGTGCATCTTGGAACTTGTTTCTTGGACATATTTACATTCTGGATTCAAGAAGAATGGGATTCTATGGACTATGCTTTCCCCCCCCCCCCCCCCTCCCCCTCCCCCTCCCCTTCTTCTCCCCTCCCCCCATACCCTATCCATATGCTGTATTAAGGTCTCCGGACTGTGACCTAACAGTATGGTTATCTTTATATCTTTTCTCTTGGGCTATGGGCTGGGTTGTGATGGTTCCGGGTTTATCATGGGCGGCCACCGGCTAGCAATATTTTGTATAATCTGACTTTGTGGGTAAAATAATTCCTACTAGTTTATAGTTTCACTTATTTCTATATTTAATGAGGCATCAATTATGTGCTACTATGCATTGCTGGCCTGTGGCCTGTTCATCATATACCTTCCCCACCCAATACATGTTCGCCCCCCCCCCCCCCCCTTACCCCCTTCCCCCTAACCCCCCTCCCCCCCCCATACACCATATATTATCATTAAGCATCATGACTATTTTAACTGATATTCACATTCATATCGAATCGGACTGGTTTCTATATGTATATTTGTACATATTGGATTAAATCTTGTTTATATGTATTTTGTGCTTGTGCAATGTAATGTGTACTTTCCCTGATTACAACCATATGGTTCTTCGTCCATTCGTGATTATTATATTGTTGCTGTTATATGACTATGTCTTATTATTGTGGTTCTGATACTTCTATGGTTCTGATTGTCCTGTTATCCTTTAATCAATATATTTGCTGTTTACTTTGAACGATAATTAATAGCTCCGTATTGCCATCTAAATTGTGATCTATGATGTATGTATGTCCTACATGCCATGTAATAATGCACATTATGATCTCTGTGAGTATTCTTTATTAGTATGCATTATATTTTCTACCTATATGTCTCACATCCGATCCCCATGCGGACCACTTGTACGCATGCGTGCCGTTTTGCGCGCGGCGTCCTCCGGATTGCTGTGTCTAGGGGGCGGGTGTCGTCGGATCACATGGTATGATCTGACGTCACCGGCCCTTGACGCGGTGTTCGGCCGGCGTCGCGTGTAGCTATGGCAACGCATGCGTCACGGAAGTGGTGCCGGATCTTGATTGGTGCATGTCCTGCTTATTAGAGCCGGTCAGACAGCATAGCTCCACCCCCCCTGACGAAGGCGGTTGCCGAAACGGCCGTCGGGTAGGCGGATCTTCCGGCTTGATCACTCTCCATCCTATACTACACGTGGTAAGCTCCTTTGCCGCTCAGTGCATACATTGGTATCAGCTGCCGTTATCTTTGGGTAAGCTGACCTTTCGGCTTAATCACTCTCCATCCTGCTATATATGCAGTAAACTATTTGCCGTTCTGGGCTCTTATATATGTATATATATCGTTCACCGCTATTTTCGCTCCATGTGATAGGCTCTATTGAGCCAGACTGGGTCAATCTGTTTCATGGGACTTTTGCCATCGTCCCTTATGTACTCCTTTATTTAGTGATAAAGATATATATACATTTTTTGCCCTAATTACACAGTGGCGTGCATATTTATAGTCTTATCCACGTGACCTTTGCCAGACCTTTGAAGGCAGTAATTTCTGTATTATTGGTTTACACTGTATCCACGATATATATGATCAAGCACACTATGTATGCTTGATCTTTGATGATACTATTATCTTTGTTATGGGCTAATATTATGATGTTACATCTGTAATATATATGTGATTATGCGTATCATTAATTTACATCTATGCCGTTACATACATTACTATTTGCTATTTGATGCTTTTCCAAGGTCTGGCAATTGGTATATATTGTGACTAATTCTTGCCGGTTGGTCCTTGTTTGGTGTTTTAACATTTTATCTGTGTGTCCACCCAGCACTGGTCAATAAAGAATTCTTTTTCACCTTATGGACGGCTGATCGTTCTTTCTTTTCCTCCTTCACTATTCAATATGCGATTTGTCCAGTATGGATATGTAGTCAATGGTTGCACTATATAAGGGATCTATACTCCTATTATCATATATATAGTGACAAAAATGCAACCTTTTCTCCTGTGTGTTTTCTTTATTTATAACTTGCAGCATTTAACTGTGTTTGGCACAGACTTTCACACAGGCAACATGGACTACAGAGCCAAAGAATCTGCTTGGCTCCAACAAATTGATCAGGCTTTTAGTGGACCAACAGTTTTGATTTCGTCAGGAGGAGACCACGATTTGGAGAACCTTTGGTCTGAAATCCAACGCATGCTAATCAAACGTACCAGACTATGGTGGAATCGTATGTTTTTGGAAAAATATCTATCACATAACCTCATTCCACGTGGACTCCGTATTCGGGTCACTCCCAGTTTTATTGTGGATGATGATGCTTTCATTTCCAAATGGGAAGAGGCGTGTAATATTTGTTCCTGTACATTAATGAAATTATTAATTGGGTTAAATTCTGACTCACTTACTACATTGGATCAATCCTTGGATGAGAAACAGACACTGTTTCGCACATTATGTCCTGAGGACAAAATCTTGATGTATGAAACTCAGATTGAGAAAAAATTGGATTTAATTGTTAAGAAGATTCATGAGGTTCAATTATCTAAACTCACTCGTGACAAAAATGATTTTGCACAGAATCTGGTATATTCTTGGAGGAAACCAGTGGACAATTCTGGACGCACTGGTGAACTTACCTCTCATTCATCAGTCACTTCACTTAGTGACCAATCTGACATTGTCCCTCCTATGATTACAAGATCAGGGATACGGAGGAATCATAATCCCACTTACCGGCCATTTAAACGTCCTACTTATGGCAGTAAGAAATCAACTAATAAGGTAATTAATCTAAGTACCCATGAATTTACCCCTATGGATTTGGCTCTATTGAACAAAGGGTTAACCTTTTCCCCTACAGCTCCCTTTGATGAATTTAATGCTGTAAAAGATCTGCACATATTTGCCAGATCCATGATCTTTAAAAGACATTTTTATGATGAGACATTGCACTCCCTTTTCCCCTCTGCGGAGGAACAATCAGCTCTAAAAATTCTGGAAGAGCTGTCAGAGGAGCATTCCGGGGGGCAGGGGAGTGTAATTCCATCATGCATCAGACCCAAATCTAATAAGTTTCCCCCTTTAAATTCATGCACCAATGTCGATTTATTCGTTCAGGTGGTCTCTCAACAATTTCATAAAATACCTCACCAGATCCCTCATGATAATCTCACTAGTCAAGAACGTAAAAGACTTAAAGAGATTCAACAGATACCTGACATAACAATCAAGCCAGCTGACAAAGGTGGCAACATTGTCATCTGGCCGACCCCCCTATACGAAAAGGAGGCCTTTCGCCAACTATATGATCACATCTGTTATAAAAAAATGACATTCAATCCTTTATTATCTTTTAAAAAACAGTTATTGGATATCATTGGGGCGGCCATTGATGACAATGTTATCACCAAAGAATTAGGCTCAGCATTACAAATTTTAGAACCAACTATTGCCACCTTCTACCTTTTACCGAAGGTACACAAAAATGTGCAAAATCCACCTGGGAGGCCGATTATATCCGGCTGTGGCAATTACCTAGAGAATGTCAACAAGTGGATTGATTATCATCTTTAACCACTTGTTGAATGTTTACCCTCCTTTTTGAAAGACACTGGGGATCTCTTAAGGAAAGTCGATGGCCTCTATATTGGTGATGATGCTGTCCTCGTCACTGGAGATATAGAATCTTTGTATACTAGCATCAGACATCATGATGGTCTTTCTGCTGCTCGGTTTTTTCTCAATATGTCAAATCTATCAAAACCATTGGTTAATCTAGTCATGGAATTTTTGCAGTTTTCACTCACTCATAATTTTTTCATTTTTAAGGGGTCCTTTTTCCTGCAGCTCCAGGGAACTGCGATGGGCGCATCCTTTGCGCCCTCTTATGCCAACTTGTTCCTGGGGCTGTGGGAAAGGGACCTCTTCCTGTCGGATCAGGAGTCGTCGATGGATCGTGTCCTCTTTTGGGCACGGTACATCGACGACATCTTCCTGATCTGGCAGGGACCCATTGATGATCTTCACCAATTTATGTTCCGTTTAAACCAAAACAATTACAATATTAAAATTACATACCAATGGTCTAATACACAAGTTGAATTTCTTGATGTTGTCCTTAAGAAGGACAGTACCAACCACATCCAGACTGACCTGTACAGGAAACCCACCTCCACGAATGCACTTTTACATGCCTCTTCCGCCCATCCGAGACATATGATTCATGCTATTCCTATTGGCCAATTTTTGCGGCTTAGAAGAGTGTGTTCAACTGAAGCTGCCTTTGAAAAACAAGCGACTGATATGAAGCAACGCTTCAAAGAGAGAGGCTACGGTAATAGGGTTATCAAACGTGCCTATCATAGGGCTAAATATTCCACTCGGGCATCTACACTGTACAAATGTACTGAAAAATCGAACTCTGATACCATACGTTTTATTACCAACTTCCATGCCCAATCAGTGCCCATGATAAAATGTTTACAAAATGCTTGGCCTATTTTGCAGGCCGATCCTATTTTGAATAAAATCCTCCCCTCCCGTCCTAAAGTCACCTTTCGGCGGGCAAGGAATTTATATGATACTCTGATCCATAGCCACCATCAAGGCGATTCACAGCAAACTCTCATTAAAACTGATAGAACCACTCCTAGACAGGGATGTGCACCATGTGGCAGGTGTGTCGCATGTCCTAATATTGATACTAGTGATACATTTTTAGATTCATCAGGACGCAAGGAATATCGTATAAAAAAGTTTATAACATGCAACACAAAAGCAGTTATCTACCATGCTATGTGTCCTTGTCCTAAAATTTATATTGGACTGACCACCCGCCAACTTAAGACACGTGTTCGCGAACATGTATTGGGTATTATAGCAGCATCTGGACATACAGACATATCTTCTTTAAAGACATTACCCAAACACTTTCGCGAATACCATAACTGTAATGCCTCCCTACTTCGAGTCAAAGGTATTGACTCTATTGACATCTCTATCAGGGGTGGGCCGGTTAGCAAAAGGTTGGCACAAATGGAAACCCGATGGATCTGGACACTCTCAACCCTACATCCATCGGGTTTGAATGAGAACATTAGTTTTGCTCCATTTCTATAGTATAATGTCTTCTTTGTTTATATTGTCCCTCATGTGGTCTCCTTCATGATTTTTAATACACATTGTTGTTTCTTGTTTTTATCTGATTTTAATTTCACCTCTTTCTATGCTGCTTCTTGTAGGCTCGTTGATTAGTGTTATGGACGTGCATCTTGGAACTTGTTTCTTGGACATATTTACATTCTGGATTCAAGAAGAATGGGATTCTATGGACTATGCTTTCCCCCCCCCCCCCCCCTCCCCCTCCCCCTCCCCTTCTTCTCCCCTCCCCCCATACCCTATCCATATGCTGTATTAAGGTCTCCGGACTGTGACCTAACAGTATGGTTATCTTTATATCTTTTCTCTTGGGCTATGGGCTGGGTTGTGATGGTTCCGGGTTTATCATGGGCGGCCACCGGCTAGCAATATTTTGTATAATCTGACTTTGTGGGTAAAATAATTCCTACTAGTTTATAGTTTCACTTATTTCTATATTTAATGAGGCATCAATTATGTGCTACTATGCATTGCTGGCCTGTGGCCTGTTCATCATATACCTTCCCCACCCAATACATGTTCGCCCCCCCCCCCCCCCCTTACCCCCTTCCCCCTAACCCCCCTCCCCCCCCCATACACCATATATTATCATTAAGCATCATGACTATTTTAACTGATATTCACATTCATATCGAATCGGACTGGTTTCTATATGTATATTTGTACATATTGGATTAAATCTTGTTTATATGTATTTTGTGCTTGTGCAATGTAATGTGTACTTTCCCTGATTACAACCATATGGTTCTTCGTCCATTCGTGATTATTATATTGTTGCTGTTATATGACTATGTCTTATTATTGTGGTTCTGATACTTCTATGGTTCTGATTGTCCTGTTATCCTTTAATCAATATATTTGCTGTTTACTTTGAACGATAATTAATAGCTCCGTATTGCCATCTAAATTGTGATCTATGATGTATGTATGTCCTACATGCCATGTAATAATGCACATTATGATCTCTGTGAGTATTCTTTATTAGTATGCATTATATTTTCTACCTATATGTCTCACATCCGATCCCCATGCGGACCACTTGTACGCATGCGTGCCGTTTTGCGCGCGGCGTCCTCCGGATTGCTGTGTCTAGGGGGCGGGTGTCGTCGGATCACATGGTATGATCTGACGTCACCGGCCCTTGACGCGGTGTTCGGCCGGCGTCGCGTGTAGCTATGGCAACGCATGCGTCACGGAAGTGGTGCCGGATCTTGATTGGTGCATGTCCTGCTTATTAGAGCCGGTCAGACAGCATAGCTCCACCCCCCCTGACGAAGGCGGTTGCCGAAACGGCCGTCGGGTAGGCGGATCTTCCGGCTTGATCACTCTCCATCCTATACTACACGTGGTAAGCTCCTTTGCCGCTCAGTGCATACATTGGTATCAGCTGCCGTTATCTTTGGGTAAGCTGACCTTTCGGCTTAATCACTCTCCATCCTGCTATATATGCAGTAAACTATTTGCCGTTCTGGGCTCTTATATATGTATATATATCGTTCACCGCTATTTTCGCTCCATGTGATAGGCTCTATTGAGCCAGACTGGGTCAATCTGTTTCATGGGACTTTTGCCATCGTCCCTTATGTACTCCTTTATTTAGTGATAAAGATATATATACATTTTTTGCCCTAATTACACAGTGGCGTGCATATTTATAGTCTTATCCACGTGACCTTTGCCAGACCTTTGAAGGCAGTAATTTCTGTATTATTGGTTTACACTGTATCCACGATATATATGATCAAGCACACTATGTATGCTTGATCTTTGATGATACTATTATCTTTGTTATGGGCTAATATTATGATGTTACATCTGTAATATATATGTGATTATGCGTATCATTAATTTACATCTATGCCGTTACATACATTACTATTTGCTATTTGATGCTTTTCCAAGGTCTGGCAATTGGTATATATTGTGACTAATTCTTGCCGGTTGGTCCTTGTTTGGTGTTTTAACATTTTATCTGTGTGTCCACCCAGCACTGGTCAATAAAGAATTCTTTTTCACCTTATGGACGGCTGATCGTTCTTTCTTTTCCTCCTTCACTATTCAATATGCGATTTGTCCAGTATGGATATGTAGTCAATGGTTGCACTATATAAGGGATCTATACTCCTATTATCATATATATAGTGACAAAAATGCAACCTTTTCTCCTGTGTGTTTTCTTTATTTATAACTTGCAGCATTTAACTGTGTTTGGCACAGACTTTCACACAGGCAACATGGACTACAGAGCCAAAGAATCTGCTTGGCTCCAACAAATTGATCAGGCTTTTAGTGGACCAACAGTTTTGATTTCGTCAGGAGGAGACCACGATTTGGAGAACCTTTGGTCTGAAATCCAACGCATGCTAATCAAACGTACCAGACTATGGTGGAATCGTATGTTTTTGGAAAAATATCTATCACATAACCTCATTCCACGTGGACTCCGTATTCGGGTCACTCCCAGTTTTATTGTGGATGATGATGCTTTCATTTCCAAATGGGAAGAGGCGTGTAATATTTGTTCCTGTACATTAATGAAATTATTAATTGGGTTAAATTCTGACTCACTTACTACATTGGATCAATCCTTGGATGAGAAACAGACACTGTTTCGCACATTATGTCCTGAGGACAAAATCTTGATGTATGAAACTCAGATTGAGAAAAAATTGGATTTAATTGTTAAGAAGATTCATGAGGTTCAATTATCTAAACTCACTCGTGACAAAAATGATTTTGCACAGAATCTGGTATATTCTTGGAGGAAACCAGTGGACAATTCTGGACGCACTGGTGAACTTACCTCTCATTCATCAGTCACTTCACTTAGTGACCAATCTGACATTGTCCCTCCTATGATTACAAGATCAGGGATACGGAGGAATCATAATCCCACTTACCGGCCATTTAAACGTCCTACTTATGGCAGTAAGAAATCAACTAATAAGGTAATTAATCTAAGTACCCATGAATTTACCCCTATGGATTTGGCTCTATTGAACAAAGGGTTAACCTTTTCCCCTACAGCTCCCTTTGATGAATTTAATGCTGTAAAAGATCTGCACATATTTGCCAGATCCATGATCTTTAAAAGACATTTTTATGATGAGACATTGCACTCCCTTTTCCCCTCTGCGGAGGAACAATCAGCTCTAAAAATTCTGGAAGAGCTGTCAGAGGAGCATTCCGGGGGGCAGGGGAGTGTAATTCCATCATGCATCAGACCCAAATCTAATAAGTTTCCCCCTTTAAATTCATGCACCAATGTCGATTTATTCGTTCAGGTGGTCTCTCAACAATTTCATAAAATACCTCACCAGATCCCTCATGATAATCTCACTAGTCAAGAACGTAAAAGACTTAAAGAGATTCAACAGATACCTGACATAACAATCAAGCCAGCTGACAAAGGTGGCAACATTGTCATCTGGCCGACCCCCCTATACGAAAAGGAGGCCTTTCGCCAACTATATGATCACATCTGTTATAAAAAAATGACATTCAATCCTTTATTATCTTTTAAAAAACAGTTATTGGATATCATTGGGGCGGCCATTGATGACAATGTTATCACCAAAGAATTAGGCTCAGCATTACAAATTTTAGAACCAACTATTGCCACCTTCTACCTTTTACCGAAGGTACACAAAAATGTGCAAAATCCACCTGGGAGGCCGATTATATCCGGCTGTGGCAATTACCTAGAGAATGTCAACAAGTGGATTGATTATCATCTTTAACCACTTGTTGAATGTTTACCCTCCTTTTTGAAAGACACTGGGGATCTCTTAAGGAAAGTCGATGGCCTCTATATTGGTGATGATGCTGTCCTCGTCACTGGAGATATAGAATCTTTGTATACTAGCATCAGACATCATGATGGTCTTTCTGCTGCTCGGTTTTTTCTCAATATGTCAAATCTATCAAAACCATTGGTTAATCTAGTCATGGAATTTTTGCAGTTTTCACTCACTCATAATTTTTTCATTTTTAAGGGGTCCTTTTTCCTGCAGCTCCAGGGAACTGCGATGGGCGCATCCTTTGCGCCCTCTTATGCCAACTTGTTCCTGGGGCTGTGGGAAAGGGACCTCTTCCTGTCGGATCAGGAGTCGTCGATGGATCGTGTCCTCTTTTGGGCACGGTACATCGACGACATCTTCCTGATCTGGCAGGGACCCATTGATGATCTTCACCAATTTATGTTCCGTTTAAACCAAAACAATTACAATATTAAAATTACATACCAATGGTCTAATACACAAGTTGAATTTCTTGATGTTGTCCTTAAGAAGGACAGTACCAACCACATCCAGACTGACCTGTACAGGAAACCCACCTCCACGAATGCACTTTTACATGCCTCTTCCGCCCATCCGAGACATATGATTCATGCTATTCCTATTGGCCAATTTTTGCGGCTTAGAAGAGTGTGTTCAACTGAAGCTGCCTTTGAAAAACAAGCGACTGATATGAAGCAACGCTTCAAAGAGAGAGGCTACGGTAATAGGGTTATCAAACGTGCCTATCATAGGGCTAAATATTCCACTCGGGCATCTACACTGTACAAATGTACTGAAAAATCGAACTCTGATACCATACGTTTTATTACCAACTTCCATGCCCAATCAGTGCCCATGATAAAATGTTTACAAAATGCTTGGCCTATTTTGCAGGCCGATCCTATTTTGAATAAAATCCTCCCCTCCCGTCCTAAAGTCACCTTTCGGCGGGCAAGGAATTTATATGATACTCTGATCCATAGCCACCATCAAGGCGATTCACAGCAAACTCTCATTAAAACTGATAGAACCACTCCTAGACAGGGATGTGCACCATGTGGCAGGTGTGTCGCATGTCCTAATATTGATACTAGTGATACATTTTTAGATTCATCAGGACGCAAGGAATATCGTATAAAAAAGTTTATAACATGCAACACAAAAGCAGTTATCTACCATGCTATGTGTCCTTGTCCTAAAATTTATATTGGACTGACCACCCGCCAACTTAAGACACGTGTTCGCGAACATGTATTGGGTATTATAGCAGCATCTGGACATACAGACATATCTTCTTTAAAGACATTACCCAAACACTTTCGCGAATACCATAACTGTAATGCCTCCCTACTTCGAGTCAAAGGTATTGACTCTATTGACATCTCTATCAGGGGTGGGCCGGTTAGCAAAAGGTTGGCACAAATGGAAACCCGATGGATCTGGACACTCTCAACCCTACATCCATCGGGTTTGAATGAGAACATTAGTTTTGCTCCATTTCTATAGTATAATGTCTTCTTTGTTTATATTGTCCCTCATGTGGTCTCCTTCATGATTTTTAATACACATTGTTGTTTCTTGTTTTTATCTGATTTTAATTTCACCTCTTTCTATGCTGCTTCTTGTAGGCTCGTTGATTAGTGTTATGGACGTGCATCTTGGAACTTGTTTCTTGGACATATTTACATTCTGGATTCAAGAAGAATGGGATTCTATGGACTATGCTTTCCCCCCCCCCCCCCCCTCCCCCTCCCCCTCCCCTTCTTCTCCCCTCCCCCCATACCCTATCCATATGCTGTATTAAGGTCTCCGGACTGTGACCTAACAGTATGGTTATCTTTATATCTTTTCTCTTGGGCTATGGGCTGGGTTGTGATGGTTCCGGGTTTATCATGGGCGGCCACCGGCTAGCAATATTTTGTATAATCTGACTTTGTGGGTAAAATAATTCCTACTAGTTTATAGTTTCACTTATTTCTATATTTAATGAGGCATCAATTATGTGCTACTATGCATTGCTGGCCTGTGGCCTGTTCATCATATACCTTCCCCACCCAATACATGTTCGCCCCCCCCCCCCCTTACCCCCTTCCCCCTAACCCCCCTCCCCCCCCCATACACCATATATTATCATTAAGCATCATGACTATTTTAACTGATATTCACATTCATATCGAATCGGACTGGTTTCTATATGTATATTTGTACATATTGGATTAAATCTTGTTTATATGTATTTTGTGCTTGTGCAATGTAATGTGTACTTTCCCTGATTACAACCATATGGTTCTTCGTCCATTCGTGATTATTATATTGTTGCTGTTATATGACTATGTCTTATTATTGTGGTTCTGATACTTCTATGGTTCTGATTGTCCTGTTATCCTTTAATCAATATATTTGCTGTTTACTTTGAACGATAATTAATAGCTCCGTATTGCCATCTAAATTGTGATCTATGATGTATGTATGTCCTACATGCCATGTAATAATGCACATTATGATCTCTGTGAGTATTCTTTATTAGTATGCATTATATTTTCTACCTATATGTCTCACATCCGATCCCCATGCGGACCACTTGTACGCATGCGTGCCGTTTTGCGCGCGGCGTCCTCCGGATTGCTGTGTCTAGGGGGCGGGTGTCGTCGGATCACATGGTATGATCTGACGTCACCGGCCCTTGACGCGGTGTTCGGCCGGCGTCGCGTGTAGCTATGGCAACGCATGCGTCACGGAAGTGGTGCCGGATCTTGATTGGTGCATGTCCTGCTTATTAGAGCCGGTCAGACAGCATAGCTCCACCCCCCCTGACGAAGGCGGTTGCCGAAACGGCCGTCGGGTAGGCGGATCTTCCGGCTTGATCACTCTCCATCCTATACTACACGTGGTAAGCTCCTTTGCCGCTCAGTGCATACATTGGTATCAGCTGCCGTTATCTTTGGGTAAGCTGACCTTTCGGCTTAATCACTCTCCATCCTGCTATATATGCAGTAAACTATTTGCCGTTCTGGGCTCTTATATATGTATATATATCGTTCACCGCTATTTTCGCTCCATGTGATAGGCTCTATTGAGCCAGACTGGGTCAATCTGTTTCATGGGACTTTTGCCATCGTCCCTTATGTACTCCTTTATTTAGTGATAAAGATATATATACATTTTTTGCCCTAATTACACAGTGGCGTGCATATTTATAGTCTTATCCACGTGACCTTTGCCAGACCTTTGAAGGCAGTAATTTCTGTATTATTGGTTTACACTGTATCCACGATATATATGATCAAGCACACTATGTATGCTTGATCTTTGATGATACTATTATCTTTGTTATGGGCTAATATTATGATGTTACATCTGTAATATATATGTGATTATGCGTATCATTAATTTACATCTATGCCGTTACATACATTACTATTTGCTATTTGATGCTTTTCCAAGGTCTGGCAATTGGTATATATTGTGACTAATTCTTGCCGGTTGGTCCTTGTTTGGTGTTTTAACATTTTATCTGTGTGTCCACCCAGCACTGGTCAATAAAGAATTCTTTTTCACCTTATGGACGGCTGATCGTTCTTTCTTTTCCTCCTTCACTATTCAATATGCGATTTGTCCAGTATGGATATGTAGTCAATGGTTGCACTATATAAGGGATCTATACTCCTATTATCATATATATAGTGACAAAAATGCAACCTTTTCTCCTGTGTGTTTTCTTTATTTATAACCAGTGACAATGTGGACAGACTGACGTTCATCAAAATGAACAAGTCATGGATCCAGAAGGAATTTACTACCCCTGTGTCATCCTGGGGAGAGTAAATGCTTGTGGATTTGGAATGTGCTTGATGCAAATCAAAACATCCTGTTTGCAACTAGGGCACAAGTGCTGCCACTGATAAGGTGTGTGTGGGGCCCAATTTTTGAAAAAAAGGAAGACTCCGCTTGGAGTAACCCTTGCTTACATTGTTTTTAAAAGAAGCCAAGATGAACAGAGCTGGGATCAGGAAAGACTTTGCTACCTACCCCGGTGTCATCCTGGGGACGGTTAAGAATAGCGTATTTTTAAATGTGCTTGATGCAAATCTAGCTGTGAATTGTACAACTGGGGCACAACTGCTGCCACTGAAGGGGTGGGTGTGTGTGGGGCCCAATTTTTGGAAAAAAGGAAGACTCCGCTTGGAGTAACCCTTGCTTACATTGTTTTTAAAAGAAGCCAAGATGAACAGAGCTGGGATCAGGAAAGACTTTGCTACCTACCCCGGTGTCATCCTGGGGACGGTTAAGAATAGCGTATTTTTGAATGTGCTTGATGCAAAACAAAACATCCTGTTTGCAACTAGGGCACAAGTGCTGCCACTGATAAGGTGTCTGTGTGGCCCAATTTTTGGAAAAAAAGGGAGACTCCGCTTGGAGTAACCCTTGCTTGCTGTGTTTTTTAAAAATGATCCAAGATGAACAGAGCTGGGATCAGGAAAGACTTTGCTACCCACCCCGGTGTCATCCTGGGGACGGTTAAGTATGGCGTATTTTTGAATGTGCTCGATGCAAATCTACCTGTGAAGTGTACAACTGGGGCACAAGTGCTGCCACTGAAGGGGTGAGTGTCTGTGTGGCCCAATTTTTGGAAAAAAGGGAGACTCCGCTTGGAGTCACCTTGCGGTGTTTTACATGATTTTAGAAGGGCGTGCCATGCCTATATCTGTGTCTCCTCTTTTTCCTTGTCCTGCTCTTTTGTTTTCGCATGAGTATATGTCCTTGTCACTTTCCTATGTGTTTGTGTTGTGTTGTGAGTTGTTTGTCACCTTTTGGACACCTTTGAGGGTGTTTTCTAGGTGTTTTTCTGTGTTTGTGATTGCCTGCCATTGTTTCCTATGCGGTTCGGGACCTCCGTTCGGCGAACCGACCTCGAGCCGAACCGGGACCGGTTCGCTCATCTCTACTCTTAACTTACTATGTTTAGAAAGGGAATAAATGAAATTATTTTTCTTACCTGGAGATAATTCAGTTTGTATCTTCTTTGTGACTTTACTGGCTCTGACTTTTAGCATATCTGACACTTGTAGTACACCTTGTACTTCTCAGTACATCTGACACATGTAGTCCTCATCAGAAGCTAAATCCAGGCTCACTGACAAGGCAGAACTTTGACATTTGTAGTTGAGTAGTCACTTGTCATAACCTCCCTTGAAGCTTTGAGATACACTGTCAAATGGGTTCATCATTGTTAAAATATATTTATTCAGTTCAGGACGTGTTAACCAGATGCAATACTTCAATGATAATATCACTAGAATTCTTCTAAAAGTTTATTGTAGCAAAAATACAGAATATGCAAGTAGATACACAAAAACAGTCCATTTGTAACAGATTAATTAGATTAGTTGGAGTTAGTTCTCACTAGTAATGTGCAAACTCTGAGATAATCGGGAAAGGCGGAGTTAACCAGATTTACTAAAAAAAAAATATAGTTCCACCCTGGATTAATCCTGGGTATCTGGCTGGATTCTGGTCCCCATATGTCTATTATAATTGGTGGCATAGGGGAGCTATACTTACTGAGGCTCCGGGTCAGCTGTAACTGCTCCTGTGGCCGCACATTCACATCCGGGTCCACACATTAGCCTTCATGCATATGCACAGCTTTCCCTGCCCACCGGTGTCAGTGATTGATTGCAGTCAAACGCGCCCCTACCCTAAGTGACAACATGTCAGCTGATTGCTTCCAATCACAGACTCTGTCTGCCGGTCACTATCATGGTGTAAAAATAAATAAATAGTCATAGGGTCCCCCCATATTATGATACCCAGAACAGATAAATCCCAAGGCTACAGGCTGCAGTCCCCAGCCATGTGCTTATCTTGGCTTTGTATCAAACTAAGGAACCACATGTGGCATTTTTTTATATTATTTAAATAAATAATTAAAAAAAACAGCATGCAGTCCCCCCAATTTTGATACCCAGCCATGATAAAGCCCAACAGCTGGGGGCTGGTATTCTCAGACTGTGGAGACCCATGGTTATTAGGAGCCACCAGCTTAAAAATAGCAGCTTGCAGCCACTCATGATTGTCGCATCCATTGTATGCGACAATCCCAGCACTTTACCCGGCTCTTACTGTGCGGTGGCAATCGGGGTAATAATGAGTTAATGGTAGCCCACAGCTGCCACCAAGCCTTACATTAGTCATGGGATGTGTCTATGAGACCCCCCATTACAAATCTGTAAGGGAAAAGAAATAAAGATAAATACCGTAAAAATCCTTTCTTTGAAATAAATGACAAAAAAGCACCCTCTTTCACCACTTTTTAAACCCCAAAACATCCATGCAGGTCCAACGTAATCCACTTGTAGTTCCATGACGATTGAGCTCTGAAATTACAGTGTGCAATCATGGAATATGTCCTCATGCTGTAACTACAGGCAGAGACTTAGCTGGATTCAGCGGTGATGTCATTCAGATAAGTTGGGGGGCACAGTTGGAGGTTCCCACGGTCTTCGACCTGTGTCCGCAGGTAACCTGACCTCAGGGTACTTCATTAAAGTCAGTGACCCCCACCTGAGGTCAGATTACCTGCAGTGACGGGTAGAGGACCGTGGAAACCTCGAGCTGTGAACGGAACACACCTGAGTGACGTCACCGCTGATCGCGGCTCAGTCTTTGCCTAAAGTTTCAGTGTGTGGACATGTTCCATGATCACATGCTGTAATTTCAGATGTAGCAGAGCTGTATTGTTGTGGGACCTTGTGTGGATTACGTCGGACCTGCAGTGGTGTTTTGGGGGTTAATAAAGTGGTGAAAGATAATTTTTTTTTGTCTTTTATTCCAAATAAAGATTTTATCAGTGTTTGTCTTTATTTCTTTTCCCTTACTAATTAGTAATGGGGAGTCTCATAGGTGCATCCCATTACTAATCTAGGGCTTAGTGGCAGCTGTGGGCTGCCATAACCCCTTATTACCCCAAATGCCACCACACCAGGGTAATCAAGAAAAGTCAACTAAAGTGGTAGGATAGTCGCATCTAATGGATGCAACAATCATGGGCAGCTGCAAGCTGCTATTTCTAGGTTGGGGGGCTCACAATAACCATGGATCTCCCCAGCCTGAGAATACCAGCCCCCAGCTGTTGGGCTTTGTCATAGTTGGGTATCAAAATTGGTGGGACCACACACTGTTTTTTTAAATTATTTATTTAAATAATTAAATAAAACAAAAAAGCCACATGTGGTTCCTCTTAGTTTGATACAAAGCCAAGATAAGCGCATGGCTGGAGGCTGTAGCCTGTAGCCGTGGGCTTTATCTGTGCTGCATATTATAATATGAAGGGACCCTATGTCAATTATTTTATATTTATTTATTTTACTGTACCATATAGACCTGCAGACAGAGTCTGTGATTGGAAGTGTTAGACATGCTGTCACTCAGCATGAGAGCGCATTTGACTGCAACCAATCACAGAGACCAATGTAGTGAATATGCATGAGCCTAATGAGCAGCCCCGGAAGATAAATGAGAGGATGTGGGAGCAGTTACGTAAGTTAGGTGTGTATAGCGCCACTTGCTTTGTTATATTTCTTTTTTTATAATTTTTTCTTTATTTTTCCTTTATTTTATTTTATTACCTGAGAGCCAGATCCCGATCATTAGCCCAAATTCCTTGACAATTCTGGGCCCTGGACCAGCAATCAGGTACGTATGAAACTACGTGGATCCGTACTTTTACAGTTCGGGTCCGCAAACATCACTAGTTCTCACCCATCATTTTTGCTGGGATCCTAAGTAAAAGCCTTGTCAGCTGTCTATGCATAGACTAAGGGGAAAACCTTTGTCCTTGAGGAGACTGAGAAACCAATCTGGCTGCCAATGAGGAGCTTTATAGCTGAAATGCTGCTCTGGGAAATATGCAAATTGCCTCTTCAGGGACGAAGGAGATTAACTCTAGTGCTACCGATTGGAAATAGCAATCCTAAAAGTCAAAAGTGACTTGTCATATGAGTAAGGATTTATGTCAGATCAGAACCTTAATTTGCAGAGAAGGTGTTTCGGGGGGATTGCACCTCATCAGTGCAAAGTATGAGTTTTCCTCTTAGACCCCATTATAGCTTCTCATACAGCAAGATCAGGTACCTTAGACCCCTTTATAGCTCTGACAATCTCCCCGAAACACAATGTCTGGAAATTGAGGTTCTGATGTGGCATAAATCCTAAGTTATATGACAAGGTTTGATGGAGTCACTTTTGACTGTTAGGATTGCTACTTCCAATAGGTGGCACTAGAATTCGCCATTTTTTGTCCCTGAAGAGACAGTGTGCATATTCATAGTCTGAGAGTATGAGACTCTGCAGGAATAGGAGTACAAGTTTGCATCCTTGTGTGTATAGATCTCTGAGAGAGTGACCCACTGAGTGTCATGTAGTGAGATATATATATATATATATATATATATATATATATATATACACACACACATATATATATATATATATATAAAGCTGAATGTGTGTATGTGTGTGTGTATGTCCGGGGTTGGCATCCGCACCGTCCCAGCTACAGCCACAAAATTTTGCACACTCACACTTCTGGACCCCAAGAGCATCATAGGCTATGTTTTGAGGGGAAATTTTAACCCCGCTCTTTACAGTTATTCACCAAAAAACCTGCCTGCATTAAAGCCAATGGAGCTGGGAGCCACAGTGCAGCCAGAACTTCAGAAGAATGCACAGCCACGCCCTTATATGGAATGTTGGCGTGTTACAATGCAGCCAGGGAAAGAGGCAGACACAGACAGGGTAAGAAACAGACACAAAGGGACAGACACAGACAAAGAGACAGACTGACAGGGAAAGAGACAGACAGGGAAAGAGAGGGAAAGAGAGAGACAGGTAAAGAGACAGACACAGACAAAGAGTCAGAGACAGACAGGGAAACAGACAGACAGGGAAAGAGACAGACAGAGAAAGAGAGGGAAAGAGACAGACAAGGAAAGAGACAGACAGGGAAAGTGACAGATAGACAGACAAGGAAAGAGATTGAGACAGATGGAGAAAGAGACAGAAACAGTCAGAGACAGACAGACAAAGATAGAGAGAGAGAGAGACAGGGAAAGAGACAGACAAAGATAGAGAGACAGAAAGATATATACAGAAGGGGAGGCAGACAGAGAATGGGAGAGAAACAGAGACAGTTACTATCCCGGGTGTTAATATATTCTATTTATACATTCCATCCCTGGAATGTTAATACATTCTATTTTGTTAACAGCAGTTATTAACCCGGGCGAAGCCGGGTAGTACAGCTAGTATATATTATTTTTTTTTTTTTTATATGTTATTTATTTATTGATAGATTTCACTTGCCACCTGTTGTGTTTGTCTAAGGAGTTCTGGGCCTATAGCATGATGTAACCATTCACCAGAACTAAACATAGAGGAAGACATATGTATTTCGGCAGATATACAGTATATATACCCAATACAGTGTTATACAAATGTTAAAACCCAAATATTTGATAATAAACAGGAATTAAATACAAAGTTGACAGAACAACAGGTGTCAGCTTTAATGAATAAATAGGATTAGAGATTAATCCCTATTCAAGCAGAGATCACACAAAGAAATAAGGATAAGTTCTTAACCCTTTCACTCCTAAATCTGTTTTCACCTTCATGTCAGGGCTATTTTTTCAATTTTTACCAGTATCACTTTATGATGTAATAACTTTGGAACGCTTCAACATATCCCAGTGAATCTGAGAATGTTTTTTCATGACATGCTGTACTTCATGATAGTGGTAAATTTAGTATGGTATTTTTTGCATTTATTTGAGAAAATATTGAAAATTTGGGCAATCTTTTTCAATTTTCAAACTTTTAGTTTTTATCCCCTTAAACCAGAGCATTGTTACACAAAATAGTTAATAAATGACAGTTTCCACATCTCTACTTTACAGCAGCACAAATTTTGAAACAACATTTTTTTTCTTAGGAAGTCAGAAGAGTTAAATGTTTATCAGCAATTTCTCATTTTTCCAACAAAATCTACAAAACCATTTTTTAGTGACCACATCACACTTGAAGTGATTTTGAGAGGCCTATGTGACTGAAAATACCCAACAGTGGACAACGTTCTAAAAAATGCACACATCAAAACCAAATGTAAGAAGTGTATTAACTAGTGATGAGCGAGTACTAAAAAGCTCGGTTGCTCGAGGCTCGGGCCGAGCATCCCAAGCTACTCGTGTACTCGGCCCGAGCACCGAGCCCAATGTTATCCTATGGGAGACCCGAGTATTTTTGTGAAATGACCCCCCGGCAGCATGTAGAAACCCTAAAAATGTCACAAAAGTCTCAGAAGAGTGCTCAAATGACATGGCAACAGCATGGGGAAGACACCTTGAAGCATTTATCACTCAAAAGTCACAGCTGTGAACAATTTTGTCCGAGTTTTACGCCATTTTTACGGACTCACCAGAAAACCTTCCAAAATGACACCAAAATGAATTTTCATGGCGGAAATGTTAAGGGCACATACCCAATAGTGAGATAGAGCTGGTGTATGTTACTTTTTGAGATTAATACATGAAAGATTTTACGTGAAAACCTTGTGTGGCACTCCGATGTCCAAAACGCACGTTTTGTGCTTTTCACTAACGATGTCGGTCATTTTTTTTTTCATTCTATCTCCCGTCGGTCGGTCTCGCTCTGTCTGTCTCTCTCTGTCTTGTCTGTCCCCCTCTCACAGTCTGTCGGTCATTCTCCCCCCTCTCTCTTACTTACCGTTCCCCGATCACCGGCGCGGCGCTGCACTGCTGTTCACTAAACTCCGGCGGCTTTTCCTCTTTTGAAAAAGCCGGCCGCTCATTAATCAATCTCGTATTCTCTGCTTTCCTGCTTTTCGGCGCCTATGATTGGTTGCAGTGAGACACACCCCCACACTGAGTGACAGCTGTCTCACTGCACCCAATCACAGCAGCCGGTGTGTGTGTATACTGTGCAGTGAAATAAATAATTAAATAATTAAAAAAAACGGCGTGCGGTCCCCCCAATTTTAATACCAGCCAGATAAAGCCATACGGCTGAAGGCTGGTATTCTCAGGATGGGGAGCTCCACGTTATGGGGAGCCCCCCACCCTAACAATATCAGTCAGCAGCCGCCCAGAATTGCCGCATACATTATATGCGACAGTTCTGGGACTGTACCCGGCTCTTCCCGATTTACCCTAGTGCGTTGGCAAATCGGGGTAATAAGGAGTTAATGGCAGCCCATAGCTGCCACTAAATCCTAGATTAATCATGTCAGGCGTCTCCCCGAGATTCCTTCCATGATTAATCTGTAAATTACAGTTAAAAAACACACACACCCGAAAAATCCTTTATTAGAAATAAAAAACACTAACAAAGTCCCTCATTACCAATTTATTAACCCCGACAAACCCTCCATGTCCGGCGTAATCCACGGACCTCCAGCGTCGCGTCCAGCTCTGCTGCATGCAGGTGACAGGAGCAGCAGAATACACCGCCGCTCCGGTCACCTCCACGCAGCTAATGAGGTGAGTATAGCGATCAGCTGAGCTGTCACTGAGGTTACCTGGATCCAGCGGTGGATGCAGCGGTGGCCGCGGGTAACCT
Source organism: Anomaloglossus baeobatrachus (assembly GCF_048569485.1). Taxonomy (NCBI): domain Eukaryota; kingdom Metazoa; phylum Chordata; class Amphibia; order Anura; family Aromobatidae; genus Anomaloglossus; species Anomaloglossus baeobatrachus. Next base: position 291,930,699 of record NC_134356.1, on the reverse strand, counting down.
CAGTGACAGCTCAGCTGATCGCGCTACTCACCGCCGCTCCGGTCAGCTCCATGCACCAACTGAGGTGAGTATAGCGATCAGCTGCTGTCACTGAGGTTAATCGCGGCCACCGCTGGATCCAGCGGTGGCCGGGAGTTACCTGACTGACAGCAGCTGATCGCGCTATTCCCTTCATTAGCTGCGTGGAGGTGACCGGAGCGGCGGTGTCTTCTGCAGCTCCTGTCACTTCCATGCAGCAGCTGGACGCGACGCTGGAGGTTCGTGGATTACGCCGGACATGGAGGGTTTGTCGGGGTTAATAAATTGGTAATGAGGGACTTTGTTAGTGTTTTTTATTTCTAATAAATGATTTTTTCGGGTGTGTGTGTTTTTTAACTGTAATTTACAGATTAATCATGGAAGGTATCTCATAAACGCCTGACATGATTAATCTAGGATTTAGTGGCAGCTATGGGCTGCCATTAACTCCTTATTACCCCGATTTGCCAACGCACTAGGGTAAATCGGGAAGAGCCGGGTACAGTCCCAGAACTGTCACATATAATGTATGCGGCAATTCTGGGCAGCTGCTGACTGATATTGTTAGGGTGGGGGGCTCCCCATAACGTGGAGCTCCCCATCCTGAGAATACCAGCCTTCAGCTGTATGGCTTTATCTGGCTGGTATTAAAATTGGGGGGACCGCACGCCGGTTTTTTTAATTATTTATTTTACTGCACAGTATAGACCCGCCCACCGGCTGCTGTGATTGGGTGCAGTGAGACACCTGTCACTCAGCGTGGGGGCGTGTCTCACTGCAACCAATCATAGGCGCCTGTGGGCGTGGAAAGCAGCGAATATGAGATGGCTGTGTACAGAGCACAGCGCGCCCGCCGGTATAAAGGCTCGGTCACGCTGTGCAGGCCGGCCAATCACTGCAATTCCACAACTAACAGGGCTCTGGCATTGCAGTGGTCTGCCAGCCAATCCCTGCATGAGGGCTGGCTCTCAAAAGAGCGCCAACATGCAGGGATGAAGACCACGAGTACAGCACGAGTATCGCGAGATTACTCGGTCCCCGCCGAGTAGCCCGAGTACAGTGATACTCGTGCGAGTACCGAGTAGTAACAAGCATGCTCGCTCATCACTAGTATTAACCCTCCAGGTGCTTGACAGGAACTAAAGGAATGTGGGAAAAAAATGAAAATGTGGAATGTGGAAAAAAAATGAAAATTTAAGTATTTTCTCAGAAATGTTATTTTAGCTCCAAGTTTCCCATTTTCACAGGGGTAAGAGGAGAAAATAGACCAAAAAATTGGTTGTGTATTTTCTCCTGAGTACACCGATATGTGGCGGAAAAATACTGTTTGGGTGCATGGCAGGGCTCGGGAGGAAAGGAGCAAGATTTGACTATTCAGATGCTAAATTGGCTAGAATTGATAGCAGATGCCATGTCACATGTGGAGATCCCCTCATGTGCCTAAACAGTAGAAACCCCCGCACAAGTGACCTGACCCTGTTTTGGAAACTATACCTCTCAACAAACTTATCTAGATGTTGTCATGGTCATCTCCCAGCAGTTTTGAGACTATTGATAGCCTCAAGACTGGAGCCTCCCATCTCCATCTAGTCTCCTCATTTAAACGAGTTGTCCTTTCCTTTGGCATCTCATGAGCTAATTTCAGTTTTGTTACCAGCAGCTCTGAGCAGGGCAGGTCAGCTGTTGTTCCTTTGGGCGCATGCCGATTTAGGTTAAATACTGGAACTTTCCCAATGAATCCTCCTGCTGTTAGAATCCATTTCTACTTTGGCAAGCCTGGTGGAAGGAACTGATGAGGTATACTACTGTGCTCATCTACCTGCTACTATTGAGTCCGTCTGCTACGGTGAAGTTTGGTGTTTTGTATAATTTTGTTTATTCCCCCAGCCTGTCTTTCCTTTGATTCCATGTTGATTAGTTAAGTGGTGGGTCTAGTGTACTCGTTGGCCTACTCAATAGATAAGGTGAATTTAGGGCCAGCTGAGGAACCAAGGTATCCTACTCACCGATAGGTTGAAAGAACCTGTATAGGAATGCTAGGGAGCTCAGCAGTCATCTTGAGGTGAGTGCAGGAGGTGCCCCCTCACCCCTTTCCCTAGCGGCAGGGACCTCTGTAAAATCATCTTTGTCTGCACCAAGACAAGTATGCACCATATAAGTATGATGCATTGAATTAGGCCAGAGATATTATTATGATGCACTTGGTAATCTATCATCTACCATCACTTCTCTGCCATCTAATCACCATGTCTATCTTCCCACAGGTATGTCAATTCATCCACCCTACTTTCCCATGAACTGAACTGATCTCCCTATTCTCTTTGCTGTTTGTGCTAATACATGGTATGTTAATTCATCCACCCTACTTTCCCATGAACTGAACTGATCTCCCTATTCTCTTTGCTGTGTGTGCTAATACATGGTATGTTAATTCATCCACCCTACTTTCCCATGAACTGAACTGATCTCCCTATTCTCTTTGCTGTGTGTGCTAATACATGGTATGTTAATTCATCCACCCTACTTTCCCAATATATCTGACCTGTTCTCTCTTTGCTTCAATATGTCCCTTGGCATGCTCCAGCATCTCACTGTGACCCCCCCCCCCCCCGTTACCCACATTCCTTTAATGACATTTGTTTACTCTGCCTATGTGATGCTGCATTTGGCTTCTTTGATTGAGTGATCAAGAGGTTCTTGTTGCACCCCACCCCTTCACAGCTGATTGCACTTGTATATGTATATATTGGGGCAAGTAAAAGTCTGCACAAGACTTTGTCTGCAACAAGACAAGTATGCACCAGATAAGTATGATGAACTGAATTAGGCCAGAATTGGGCCGGAAGTGACCGGAAGGTAACTGGATAAATAGTCATTCTAAACAATATTTGTGTTTACCTTCACTTTCACTCTTCTAATACTTCACTTTCTACTGCCCCTCTGAGCCCTACACCCAGTAAAAGAACTTTTCATTGCTCCCTCCATCCTCCCCACCCATCACACCTTCCCCTCAGATATTTTCCTCCACATTTCACCCAGTGTCCCCAGACACACATGACCACCTCATGGCCTCTCCTGCTCCCACCTACTAACACTCTCACTGCTTCTCCTCACTGCTGGAGATATCTCTCCTAATCCTGGTCCTCCTCACCACATCCCTATTGTCACTTCAAACCCTCATCCACAACCTATCACAAATTTCCACAACCTCTCTAACCTCATACCCATCCACCCGACCCCCGCTCCTCCAGTCCCTCTAACAGGAGCTCTATGGAACGCTCGCTCTGTCTGCAACAAACTATCCTACAGTCATGATCTTTTCATCACTAATAAACTTTCCTTCCTCGCCATCACAGAAAAATGGCTCACCCCCTCTGACACAGCCTCTCCTTCTGCACTTTCTTATGGTGGTCTCCAACTCTCTCACACCCCCCCGCCCAAGTAACAAGCATGGTAGAGGAGTTGGTTTGCTCCTGTCCAACCAATGCTCCTTTACACCAATTCCACTATCACCCTCTGTTACTCTCCCATCTTTTGAGGCGCACTCCGTACGCATCTACGCCCCCTCCAACCTTCAACTGGCTGTCATTTACCGCCCTCCAGGGCCAGCCACTGCTCTTTTTGATCATTTCACGACCTGGCCACTACACTTCCTTTCCACCGACATCCCCACCATCTTCATGGGTGATTTCAATATCCCCATTGACACTTCCCACTTATCTGTCTCCAAACTTCTAACACTCACTTCCTCCTTCGGCCTCACCCAATGGTCTTCTGCAGCTACTCACAAAGATGGCCACATGCTGGACCTCATCTTCACTCACCTCTGTTCCCTATCTAACCTCTCTAACTCACCTCTCCCCCTGTCTGACCACAACCTACTCACATTCTCTTCCCTCTCTTCTCCAAGTCAAACACCTTGATTTACACGCACTTTCTCAGTCCCTTCTCCCTCTCACAGACGTTGCATTTTTACACGATGCAGATGCTGCTGCAACTTTATACAACACTACAATCTCTGCAGCTCTCAAATAAGCTGCCCTCCTCACACACACCAAAACCCGCACAATCAACAGGCAACCCTGGCACACGAGGCAGACTAAAGAACTGAGACGGGCTTCCAGAATAGCTGACCACAGATAGAAGAAGTCTCATTCCACTGAGCACTTCATTGCATATAAAGAGCCCCTCACCACTTTCAAGTCCACACTCACTGCTGCAAAACAAACCTACTTCTCATCCCTCAAATCCTCTCTCTCTCTTACAACCCTAAACAGCTATTTAACACTTTCAATTCTCTCCTCCGTCCTCCAGCCAAACATCCCTCTCCTCTCATCTCAGCTGAAGACTTTGCCTCTTTCTTCAAGCATAAGATTGACAACATCAGAGCAAGCTTTGGCCCACAATCACCACGGCCCCTCATCATAGCTACTCAGCCCTCTTCCTCCAAATCCAGCTTCTCCACCATGACAGCAAACCTTTTTCTTTTTCTTTCCACTCTACTCTCAAGATCACATCTAACCACCTGTGCACTGGACCCGCTCCCATCGCACCTCATCCCCAACATCACCGCAGTCCTCATCCCAGCCCTAACCCATCTCTTCAACTTATCACTAACAATTGGTGTATTCCCCTCATGCTTTAAACATGCCTCCATTACACCCATCCTCAAAAAGCCCTCCCTTGACCCATTCTCTGTGTCAAACTATAGCCCCATATCCCTTCTCCCCTATGCCTCAAAACTACTGGAACAGCATGTCCATCTTGAACTGTCCTCATTCCTCTCCTCCTGCTCCCTCTTTGACCAGCTACAATCTGGCTTCCGACCACATCACTCTACTGAAACTGCCCTAACCAAAGTCACCAATGATCTACTAACCTCCAAAGCCAAGCAACACTCCTCTCTCCTCCTCCTCCTGGAGGTGTTCTCTGCCTTTGACACAGTAGACCATTCCCTCCTACTACAGATTCTCTCATCTCTGGGTATCACAGACTTGGCCCTATCTTGGATCTCCTTGTACCTAACTGACCGAACTTTCAGCGTCTCCCATTCTCATACCACTTCCTCATCTCACCCCCATCTGTCGGTGTCCCCCAAGGTTCAGTTCTTGGACCCCTGCTGTTCTCCATCTACACCTTCGGCCTGGGACAGCTCATAGAGTCCCACGGCTTTCAGTATCATCTCTACGCTGATGATACTCAGATCTACCTCTCTGGACCTGACATTACCTCTCCACTAACCAAAATTCCACAATGTCTGTCTGCTATTTCATCCTTCTTTGCGCGATTCCTAAAGCTTAACATGGACAAAACAGAGTTAATTGTCTTCCCTCCTCCTCACTCATCTCCTCCAACAAGCCTTTCCATCAAACTTGATGGTTGCTCACTCTCCCCAGTCTCACAAGCTCGTTGCCTTGGAGTAACTCTCTACTCTGCTCTATCTTTCAAGCCACACATCCAAGCCCTCTTCACCTCATGCAGACTACAACTCAAAAATTTCTCCTGGATCCATGCTTTCCTTAACCAAGAATCAGCAAAAACATTAGTGCATGCCCTCATCATCTCCCGCCTCGACTACTGCAACCTCCTGCTCTCTGGCCTCCCTTCTAACACTCTTGCACCCCTCCAATCTATCCTAAACTCTGCGGCTCACTTAATCCACCTCTCCCCTCACTATTCCCCAGCCTTGCCACTCTGCCAATCCCTTCACTGGCTTCCCATTGCCCAACGACTCCGGTTCAAAACATTAACCATGACATACAAAGCCATCCACAACCTGTCTCCTCCTTACATCTGTGATCTAGTCTCCCGGTACCTACCTGCATTCAACCTCAGATCCTCACAAGATCTCCTTCTCTACTCCTCTCTTATCTCCTCTTCCCACAATCGTGTACAAGATTTCTCCTGTGCCTCCGCCATACTCTGGAATGCTCTACCTCAGCATATCAGACTCTCCCCTACCGTGGAAATCTTCAAGAGGAACCTCAAGACCCACCTCTTCCAACAAGACTACAACCTACAATAGCCCTCAGTCCAGTACACCACTATGATTGTTGTACGTATACCCTCTTTCACTTGTAAAGCGCCATGGAATAAATGGCGCTATAATAATAAATAATAAATAATAATAATAATAATAATCATGCCCCTGGTGTTTCCCTTTTTTGTGGTGTTTTTGGTAGAGCGTCAAATGCCCGTTGGTCTGATCACGTGTGATACATCATATACGGACATATTCTACTCCATGTGTGACAAATGTGTGGTGAGCACCTTGAACCTCCAAGTGCTTTATAGAATTTTAAAACCTTGAAACGTAAAAAAAAAAAAAAAAAAATCACATTTTCCTCATAAAAATGTTCTTTTAGCGCCAAACTTTTTATTGTCACAGGGGTAACATAAAAAAATCCATCATAAAATATGTTGTGCAATTTTTACTGAGTACGCTGATACATCATATGAGGTGGAAAAATTCTGTTTGGATGCATGGCAAGGCGCAGAAGAGAAGGAGCTCTTTTGACTATTCAATCATTGAATCATTAACGGATGCCATGTCGTGTTTGGAGAGCTCCTGAGATGCCTAAACATTGGAAACCCCCACAAGTGACCCCATTTTGGAAGCTGGACCCCTTAAGTAACTTATCTAGATCTGTGGTGAGCACCTTGAACTCCCAAGTGCTTCACAGAATTTTAGAACCTTGAGGCGTGAAAATAAAAAACAATCACAGATACCAAAAAAAAATTTTGGGAAAAAACTAATTTTTTATTGTTACAAGGCTAACAGAATAAAATGCACCATAAAATTTGTTGTGCAATTTCTCCTGAGTACACCCATACCCTATATGTGATAGGAAACCACTATTTGGACATACTGCTGAGCTGCAAAAGGAAGGAGTAATGTTTTGGAATGTAGATGGATTTGTCTGTTGGCATCATGACATATTTGTAGAGCCCTTGAGTTTCCTATATAGTAGAAACCCCTCACAAAGTTGTAGCGCCAATGTTCCTGCACCGCTCATCCTCTTCCCTGCAGGGATGCCCACTCACTCACTGCGGCGACCGGCCTGCACCACACTGCACAGCTTCCCTGCAACCCTCCAACTGCGTGTTTCCTGCTTCTCTCTCCCGGGACCTGTGCACTCTGCACAGGCCCTCCCAGAGTGCTCCTAGGGCATGCATTAGCACTGCTGCCCTTCTTTTAAAGGGCCAAAGCGTCATTTCCTGGCAGTGCATCTCAGCCTATCACTGAGATTCACTGGATACTTAAGGCACTCTCCCACTACGGGAAAATGAAAAAATGCTCCAGGGTCAAATCTTCCAATATAAAATGTCCATTTTTATTTCAAGCTCAATAAAATCACAATGCAACCAAACAACAAATACTGCAGTGCAAAACGAATGCGTTTCAGCATGAAATAGCCTTAATCATGGTATCACCTAAACAGATTGGTTTTGCACTGCTGAGTTTGTTGTTTGTTGGCATTCTGATTATATTAAGCTCAAAATAGAAACGGACATTGTATGTTGTTACTATCCCGAATCTAGACCTATCAACTAATCTAAATTATTATGATTTGATTTTTTTTTAACCCTTGTTGAATAAAACAACAACTGGATGCCGATCAGGGATGTGCATCATTGATTAGCATTTAACGTCTCAAGGCAGCAGGCATGGATGTGGTGCAAAAAGGGGGGAAAATTGATTAGGAAAAAAGTCCTGGCCAAAATCAAGCACAGATGCTGATCAGTGATGTGCATCACTAATAAGCGCTCAGTGGCTGCAGGGCGCATATACGGAGGTGGAACAAAAAAAACCTTGCGAAAAATCGAGCGATCATGTACTGATCAGAGATTAAGCACTGATCAGCGCTTGGCAGAAGTACGGGGGGTGAGGAATAGGTTAGGGAGAGGGGGAGAGAGGGCATAAGGGGGATAGAGGGATTGTGGTGGAATGGAAAAGAGTAAAAACAGAAATAGGTTAGGAAGAGGAAAAAATATCTTTCTTCTATCTTCAGTCAGCAACAGCAGCAGCAGTGGTGGTGGTACAGGTCTAAAACAGCTTGTTGCACCACAAGTCCCATGAGATCAGCAGCACTCAGAGAACCACTCTGCACAAGTCTCCAAGCAGGAATGAGGTGGAGCACAGCGGTCACTGTGAGATTAAAGCCCATGACTATTCTCGGATTGAGTGATCACGCGTCATCATACAATCGCTCCAATCAGTACTGTCATTGCCTAGCTCCAGCCTATGATCAATGCAATAACAAGAAAAATCATAGGGCTGAAACATTGAAATCACTGTCATTGATTGCTCAGAACTGAACAGCCAATCACAACGTTCTTTGTGGCAATGAAGGCAGGTGCTCTTTTACAGAATCAACAGGCACCTTCATGCGATTCCTGTCTCTGGAGTCACGGCAATCACATGAAAGCCGGGACATAACCCCACACGTCCTTTGTCGGGAATGTACTGGTCATCAGGATATATGGGGTTCCTTCAATTTCGGGAAGGGGTTAAGGGACAAAAAAAGACTATGAGTCTAGTCAGGTGTTTAACTGGGGAAAAAGTAACAATACCAGGAGAAGAAAACATCTGAAAATTCCGAACAAGAAATCCAATGTGGACAACTGACTCAGACTCCAGCGCCTCAGAAGAACCAACTGAGGAATGTCCTGCTGGTTTGTCTTCTGATCAGACTAATGATCTATTCCCTTTAGGAAATGCTTCAGGAGGGGCAGTAGGAAGAACACAAACAAGCACGAGCATGAAACAAAACCAGGTGTCCTGCAGACAGCAGGGTTGTTACTAGCGCTAACCATGCTGGACAAGGACTTATTTTTGGTTGTGTCAAAGTGTTTGACTTTTTGCATACCTGAGATTTTGATTTTGTTGATTTTTTTAGATTGATTTGTTTAAAGCAACTTACAACATGCATTTATTTAAGTCATTTAGTTCTTCAGCTAATCAGAATTTGGAGACCTGTCAAGGTGAAATACCCGCAACATTAGATAGTTTGGGTTCAGTGTTAATAATGGTGCTGACACTTCTGTTATGAATGATTCTGCACTCCCCTAAGCATTACAGGAGATGAGACATTTTCAGATTGTAGTATAGGCAATTTAACCCTTCACCAGGCTTTCATTAGAGTTGCTAAGTCATCTTATATGCCTCCAATTCAGGCAGTGAATGTGTTCAATCTATTTTTTTACCAGGTTGCAAGTGAAATACGTTCCCTCATCTATCTGAAATCATCTGGTAAGTTGTCTGTGGGTGAAGAAAAAACCCTTAAACAATTAAAGGAATGGGATATGCCAAGTCGATAAAGGTGGAAATATTGTTCTCATATCAAGAGTATTATATGGCTCAAAGTCTAAGGCACCTGGCTGATAATGACACATACCCAGTTGGCTTGAGATCCCATAATGAGAGAAAAAAGTCATTTGCAAACTTTTCTGAGTAAGCAAGTTGAGATAGGGATTGTTCTGGGGTGTGACGGGATCACTAGGAACAAGGGAACCTAAACTAGCCTTCAGGCTAGAGGAACCGTACCTTTTTTCGTCATGTTAGTCAGAGGTCTTTCAATAACCGTTTTATTATTTTTAGTCTGCATCTTACATAGTTACATAGTTACTTAGGTTGAAAAAAGACCTAGGTCCATCTAGTTCAACCTTCCTCCACCAGTTCTACATTTAGTCACTAAGTCATTTATAACCAACAATGTTTTGTGTACTGAGGAAATCATCCAGCCCTTTTTTAAAAGCTGTTATAGTATCTGCCATTACTACCTCTTGTGGTAGTGTATTCCACAGTCTGACCGCTCTAACTGTAAAGAACCCTTTCCTATTTAGGTGTCGGAATCGCTTTTCTTCCACTCGCAGTGAGTGCCCCCTGGTCCTTAGTATTGTTTTCGGAAGAAATAAGTCATGTGCCAGTCCTTTATATTGACCACACATGTATTTATACATATAAATGAGATCTCCTCTGAGACGTCTTTTTTCTAAGCTAAACATATCTAACTTTTTCAACCTGCCATCATATGGGAGGCCTTCCATTCCTTGTAATAGTCTAGTTGCCCGCCTTTGAACTGACTCTAACTTCTGAATGTCCTTTTTAAAATGTGGAGCCCAAAACTAGATCCCGTATTCCAGATGTGGCCTTACAAGTGATTTATAGAGGGGTAACAATACGTTGGGATCACGGGATCTAATCTCTCTTTTTATACACCCTAAAATCTTGTTTGCTTTAGCAGCTGCTGCTTGACATTGAGTGCTGCTGCTCAGCTTATTTGTAATGAGAATACCCAAGTCCTTCTCCTGTTCTGTAGTCCTGAGTTTACTTCCATTTAATGTATACGCAGCTATAGGATTACTCCGTCCTAGGTGCATTACTTTACATTTATCTTAAAGAGATCCATCCTAAAACCAGAAGCGAAAATTATGTAACCTAGAAATGGAAGTTCCTTAACGGCGAATACACATTTCTCTAATTTTGTGTACAATTTGTTCTCCCTGAGGACCTATAGAAACTTTTTGACAAGTTTCAAATGTGAATAAAAATCCTGCAAATAAATGAATATATCATCTAAGTAAGTGAAAATAAATTTTACCAACAAGTTAATATATACATCCACAAGGTGTCCACAGACCAGCGCCAGAATTCAGAGAAGTAATCCTCTGCTGGCCGATTCCTTTGGTGCAATGTATGGATCTCAGACTTGGCCAGTGACACCCTATCTGGATCATCATAGATAAGGCCTAGCACGATGAAAAACCTATCCACTGACACAAACACAGGTGACTCAGAAGGTAAGGAAAAAAGCCATGGTTGTGTATCTCCACTAAGAAGCGAGATCACAATACCCACCCATTGTGCCTCACTCCCGCAGGAATGAGCACGCAGGTGAAAGTATAACAAAAATGCCTCCCTTCAGGTGACAAACCAACTGAAATTCACTGAAGACCTCTTCAGGAGTGGCAGTTTTGGTTCTGGCATTCCGGCAGCAAACACGGATTGCGCCAGGGTAGCATACTGAACCTGTTGCTGAACCACCTCCCTTTATTCTGCCACCTGGAGGGATAGCGTCTGCAACTGTCTCAAAAATGACACTATGGGGTCTATGCTGAATTTTAAATTGGGCCGATGATAATTTCACAAGGTGTGATGGGATCCCTAGGAACAGAGGAGACTCTTGAACAAACCTGCTTTAGTGAGCCCTCTCCTCTTCACCCAGGAAAGGACTGGGACAGGAGTGATTAATTTCACACAAAAACATACAGGGGAAAAACTAAAACTCACAGCAATCACTCATAGAGGTAACTAAAGGAAGGGAGAAATTAATCAAACAACAAGAGTACAGTATTTCGACAACACACCAAAACAGCCTACAGAAGTTCAACAGCAACTGGATATCAAAGCACAAGGAACAGGATCGCATATATCTATCATCGGCATGGGAGACTGTGCTCTATCATCTTATAAAGGGAAGAGGTGACTGTGATAGGTCTCCTGCAATATGTGGCTCAGGCCTGAAACACACTTTCGTTAAAAACACACACGTGCCGTGAGACACTTATTTTCCCTGTGTGTTGTGTGAGGTAAGTACGTGTCTCGGGTACGTGCGGTCCACGTGTGTGTTCTATGTGTGCTATCCGCGATAGCACACGTAGAACCGGTAATTTGCATACTCACGTGGTCTGTGCTGCTGTCCGTGGTGCTGATCTTCAGCTCCAGCACCGCCCACTCCCCGCTGACCCTGCTTCTGGCCGAGCGGAGGGGCGGAGATCAGCGCCCGGGAAAGCACGCCCACCTCCTTTAAGATCAGCGCCCGGGAAAGCACGCCCACCTCCTTTACATGCTCATAACGAGCGGCGGCCGGCAGGAACAGTTTGCAGGGAAAGAATCTGCAGGTAATAAGTAGAGATGAGCGAACCGGTCCCGGTTCGGCTCGAGGCGGTTCGCCGAACGGGGGGTCTGGCTCGAGTTCGGCTCGTCGAACGTTCGACGAACCGAACTCGAGCCCATAGGAAACAATGGCAGGCAATCACAAACACAGTAAAACACCTAGAAAACACCCTCAAAGGTGTCCAAAAGGTGACAAACAACTCACAACACAACACAAACACATGGGAAAGTGACAAGGACATGTACTCATGCGAAAACAAAACAGCTGGACAAGGAAAAAGAGGAGGACACACAGATATAGGCATGGCACGCCCTTCTAAAGTCATGTAAAACACCGCAAGGTGACTCCAAGCGGAGTCTCCCTTTTTTCCAAAAATTGGGCCCCACACACCCACCCCTTCAGTGGCAGCAGTTGTGCCCCAGTTGTACACTTCACAGCTAGATTTGCATCAAGCACATTCAAAAATACGCCATTCTTATCCGTCCCCAGGATGACACCGGGGTAGGTAGCAAAGTCTTTCCTGATCCCAGCTCTGTTCATCTTGGCTTCTTTTAAAAACACAGCAAGCAAGGGTTACTCCAAGCGGAGTCTCCCTTTTTTCCAAAAATTGGGCCCCACACACACCCACCCCTTCAGTGGCAGCACTTGGGCCCCAGTTGTACACTTCACAGCTAGATTTGCATCAAGCACATTCAAAAATACGCTATTCTTAACCGTCCCCAGGATGACACCGGGGTAGGTAGCAAAGTCTTTCCTGATCCCAGCTCTGTTCATCTTGGCTTCTTTTAAAAACACAGCAAGCAAGGGTTACTCCAAGCGGAGTCTCCCTTTTTTCCAAAAATTGGGCCACACAGACACCCACCCCATCAGTGGCAGCACTTGGGCCCTAGTTGCAAACAGGATGTTTTGATTTGCATCAAGCACATTCAAAAATACGCTATTCTTAGCCGTCCACAGGATGACACCGGGGTAGGTAGCAAAGTCTTTCCTGATCCCAGCTCTGTTCATCTTGGCTTCTTTTAAAAACACAGCAAGCAAGGGTTACTCCAAGCGGAGTCTCCCTTTTTTCCAAAAATTGGGCCACACAGACACCCACCCCATCAGTGGCAGCACTTGGGCCCTAGTTGCAAACAGGATGTTTTGATTTGCATCAAGCACATTCAAAAATACGCTATTCTTAGCCGTCCCCAGGATGACACCGGGGTAGGTAGCAAAGTCTTTGCTGACCCATGACTTGTTCATCTTGGCTTCTTTTAAAAACAATGTAAGCAAGGGTTACTCCAAGCGGAGTCTCCCTTTTTTCCAAAAATTGGGCCACACAGACACCCACCCCATCAGTGGCAGCACTTGGGCCCTAGTTGCAAACAGGATGTTTTGATTTGCATCAAGCACATTCAAAAATACGCTATTCTTAGCCGTCCCCAGGATGACACCGGGGTAGGTAGCAAAGTCTTTGCTGACCCATGACTTGTTCATCTTGGCTTCTTTTAAAAACAATGTAAGCAAGGGTTACTCCAAGCGGAGTCTCCCTTTTTTCCAAAAATTGGGCCACACAGACACCCACCCCATCAGTGGCAGCACTTGGGCCCTAGTTGCAAACAGGATGTTTTGATTTGCATCAAGCACATTCAAAAATACGCTATTCTTAGCCGTCCACAGGATGACACCGGGGTAGGTAGCAAAGTCTTTCCTGATCCCAGCTCTGTTCATCTTGGCTTCTTTTAAAAACACAGCAAGCAAGGGTTACTCCAAGCGGAGTCTCCCTTTTTTCCAAAAATTGGGCCACACAGACACCCACCCCATCAGTGGCAGCACTTGGGCCCTAGTTGCAAACAGGATGTTTTGATTTGCATCAAGCACATTCAAAAATACGCTATTCTTAGCCGTCCACAGGATGACACCGGGGTAGGTAGCAAAGTCTTTCCTGATCCCAGCTCTGTTCATCTTGGCTTCTTTTAAAAACACAGCAAGCAAGGGTTACTCCAAGCGGAGTCTCCCTTTTTTCCAAAAATTGGGCCCCACACACACCCACCCCTTCAGTGGCAGCACTTGGGCCCCAGTTGTACACTTCACAGCTAGATTTGCATCAAGCACATTCAAAAATACGCTATTCTTAACCGTCCCCAGGATGACACCGGGGTAGGTAGCAAAGTCTTTCCTGATCCCAGCTCTGTTCATCTTGGCTTCTTTTAAAAACACAGCAAGCAAGGGTTACTCCAAGCGGAGTCTCCCTTTTTTCCAAAAATTGGGCCCCACACACACCCACCCCTTCAGTGGCAGCACTTGGGCCCCAGTTGTACACTTCACAGCTAGATTTGCATCAAGCACATTCAAAAATACGCTATTCTTAACCGTCCCCAGGATGACACCGGGGTAGGTAGCAAAGTCTTTCCTGATCCCAGCTCTGTTCATCTTGGCTTCTTTTAAAAACACAGCAAGCAAGGGTTACTCCAAGCGGAGTCTCCCTTTTTTCCAAAAATTGGGCCACACAGACACCCACCCCATCAGTGGCAGCACTTGGGCCCTAGTTGCAAACAGGATGTTTTGATTTGCATCAAGCACATTCAAAAATACGCTATTCTTAGCCGTCCCCAGGATGACACCGGGGTAGGTAGCAAAGTCTTTGCTGACCCATGACTTGTTCATCTTGGCTTCTTTTAAAAACAATGTAAGCAAGGGTTACTCCAAGCGGAGTCTCCCTTTTTTCCAAAAATTGGGCCACACAGACACCCACCCCATCAGTGGCAGCACTTGGGCCCTAGTTGCAAACAGGATGTTTTGATTTGCATCAAGCACATTCAAAAATACGCTATTCTTAGCCGTCCCCAGGATGACACCGGGGTAGGTAGCAAAGTCTTTGCTGACCCATGACTTGTTCATCTTGGCTTCTTTTAAAAACAATGTAAGCAAGGGTTACTCCAAGCGGAGTCTCCCTTTTTTCCAAAAATTGGGCCACACAGACACCCACCCCATCAGTGGCAGCACTTGGGCCCTAGTTGCAAACAGGATGTTTTGATTTGCATCAAGCACATTCAAAAATACGCTATTCTTAGCCGTCCACAGGATGACACCGGGGTAGGTAGCAAAGTCTTTCCTGATCCCAGCTCTGTTCATCTTGGCTTCTTTTAAAAACACAGCAAGCAAGGGTTACTCCAAGCGGAGTCTCCCTTTTTTCCAAAAATTGGGCCACACAGACACCCACCCCATCAGTGGCAGCAATTGGGCCCTAGTTGCAAACAGGATGTTTTGATTTGCATCAAGCACATTCAAAAATACGCTATTCTTAGCCGTCCACAGGATGACACCGGGGTAGGTAGCAAAGTCTTTCCTGATCCCAGCTCTGTTCATCTTGGCTTCTTTTAAAAACACAGCAAGCAAGGGTTACTCCAAGCGGAGTCTCCCTTTTTTCCAAAAATTGGGCCACACAGACACCCACCCCATCAGTGGCAGCACTTGGGCCCTAGTTGCAAACAGGATGTTTTGATTTGCATCAAGCACATTCAAAAATACGCTATTCTTAGCCGTCCCCAGGATGACACTGGGGTAGGTAGCAAAGTCTTTGCTGACCCATGACTTGTTCATCTTGGCTTCTTTTAAAAACAATGTAAGCAAGGGTTACTCCAAGCGGAGTCTCCCTTTTTTCCAAAAATTGGGCCACACAGACACCCACCCCATCAGTGGCAGCACTTGGGCCCTAGTTGCAAACAGGATGTTTTGATTTGCATCAAGCACATTCAAAAATACGCTATTCTTAGCCGTCCCCAGGATGACACCGGGGTAGGTAGCAAAGTCTTTGCTGACCCATGACTTGTTCATCTTGGCTTCTTTTAAAAACAATGTAAGCAAGGGTTACTCCAAGCGGAGTCTCCCTTTTTTCCAAAAATTGGGCCACACAGACACCCACCCCATCAGTGGCAGCACTTGGGCCCTAGTTGCAAACAGGATGTTTTGATTTGCATCAAGCACATTCAAAAATACGCTATTCTTAGCCGTCCCCAGGATGACACCGGGGTAGGTAGCAAAGTCTTTCCTGATCCCAGCTCTGTTCATCTTGGCTTCTTTTAAAAACACAGCAAGCAAGGGTTACTCCAAGCGGAGTCTCCCTTTTTTCCAAAAATTGGGCCACACAGACACCCACCCCATCAGTGGCAGCACTTGGGCCCTAGTTGCAAACAGGATGTTTTGATTTGCATCAAGCACATTCAAAAATACGCTATTCTTAGCCGTCCACAGGATGACACCGGGGTAGGTAGCAAAGTCTTTCCTGATCCCAGCTCTGTTCATCTTGGCTTCTTTTAAAAACACAGCAAGCAAGGGTTACTCCAAGCGGAGTCTCCCTTTTTTCCAAAAATTGGGCCACACAGACACCCACCCCATCAGTGGCAGCACTTGGGCCCTAGTTGCAAACAGGATGTTTTGATTTGCATCAAGCACATTCCAAATCCACAAGCATTTACTCTCCCCAGGATGACACAGGGGTAGTAAATTCCTTCTGGATCCATGACTTGTTCATTTTGATGAACGTCAGTCTGTCCACATTGTCACTGGACAGACGCGTGCGCTTATCTGTCAGCACACACCCAGCAGCACTGAATACACGTTCAGAGACAACGCTGGCAGCTGGACACGACAAAATCTCCAAGGCGTAAGTTGC
This sequence comes from Anomaloglossus baeobatrachus, assembly GCF_048569485.1. Classification (NCBI taxonomy): domain Eukaryota; kingdom Metazoa; phylum Chordata; class Amphibia; order Anura; family Aromobatidae; genus Anomaloglossus; species Anomaloglossus baeobatrachus. The sequence continues at coordinate 291,914,127 of NC_134356.1, read as the reverse complement.
GAGCTCTGGCCATTTTTGTAGGTTTGAAGCCCAAAAGGAGCAAGGCTCCAGTTGCACAGTCATGGCATCGATGTTCATTTGGAGATACTCCTGTATCATCCTCTCCAGCCGTTGACTATGTGTCAGACTTGTTGTCTCTGGTGGCCTTGCAAAAGAGGGTCTAAAAAAATTATGAAAAGATTCCATAAAATTGCTGTTACCGGCACCAGAAAAGGTCCTACTGGTACGGGTAGACTGTTGAAGATGACGAGACCGTCCCATGTTTGTCAAGTTACAACTGGGAGATTCACTCCCTGCACCTGCACGGTTGTTTGGTGGAAAAGCCGAGCTAAGATCTAGTAACAGCTTCTGCTGATACTCCTGCATACGTGCGTCCCTTTCTATGGCTGGAATTATGTCACAAAATTTGGACTTGTACCGGGGATCTAATAGTGTGGCAATCCAGTAGTCATCATCACTTCTAATTTTGACAATACGACTGTCATGTTGGAGGTAGTGCAACAAAAAGGCACTCATGTGTCTTGCGCAGCCATGCGGACCAAGTCCATGCTGTGTTTGTGGCATAGAGGTGCTACCCGTTCTTTCTTCCTCTGACATCTGACCCCAACCTCTTTCAACTGAAATTTGACCAAGGTCTCCCTCATCCGCTGAGTCTTCCATGTCCATGGACAGTTCGTCCTCCATTTCTTCATGTTCTCCTGCACCTTGCTCAACATTTCGCCTGCTACTATGCGCCCTTGTCGATCCCTGTCCCCCATGGTCCCATGCCTGCTGCGTTGGTGATGATGAACGTCTGGACCTTGGTGATGTTGTTGTCCCTTGCGCATATGAATCCTCCTGTAGTTCCTCCCCTTCATGTTGTCCCACCCCCTGACTCCGAATAGTGTTTAGCGTGTGCTCCAGCATGTAAATGACTGGAATCGTCATGCTGATAATGGCATTGTCAGCGCTAAACATATTCGTCGCCATGTCGAAACTGTGCAGAAGGGTGCATAGGTCCTTGATCTGAGACCACTCCATCAGGGTGATCTGCCCCACCTCTGCATCTCGTTGGCCCAGGCTATACGTCATGACGTATTGCACCAGGGCTCTGCGGTGCTGCCACAGTCGCTGTAACATGTGGAGAGTTGAATTCCAGCGTGTCGCCACATCGCATTTCAGGCGATGAACCGGCAGGCCGAAAGACTTCTGGAGCGATGCAAGTCGCTCTGCTGCGGCGCTTGAACGGCGGAAGTGAGCTGACAGTTTTCGTGCCCTGTTCAGAAGGCCATCTAGGCCGGGATAGTGTGTTAAAAATTGCTGCACGACAAGGTTCAACACGTGAGCCATACAAGGTACGTGTGTCACCTTGCCCAGGCGAAGTGCCGCACCCAGGTTTGCAGCATTGTCGCACACGGCCTTACCAGGCTGCAGTTTGAGTGGAGACAACCATTTATTAAACTCGGACCGCAAAGCTGACCACAACTCCTCAGCTGTGTGACTCTTATTACCAAGACATGTCAAGCTAAAGACCGCCTGATGCCGTTGCGCTCTGCTGCCAGCATAGTAATGAGGGGTGCGTGATTCCTTCTGCGCAGTGAGAACGCTGGTGGCCTGACCAGGCAGGCTTGGGGCGGAGGTGGAGGACCCAGATGAGGTGGAGGATGCAGAAGCAGTGGCGGAACTTGGACAGACAGAGGATTGACACACAAGTCGTGGGGACGGCAAGACTTGTGCAGCAGACCCTTCACCATCTATCACCATAGTTACCCAGTGCCCAGTCAGCGACATGTAACGTCCCTGTCCATGCTTACTGGTCCAAGTATCGGTGGTGAAATGCACCCGTTCACACACAGAGTTTCTCAAGGAAGCGGTGATGTTGTGTGCGACATGCTGGTGTAGCGCGGGCACACCTTTCTTAGAGAAGTAGTGGCGACTAGGCATCTGGTACTGGGGCACAGCGACAGACATAAGGTCTGTAAAATCCTGTGTGTCCACTAGGCGGAAAGGCAGCATTTCGGTAGCCAACAGCTTACAGAGGGATAGAGTCAACCTCTTAGCTTTGTCATGGGTCGGAGGAAGTGGCCTTTTATTTGACCACATCTGAGGGACAGAGATCTGGCTGCTGTGTGTAGACGGTGTTGAGTAGGGTGTCCCTGGAAAAATGCAGGTTTGTGAGGAAAGTGCAGGCGGAGACATGATGTTGCCTTCATCCAACGTTGGTGCTATCGATGTCTGAGAGAGCTGTACACACTCACTTGTTTCCCCTTCCAAACCAACTGACGACCTTACAAGCAAACTGCCTGTTGCGGTTACAGTGGTGGAAGTTTTGCGTGGAAAAACAGGTGTGGCAGCTGTCCCCACAGTCCTAGAAGATGAAGAGCGCGCGGATGCAGTGGAAGGGGCGGGCGGTGGATGGTTCGCTCCGCTAGGCCGCATTGCAGCACGGTGAGCTTCCCACCGGGACTTATGATATTTATTCATGTGACGATTCATGGAAGAAGTTGTCAAACTGCTGAGCTTTTGACCTCTACTAAGAGAATCATGACAAATGTTACATATCACATGAGTTGGGCGATCTTTTTCGATGTGAAAAAAGGACCAGGCTAGGCAAGGCTTAGAGGCCATGCGACCTGTTGATCCACCCCGAATAATGCTCATAGGCAGAGTGGTGGCTGAGGATGCAGTTGTAGACGTGCTACCAGTGCTCCGACTCTGTCCAGGAAGGCGCAAGGTAACTTCGTCGTCGGTTGCATCCTCCTCCACCGCCTCTGTTGACCTCCTCGAGTGCCTGACTGGGGGTTGACAGTAGGTGGGATCTAGAACGTCATCATCAATTGTTGTGTTTGCACTCCCCTCCCCCTCAGACCGAGCCTCTTCTTGCCCTGACGGAATATTTAAGTTGTCATCCCAATCGGGTATCTGCGTCTCATCTTCATCAGTATGTTCCTCATTGTCTATAACCACAGGTGTTACAGTTTGTGACAAAGGGTCAACATTATGCTCAGAAACTTGGTCCTCACGGCCTGAATCTGAGTCACAAAGGTTCTGGGCATCACTGCAGACCATTTCCTGTTCTGTACTCACTGTAGCTTGGGAGCAGACCTCTGATTCCCAGGCTATAGTGTGACTGAACAGCTCTGCAGACTCAGCCATCTCAGTTCCACCATACTGTGCAGGGCTGATGGAGACTTCAGAGCTGGGAGAAATCAAGTGTGATTGGGATGACAACTCAGAGGACTGGTGTTTTTTGGATGCGGTACTTGAAGTGGCTGAGAGGGCACTTGTTGGACCACTTGAGATCCATTCAAGCATTTTCCTTTTTTGCCCATCATCTACCTTTCTTCCTGTTGTTCGTGTCCGTAAAAAAGGGAGCACATCGGATTGTCCACGGTAAGTAGTAGACATCTTACTTTTGCTGGTAGATGGTCTATCTTCAGCAGATGATAATGGAGCTTTGCCACCTTCCCCACGGACAAAACCTTTTTTGCCTTTTCCACCACGCCTCTTCCCCTTTCCACCAGCATCTGTCATTTTGCCACTCATGTTGATTGCGACAAGATTGTGGACTGAAAATGTGGTAGTAAAAATTGAGAGGTGGTGAAGATTGCAGTGGTGGTCTAGCTTTATTAACAGCAGAATAATAAAGAATAAATATCCCTGACAATGCAACTTAGTTATAATTAGTTGGAGTGTGCAACGCAGGCAGACGTGCTGCAAATGTCTTTGCACTAGTGGGACTATAGCAAAGTCCAATAGCCACGTATAGGATGCCACTAGGTACACTGAGTGTTTGCTAGTATAATGGCTTGGTTAGAATGAGTTGTAGTGTGCAACGCAGGCAGACGCGCTCTGCAAATGTCTTTGCACTAGTGGGACTATAGCAAAGTCCAATAGCCACGTATAGGATGCCACTAGGTACACTGAGTGTTTGCTAGTATAATGGCTTGGTTAGAATGAGTTGTAGTGTGCAACGCAGGCAGACGCGCTCTGCAAATGTCTTTGCACTAGTGGGACTATAGCAAAGTCCAATAGCCACGTATAGGATGCCACTAGGTACACTGAGTGTTTGCTAGTATAATGGCTTGGTTAGAATGAGTTGTAGTGTGCAACGCAGGCAGACGCGCTCTGCAAATGTCTTTGCACTAGTGGGACTATAGCAAAGTCCAATAGCCACGTATAGGATGCCACTAGGTACACTGAGTGTTTGCTAGTATAATGGCTTGGTTAGAATGAGTTGTAGTGTGCAACGCAGGCAGACGCGCTCTGCAAATGTCTTTGCACTAGTGGGACTATAGCAAAGTCCAATAGCCACGTATAGGATGCCACTAGGTACACTGAGTGTTTGCTAGTATAATGGCTTGGTTAGAATGAGTTGTAGTGTGCAACGCAGGCAGACGCGCTCTGCAAATGTCTTTGCACTAGTGGGACTATAGCAAAGTCCAATAGCCACGTATAGGATGCCACTAGGTACACTGAGTGTTTGCTAGTATAATGGCTTGGTTAGAATGAGTTGTAGTGTGCAACGCAGGCAGACGCGCTCTGCAAATGTCTTTGCACTAGTGGGACTATAGCAAAGTCCAATAGCCACGTATAGGATGCCACTAGGTACACTGAGTGTTTGCTAGTATAATGGCTTGGTTAGAATGAGTTGTAGTGTGCAACGCAGGCAGACGCGCTCTGCAAATGTCTTTGCACTAGTGGGACTATAGCAAAGTCCAATAGCCACGTATAGGATGCCACTAGGTACACTGAGTGTTTGCTAGTATAATGGCTTGGTTAGAATGAGTTGTAGTGTGCAACGCAGGCAGACGCGCTCTGCAAATGTCTTTGCACTAGTGGGACTATAGCAAAGTCCAATAGCCACGTATAGGATGCCACTAGGTACACTGAGTGTTTGCTAGTATAATGGCTTGGTTAGAATGAGTTGTAGTGTGCAACGCAGGCAGACGCGCTCTGCAAATGTCTTTGCACTAGTGGGACTATAGCAAAGTCCAATAGCCACGTATAGGATGCCACTAGGTACACTGAGTGTTTGCTAGTATAATGGCTTGGTTAGAATGAGTTGTAGTGTGCAACGCAGGCAGACGCGCTCTGCAAATGTCTTTGCACTAGTGGGACTATAGCAAAGTCCAATAGCCACGTATAGGATGCCACTAGGTACACTGAGTGTTTGCTAGTATAATGGCTTGGTTAGAATGAGTTGTAGTGTGCAACGCAGGCAGACGCGCTCTGCAAATGTCTTTGCACTAGTGGGACTATAGCAAAGTCCAATAGCCACGTATAGGATGCCACTAGGTACACTGAGTGTTTGCTAGTATAATGGCTTGGTTAGAATGAGTTGTAGTGTGCAACGCAGGCAGACGCGCTCTGCAAATGTCTTTGCACTAGTGGGACTATAGCAAAGTCCAATAGCCACGTATAGGATGCCACTAGGTACACTGAGTGTTTGCTAGTATAATGGCTTGGTTAGAATGAGTTGTAGTGTGCAACGCAGGCAGACGCGCTCTGCAAATGTCTTTGCACTAGTGGGACTATAGCAAAGTCCAATAGCCACGTATAGGATGCCACTAGGTACACTGAGTGTTTGCTAGTATAATGGCTTGGTTAGAATGAGTTGTAGTGTGCAACGCAGGCAGACGCGCTCTGCAAATGTCTTTGCACTAGTGGGACTATAGCAAAGTCCAATAGCCACGTATAGGATGCCACTAGGTACACTGAGTGTTTGCTAGTATAATGGCTTGGTTAGAATGAGTTGTAGTGTGCAACGCAGGCAGACGCGCTCTGCAAATGTCTTTGCACTAGTGGGACTATAGCAAAGTCCAATAGCCACGTATAGGATGCCACTAGGTACACTGAGTGTTTGCTAGTATAATGGCTTGGTTAGAATGAGTTGTAGTGTGCAACGCAGGCAGACGCGCTCTGCAAATGTCTTTGCACTAGTGGGACTATAGCAAAGTCCAATAGCCACGTATAGGATGCCACTAGGTACACTGAGTGTTTGCTAGTATAATGGCTTGGTTAGAATGAGTTGTAGTGTGCAACGCAGGCAGACGCGCTCTGCAAATGTCTTTGCACTAGTGGGACTATAGCAAAGTCCAATAGCCACGTATAGGATGCCACTAGGTACACTGAGTGTTTGCTAGTATAATGGCTTGGTTAGAATGAGTTGTAGTGTGCAACGCAGGCAGACGCGCTCTGCAAATGTCTTTGCACTAGTGGGACTATAGCAAAGTCCAATAGCCACGTATAGGATGCCACTAGGTACACTGAGTGTTTGCTAGTATAATGGCTTGGTTAGAATGAGTTGTAGTGTGCAACGCAGGCAGACGCGCTCTGCAAATGTCTTTGCACTAGTGGGACTATAGCAAAGTCCAATAGCCACGTATAGGATGCCACTAGGTACACTGAGTGTTTGCTAGTATAATGGCTTGGTTAGAATGAGTTGTAGTGTGCAACGCAGGCAGACGCGCTCTGCAAATGTCTTTGCACTAGTGGGACTATAGCAAAGTCCAATAGCCACGTATAGGATGCCACTAGGTACACTGAGTGTTTGCTAGTATAATGGCTTGGTTAGAATGAGTTGTAGTGTGCAACGCAGGCAGACGCGCTCTGCAAATGTCTTTGCACTAGTGGGACTATAGCAAAGTCCAATAGCCACGTATAGGATGCCACTAGGTACACTGAGTGTTTGCTAGTATAATGGCTTGGTTAGAATGAGTTGTAGTGTGCAACGCAGGCAGACGCGCTCTGCAAATGTCTTTGCACTAGTGGGACTATAGCAAAGTCCAATAGCCACGTATAGGATGCCACTAGGTACACTGAGTGTTTGCTAGTATAATGGCTTGGTTAGAATGAGTTGTAGTGTGCAACGCAGGCAGAAGCGCTCTGCAAATGTCTTTGCACTAGTGGGACTATAGCAAAGTCCAATAGCCACGTATAGGATGCCACTAGGTACACTGAGTGTTTGCTAGTATAATGGCTTGGTTAGAATGAGTTGTAGTGTGCAACGCAGGCAGACGCGCTCTGCAAATGTCTTTGCACTAGTGGGACTATAGCAAAGTCCAATAGCCACGTATAGGATGCCACTAGGTACACTGAGTGTTTGCTAGTATAATGGCTTGGTTAGAATGAGTTGTAGTGTGCAACGCAGGCAGACGCGCTCTGCAAATGTCTTTGCACTAGTGGGACTATAGCAAAGTCCAATAGCCACGTATAGGATGCCACTAGGTACACTGAGTGTTTGCTAGTATAATGGCTTGGTTAGAATGAGTTGTAGTGTGCAACGCAGGCAGACGCGCTCTGCAAATGTCTTTGCACTAGTGGGACTATAGCAAAGTCCAATAGCCACGTATAGGATGCCACTAGGTACACTGAGTGTTTGCTAGTATAATGGCTTGGTTAGAATGAGTTGTAGTGTGCAACGCAGGCAGACGCGCTCTGCAAATGTCTTTGCACTAGTGGGACTATAGCAAAGTCCAATAGCCACGTATAGGATGCCACTAGGTACACTGAGTGTTTGCTAGTATAATGGCTTGGTTAGAATGAGTTGTAGTGTGCAACGCAGGCAGACGCGCTCTGCAAATGTCTTTGCACTAGTGGGACTATAGCAAAGTCCAATAGCCACGTATAGGATGCCACTAGGTACACTGAGTGTTTGCTAGTATAATGGCTTGGTTAGAATGAGTTGTAGTGTGCAACGCAGGCAGACGCGCTCTGCAAATGTCTTTGCACTAGTGGGACTATAGCAAAGTCCAATAGCCACGTATAGGATGCCACTAGGTACACTGAGTGTTTGCTAGTATAATGGCTTGGTTAGAATGAGTTGTAGTGTGCAACGCAGGCAGACGCGCTCTGCAAATGTCTTTGCACTAGTGGGACTATAGCAAAGTCCAATAGCCACGTATAGGATGCCACTAGGTACACTGAGTGTTTGCTAGTATAATGGCTTGGTTAGAATGAGTTGTAGTGTGCAACGCAGGCAGACGCGCTCTGCAAATGTCTTTGCACTAGTGGGACTATAGCAAAGTCCAATAGCCACGTATAGGATGCCACTAGGTACACTGAGTGTTTGCTAGTATAATGGCTTGGTTAGAATGAGTTGTAGTGTGCAACGCAGGCAGACGCGCTCTGCAAATGTCTTTGCACTAGTGGGACTATAGCAAAGTCCAATAGCCACGTATAGGATGCCACTAGGTACACTGAGTGTTTGCTAGTATAATGGCTTGGTTAGAATGAGTTGTAGTGTGCAACGCAGGCAGACGCGCTCTGCAAATGTCTTTGCACTAGTGGGACTATAGCAAAGTCCAATAGCCACGTATAGGATGCCACTAGGTACACTGAGTGTTTGCTAGTATAATGGCTTGGTTAGAATGAGTTGTAGTGTGCAACGCAGGCAGACGCGCTCTGCAAATGTCTTTGCACTAGTGGGACTATAGCAAAGTCCAATAGCCACGTATAGGATGCCACTAGGTACACTGAGTGTTTGCTAGTATAATGGCTTGGTTAGAATGAGTTGTAGTGTGCAACGCAGGCAGACGCGCTCTGCAAATGTCTTTGCACTAGTGGGACTATAGCAAAGTCCAATAGCCACGTATAGGATGCCACTAGGTACACTGAGTGTTTGCTAGTATAATGGCTTGGTTAGAATGAGTTGTAGTGTGCAACGCAGGCAGACGCGCTCTGCAAATGTCTTTGCACTAGTGGGACTATAGCAAAGTCCAATAGCCACGTATAGGATGCCACTAGGTACACTGAGTGTTTGCTAGTATAATGGCTTGGTTAGAATGAGTTGTAGTGTGCAACGCAGGCAGACGCGCTCTGCAAATGTCTTTGCACTAGTGGGACTATAGCAAAGTCCAATAGCCACGTATAGGATGCCACTAGGTACACTGAGTGTTTGCTAGTATAATGGCTTGGTTAGAATGAGTTGTAGTGTGCAACGCAGGCAGACGCGCTCTGCAAATGTCTTTGCACTAGTGGGACTATAGCAAAGTCCAATAGCCACGTATAGGATGCCACTAGGTACACTGAGTGTTTGCTAGTATAATGGCTTGGTTAGAATGAGTTGTAGTGTGCAACGCAGGCAGACGCGCTCTGCAAATGTCTTTGCACTAGTGGGACTATAGCAAAGTCCAATAGCCACGTATAGGATGCCACTAGGTACACTGAGTGTTTGCTAGTATAATGGCTTGGTTAGAATGAGTTGTAGTGTGCAACGCAGGCAGACGCGCTCTGCAAATGTCTTTGCACTAGTGGGACTATAGCAAAGTCCAATAGCCACGTATAGGATGCCACTAGGTACACTGAGTGTTTGCTAGTATAATGGCTTGGTTAGAATGAGTTGTAGTGTGCAACGCAGGCAGACGCGCTCTGCAAATGTCTTTGCACTAGTGGGACTATAGCAAAGTCCAATAGCCACGTATAGGATGCCACTAGGTACACTGAGTGTTTGCTAGTATAATGGCTTGGTTAGAATGAGTTGTAGTGTGCAATGCAGGCAGACGCGCTCTGCAAATGTCTTTGCACTAGTGGGACTATAGCAAAGTCCAATAGCCACGTATAGGATGCCACTAGGTACACTGAGTGTTTGCTAGTATAATGGCTTAGTTATCAGTTGGAGTGTGCAGAGGACAAGAGGGTACAGTGGCAGGATTGTGGTGCTCTGGGTAGAGGAATGGAAGCCTGCCTTTCTATTCCCTCCTAATGGTGAAATGCAGGTAGGAAATCCCTGACCTGGGCTACACAGACGCTGTTGCTGTTTGCAGGACCTGTCACCTATGGCTCTCTGACCCTGCCGGTTGGAGCCCTTAAAAGGACTGCTATAAAGTGCTCTCCCTAAGCTGTCTAACGCTGTGTATGCAGCGCATACAGCTGTATCGGCTATAGGACTCAGGAAGACGGAGCTGCGACAGTGATGTCTGACACCAAAGACGCAGAAGGCAGATAATGGCGTCCGTGAAGAAAATGTCCGGTTTTATAATGCAGGGACATGTGACATGCAGATCCTATCACACATGCCGTTGCTTCTCTGGCTCAAAGTCCACTTAGCTGTGTGTGTGTCTGGGATTGGCTGACATGCTGGCCCGCCCCACAAGACGCGCGCGCTTAGGGAAGGAAGACAAGAAAAAAAAAAAAAAAAAATGGCGATCGCCATTATAGAAACAGCAGTGATCTGAAGGCGCTGTTCACGCACACTATACACTGAAATGTGATAATAGTTTGATTCACAGAGTGACTTACACTATTACAGCAGAAACCAAGCTATGATTTAGCTGTTTTTTGGCTGCTAGAACCGTTCTCGAACGTTTCTAGAACTACCGAGCTTTTGCAAAAAGCTCGAGTTCTAGTTCGATCTAGAACATGCCCCAAAATCACTCGAGCCGCGAACTGGAGAACCACGAACCACGAACCGCGCTCAACTCTAGTAATAAGGAGGTGAGTATTTGTTTTTTTTATTTTTGATTTAATGACACGTGCTCTCCGGCGCGTGTCACCCGGACCCGCATCCACACTACATCCGTGTGGTACGGGCAGTGTGACACCCGTGCTGCTGGAGAACACGTGGACATGTCAGCGTGAGGAAATTACAGACGCACGTAAGTACGGAACAGACACACGTTCCGTTCCAAAATACTTACGTGTGTCCATACAATAGTGAAAACATAGGTCCACGTGTCTCCGTGCCACCGGTACGTGAAAAAACTGCCAAACACGTACCGGCGGCACGGATGTGTGTCGGAGGCCTCAAGCAGTAATCCACAGGCTAGCAGAAATTAACTCCGGCTAGCCCGATTACTACCAAGAGCACTGTTGGTCGATGTCCAAGACTATCTGTGCAACTCAAAAGCAGCACCATGTGGAGTTTCTGACTGTTTTGTGAACAGCGTCAGAAGTAGTCCTGACAAGCGAATTTTGAGCCAGACACTGTGTGACAGGGATGTTGTCCAAATCTAAGGCAGATTAACTCCTTTCACAGTTCTCAATTATACTATACTGGCATTCATCACTAAGATACATGAGTCCCTTTCTGCCACCCAGGTCGCCCGATCGTAGCTGGTATGGAATCTTTGTTTGAGCCTCTGTGTCATGCACAGACTAGGGAATGTTCAGCGCACGGTGCAACACAGAAGTTAACATGGGATGTGGTGGGAAGGTCCTTATAGTAGGGAGAGGAGAGACGACTCACACCTGACATTATCCTGTGTCTGCCCCCCAGGCTCCCTAATTTCCCTAAGTGGATCCTTCCCCCGCCACTGTCATGTACCTAGTTCATTTACTGTCCCTTCACTTACCTCAGTAGTGCCAAGGCCAGTGGGTGCACTATTCTTTACCACTAAAATAATCCAATAGAGGGGAAGGGAGACAGACATGGGAGCATAGATAAAAGAATACCAACAAATGGCAAGGTAGCTGCTAAACACCAGGGCTGCAGACGACTGGGTCCAGCAACTCCCACATATGTCCTGTCTTTCCATGGTGGTCAGTTCAGAGTGATTTTGCTATAACCGGCATCATGTGATGGGACATGGGACTATTTAAAGGGAATGGGGTCGGTCACAAGCTAGCTGCACCTGAGAGTGGACTAGTTAGCAACTACCAGCAAGGAAAATTACATTAACCCTGGCTGCCCTAATAGAAAGCAAACACATTTAAAATACAGAGTTGTGACTCAGATCCTTTAGCAGTCACAAGTCTCTCAATGACAGGAGACACTCGTGATATGCTGTCACATTATGTGGACTGGCTTTTATGCTTCCTTCTGAGTACCATCCATTCTTACTTTGAAGATACAGGGGAATTTCTTAGGGCAACAAAATACATGGATTGGCAAGATGATTTCTTCAAAGCCTCCATAGACGTGGAAAGCATGCACATTCTCATCCCATGAAAACAAGGCATTGAGGTGCTAAAACACATATTATCAAAAACTGACAAGAGTAGTAATTATATAGAATTTTTCTGTAAAGCTTTAGCTTTTATTCTTTTTCATAATGCTTTCAACGCATGGGCACCATGATGGAATGACGGTCACTTTATGCTCTACCAATTTATTCTTGTCAGTTTTTGAGGAGAGATTTGTGTTTTTTGTGACTAATTCTTTTGTTAGGTATATCAAGTCTAATCTCATGTATGTAGACGACGTATTCATTGTGTAGTCAGGTTCAAAGGCCCAATTTGATGCATTTGTTGTCTATTTGAATAAAATTAATGACATGAAGATGCATTTTACCTCTAACTTTGGTGGTTCTGAGTTGCAATTTCTTGATGTCAAAATTAAAATTTCTAATGGCATGGTGATTACAGAAACATTTAGAAAATTGACTTTTACAAATAGTGTATTGCATTTCAAGAGTGCCAATCTATTTCACACACAAAAAGACCTTACCTTTTGGCCAATTTTTGAGGCTCAGGATAATTAAGAACAATGATGTCCATTTTGACGAACAGCCAGAGGAGCTAAGAGGCAGGTTTCTAGATTCAGAGTGCCATGCCGAACCATTGGATGAAGCACTTACTAGAGTTAGGTCTAGGTCCCAAAATCATTTAGTATACCAGAGGAAACACATGCAAGAATCTAATGGTAAAAGGTGTATTTTTATTTTATTTATTAAATCTGTGAGACACAAGAATTGGAACCTTATTTAAAGTAATAAAGATTTGAAATGGTTTTACACAAATCTCTCCTGACATACGAAAGGTCTGGTAATTTAAAGGTTAATAGAGTTAAGTCTCAGTCTGATAAATGGCTCAAAAAGATGGTACCAACTGGTAATTTCTGTTGCCGCAAATGTTCATTTTGTAGGTTTCACATAACAAGCAATCCTATACTTTTAGGTTCCCACATGCATTAAGTAAAACAATTAATTCCCGGTAAAACACAATTTTTTGTGTATGCTATTTTCTTGTGTATACTGACATTATGTATAAGACCAGGAAAAGCTAAACATTATAGATGAGTGAACCTGCAAAGATTAAAATTTGCCAGGTTGCTCAAATTTGTCATGAAAGTTATTCATTGCATATTAAATGCTCCATATTATGCACGGAGATCTTTCTAGACCCCACTGCTTAAAATACATAAAATGTAAAAAATAAATTAGTCATTTTTCTGCTCATCTGTCCAACTACTGCCATAACCCATTATGTGGTCTCTATTTTCTACCTTTCCTGTTGTGTGGCATCCTCTTTTGCTTACTTTACTCTTGGTGGGCTTCCAGTGATGAATAGGCCTCTCATGTCACTGTACATGTTGTGATGACTAGGTGCATGTCCTGACATCATGGTGTTCTGAAGTGCATTGCCAAGGGACTGACAGGGGCTTTGGTGATACACTTCAAAATGTTGTGATACCACAACACGCACCTTGATGTTAGAGATGTCCTTGGTATCATAAGTATTCAACAGAATGAAGCATACAGCATACTGAGAAGTCAATATTATTATTTTTTAACCACTTTTAGTTATCTGTGGAAAAACAACATATAGCACTCCTACTAAAAAAGTAATAGACTATCACATTTTTACTCTATTAACACTGATAAAAATTTAAATGGTCTGGCATACAGTACTAGAAATGAACGAAACTCCCAGGGCTTTCTAGACTATTAACATAAGAAATATTGAGGTGGATAAGTGACAGGTGTAGGGCTGGTGCTCTGAGAACAGTGACACTACATACAACACCCAATTTGGAGTCCCATCTTGAAGTCTCCACATTTCCAAAAATTAGGAGCGGACACCAGGAAAAGTAGCATCAATTGCCCCAGTTTAAAAATAGTAGGGGCAGAAACCAGGAAAAGTGACATCAATTGCCACAGAGTACAAATAGTATAATGGCGCAGCATGGATGCATGGAATAGGGCCTGGAACAAGGCCTGGCTCAGCATTTCTAGCTTAAACATTGATCAGTAATAGGTGGATAAGTGACAGGTGTAGGCCTGCTGCCAGAGACTCCTGCCACTAAGGAAAACACACAACTTGGATACCCAACTTGGAGTCTCCACATTTCCAAAAATTAGGGTCCGACACCAGGAAAGGTGGCATCAATTGCCCCAGAGTACAGATAGTATAATAGCACAGTATGAATTCATGGGATCAAGAATTTTCAACGATCATAAACAAAGATCATTATTCCATGAGGACTTGACACACAAACTAAATAAAAAATTTCCTTAATTATTATTTGTCTAGAGATGGGCGAACCGGTCGCGGTTCGGCTCGAGCTCGGTTTACCGAACCGAGGTCTGGTTCTAGTTCGGTTCGGCGAACCACTCGAACCCATAGGAAACAATGGGAGGCAATCACAAACACATAAAAACACATTATAAATGTACACATATAGTTAATAAACATTGCCATAACACTTACCGGTGCCCGTGATGCGTCCTGCACTCTGTCTCCTGTCGCTATTCCTTCTGATGATCGCTGCGTCCTCCCGATAACCAGCACTGACAGGACCTTCCATGACGTCGTCAAGATAGCCATGTGACCAGTCACGTGTCTGTTATCTCATTGGCTACAGACTGGTCAAATGACTATGACGCGTCATGTAGGACCTGTCATTGCATCTCTCTGTTACACGGTGCACGTTTGTGTATCGCCGTGTGCCAGCAACATGCTCTAGCATACGGTCGACTCCCCGTTCTGCTTCCCCGTTCCGTTAGGGATCGGCTGACACAGCCGGTCAATAACAGATCACCGTTGCCATAGCTAACCGCGGCTCCGTGAATCACATGATCGGAGCACCGTTGCTATGGTAACGCGTCTGTCAGCGGTAATGTTACCATTAACAGCCAGCAGCACTGATCACTCACAGATTGAAGGCTGCACGGGAAGCAGCGTCTTCCTCCATGCAGTGCTGTCTGATGTAGTAGAGCTGCATGTGTTGAACAAGAAAGACAGAAGAGCATGGATCGTGGAGGGCTGACAGTGAGTAATAAACATGGAGTCTCTAATGTGTCTGTGTATTTATTTCTATTAAAGTTTTTTTTCTGTGTGGATTTTTTTTTTAACCCTTTATTGGAGATTCTTAATGGCCGGGTCAAACTTGCCTGACATTAAGAATCTCTGACTTAATACTAGCTAGTAAAACAAAGCCAGTATTAACTCATTATTACCCAGCAAAGCCACTATCACCAGGGCTGTTGGAAGAGTTGGATACAGCGCCAGATGATGGCGCTTCTATGAATGCGCCATTTTCTGGGGCGGCTGCGGATTGAAATTTGCAGCAGAGGCGCCCAGAAACCTCGGGCTAACCTGTGCTGCGAATTCCAAACCCAGCTGCCTAGTAGTACCCGGCTGGACACAAAAATGGGGCGAAGCAAACGTCATTTGTTTTTTAATTATTTCATGAAATAAGTGAAATAATTAAAAAAAAGGGCTTCCCTATATTTTTGGTTCCCAGCCGGGTACAAATGGGCAGCTGGGGGTTGGGGGCAGCTGTACCTGCTTGTTGTACCTGGCTAGCATACAAAAATATGGCGAAGCCTACGTCATTTGTTTGGTGGGCAAAAAACTCCTGCATACAGTCCTGGATAGAGTATGCTGAGCCTTGTAGTTCTGCAGCTGCTGTCTGCTCTCCTGCATACAGACAGCAGCTGCAGAACTACAAGGCTCAGCATACTCCCTCCAGGACTGTATGCAGGAGTTTTTTGCCCCCTGAAAAAATTATGTGGGCTTCGCCATATTTTTGTATGCTAGCCAGGTACAGCAGGCAGCTACGGGCTGCCCTCAACCCCCAACTGGCTATTTGTAACCGGCTGGGAACCAAAAATAAAGGGAAGCCCTTTTTTTATTATTTCATGAATTTCATGAAATAATTAGAAAACAAATAACGTAGGCTTCGCTATATTTGTGTCCAGCCAGGTACAACTAGGCAGCTGGGGATTGGAATCCTCAGCACAGGTTGGCCTGAGCTTTCTGAGCCCCTCTGCTTCGAATTGCAGTCTGCAACTGCCTCAGAAAATGGCACTTTCATAGAAGCGCCATCTTCTGGCGCTGTATCCAACTCTTCCAGTTGACCTGGTGAAGGGTGGTTTGCTGGGTAATAATGGGGTTATGACTAGCTGTATATTATCAACTGAAATCATTATTACCCAGCGAGCCACCGGCATCAGGGCAGCTGGAAGAGTTGGATACAGCGCCAGATGGCGCGTCTATGAGAGCGCCATTTTCTGGGGCGGCTGCGGATTGCAATTCTCAGCAGAGGGGCCCAGAAAGCTCGGGCTGACCTGTGCTGTGGATCCAATCCCCAGCTGCCTAGTTGTACCTGGCTAGACACAAAAATGGGGCGAAGCCTACATCGTTTTTTTTTTAAATTATTTCATGAAATTCATAAAATAATTAAAAAAGAACTTCCCTATATTTGTAGTTCCCAGCCGGGTACAAATAGGCAGCTGGGCGTTGGGGGCAGCCATACCTGCCTGCTGTACCTGGCTAGCATACAAAAATATAGCGAAGCTCAAGTCATTTTTTGTAGTTTTTTGGCAAAAAAAAATAAAAAATGCTTCCCTGGATTTTCCATTGCCAGTGAAGGTAACACCAAGCAGTGGCGGTTAGCAGCCAGTAGCTGCTTGGATTACACTAAGTTAGCAATACAAAAAATGCAGCGGGAGCCCATATATATTTTTTTTAATTATTTATTTAAATAACTAAAAACAAAATGCACTTCCCTGTATTTTGATTGATGGACATCACAGTGCTGTAAAAATCTTTAAAAAAAATGATGTAGCACTCCGCGGTAGTTTTGATTCTCAGTGCAGATAAAGCAGACAGCTATGAGTTGCCACCCCCATCTGCCTGGCGTTACCTTGGCCAGCAATCAAAATACAGGGAAGCCCATTCATTTTTTTTATTTAAAAAAAGTTAAAAAAAAAATGATGTTGGTTCCCCCCATTTTTGATAGCCAGCTAGGGTAAAGCAGACGGCTGTATCCTGAAAACCCCAGCTGGCAGCTTTACCGTGGTTGGGGATCCAATGTGGAGGTCACCCCAGGCTCTTTTTTTATAATTATTTTATAAATATTAATAATTACAAAAAAAAAACAAGGGTCCCCCCCAAATTGGATCACCAGCCAAGGTAAAGCGGACAGCTGTGGTCTGGTATTCTCAGGGTGAGAAGGTCCATAGTTATTGGCCTTTCACAGCCTAAAAATAGCAGGCGCCCCAGAAGTGGCGCATGCACTAGATGTGCCACTCCTGGCGCTTCACCCCAGCTCATCCCGTGCCCTGGTGCAGTGGCAAACGGAGTAATAAATGGGGTTGATACTAGCTGTAAGGTCACCTGGCATCAAGCCCAGCAGTTTGTGATGTCATGGCGCCTATCAGATACCCGATATCACAAACTGTCAGTACTAACAAAACAAATAGACGAGAAAAAAAATGTATTTGAAAAAACACTCCCCAAAGCATTCCCTCTTTCACCAATTTATTGTAAGGAAAAAAATAAGGGGGTCCTACGATGACTCTGGACCGTCTAGAATATGGGGGGACACGCTCAGGGAACGTATCCCCCATTTTCTAGGAGTGCAGACCCTCCATGTGAGGAGTGTGGGTGCAATGAACCTGCACCCACTCTCCCCGGGTCCACAGCAGGATAGTCCATGTCATAACTGTTGCTACCAAAGCTGCAATGCCCTGCTCATGAGGTAAGGGCATGCCTAATCAGGAGAACTATTCTACATTTCCAAATATTGGTATTTGCTGATATTTTTGGTATTCCACCTACTATATATTGGGGATAGGATCTTGGAGATGGAATACCCCTTTATTCCAGTTATCAAGCTGAATGAATACTAAACAACAGAGCTCGCTATTTAGACATGTTTTCTTGTGGCGTATAACGGACTCACATGTTTGGTAGTCGTTCAGCAGGGCAACTATAAAATCAAATCCCTCCATTTGTAAATGTCGTATAGCTCTCCTGATCAACTATGTTCCTTACCTCATGAGCAGGGCATTGCAGTAGCTTACAGATGCATGGTTACCACCACTCACTGTGTCTCAACACAGGAAGCTGAGCTGACAGCCGCTCTGTGCATGCGGCAGCGTCTATTGTGAAGGAGGGGGCCGCGGGGGATCAATGCTGCACAGGTATAATGGGACACCGGGGAACACCGGTGGCGTTATAGGGGGTGACCTGGCAGGGCCTGGGGAGGAGTTTTGAAAATCAGAGGAGTAGGGTGAATGCGGCCGGCGCGCTGCTATGCAGGCGGCCATCTTGGATTTCCGGGAGGGGGTCGGGGGGCACATTGGCGACATCGGGGAACCGGAGGGGACCGGGGAGGAGATTTATCTCCCATCTGACATGTTTGTTCATGCCAGATGGAAGATAAATAATTTTTTACCGGCGCTATCATTTACTGTAACGTGATCACCGGTATACAGTGTATACCGGTGATCACGTGAGCGGGGATCGGAAAAACCGGCCTGAATCATGATCTCCAGGGTCTCAGCTACCCCTAAAACCCCGGAGATTTTCTGACGCTGGGGGGCACTGTTCACTTATTTCTGCCTGCTGTTTATAAATGGCAGATCAGAATAAGGCTACATTCACACAACCAATCCGTTTTTGCGGTCCGCAAAAAACGGTCTGTTTTTTTCACGGGTGTATCCGTGTGGCATCCGTTTCCGTTCCGTATTGTTAGGTCCGGGTAGTGAATCCACTGGGTCGTGCACCCCACCGGAGGCCTGGGTGCACGGTAGCCGGAGCACTAGCATGGCAGGGACTGCGTCCCACAGGGGACAGGTAGAACAGTCACTGGGGCTTCAGAGTTCCTGGAGACAGTGCAGGAATCCGGCACAGGTGCCGGGTAGGAATGTCAGGCAATAGTATTGATCACAGGACACAGCACAAGGGGGACCTGAGCACCTAGTTTTCAAGACAAGGCTTACAAGACACGTTGATCAGGCCCCGCCCACATGGCAAGGCCAGTCTTATATACCCAGCACAGCCTCGTGTCATATCCTGCTGCAGCAGTGCTGGGCCCATAAGACCAGGTGAGTGGGCGCGGCCCGACCCTATACAGAAGCATGAGTCAGACACATGAGACTGGGGACAGGACACAGGAAAGCATGAGCGGGAGCGGCAGCCGTGACCGGTGGACACGTGGACCAGATCAGTGGGTAAGGAGCGGTGCTGTGCAGGTGCGACCGGATCAGTGGGTAAGGAGCGGTGCTGAGGCATTGGGAGCGTGACACGTATACGGTCCGTATGTCATCCGTTTGTCATCCGTGCGCCTTCCGTTTTTTTGGCGTACTGTCAAAAAATTGAAGGAGGGAAAATACATAAATTTGTATACTTCATATCAATCTTCTCTGTCATTATAATGGCAGAAAGACACATAATGTCCCACTCTCCTGCATTTTGTAATTTTGCACCCTTTGGTGCCTAAGGGGTGCTTAGCCTTGTATTTACCAAAAAAATAAATTTAAAAAAAAAAGGACGTGGGGTTCTCCCTATTTTTGTAGCCAGCTAGGGTAAAGCCGACAGCTGCAGCCTGCAGACCACAGCTGGCAGCTTCACCTTGGCTAGTAATCCAAAACTTAGGGCACCCCATGCTGTTATTTTAAATTAAATAAATAATTAAAAAAAAAAAAACACGTTGGGGTCCCCCCAAAATTGGATTACCAGCCAAGCTAAAGTGGACTCTCCCCAGCCTTAAAATAGCAGGCCGCAGCCGCCCCAGAAGAGGCGCATCCATTAGATGAGCCAATCCTAGTGCTTCGCCCCAGCTCATCCCGTGCCCTGGTGCAGTGGCAAATGGGGTAATATATGGGGTTAATACCAGATGTGTAATGTCACCTGGCATAGAGCCCTGGGGTTGGTGAGGTCAGGCGTCTATCAGATACCCGACATCACCAACCCAGTCAGTAATAAAAAAAAAAAAAATAGACGACAAACACATTTTTATTTGAAAAAACACTCCCCAATACATTTCCTCTTTCACCAGTTTATTAGAAAGGAAAACAAATCCAGGTCTGCTGTAATCCAAGGGGTTCCCATGACGATTCATACCATAGTCACTGTCCCAGTCCATGAAGAACAGAATGTTCCCCATTGGCTGGGAGAGCAGTGCAGTGACCTGAGCTAACATCAATAGGTCAGCCCAGGCCATGTGTGCAGAGTGCCAGGTGGGCGGAGCCTAGCGGGGGCCATGTGTGCAGAGTGTCAGGTGGGCAGAGCCTAGCGGGGGCCATGTGTGCAGAGTGCCAGGTGGGCAGAGCATAGCGGGGGCCATGAATCGTCAGTGTCATGGACTGCATGGCTGGGGACAGGTGAGTGTGTGTGTGTGTGTACATGCCATGTGCAGGTGGGGGGCGGAGCGAGTTGAGCGGGGAAGTGTCGGCTTCCTGCATACGTAACTAGGATAAATATCGGGTTACTAACCAAAGCACTTTGCTTGGATACCCGATGTTTATCTTGGTTACCAGCTTTCCGCAGGCTGCCAGCGATGGCTCCTGCTCCCTGCTCGCTTCATTTGTCGCTCTCCCTGCACACTGTAGCTGTAAAAAGCCACAATTTTGCTGATCGAGTTATGTTCGAGAACGGTTCTAACTGTTGAGCTTTTAGCAAAAAGCTCAAGTTCGAGTTCTAACTAGAACACCCCCCAAAATCACTCGAACCGCGAACTGGAGAACCGCGAACAACTCTAGATTTGACTTAACTTGCTGATAGCGAAATACAAATACAAAAAGTCCAATAGTTGATATTTGGAAACATATCATAGAAGGGACAAGTGTTTATTCAATTTGCCACATTATCTCAGCTATAAAAAGTCATATGAATACAAATCAGTGGAAGAGATCTGCAGCCTGCACTTCAATTCCACAGTACAGTAAAAGATCACCAAGTGTACAATATTTAAACATTAAATCAATTGAAAAGATATTGAACAAATATCATAAACACCCTTCAATAACGCAAAGGATCAAACAATCGCCCTGCAACTTTACATATCAAATAAAATGATAAAATCATGTTGTTTGACAAAAAGTATCTTGCATTATTCAAGGATGAAGAAGATTGAAACTTTTGCAATCCAGACTTACATAATAATAGCCTTAAGTCATTGACCTTTTTGTCCATTTTAGGAAATGGCCCTCAGTACAAAGATGCCTATGCCTTACTATAATTTTCCTTGTGCAGATTTATATCTCTCAGTGAAATTGGGAAATAACCTTGTCATTTGTGAACGCAGTCATACAGAAATTATTTCAGAATGCATGGACACAAGAGTTACCATATAGTATGTCAAAGAGACAGCCGACGGAGGTCACGCTGATGTCCCATCGATGCCACCTATTTATCAAGGACAGAACTCTACTGCCTCAAATCATAATGATAATATGGGATTGATGGAAGAGGCATTGGCTGCTTTCACTACTTGATGGATGATTGGAGATCTTACAATAACTGTATAGTAAATACGTTACTAATTCCATATACAGTATATACTGCTCAAAAACATAAAGGGAACACAAACAACGCAGTGGTATTTTAGTGTTTCCTTTATTTTTTTGAGCAGTATCTATTTATCTATCTATCCATAGATATACTGTATCTATAAATATACTGTAATATATATATATATATATATATATATATATATATATATATATATATATATATATGTGTTAAAACATAAGCTTACAAAGTTTACATACACTATCTAAAAAGACACATATTTTTCTCACTATCTGACATGACATCAGAATAAACCTTTCCTGTTTTAGGTTAATTAGGAACCAAAATTATTTACAGTATATTTGCCAGATGCCAGAATAATGAGAGTGAGAGAGGATGTTTAAAGGCATTTTTATTACTTTCTGCAAAGTGAAAAGTTTACATACACTAAAGCGGGCTTTAGTGTCACGGGTCGCGGAAATATTCAAAACAAGAAAGCCTGCAGAGACACCATCACATGTTTCTCAACGATGGCAGGAAACTAGCCAGGTCTTTCACCGGGAAGGAACAACCACGGGAAGGGCAGTCTCCAGTCAAGGAGACCACTTATGCCAAACATGGTATCCATCCACAGGTTCCTTCCCGGTGAAAGACCTGGCTAGTTTCCTGCCATCGTTGAGAAACATGTGATGGTATCTCCGCAGGCTTTCTTGTTTTGAATATTTCCCAGGGGGCATTGCTCTAGAATCACTGCATTGAGAAACACGTGATGGTGTCTCCGCGGTGTTGGATGTTGATCTCCTTAAGGTCAACCATCCTTGCTTATGTAGTCTTCTACTAGGCATTGCTCCCACTAGCCAGTTTCCTACTCCACACTGATAAGGGGCAAATACCCCAAAACAGCTGTCTGTGGATGGATACCATGTTTGGCATAGGTGGTCTCCTTGACTGGAGACTGCTCTTCCCGTGGTTGTTCCTTCCCGGTGAAAGACCTGGCTAGTTTCCTGCCAGCGTTGAGAAACATGTGATGGTATCTCCGCAGGCTTTCTTGTTTAGAAACAGAGAGAGACAGGGAAAGAGACAGACAGACACAGAGAGAGACAGACAGACAAAGAGATAGAGAGAGACTGATACAGAGACAGACAGAGCGAATGGCAGACAGACAGAGACAGACACTGATAGAGACAGAGACAGACAGAGACAGACACAGACAAATACACAGAAAGACAGACAGAGACAGACAGATGTAGCACCCAGAAAAGGGGGTAACGGTCCTGGGCGGTTACAAATCTGAATGCCACTCTGGTGGCCGTTGCTCGGTCCCATGCTCTGGGCCCCTTTTGTTAATGGGGGGTATTTAAAGGGGAAATAACAGTTTTTGTCATGTGAGGCCACCTGTGGGTTGCAGTTAATGATGGATAACTGCCGCTGCTCAATGTCGGTACTCCCAGGGCTGGTGGTAGTGGCAGCTGTGATGGTAGGCCCTCAGCAGGTAGGGTTGTGCCTAGGAGATTTAGCGGGGCAATAATGGAGACCACACCAGCTTGTCTTTAACCGTCTCTACTCACTGTGGATCCAGGGGTTGCTGGTTCAGGTCCCCGGAGGACCAGTGCAAATGTAGTGACCCAGGTTGCTCTGTCCCCGGCACTCTCTGTAGATTGAGTCCCCATAGCGTGGAGCATTTGGGGATCCTGACTGTCCCTTGTGGGGTACAGTCTACTTCTCCATACGGCAGGCAATGCAGACCCTGCGGGGAGGTAAGTGTCCGAACCCCGATCCTAGTTTACTGCTGATGCCCCCAGATTATTTGGCTCAGTGAAGTCCGTGAAGGTGTGCTCATCGGGCAGGTATTTTCCAAACAGTCTAAAACTTGTGCTTGACCTAGGGCCCTGTGCCCCGTGCATGCTCCGGTCCCAGCGGTATCTCGGTACCTGTACCTCTCCTGTGCCCCCCGGGGTCATCGTTACATGGACCCTGCTCAGGCACGTTCGCACACCTCTCCTGTGTGCTACTCGACTCTCGAGTCCTCTCTTACTGTCCCCTCCCACCAGGCTGGCTATACTCAGGGAATCGTTCCCATGGCAACCATCCCCTTGCATAGTTAACCCTCTATGCTCAGTGTGGAAAGGAGAACTAGGATTTAGATTGTGTTTTGGTGGAAAAGGCACTGGTACTCCAGGTCCCAGGGGATAGGTCCTGCATCCCCAAGAGGATGCAGTTCCCTGTAGTGCCCTGAGGGTCTCAGGGGTGCTATGCAGACAAAGAGATACAGAGGCAAATGGAGAGAGAAAAAACACACAGATAGACAGACAGGGAAAGAGACAGACCTACAGAGAGACAGACACACAGAGACAGACAGAAAGAGACAGACAAACACAGAGAGAGAGACAGAGACAGGGAGAGGGACAGGGAGACAGTTACTATCCCGGGCAACGCTGGGTACTACAGCTAGTAGTATATACTATATACTATATATATATATATATATATATATATATATATATATATATATGAAACCTCTTCTGTTTTAGGTCGCTGGCTCTGTAGTAAAAATCAGACGGACAGTTACATTTTCAAAATTTAAATGTCCTGACAATTAACAACTTCAAACACATATTTTATCTCAAGAACAAGTACATATGAAGTGGAAATGCAATGCTTTATATTCACTAATGTCACATACATCGGTGTTATATAACTGTAAACTGACATTTCAAAGGTGACTTTGATAAATGTCTTGAAGGTATTCAAACAGTCTGCAACGTAATAACACATGAAAAAGAAATCAACATTTTGCACTGACATTGTAGAGTAAGAAATCCCCAGGTACTAGTTTTGATTGCTAAGGTCTTCAAAGCCTACTCTACGTTTTTGCAAGAATCTAACAGAATTTAGCTTTTTATTTTTATTTTTACGTCAGTGTATTACGAGATGATACATTGTCAGGGTCTCCATTTTCCCATCTTGTATACACTATGAAAAGCAGAGGTGGGCAACCTCTGGCCCATGGGTCACATAACCTTTTTTGTGGCTCCTGGGCAGATTGCCAGGGACAGCAGCCACAACTCAGGCTCTTTAAATCCTGACTTATGCAGTGAGCTCGCTTACTAAACACTGCGTGTGCATACATTGAAGGAATGCATTCTCCCACTGACCAGTGCCAGCATGAAGAATTACTTTCTAGGCAGAGCTGGAGCGCAATGTGCTTCTGTTCCACAGATGAAGAGAGCAGCGGCAGCACCACCCTCCCCAGTGCTGTATAAGACCCCAGCCCTCCACAGTGATGTATGTGTCCTCACTCTCCAAAGTGATGTATGTTCCCCTATCATCCCCAGTGCTCTATATAACCCCAGTCTCCCCAGTGCTGTATGTACCCCCACAATCCCCAGTGCTGTATATGATCACAGGCCTCCCCAGTCCTATATGTGCCTCCACTGTCTCCAATAATGTATATGAAACCAGCCCTCCCCAGTGCTGTATATGACCCCAGCCCTCCCCAGTTATGTATGTGCCCCCACCTTCCACAGTGCCAATTATGACCCCAGCCCTAGCAAGTGATGTATGTGCCTCCAGCCTCCCCGGTGCTGAATATGACCCCATGCAAATCCGGGCCAATCCAGGTCTTGTATTTTTTAATAAGAGTCAACCAATCAGCATTTTCAGTTGACAGGTGGATATGCTTATCAGTAATTATGCCTCCCACTCTGACAAAACACTAGTGGCAGGGCAGGCCAGCACCTCCAAGGTGTAGAAGGACAGGTCATGCCATGTTTCTAGCTTGGATACTCAACATTTGTACAGCACAGAGAAATCACAGTGAACTTTGGTACGGTCGGCAAGGTACTCCATTATCTTCCAAAACTTTTGCTTCCTTGTCAGACTACCTCGCATGTCATGGCCTAGATGCTGGGAGGGTCTAATAAAATGATCCTAGACATTTGATAGTGTTGCCTCTGTTGGAATTGGTGTGTGTCTCCCTCATCTCTCCTTCTTGGTTGCCCAAGGAACATTGACCTATGCTGAAAGCGTTGTCAAATGGGAATTTTTGTACGAATTGTTTGACTAGAGCAGTGATGGCTAACCTATGATATACGTGTCAGTGGTGACACGCCGAGCCATATTTGCTGACACACGCGTCAGGGGCAGGCAGCTGCATCCCGATCTATAAGACAAGCTGCGGCTGCTGGCCTGGTTTCTCTGGGAAATGGTACGGGTGTAGTGTCCGGTGCCCGGTTCCATGACCCTGGGGAAGGGGTCGCTTTTAAAAGGGGGGTATTTACAGGGATTACAATAAAGTTTTTGTCGTAACGCCACTTGCGGGTTTCGGTTATATGAATGGAGCCGCCGCTGCAGTCTTCACTGCTGGGGCTGATGTTAATGGCAGCCTGGATGTTGTGGCCCTTGCAAGTAGGGCTAGGACCAAGGGGATAAATGATGGGGTTTTATGTTTAAGTCCGTTCACAATACTGGGGCGCGAAAAGAAGGAGGAACACACAAGGGATTGCAGTGTAACTGGTTCTTTACTCATGATGGTGATGCTTGCAACCCGATGGAAGCTGGTCCTCACCACTAGTCCACTTAGTTCTAGTGCTGGTGTGGTGACCTGGTGGCTTACTTCCCCTGCACCCATCTCTGGTTGGTGGGTCCCCGTGGCTTGGAGCGTCTGGGGGTCCCCTCCTGGTTGTCTTTCAGTCTCAGTCCTTACGGCAGGCAGTTTGAACCCTGCTGGGTTGGTTCTCTTTTCCGGTACCTGGTTCTTCTGTCACTCCTGGGCCCCTAACTTTAAGGTCGGTGAGGTCTTGGATGGTCCCCTCACCATGCAAATTTTATCAGGTCTGCCTGGAGCATTTTCCTGAGCTAGGGCTTTGCACCCTGTGGAGACACGGGGCTCAGTGGGTGCTCTCTTCCACTAAAACCCGCCACCTTTAGAAAGACAGCAGGGCTCAGGGCTCATCCCAACTGAACGCCGGCCTCCTTAACCGTGGGCGTAACACTACTCAGACAACACAGGGTGAGGGAACCACAATAATTAGACTTTATTCGATCCCCAAACAATTAACGGCACATAACACATAACCAGCAAAACAGAAATGTAACAGGCAACAGAGTCTCACCCTTCCGCTGGCTCACCAGGGATTTAGAATGTCCATGCCTCAGAGGTTCCAGGGCTATTTACTCCAATCCAACAGCACCCCGCTTTTGGCGGGCACCCACCGAGAAAGGAATAATGCCAGATTTAGGAAGCTGTGTGAGGTCTGCAAAGTCTGTACCAGGTGACTGAACTGTCCCAACCTGAGTGTCCTCCTTAGGTAGTCCTGGTATGATGTTACAATCCTGGCAGCCGGAGTCGAAATCCCTAGGCTGTGGATATGGTCTCCAACTGGAACCGGAGTCCCTAGATTGAAGCCATAAGATATCCTGATCCTCTAGTCAGCTCCAAAGAGCTTAGACTGGATCCATCAGCATCCATCAACAACCACCTGGTGGCTTAAAGAAATCCCTTTTATAGCCACAGCCTTCCACTTGGATACACTGCGTCCTCATCGATTGGTTGGACAAAATCGCCTCTCCCATTGCATGAATCTCAAGCTGCATGGACAATGTTCATCCAAATGATGTCTACAGAAAGACTGAGGATATCTACATAGAGTCTGCAAGTCACAGACTCGACAATGCCTACTAAGGTAATTTACATTAGATTAGCAATACACAACTACATTACAATGAATGTTCCGAAGGGTTTGGTCCCAAACAATAGTTAAGCAAACATGAGTTACCACACAGTAGAACAATACGTCTGGCTCAATGTTAAGAAACTTTAACCCATGAGAGGCATTGGGTGTCCATGTCGTCACACACCCCATTGGTGCTATGGTTCCGAGAGTACTCCACCGTACTCCTTCAGCAACCACACACCTGAGCCTGACAGGTCACTGTTACACTCTCCCGTCAGTGCTGTTACGTCCGTCTCCTTTCACTTCCACTTACTGTCTGACCCCTCCTCTCTGGTTGTCATCTAGTGGGCTGGATCGGTTCCACCCTTAGGTGGCCATCCATTGGGTCCAACCCTAGCCTATCACCAGTCCTTGGGAAAGGGAAAAACAGGGATTACATGTGTGTTCTGGTGTTACCGACACTGGTCTTATCAGTCCCTGGGGGTAGGCCCTGCATCTTTGACAGGATGCAGTTCCCTGTAGCTCCTGATAGCGTCAAGGGCGCTACACACGCAGTACGTAACACGCTTCTCTCTAACCCAGGGGTCTCAAACACATGGACCGTGAGTCACATGCGGCCCCTCAGCTTCTTGAAGACCCTGAGCTTCTTGTGGTCTGCAGGCACCCTGACCATTGTGGCCCTATGCAGGGGGTCACTGCCATCTGTGCTTTCCTTCAGATTTTTCATTTTCTCTGCCAAGCACAGGAACTCTGTAGAGCTTCACCAAAAGTAGCCGCTGGCCAATCAGAAGCCAGCACGTGAGCTCATTATATGACCTCACCTGCTGGCATCTGATTGGTTGGCGGCTGCGATTGTTAACGCTCTGCAGAGAGTTCCTGTGCATGGCAGAGGATATAAAAAATCTGAAGGAAAGCACAGATGGCTGCAGCCCTTGGCATAGGGCTGGGATCGTTAAGGTGCCAGTGGATTGCTAGAAGCAGGAAAGAGGACACTGAAAGAACAGAGGAGAGGTGAGAAGAATTTTTTTTGTGTGTATGTGAAAACGCATAATGTGGCATAAATAGGGGGCATTACTACAGGATGGGACATTGCTAAAGGAAGGGGACAAGGATGGGCACAAGAATAGAAATATTACTACAAGGGTGGCAATATGGGCACATTACTACAGGATGGGGCACATTACTATAGAGGACAAGAATAGGAACATTATTATGGGATGGGGACAAGGATGGGCACATTACTACAGGATGAAGATGGAGGATGAGGAGTAGGAGGGGTTGCGGGAACTGGTTTAGGAGGTGGAGGAAACCCAGATTGAACTAGGGCCTACAATCCTCAGCATCAGTAGCACATGCACCATCCCAGAGTCTGACTGAGTCCTGGGCCTCCACAAGGTTCACCCAGTGTGCTGTCAGGGAAATTTAGCATCCCTGATTATGTGGGAATGTGTCAGTTGTTAAGTTGACCTTCCCTGTAACTGTGTTGGTCAGGGCATGGGTGATGTTTTGGGACCTGTGCTCGTGTAAGGCAGGGATGGTAAAAAGGGAAAAATAGTAGCTGCCATGGGCTGAGTACTGAGGAATGGCTTCCACCAAAAGGTTGTGGAAAACCTCAGTGTCCTCAAGCCTAACAAGAGCAATTTCCAAGGCAAGCAGAGTAAGACATGGTTGATGATGGTACTTGCAAATGTGCAAAAACAAGGGCATCCAAAGGAACAAATTCGCCTCAAAATGGCCAAAAGTTTCAACCCCCCCCAAAAGGAACAAATCCGCTCCCAAATGGCCAAAAGTTGTCATACCCCCCCAAAAGGAACGAATTCGCCTCAAAACGGCCAAAAGTTGCAATACCCCCCCAAAAGAACAATTTCGCCTCAAAATGGCCAAAAGTTGCAAAACCCCCCCAAAGGAACAATTTCGCCTCAAAATGGCCAAAAGTTGCAATACCCCCCAAAAGAACAAATTCGCCTCAAAACAGCCAAAAGTTGCAATACCCCCCAAAAGAACAAATTCGCCTCAAAATGGCCAAAAGTTGCAATACCCCCTCAAAGGAACAAATTCGCTCCCAAATGGCCAAAAGTTACAAAACCCCCTCAAAGGAACAAATTCGATACCAAATGGCCAAAAGTTGCTATACCCCCGCAAAGTAACAAATTCGCTCCCAAATGACCAAAAGTTGCAATACCCCCCAAAAGAACAAATTTGCTCCCAAATGGCCAAAAGTTGCAATACTTCCTTCAAAGGAACAATTTCGCTTCAAAATGGCCAAAAGTTGCAATACCCCCCAAGGAACAATTTCTCCTCAAAATTGCAAAAAGTTGCAATACCCCCCCAAAAGAACAAATTCGCTCCCAAATGGCCAAAAGTTGCAAAACACCATCAAAGGATCAATTTCGCTCCCAATTGCCAACAGTTACAAAACCCCCCCAAAGGATCAAATTCGCTCCCAAATGGCCAAAAGTTGCAATACCCCTCCAAAGGAACAAATTTGCGTCAAAATGGCCAAAAGTTTCAAACCCCCCCAAAAGGTACAAATTCACTCCCAAATGGCCAAAAGTTGCAATACACCATCAAAGGATCAATTTCGCTCCCAAATGCCAACAGTTACAAAACCCCCCCAAAGGATCAAATTCGCTCCCAAATGGCCAAAAGTTGCAATACCCCCCAAAGGAAAAAATTCGCCTTAAAATGGCCAAAGGTTGCATTACCCACCCAAAAGAACAAATTCGCAATAAACCCTCAAAGGATCATTTTCGCTCCCAAATAGCCAAAAGTTGTAGAAACGCTTCCAAAGGAACAAATTCGCTCCCAAATGGCCAAAAGTTGCAATACACCATCAAAGGATCAATTTCGCTCCCAAATGCCAACAGTTACAAAACCCCCCCAAAGGATCAAATTCGCTCCCAAATGGCCAAAAGTTGCAATACCCCCCAAAGGAAAAAATTCGCCTTAAAATGGCCAAAGGTTGCATTACCCACCCAAAAGAACAAATTCGCAATAAACCCTCAAAGGATCATTTTCGCTCCCAAATAGCCAAAAGTTGTAGAAACGCTTCCAAAGGAACAAATTCGCTCCCAAATGGCCAAAAGTTGCAATACCTCCACAAAGGAATAAATTCGCCTCAAAATGGCCAAAAGTTGCAATACCCCGCCCCAAAGGAACAAATTTGCTCCAAATGGCCAAAAGTTGGAAAACCCCCCAAAAGGAACAAATTCGCTCCCAAATGATCATAAGTTGCAATAACCCCCCCAAAGGAACAAATGTGCTCCAAAATGGCCAAAAGTTGCAATACCCCGCAAAGGAACAAATTTGCCTCAAAATGGCCAAAAGTTGCAATACCCCCCAAAGGAACAAATTCGCTCCCAAATGGCCAAAAGTTGCAATGCCCCCCCAAAGGATCAATTTTGCCTCAAAATGGCTAAAAGTTGCAACACCCCCTTATAAGATCAAATTCGCTCCCAAATGGCCAAAAGTTGCAAAACCCCCCTAAAGCAACAAATTCTCTCCAAAATGGCCAAAAGTTGCTATACCCCCCAAAATAACAAATTCGCCTCAAAATGGCTAAAAGTTGTAATACCCCATCAAAAGATCAATTTCGTTCCCAAATGCCAAAAGTTATAAACCCCCCCCAAAGGAACAAATTCACTCCCAAATGGCCAAAAGTTGCAATGCCACCGAAAGGAACAATTTCGTCTCAAAATGGCCAAAAGTTGCAATACCCCCCAAAAGAACAAATTCGTCTGAAAATGGCCAAAAGTTGCAAAACGCCCCCAAAGTAACAAACTCGCTCCCAAATGGCGAAAAATTGCAATGCCCCCCCAAAGGAACAAATTCGCCTCAAAATGGCCAAAAGTTGCAATACCCCCCAAAGGAACACATTCGCTTCAAAATGGCCAAAAGTTGCAATACCACCCCAAAGGAACAATTTCATCTCACAATGGCCAAAAGTTGCAATACCTTCCCAAAGGAACAATTTCGCCTCAAAATGGCCAAAAGTTGCAATACCACCCCAAGGGAACAATTTAGCCTCAAAATGGCCAAAAGTTGCAATGCCCCCCAAAGGAAAAATTTCGCTTCAAAATGGCCAAAAGTTGCAATACCCCCCCCATAGGAAGAATTTCGCTTCAAAATGGCCAAAAATTGCACTACCCCCCAAAGGAACAAATCCTTCTCAAAATGGCCAAAAGTTGCAATACCCCCCCAAAGGAACACATTCTCTTCAAAATGGCCAAAAGTTGCAATACCTCCCCCCCCCAAGGTACAATTTCGCTTCAAAATGGCCAAAAGTTGCAATACCCCCCCAAAGGAACAAATCCTTCTCAAAATGGCCAAAAGTTGCAATACCCCCCCAAATGAACACATTTGCTTCAAAATGGCCAAAAGTTGCAAAGTTGCAATACCACCCCAAAGGAACAATTTCGCCTCAAAATAGCCAAAAGTTGCAATACCTTCCCAAAGGAAAAAATTCCTCTTAAAATAGCCAAAAGTTGCAATACCCCCCCAAAGGAAGAAATTCACCTCAAAATGGTCAAAAGTTGCAATACCCCCCAAAGGAACACATTCGCTTCAAAATGGCCAAAAGTTGCAATACCACCCCAAAGGAACAATTTCATCTCACAATGGCCAAAAGTTGCAATACCTTCCCAAAGGAACAATTTCGCCTCAAAATGGCCAAAAGTTGCAATGCCCCCCAAAGGAAAAATTTCGCTTCAAAATGGCCAAAAGTTGCAATACCCCCCCATAGGAACAATTTCGCTTCAAAATGGCCAAAAATTGCACTACCCCCCAAAGGAACAAATCCTTCTCAAAATGGCCAAAAGTTGCAATACCCCCCCAAAGGAACACATTCTCTTCAAAATGGCCAAAAGTTGCAATACCTCCCCCCCAAGGTACAATTTCGCTTCAAAATGGCCAAAAGTTGCAATACCCCCCCCAAAGGAACAAATCCTTCTCAAAATGGCCAAAAGTTGCAATACCCCCCCAAATGAACACATTTGCTTCAAAATGGCCAAAAGTTGCAAAGTTGCAATACCACCCCAAAGGAACAATTTCGCCTCAAAATAGCCAAAAGTTGCAATACCTTCCCAAAGGAACAATTTTGCCTTAAAATGGCCAAAAGTTGCAATACCCCCCAAAGGAACAATTTCGCTTCAAAATGGCCAAAAGTTGCAACACCCCCCAAAGGAAAAATATCGCTTCAAAATGGCCAAAAGTTGCAATACCCCCCCAAAGGAAGAAACTCACCTCAAAATGGTCAAAAGTTGCAATAACCCCCCAAAGGAACAAATTCGCCTCAAAATGGCCAATAGTTGCAATACCCCACAAAGGAACAAATTCACTTCAAAATGGCCAAAAGTTGCAATACCTTCCCAAAGGAACAATTTCGCCTCAAAATGGCCAAAAGTTGCAATACCCCCCCAAAAGAACAATTTCGCTTCAAAATGGCCAAAAGTTGCAATACCCCCCCAAAGGAACAATTTCGCTTCAAAATGGCCAAAAGTTGCTATACCCTCAAAGGAACAAATTCGCCTCAAAATAGCCAAAAGTTGCAATACCCCCCCAAAGGAACAATTTCGCTTTACAATGGCCAAAAGTTGCAATACCCCCCCAAAGGAAGAAATTCGCCTCAAAATGGCCAAAAGTTGCAATACTCCCCCAAAAGAACAATTTCGCTTCAAAATGGTCAAAAGTTGCTATACCCCCCAAAGGAACAATTTCGCCTCAAAATAGCCAAAAGTTGCAATACCCCCCCAAAGGAACAATTTAGCTTCAAAATGGCCAAAAGTTGCAATACCCCCCCAAGGGAACAATTTTAGCCTCAAAATGGCCAAAAGTTGCAATACCCCCCAAAGGAAAAATTTCGCTTCAAAATGGCCAAAAGTTGCAATACCCCCCCATAGGAACAATTTCACTCGAAAATGGCCAAAAATTGCACTACCCCCCAAAGGAACAAATCCTTCTCAAAATGGCCAAAAGTTGCAATACCCCCCCAAAGGAACACATTCTCTTCAAAATGGCCAAAAGTTGCAATACCTCCCCCCCCAAGGTACATTTTCGCTTCAAAATGGCCAAAAGTTGCAATACCCCCCCAAAGGAACAAATCCTTCTCAAAATGGCCAAAAGTTGCAATACCCCCCCAAATGAACACATTTGCTTCAAAATGGCCAAAAGTTGCAAAGTTGCAATACCACCCCAAAGGAACAATTTCACCTCAAAATAGCCAAAAGTTGCAATACCTTCCCAAAGGAACAATTTTGCCTTAAAATGGCCAAAAGTTGCAATACCCCCCCAAAGGAACAATTTCGCTTCAAAATGGCCAAAAGTTGCAATACCCCCCAAAGGAACAAATTCGCCTCAAAATAGCCAAAAGTTGCAATACCCCCCCAAATGAACACATTTGCTTCAAAATGGCCAAAAGTTGCAAAGTTGCAATACCACCCCAAAGGAACAATTTCACCTCAAAATAGCCAAAAGTTGCAATACCTTCCCAAAGGAACAATTTTGCCTTAAAATGGCCGAAAGTTGCAATACCCCCCCAAAGGAACAATTTCGCTTCAAAATGGCCAAAAGTTGCAATACCACCCCAAAGGAACAATTTCATCTCACAATGGCCAAAAGTTGCAATACCTTCCCAAAGGAACAATTTCGCCTCAAAATGGCCAAAAGTTGCAATACCACCCCAAGGGAACAATTTAGCCTCAAAATGGCCAAAAGTTGCAATGCCCCCCAAAGGAAAAATTTCGCTTCAAAATGGCCAAAAGTTGCAATACCCCCCCCATAGGAACAATTTCGCTTCAAAATGGCCAAAAATTGCACTACCCCCCAAAGGAACAAATCCTTCTCAAAATGGCCAAAAGTTGCAATACCCCCCCAAAGGAACACATTCTCTTCAAAATGGCCAAAAGTTGCAATACCTCCCCCCCCCCAAGGTACAATTTCGCTTCAAAATGGCCAAAAGTTGCAATACCCCCCCAAAGGAACAAATCCTTCTCAAAATGGCCAAAAGTTGCAATACCCCCCCAAATGAACACATTTGCTTCAAAATGGCCAAAAGTTGCAAAGTTGCAATACCACCCCAAAGGAACAATTTCGCCTCAAAATAGCCAAAAGTTGCAATACCTTCCCAAAGGAAAAAATTCCTCTTAAAATAGCCAAAAGTTGCAATACCCCCCCAAAGGAAGAAATTCACCTCAAAATGGTCAAAAGTTGCAATACCCCCCAAAGGAACACATTCGCTTCAAAATGGCCAAAAGTTGCAATACCACCCCAAAGGAACAATTTCATCTCACAATGGCCAAAAGTTGCAATACCTTCCCAAAGGAACAATTTCGCCTCAAAATGGCCAAAAGTTGCAATGCCCCCCAAAGGAAAAATTTCGCTTCAAAATGGCCAAAAGTTGCAATACCCCCCCATAGGAACAATTTCGCTTCAAAATGGCCAAAAATTGCACTACCCCCCAAAGGAACAAATCCTTCTCAAAATGGCCAAAAGTTGCAATACCCCCCCAAAGGAACACATTCTCTTCAAAATGGCCAAAAGTTGCAATACCTCCCCCCCCAAGGTACAATTTCGCTTCAAAATGGCCAAAAGTTGCAATACCCCCCCCAAAGGAACAAATCCTTCTCAAAATGGCCAAAAGTTGCAATACCCCCCCAAATGAACACATTTGCTTCAAAATGGCCAAAAGTTGCAAAGTTGCAATACCACCCCAAAGGAACAATTTCGCCTCAAAATAGCCAAAAGTTGCAATACCTTCCCAAAGGAACAATTTTGCCTTAAAATGGCCAAAAGTTGCAATACCCCCCAAAGGAACAATTTCGCTTCAAAATGGCCAAAAGTTGCAACACCCCCCAAAGGAAAAATATCGCTTCAAAATGGCCAAAAGTTGCAATACCCCCCCAAAGGAAGAAACTCACTTCAAAATGGTCAAAAGTTGCAATAACCCCCCAAAGGAACAAATTCGCCTCAAAATGGCCAATAGTTGCAATACCCCACAAAGGAACAAATTCACTTCAAAATGGCCAAAAGTTGCAATACCTTCCCAAAGGAACAATTTCGCCTCAAAATGGCCAAAAGTTGCAATACCCCCCCAAAAGAACAATTTCGCTTCAAAATGGCCAAAAGTTGCAATACCCCCCCAAAGGAACAATTTCGCTTCAAAATGGCCAAAAGTTGCTATACCCTCAAAGGAACAAATTCGCCTCAAAATAGCCAAAAGTTGCAATACCCCCCCAAAGGAACAATTTCGCTTTACAATGGCCAAAAGTTGCAATACCCCCCCAAAGGAAGAAATTCGCCTCAAAATGGCCAAAAGTTGCAATACTCCCCCAAAAGAACAATTTCGCTTCAAAATGGTCAAAAGTTGCTATACCCCCCAAAGGAACAATTTCGCCTCAAAATAGCCAAAAGTTGCAATACCCCCCCAAAGGAACAATTTAGCTTCAAAATGGCCAAAAGTTGCAATACCCCCCCAAGGGAACAATTTTAGCCTCAAAATGGCCAAAAGTTGCAATACCCCCCAAAGGAAAAATTTCGCTTCAAAATGGCCAAAAGTTGCAATACCCCCCCATAGGAACAATTTCGCTCGAAAATGGCCAAAAATTGCACTACCCCCCAAAGGAACAAATCCTTCTCAAAATGGCCAAAAGTTGCAATACCCCCCCAAAGGAACACATTCTCTTCAAAATGGCCAAAAGTTGCAATACCTCCCCCCCCAAGGTACATTTTCGCTTCAAAATGGCCAAAAGTTGCAATACCCCCCCAAAGGAACAAATCCTTCTCAAAATGGCCAAAAGTTGCAATACCCCCCCAAATGAACACATTTGCTTCAAAATGGCCAAAAGTTGCAAAGTTGCAATACCACCCCAAAGGAACAATTTCACCTCAAAATAGCCAAAAGTTGCAATACCTTCCCAAAGGAACAATTTTGCCTTAAAATGGCCAAAAGTTGCAATACCCCCCCAAAGGAACAATTTCGCTTCAAAATGGCCAAAAGTTGCAATACCCCCCAAAGGAACAAATTCGCCTCAAAATAGCCAAAAGTTGCAATACCCCCCCAAATGAACACATTTGCTTCAAAATGGCCAAAAGTTGCAAAGTTGCAATACCACCCCAAAGGAACAATTTCACCTCAAAATAGCCAAAAGTTGCAATACCTTCCCAAAGGAACAATTTTGCCTTAAAATGGCCGAAAGTTGCAATACCCCCCCAAAGGAACAATTTCGCTTCAAAATGGCCAAAAGTTGCAATACCACCCCAAAGGAACAATTTCGCTTAAAAATGGCCAAAACTTGGAATACCCTCCCAAAGGAAGAAATTCGCCTCAAAATGGCCAAAAGTTGCAATACCCCCCAAAGGAACAATTTCGCTTCAAAATGGCCAAAAGTTGCAATACCCCCCCAAAGGAACAATTTCGCTTCAAAATGGCCAAAACTTGCAATACCCTCCCAAAGGAAGAAACTCGCCTCAAAATGGCCAAAAGTTGCAATACCCCCCAAAGGAACAATTTCGCTTCAAAATGGCCAAAAGTTGCAATACCACCCAAAGGAACACATTCGCTTCAAAATGGCCAAAAGTTGCAATACCACCCCAAAGGAACAATTTCATCTCACAATGGCCAAAAGTTGCAATACCTTCCCAAAGGAACAATTTCGCCTCAAAATGGCCAAAAGTTGCAATACCACCCCAAGGGAACAATTTAGCCTCAAAATGGCCAAAAGTTGCAATGCCCCCCAAAGGAAAAATTTCGCTTCAAAATGGCCAAAAGTTGCAATACCCCCCCATAGGAACAATTTCGCTTCAAAATGGCCAAAAATTGCACTACCCCCCAAAGGAACAAATCCTTCTCAAAATGGCCAAAAGTTGCAATACCCCCCCAAAGGAACACATTCTCTTCAAAATGGCCAAAAGTTGCAATACCTCCCCCCCAAGGTACAATTTCGCTTCAAAATGGCCAAAAGTTGCAATACCCCCCCAAAGGAACAAATCCTTCTCAAAATGGCCAAAAGTTGCAATACCCCCCCAAATGAACACATTTGCTTCAAAATGGCCAAAAGTTGCAAAGTTGCAATACCACCCCAAAGGAACAATTTCGCCTCAAAATAGCCAAAAGTTGCAATACCTTCCCAAAGGAACAAATTCCTCTTAAAATAGCCAAAAGTTGCAATACCCCCCCAAAGGAAGAAATTCACCTC
The DNA here is from genome assembly GCF_048569485.1 of Anomaloglossus baeobatrachus. Classification (NCBI taxonomy): domain Eukaryota; kingdom Metazoa; phylum Chordata; class Amphibia; order Anura; family Aromobatidae; genus Anomaloglossus; species Anomaloglossus baeobatrachus. The sequence goes on along the minus strand of NC_134356.1, from coordinate 291,876,878 downwards.
AAAATGGTCAAAAGTTGCAATATCCCCCCAAAGGAACAAATTCGCCTCAAAATGGCCAATAGTTGCAATACCCCCCAAAGGAACAAATTCATTTCAAAATGGCCAAAAGTTGCAATACCTTCCCAAAGGAACAATTTCGCCTCAAAATGGCCAAAAGTTGCAATACCACCCCAAGGGAACAATTTAGCCTCAAAATGGCCAAAAGTTGCAATGCCCCCCAAAGGAAAAATTTCGCTTCAAAATGGCCAAAAGTTGCAATACCCCCCCATAGGAACAATTTCGCTTCAAAATGGCCAAAAATTGCACTACCCCCCAAATGAACAAATCCTTCTCAAAATGGCCAAAAGTTGCAATACCCCCCCAAAGGAACACGTTCTCTTCAAAATGGCCAAAAGTTGCAATACCTCCCCCCCCAAGGTACAATTTCGCTTCAAAATGGCCAAAAGTTGCAATACCCCCCCCAAAGGAACAAATCCTTCTAAAAATGGCCAAAAGTTGCAATACCCCCCCAAATGAACACATTTGCTTCAAAATGGCCAAAAGTTGCAAAGTTGCAATACCACCCCAAAGGAACAATTTCGCCTCAAAATAGCCAAAAGTTGCAATACCTTCCCAAAGGAACAATTTTGCCTTAAAATGGCCAAAAGTTGCAATACCCCCCAAAGGAACAATTTCGCTTCAAAATGGCCAAAAGTTGCAACACCCCCCCAAAGGAAAAATATCGCTTCAAAATGGCCAAAAGTTGCAATACCCCCCCAAAGGAACAAATCCTTCTCAAAATGGCCAAAAGTTGCAATACCTCCCAAAGGAACAAATTCGCCTCAAAATAGCCAAAAGTTGCAATACCCCCCCAAAGGAACAATTTCGCTTCAAAATGGCCAAAAGTTGCAATACCCCCCCAAAGGAAGAAACTCACCTCAAAATGGTCAAAAGTTGCAATATCCCCCCAAAGGAACAAATTCGCCTCAAAATGGCCAATAGTTGCAATACCCCCCAAAGGAACAATTTCGCCTCAAAATGGCCAAAAGTTGCAATACCCCCCCAAAGGAACAATTTCGCTTCAAAATGGCCAAAAGTTGCTATACCCTCAAAGGAACAAATTCGCCTCAAAATAGCCAAAAGTTGCAATACCCCCCCAAAGGAACAATTTCGCTTCACAATGGCCAAAAGTTGCAATACCCCCCCAAAGGAAGAAATTCGCCTCAAAATGGCCAAAAGTTGCAATACTCCCCCAAAAGAACAATTTCGCTTCAAAATGGCCAAAAGTTGCTATACCCACCAAAGGAACAATTTCGCCTCAAAATAGCCAAAAGTTGCAATACCCCCCCAAAGGAACAATTTCGCTTCAAAATGGCCAAAACTTGCAATACCCACCCAAAGGAACAATTTCGTTTCAAAATGGCCAAAAGTTGCAATACCACCCCAAGGGAACAATTTTAGCCTCAAAATGGCCAAAAGTTGCAATACCCCCCAAAGGAAAAATTTCGCTTCAAAATGGTCAAAAGTTGCAATACCCCCCCATAGGAACAATTTCGCTTGAAAATGGCCAAAAATTGCACTACCCCCCAAAGGAACAAATCCTTCTCAAAATGGCCAAAAGTTGCAATACCCCCCCCCAAAGGAACACATTCTCTTCAAAATGGCCAAAAGTTGAAATACCTCCCCCCCCCAAGGTACAATTTCGCTTCAAAATGGCCAAAAGTTGCAATACCCCCCCAAATGAACACATTTGCTTCAAAATGGCCAAAAGTTGCAAAGTTGCAATACCACCCCAAAGGAACAATTTCGCCTCAAAATAGCCAAAAGTTGCAATACCTTCCCAAAGGAACAATTTTGCCTTAAAATGGCCAAAAGTTGCAATACCCCCCCAAAGGAAGAAATTCGCCTCAAAATGGCCAAAAGTTGCAATACTCCCCCAAAAGAACAATTTCGCTTCAAAATGGCCAAAAGTTGCTATACCCCCCCAAAGGAACAATTTCGCTTCAAAATGGCCAAAACTTGCAATACCCTCCAAAAGGAAGAAATTCGCCTCAAAATGGCCAAAAGTTGCAATACCCCCCAAAGGAACAATTTCGCTTCAAAATGGCCAAAAGTTGCAATACCACCCCAAGGGAACAATTTAGCCTCAAAATGGCCAAAAGTTGCAATACCCCCAAAGGAAAAATTTCGCTTCAAAATGGCCACAATTTGCAATACCCCCCCATAGGAACAATTTCGCTTCAAAATGGCCAAAAAATGCACTACCCCCCAAAGGAACAAATCCTTCTCAAAATGGCCAAAAGTTGCAATACCCCCCCAAAGGAACACATTCTCTTCAAAATGGCCAAAAGTTGCAATACCTCCCCCCCAATGGTACAATTTCGCTTCAAAATGGCCAAAAGCTGCAATACCCCCCCAAAGGAACAAATCCTTCTCAAAATGGCCAAAAGTTGCAATACCCCCCCAAATGAACCCATTTGCTTCAAAATGGCCAAAAGTTGCAAAGTTGCAATACCGCCCAAAGGAACAATTTCGCCTCAAAATAGCCAAAAGTTGCAATACCTTCCCAAAGGAACAATTTTGCCTTAAAATGGCCAAAAGTTGCAATACCCCCCCAAAGGAACAATTTCGCTTCAAAATGGCCAAAAGTTGCAATACCCCCCCAAAGGAACAATTTCGCTTCAAAATGGCCAAAAGTTGCTATACCCCTAAAGGAACAAATTCGCCTCAAAATAGCCAAAAGTTGCAATACCCCCCCAAAGGAACAATTTCGCTTCACAATGGCCAAAAGTTGCAATACCCCTCCAAAGGAAGAAATTCGCCTCAAAATGGCCAAAAGTTGCAATACTCCCCCAAAAGAACAATTTCGCTTCAAAATGGCCAAAAGTTGCTATAACCCCCCAAAGGAACAATTTCGCTTCAAAATGGCCAAAACTTGCAATACCCTCCCAAAGGAAGAAATTCGCCTCAAAATGGCCAAAAGTTGCAATACCCCCCAAAGGAACAATTTCGCTTCAAAATGGCCAAAAGTTGCAATACCACCCCAAGAGAACAATTTAGCCTCAAAATGGCCAAAAGTTGCAATACCCCCCAAAGGAAAAATTTCGCTTCAAAATGGCCAAAATTTGCAATACCCCCCCATAGGAACAATTTCGCTTCAAAATGGCCAAAAAATGCACTACCCCCCAAAGGAACAAATTCTTCTCAAAATGGCCAAAAGTTGCAATACCCCCCCAAAGGAACACATTCTCTTCAAAATGGCCAAAAGTTGCAATACCTCCCCCCAATGGTACAATTTCGCTTCAAAATGGCCAAAAGTTGCAATACCCCCCCAAAGGAACAAATCCTTCTCAAAATGGCCAAAAGTTGCAATACCCCCCCAAATGAACACATTTGCTTCAAAATGGCCAAAAGTTGCAAAGTTGCAATACCACCCCAAGGGAACAATTTCGCCTCAAAATAGCCGAAAGTTGCAATACCTTCCCAAAGGAACAATTTTGCCTTAAAATGGCCAAAAGTTGCAATACCCCCCCAAAGGAACAATTTCGCTATAAAAATGGCCAAAAGTTGCAATACCCCCCCCCAAGGAAGAAATTCACCTCAAAATGGTCAAAAGTTGCAATATCCCCCCAAAGGAACAAATTCGCCTCAAAATGGCCAATAGTTGCAATACCCCCCAAAGGAACAAATTCACTTCAAAATGGCCAAAAGTTGCAATACCTTCCCAAAGGAACAATTTCGCCTCAAAATGGCCAAAAGTTGCAATACCCCCCCAAAGGAACAATTTAGCCTCAAAATGGCCAAAGGTTGCAATACCCCCCCAAAGGAACAATTTCGCTTCAAAATGGCCAAAAGTTGCAATACCCCCCCAATGGAAGAAATTCGCCTCAAAATGGCCAAAAGTTGCAATACTCCCCCAAAAGAACAATTTCGCTTCAAAATGGCCAAAAGTTGCTATACCCCCCAAAGGAACAATTTCGCCTCAAAATAGCCAAAAGTTGCAATACCCCCCCAAAGGAACAATTTCGCTTCAAAATGGCCAAAAGTTGCAATACCCCCCCAAAGGAACAATTTCGCTTCAAAATGGCCAAAAGTTGCTATACCCCCCAAAGGAACAATTTCGCTTCACAATGGCCAAAAGTTGCAATACCCCCCCAAAGGAAGAAATTCGCCTCAAAATGGCCAAAAGTTGCAATACTCCACCAAAAGAACAATTTCGCTTCAAAATGTCCAAAAGTTCCTATACCCCCCAAAGGAACAATTTCGCCTCAAAATAGCCAAAAGTTGCAATAGCCCCCCAAAGGAACAATTTCGCTTCAAAATGGCCAAAAGTTGCAATACCCCCCCAAAGGAAGAAATTCGCCTCAAAATGGCCAAAAGTTGCTACACCCCCCAAAGGAACAATTTCGCCTCAAAATAGCCAAAAGTTGCAATACCCCCCCAAAGGAACAATTTCGCTTCAAAATGGCCAAAAGTTGCTATACCCCCCAAAGGAACAATTTCGCCTCAAAATAGCCAAAAGTTGCAATACCCCCCCAAAGGAACAATTTCGCTTCAAAATGGCCAAAAGTTGCAATACCCCCCAAAGGAAGAAATTCGCCTCAAAATGGCCAAAAGTTGCAATACTCCCCCAAAAGAACAATTTCGCCTCAAAATGGCCAAAAGTTGCAATACCCCCCAAAAGGTACAATTTCGCTTCAAAATGGCCAAAAGTTGCAATACCCCACCAAAGGAACAATTTCGTCTCAAAATGGCCAAAAGTTGCAATACCCCCCAAAAGAACAAATTCGCCTCAAAATGGCCAAAAGTTGCAATACCCCCTCAAAGGATCAATGTCGCTCCCAAATGGCCAAAAGTTACAAAACCCCCTCAAAGGAACAATTTCGCTTCAAAATGGCCAAAACTTGCAATACCCTCCCAAAGGAAGAAATTCGCCTCAAAATGGCCAAAAGTTGCAATACCCCCCAAAGGAACAATTTCGCTTCAAAATGGCCAAAACGTGCAATACCCTCCCAAAGGAACAATTTAGCCTCAAAATGGCCAAAAGTTGCAATGCCCCCCAAAGGAAAAATTTCGCTTCAAAATGGCCAAACTTTGCAATACCCCCCCATAGGAACAATTTCGCTTCAAAATGGCCAAAAATTGTACTACCCCCCAAAGGAACAAATCCTTCTCAAAATGGCCAAAAGTTGCAATACCTCCCCCCCAAGGTACAATTTCGCTTCAAAATGGCCAAAAGTTGCAATACCCCCCCCAAAGGAACAAATCCTTCTCAAAATGGCCAAAAGTTGCAATACCCCCCCAAATGAACAAATTTCCTTCAAAATGGCCAAAAGTTGCAAAGTTGCAATACCACCCCAAAGGAACAATTTCGCCTCAAAATAGCCAAAAGTTGCAATACCTTCCCAAAGGAACAATTTTGCCTTAAAATGGCCAAAAGTTGCAATACCCCCCCAAAGGAACAATTTCGCTTCAAAATGGCCAAAAGTTGCAACACCCCCCCAAAGGAAAATATCGCATCAAAATGGCCAAAAGTTGCAATACCCCCCCAAAGGAACAAATCCTTCTCAAAATGGCCAAAAGTTGCAATACCCCCCAAAGGAACAAATTCGCCTCAAAATAGCCAAAAGTTGGAATACCCCCCCAAAGGAACAATTTCGCTTCAAAATGGCCAAAAGTTGCAATACCCCCCAAAGGAAGAAATTCACCTCAAAATGGTCAAAAGTTGCAATATCCCTCCAAAGGAACAAATTCGCCTCAAAATGGCCAATAGTTGCAATACCCCCCAAAAGAACAATTTCGCTTCAAAATGGCCAAAAGTTGCAATACCACCCCAAAGGAACAATTTCGCTTCAAAATGGCCAAAAGTTGCTATACCCCCAAAGGAACAAATTCGCCTCAAAATAGCCAAAAGTTGCAATACCCCCCCAAAGGAAGAAACTCACCTCAAAATGGTCAAAAGTTGCAATATCCCCCCAAAGGAACAAATTCGCCTCAAAATGGCCAATAGTTGCAATACCCCCCAAAGGAACAATTTCGCCTCAAAATGGCCAAAAGTTGCAATACCCCCCCAAAGGAACAATTTCGCTTCAAAATGGCCAAAAGTTGCTATACCCTCAAAGGAACAAATTCGCCTCAAAATAGCCAAAAGTTGCAATACCCCCCCAAAGGAACAATTTCGCTTCACAATGGCCAAAAGTTGCAATACCCCCCCAAAGGAAGAAATTCGCCTCAAAATGGCCAAAAGTTGCAATACTCCCCCAAAAGAACAATTTCGCTTCAAAATGGCCAAAAGTTGCTATACCCCCCAAAGGAACAATTTCGCCTCAAAATAGCCAAAAGTTGCAATACCCCCCCAAAGGAACAATTTCGCTTCAAAATGGCCAAAACTTGCAATACCCACCCAAAGGAAGAAATTCGCCTCAAAATGGCCAAAAGTTGCAATACCCCCCAAAGGAACAATTTCGTTTCAAAATGGCCAAAAGTTGCAATACCACCCCAAGGGAACAATTTTAGCCTCAAAATGGCCAAAAGTTGCAATACCCCCCAAAGGAAAAATTTCGCTTCAAAATGGTCAAAAGTTGCAATACCCCCCCATAGGAACAATTTCGCTTGAAAATGGCCAAAAATTGCACTACCCCCCAAAGGAACAAATCCTTCTCAAAATGGCCAAAAGTTGCAATACCCCCCCCAAAGGAACACATTCTCTTCAAAATGGCCAAAAGTTGAAATACCTCCCCCCCCCAAGGTACAATTTCGCTTCAAAATGGCCAAAAGTTGCAATACCCCCCCAAATGAACACATTTGCTTCAAAATGGCCAAAAGTTGCAAAGTTGCAATACCACCCCAAAGGAACAATTTCGCCTCAAAATAGCCAAAAGTTGCAATACCTTCCCAAAGGAACAATTTTGCCTTAAAATGGCCAAAAGTTGCAATACCCCCCCAAAGGAAGAAATTCGCCTCAAAATGGCCAAAAGTTGCAATACTCCCCCAAAAGAACAATTTCGCTTCAAAATGGCCAAAAGTTGCTATACCCCCCCAAAGGAACAATTTCGCTTCAAAATGGCCAAAACTTGCAATACCCTCCCAAAGGAAGAAATTCGCCTCAAAATGGCCAAAAGTTGCAATACCCCCCAAAGGAACAATTTCGCTTCAAAATGGCCAAAAGTTGCAATACCACCCCAAGGGAACAATTTAGCCTCAAAATGGCCAAAAGTTGCAATACCCCCAAAGGAAAAATTTCGCTTCAAAATGGCCAAAATTTGCAATACCCCCCCATAGGAACAATTTCGCTTCAAAATGGCCAAAAAATGCACTACCCCCCAAAGGAACAAATCCTTCTCAAAATGGCCAAAAGTTGCAATACCCCCCCAAAGGAACACATTCTCTTCAAAATGGCCAAAAGTTGCAATACCTCCCCCCCAATGGTACAATTTCGCTTCAAAATGGCCAAAAGCTGCAATACCCCCCCAAAGGAACAAATCCTTCTCAAAATGGCCAAAAGTTGCAATACCCCCCCAAATGAACCCATTTGCTTCAAAATGGCCAAAAGTTGCAAAGTTGCAATACCGCCCAAAGGAACAATTTCGCCTCAAAATAGCCAAAAGTTGCAATACCTTCCCAAAGGAACAATTTTGCCTTAAAATGGCCAAAAGTTGCAATACCCCCCCAAAGGAACAATTTCGCTTCAAAATGGCCAAAAGTTGCAATACCCCCCCAAAGGAACAATTTCGCTTCAAAATGGCCAAAAGTTGCTATACCCCTAAAGGAACAAATTCGCCTCAAAATAGCCAAAAGTTGCAATACCCCCCCAAAGGAACAATTTCGCTTCACAATGGCCAAAAGTTGCAATACCCCTCCAAAGGAAGAAATTCGCCTCAAAATGGCCAAAAGTTGCAATACTCCCCCAAAAGAACAATTTCGCTTCAAAATGGCCAAAAGTTGCTATAACCCCCCAAAGGAACAATTTCGCTTCAAAATGGCCAAAACTTGCAATACCCTCCCAAAGGAAGAAATTCGCCTCAAAATGGCCAAAAGTTGCAATACCCCCCAAAGGAACAATTTCGCTTCAAAATGGCCAAAAGTTGCAATACCACCCCAAGAGAACAATTTAGCCTCAAAATGGCCAAAAGTTGCAATACCCCCCAAAGGAAAAATTTCGCTTCAAAATGGCCAAAATTTGCAATACCCCCCCATAGGAACAATTTCGCTTCAAAATGGCCAAAAAATGCACTACCCCCCAAAGGAACAAATTCTTCTCAAAATGGCCAAAAGTTGCAATACCCCCCCAAAGGAACACATTCTCTTCAAAATGGCCAAAAGTTGCAATACCTCCCCCCAATGGTACAATTTCGCTTCAAAATGGCCAAAAGTTGCAATACCCCCCAAAGGAACAAATCCTTCTCAAAATGGCCAAAAGTTGCAATACCCCCCCAAATGAACACATTTGCTTCAAAATGGCCAAAAGTTGCAAAGTTGCAATACCACCCCAAGGGAACAATTTCGCCTCAAAATAGCCGAAAGTTGCAATACCTTCCCAAAGGAACAATTTTGCCTTAAAATGGCCAAAAGTTGCAATACCCCCCCAAAGGAACAATTTCGCTATAAAAATGGCCAAAAGTTGCAATACCCCCCCCCAAGGAAGAAATTCACCTCAAAATGGTCAAAAGTTGCAATATCCCCCCAAAGGAACAAATTCGCCTCAAAATGGCCAATAGTTGCAATACCCCCCAAAGGAACAAATTCACTTCAAAATGGCCAAAAGTTGCAATACCTTCCCAAAGGAACAATTTCGCCTCAAAATGGCCAAAAGTTGCAATACCCCCCCAAAGGAACAATTTAGCCTCAAAATGGCCAAAGGTTGCAATACCCCCCCAAAGGAACAATTTCGCTTCAAAATGGCCAAAAGTTGCAATACCCCCCCAATGGAAGAAATTCGCCTCAAAATGGCCAAAAGTTGCAATACTCCCCCAAAAGAACAATTTCGCTTCAAAATGGCCAAAAGTTGCTATACCCCCCAAAGGAACAATTTCGCCTCAAAATAGCCAAAAGTTGCAATACCCCCCCAAAGGAACAATTTCGCTTCAAAATGGCCAAAAGTTGCAATACCCCCCCAAAGGAACAATTTCGCTTCAAAATGGCCAAAAGTTGCTATACCCCCCAAAGGAACAATTTCGCTTCACAATGGCCAAAAGTTGCAATACCCCCCCAAAGGAAGAAATTCGCCTCAAAATGGCCAAAAGTTGCAATACTCCACCAAAAGAACAATTTCGCTTCAAAATGTCCAAAAGTTCCTATACCCCCCAAAGGAACAATTTCGCCTCAAAATAGCCAAAAGTTGCAATAGCCCCCCAAAGGAACAATTTCGCTTCAAAATGGCCAAAAGTTGCAATACCCCCCCAAAGGAAGAAATTCGCCTCAAAATGGCCAAAAGTTGCTACACCCCCCAAAGGAACAATTTCGCCTCAAAATAGCCAAAAGTTGCAATACCCCCCCAAAGGAACAATTTCGCTTCAAAATGGCCAAAAGTTGCTATACCCCCCAAAGGAACAATTTCGCCTCAAAATAGCCAAAAGTTGCAATACCCCCCCAAAGGAACAATTTCGCTTCAAAATGGCCAAAAGTTGCAATACCCCCCAAAGGAAGAAATTCGCCTCAAAATGGCCAAAAGTTGCAATACTCCCCCAAAAGAACAATTTCGCCTCAAAATGGCCAAAAGTTGCAATACCCCCCAAAAGGTACAATTTCGCTTCAAAATGGCCAAAAGTTGCAATACCCCCCCAAAGGAACAATTTCGTCTCAAAATGGCCAAAAGTTGCAATACCCCCCAAAAGAACAAATTCGCTTCAAAACAGCCAAAAGTTGAAATACCCCCCAAAAGAACAAATTCGCCTCAAAATGGCCAAAAGTTGCAATACCCCCTCAAAGGATCAATGTCGCTCCCAAATGGCCAAAAGTTACAAAACCCCCTCAAAGGAACAATTTCGCTTCAAAATGGCCAAAACTTGCAATACCCTCCCAAAGGAAGAAATTCGCCTCAAAATGGCCAAAAGTTGCAATACCCCCCAAAGGAACAATTTCGCTTCAAAATGGCCAAAACGTGCAATACCCTCCCAAAGGAACAATTTAGCCTCAAAATGGCCAAAAGTTGCAATGCCCCCCAAAGGAAAAATTTCGCTTCAAAATGGCCAAACTTTGCAATACCCCCCCATAGGAACAATTTCGCTTCAAAATGGCCAAAAATTGTACTACCCCCCAAAGGAACAAATCCTTCTCAAAATGGCCAAAAGTTGCAATACCTCCCCCCCAAGGTACAATTTCGCTTCAAAATGGCCAAAAGTTGCAATACCCCCCCCAAAGGAACAAATCCTTCTCAAAATGGCCAAAAGTTGCAATACCCCCCCAAATGAACAAATTTCCTTCAAAATGGCCAAAAGTTGCAAAGTTGCAATACCACCCCAAAGGAACAATTTCGCCTCAAAATAGCCAAAAGTTGCAATACCTTCCCAAAGGAACAATTTTGCCTTAAAATGGCCAAAAGTTGCAATACCCCCCCAAAGGAACAATTTCGCTTCAAAATGGCCAAAAGTTGCAACACCCCCCCAAAGGAAAATATCGCATCAAAATGGCCAAAAGTTGCAATACCCCCCCAAAGGAACAAATCCTTCTCAAAATGGCCAAAAGTTGCAATACCCCCCAAAGGAACAAATTCGCCTCAAAATAGCCAAAAGTTGGAATACCCCCCCAAAGGAACAATTTCGCTTCAAAATGGCCAAAAGTTGCAATACCCCCCAAAGGAAGAAATTCACCTCAAAATGGTCAAAAGTTGCAATATCCCTCCAAAGGAACAAATTCGCCTCAAAATGGCCAATAGTTGCAATACCCCCCAAAAGAACAATTTCGCTTCAAAATGGCCAAAAGTTGCAATACCACCCCAAAGGAACAATTTCGCTTCAAAATGGCCAAAAGTTGCTATACCCCCAAAGGAACAAATTCGCCTCAAAATAGCCAAAAGTTGCAATACCCCCCCAAAGGAACAATTTCGCTTCACAATGGCCAAAAGTTGCAATACCCCCCCAAAGGAAGAAATTCGCCTCAAAATGGCCAAAAGTTGCAATACTCCCCCAAAAGAACAATTTCGCTTCAAAATGGCCAAAAGTTGCTATACCCCCCCAAAGGAACAATTTCGCTTCAAAATGGCCAAAACTTGCAATACCCTCCCAAAGGAAGAAATTCGCCTCAAAATGGCCAAAAGTTGCAATACCCCCCAAAGGAACAATTTCGCTTCAAAATGGCCAAAAGTTGCAATACCACCCCAAGGGAACAATTTAGCCTCAAAATGGCCAAAAGTTGCAATACCCCCCAAAGGAAAAATTTCGCTTCAAAATGGCCAAAATTTGCAATACCCCCCCATAGGAACAATTTCGCTTCAAAATGGCCAAAAAATGCACTACCCCCCAAAGGAACAAATCCTTCTCAAAATGGCCAAAAGTTGCAATACCCCCCCAAAGGAACACATTCTCTTCAAAATGGCCAAAAGTTGCAATACCTCCCCCCCAAAGGTACAATTTCGCTTCAAAATGGCCAAAAGTTGCAATACCCCCCCAAAGGAACAAATCCTTCTCAAAATGGCCAAAAGTTGCAATACCCCCCCAAAGGAACAATTTCGCCTCAAAATAGCCAAAAGTTGCAATACCTTCCCAAAGGAACAATTTTGCCTTAAAATGGCCAAAAGTTGCAATACCCCCCCAAAGGAACAATTTCGCTTCAAAATGGCAAAAAGTTGCAACACCCCCCCCAAAGGAAAAATATTGCTTCAAAATGGCCAAAAGTTGCAATACCCCCCAAAGGAAGAAATTCACCTCAAAATGGTCAAAAGTTGCAATATCCCTCCAAAGGAACAAATTCGCCTCAAAATGGCCAATAGTTGCAATACCCCCCAAAAGAACAATTTCGCTTCAAAATGGCCAAAAGTTGCAATACCACCCCAAAGGAACAATTTCGCTTCAAAATGGCCAAAAGTTGCTATACCCCCAAAGGAACAAATTCGCCTCAAAATAGCCAAAAGTTGCAATACCCCCCCAAAGGAACAATTTCGCTTCACAATGGCCAAAAGTTGCAATACCCCCCCAAAGGAAGAAATTCGCCTCAAAATGGCCAAAAGTTGCAATACTCCCCCAAAAGAACAATTTCGCTTCAAAATGGCCAAAAGTTGCTATACCCCCCCAAAGGAACAATTTCGCTTCAAAATGGCCAAAACTTGCAATACCCTCCCAAAGGAAGAAATTCGCCTCAAAATGGCCAAAAGTTGCAATACCCCCCAAAGGAACAATTTCGCTTCAAAATGGCCAAAAGTTGCAATACCACCCCAAGGGAACAATTTAGCCTCAAAATGGCCAAAAGTTGCAATACCCCCCAAAGGAAAAATTTCGCTTCAAAATGGCCAAAATTTGCAATACCCCCCCATAGGAACAATTTCGCTTCAAAATGGCCAAAAAATGCACTACCCCCCAAAGGAACAAATCCTTCTCAAAATGGCCAAAAGTTGCAATACCCCCCCAAAGGAACACATTCTCTTCAAAATGGCCAAAAGTTGCAATACCTCCCCCCCAAAGGTACAATTTCGCTTCAAAATGGCCAAAAGTTGCAATACCCCCCCAAAGGAACAAATCCTTCTCAAAATGGCCAAAAGTTGCAATACCCCCCCAAAGGAACAATTTCGCCTCAAAATAGCCAAAAGTTGCAATACCTTCCCAAAGGAACAATTTTGCCTTAAAATGGCCAAAAGTTGCAATACCCCCCCAAAGGAACAATTTCGCTTCAAAATGGCAAAAAGTTGCAACACCCCCCCCAAAGGAAAAATATTGCTTCAAAATGGCCAAAAGTTGCAATACCCCCCCAAATGAACAAATCCTTCTCAAAATGGCCAAAAGTTGCAATACCCCCCAAAGGAACAAATTCGCCTCAAAATAGCCAAAAGTTGCAATACCCCCCCAAAGGAACAATTTCACTTCAAAATGGCCAAAAGTTGCAATACCCCCCCTAAGGAAGAAATTCACCTCAAAATGGTCAAAAGTTGCAATATCCCCCCAAAGGAACCAATTCGCCTCAAAATGGCCAATAGTTGCAATACCTTCCTAAAGGAACAATTTAGCCTCAAAATGGCCAAAAGTTGCAATACCCCCCCAAAGGAACAATTTCGCTTCAAAATGGCCAAAAGTTGCTATACCACCAAAGGAACAAATTCGCCTCAAAATAGCCAAAAGTTGCAATACCCCCCCAAAGGAACAATTTCGCTTCACAATGGCCAAAAGTTGCAATACCCCCCCAAAGGAAGAAATTCGCCTCAAAATGGCCAAAAGTTGCAATACTCCCCCAAAAGAACAATTTTGCTTCAAAATGGCCAAAAGTTGCTATACCCCCCAAAGGAACAATTTCGCCTCAAAATAGCCAAAAGTTGCAATACCCCCCCAAAGGAACAATTTCGCTTCAAAATGGCCAAAAGATGCAATACCCCCCCAAAGGAAGAAATTCGCCTCAAAATGGCCAAAAGTTGCTATACCCCCCAAAGGAACAA